>NC_079490.1:176980289-177659740 GCF_020520425.1 Spinacia oleracea | reverse complement strand
TGGAGTCAATACTCAGAATATGAATTGTGTGTGTCTTTTTCACGTCGAACTTGGGGCTATATTTATAGAAAAGAGTTCGTGGAAAGATAGAATTGTAGAACTCTAATCCACGAGGAATTAGGAAAGAACACGTCCCAGGTAATTTCAGCGCCCAGGGCTGGGCGCCGAAGATTTCGGTGCCCAGAGCCAGGCGTTGAAAATAGGGTCTGGGCCGTTTCTTTGTCAGATTCGGACTCTTAGAATCCGGAGTGTATGAGACTTAATCGAGTCTTTTAGTGCATTTAATTTTATGACGGGATGCGTCTGGGCCCGTTACGAACTCAAGGCTCGTTAGGATTTTAATTTAATACGTAACTCTTATTTTCGAATCGTATTAGGAATAGGATTCTCTCGCAACTTCTATCTCATTTAGGATTTATGTTGGAGTGCAACACCTAATTCTGACAAGTTTCTATCTTTTAGGACTTGCCACTTTTAACAACTGCCCATTACGACAGTTACTATTTTTAGCAGGTTCCCATAAATAGCAGGCTTCTATAAATAGCAGGTTTCGGGTGAAATGAAAAGGGTGATTGAGATTCGTTATTTTATAGGAGATGTGTTGTCAAGTGGAGATTTATGTTCTCATCATCGAACCTTCCCTTTCGGGAATGGGGACAAAAGTAGGTGTCTACAGTTAGCCCCCACTTTGACTGAGTCTTGGAGTAAGACGATGGTCAAAATATTAGACGGAGTGCGTCACACAAGCCATGGTGACCTGCTTTTGCGCGGGTCTCACGAGCCCCCGAGTGATAACATTTGACTTAAGGGTCATCACTTGAAGTGTCGACATATCCCTCACGTGTCATTGGGATTTGTCAACGGATAGTATAGAAACTCCCTCACTTTGTCATTGGAAGTATCTAAAGAAGCGTAGAAACTCCCTCACTTTGTCATTGGGAGTAGCTACAGATGTTTTCGAAATCAAAGCTATAAAGTGTAATTGGGCCTGGCCAAGCCCAACCACGAGGTAAAAATGTTTTAAAAGATTCTCATTTTCAGGGCTAGCTAAACGAGAAAACCCCCTTGTTTTTATGGGACGTAAAACGAAGGAAAATCCAGCACATCGTTCTTTTTTGGAAAAACGGAAAACCAATCCTTTTAATTTTTGGAAAAAAGGAAAACCACTCACATCGTTCTTTTTTGGAAAAACGGAAAACCAGAAAAAGTTATTGCTGCAGCGACTAAGGACCTGCGCGGTTAGTGACGCAGACCCCGCCGGCTAAAGATGGCGAGCCTGTCCGCTAAGGGTGGACACCCCGTCCGATAGAAGTGGACGAATCTGTTTTTGAAATTTTGAAAATAAGGACCTACGCGGCTTGTGACGTAGACCCCGCCGGCTAAAGATGGCGAGCCTATCCGCTAAGGGTGGACACCCCGTCCGATAGAAGTGGACGAATCTATTTTGAAATTTGTTTGTGCTTTTTTGAAAATAAGGACCTACGCGGTTTGTGACGTAGACCCCGCCGGCTGAAGATGGCGAGCCTATTTTGAATTTGAAGACTTTATTTTTCGAAAACTGAGGACCTGCGCGGCTAGTGACGCAGACCCCGCCCACTGAAGGTGGGCGAGCCCTGTCCGCTAAGGGTGGACGCCCCGCTCGCTGGAGGTGAGCGAACCTGAATTCGTCTTTTTGATTTGGGATTCGTGTGCCGCGGTCTTGCCTGATTGAGGTGGATAAGTCCCTATTTCATTTTTTTCTTGTGATTTCTCTTGAGAATTTCTTTTTTATTCATTCTTGTAGGAGCGAATTCTTTCGAGGGATGCTCGGACTTAGTTGTAACCTGAATGTGGGTTGACAACGGGTTTAGACGGACCTTTGTCTTGTGACCGTCTTCTTTTGTGGTTTTGAGCTAGTCCTTACGGCTCAATTTTTGCCACCACTTGGTCTTTGATCAGAGGACCATGTACAAGTGTCAACGGCGACCTTTCTCCGAGGTCGAAACCGGTTCTTTTGAGTTTATCCAAATATAGGACTGCGTGTAGCGTAGTCCGGGAATATGATTTTGACTCCGCACACTCTTTGTTGGAGTATATATTTTTTTGCGAGCCCCCAAGCACTTGGGCTCGTCGGTCATTTTTCGCCAAGAGAGGTACGTATTTTATAACGTCTTTTAATCATGTATGGGGTTGTGCTCGTATGTGCGAGCGGCCTTTATAGTGGTGTGCTATTTTGGCGAAGTCGTGGAGTGCGACTTCAGTTTCCGGGCGACAAAAATAATATCCGGTTTAGCTTGGCCCGGATTTAATCTTTTGACAAACAAATATGTTTCATTTTGAGAAACCAACGACTTAACTATATTTTTTGGTGTTTCGAAGAATGACCTTGATATTTATTTTGCTCATATTTGTTTTGAAAAGTGTACACATATATTCTTTGAGACGAGTCTAAGTTTTGACCAAGTTTTGACATTCATTTTTGATATTTGGGTGCTAAAGGTGCTTTTGGGCTTGATCTTGATTGCAATAGGGCCTCGTGTCTAGCAACACGATTTTAAGTCCTTTCCTGTTCCGCGTTTTGTGAAATCTGGGCCTTGGGCTGCATAATCAGCGCCCAAGGCAGGGCGTTAATTATTTCGGCGCCCAGCCGTGGGCGCTGAAAGTCCTCTCCTGGCGATTTTTGGTTTTCGGATTTCTTAACGCGTTTCCGAATGGGATCAGGATGTCACTTGATGTCTTCAGCTATATATAGGGGCTAGATACGTCCCTGTTTTCTATCACTCTCAATTTTCTTCTCTCTTGCAGTTGCTTAGCTTTAATTCCTCCTTGCTTTTGTCATGTCGATTCCTCCCTTCTCACTCCAACGGGCTGTTAGGCGTTGGCTACGAGCCCTTACTCCTACAGAAAAGGCTTTGTTGAAAGAATACCACTTAGAGGCACTTTTAGGTTTACAACAAATTAATATTGATTATAACTTTCTGCATGCAGCCCTAAGCTTTTGGGATTCCGATCATCATGTTTTTGTCTTTCGGGGCAACGAAATATGTCCTTTGCTAGATGAATTTGCTGCGATCCTTGGTTATCCTACTAATGCTACTCCTGCCACCCCTGGCACCATTGAAGAGGGTAAAACAACCATAGGGGCTTTCCTAGGACTAGATGCTAACATACTTGCTGAGATTGTTGAGGGTGATGAGGTTAATTTGGCAAATCTTGTAAAACATCACTTTAGACCTAGTAAAAATATGACCGAACAAAAATTGAACATTCGAGCCCTTGTATTTTGCTTGTTGAATCATTATTTGCTGTCGAATAACAATGGTGAGTTCGGTGACATAAGGTTGATCCCCTTGATTAGCCAGATGGAAAGTTGCTATTCTATTATGCCGTTGGTTGTTGCCGAGACTTTGCTGAGTGCGGATGAACTGAAGAAGGATGCCAAATCTGAACATTTTAAGGGGAGCCCCCTATTGCTGCAGGTAATCGATCTTTTCTTTGCGCATGTTTTTTTTTGCATTCTTTTTTACTCGTCCTGCCTGGAGCTGAGTTTCAGCGCCCAGGGCTGGGCATTAGAATTTTCGGCGCCTGGTCCTGGGCGTTGAAACTGCGCCCCAGGCTTCGTTTGTTTATTTATTATTTTTTGATCTGATCGTACCCGTTTTTTTGCAGATTTGGCTCATGGAACGACTTAGGCTCTTAGAAATTCCTGCCGATCCTAAACATTATCGCCCTATAGCCTTGGGTAACCGGAAGTGTTTGCACCGAGGCCAGGACGAGGCCGAGTGGGCCTCCTTTTTTACTCATGGTATCTGTTCTATTAAGTGGGTGGTACCGTGGTGGGGCTTTGACTACTATGACGGGGGGGGTCTGATGTATCGGTTTATGTTTCTTTGTTGGGGCTATCCCGGCCCATTTATATCTTTCCTTACCGAGTCATGCGTCAATACGGCTTAAGGCAGACTATCCCCTTTTCTCATACGGTACCACCTAAAGTAGCGGCCTTTTCACAAGCACGGGTTCAAGCATGGGCTAAGTATTATGATGGTCTCCCGCGTTGGGCCGTAGCTACAAATGGCTTTGTGGGTCTTTTTGAAAACTACAAGTTGTGGATGAGCTCCGATGATAAAGCTGTGAGGACCGAGGCTCGAAATGGGGAGCCGGCTAAGCTTTTGATACCTCGTATTCGGGTTAGATATGAGGGTCGTGATTCTGCCAATCCTCGCACTCATGGTATTAAGACTGTGAAAGCTCGTCCTGATCGAAAGCGAAAGGAAGTTCCTCCCCGTTCCAGTTCTAGGCCTAAGAAGATGCCTAACATGAAGGGGCCTGCCATTGCTAAAAGAAATGCAGGCTCTCGCGGAGATCGTCGCCGGAACAATGTATGGGTTAGGAAGGCTCAGCCGCCTGTAGAAACAGTGACTAATCCAGTTGATGTTGATAATCCTTCTCCCACCATTGTCTGTGCCCTTGAGGCTGAGCGGGCTATAACTGAGAATGTTTCTGAAGTCTTGGCATCTTTGGAAGTTAGTGTCCAGGAGCCGGTTCTTATGGAGATTGATATAGGGGCAGCGCAGAAGACTGTGGGGGTGGATCCTGCGAACATTGCCCTCTACAAGACTTTATTTGATGATCCGGAAGAACTAGAATAGTGTAGTTCTTGCTAGGGTGTAGGTGCCCTTTATTTATTTCAGTTGTGTTTGTTTTTTCCTTCTTAGCACTTTTGTTTTCCTTCTTATTATTTTTTTTAATAAAGGCGTATTTTATTTTTTTACTTTCGTTTTTGTTTCTCCCTTTTTTTTATATTTTATATGTGTCTAACACTTTTGCACAATGTATATATGTTTTTTATTTAATTGGACCGAATCCATAAATATGATTGCCTACGTATCTTTGTTAGAATCAGGTCGCGCGTAGTTCTAACTAGAATAAATTCTAGGATGCCGGATTTTAATAGATATGCCCTGAGGTGGAAACATATTATTTAATCGGTCAAATGAGTGAAGTATCATCATTATTTTCGTCTGCTGTTTTCGCCGTAAGCCGCGTATAAAAATGAAATTCCATGTGTTTTTTTGTACGGCTATATTTTTTTTGGTACGCATATCTGGATACGTGCTGTACCCCCCAAGTGTTCGTTATTTTTCCGTTATGTGTGGATAAAATGATGAGCACTTCTGAAAATAAGTTAAGCAAGCAGAGAGTTTCAACGCCCAGGCTGGGGCGTCAGAGATTTCGGCGCCCAGCCCTGGGCGCTGAAAATGATTTCTGGGCGGTCGTTTTGACGCTTTGCTTCACATGTTCTTGCATTTATTTCTTTTTTCTTCGTTTTGTGCTTTGCTTTTTACTCGTATTAAAATCAATTTTGAGGCTATTTCTGAGGCATTTTTGACTGTCAACGTGAGACGTTTTTTTGTCCGGATTAATTTTTTCTATTCGTGACTCGAAACGGTTTTGGGAATTGGGTTAGTGTGCGGAAGATATGAAGATCTTCTTGTAGGCTTTTGAGTGGGCTGAGGTGCGTGTTGATGCCGGGGGCGGTGTTTATTTTTATGAGTTTTTTTTTTGGAGCAACATTTGCATGGTTTCTTTTGCTTTCTTTGGGTTGCATGGGTTAGACCCTTATGTTTTGGTAATGTGGTTCATTTTGGGGTTTGATGAATTTCGATGTCACGATTCAAGACCGAGTGGGCCTTGTTTATTGGGCCTAGAGTGGGCTGCCTCTTTGCAAGTACGTTTGGTGCTCATTTAGTGTTAGAATAAAAGATTTTAGGAGAAATATTACGCCTTTATTAATTTGGAAAGTAAGGAAAACACACTGCAATAAAATTAACCTATATTATTAGGGGTCTTAGGATCATCTAAAGCCTTTTTTTTTTTTCTACCAATCTAAAGAACTACTAGGCGCTTTTTTACTAAGGTGCTCTATATGGCTCAAGCTTTGGGTTCAGTCTCGTAAAACTTTGGTCCTTCACCGGTACTCATCTTGAATTCTATTCCTTTTGCGTTGACCCACTGATATGTCTTCACCCATCCGTTCTCGATCTCTTCTAGTGTTGATGCAGGCACTACAAGAAAATGACCATTTAGCGACGGATTTTTGTAACCGTACAAATATCGGTTGCTAAATTACTACTGGTCAAGTGTCAGTCGCCACTTTGGTACGGAAGTATTTTCGGTCCCTATTTAGCTTCGAATTATCATTCAGTCACAACAATCTGTAACAAATTACCTACCAAGCATACGTTGGTCACTAATTATTTACCGAAATAATTTTAGTCACTATTTAATTACCAACAAAATTTCAGTCACAAATTTCAGTCACTAAATAATTACAGAAATACTTTTTAGTCACTATTTTGATATAAAAAAATTCAATCCCTATATAGCGACAAACACGATTTCAGTCGCAATGCGTTAGTCACAAAACAAGGACTAGCTAATTTTCTGTCACTTATTAGTTACAGTTAATGTTCTGTCACAAATTCCAGTCGCAATTTTATTACCAACTAAATTTCAGTCACTAATTAACCACTGATTAAATTATGGTCCCTATTCCACTACGAATATAATATTGACTATAATTTTTCGAGTAAAATAAGACATGAGTGTGCTTGTACTTACGTATAAAACCAATACAAACACGAATTTAACCAAACTATATATTCACGTACGACACGACAAGTTAAATATATGTAATCTTGTACTTCCTTTGTTCTTGAAAGTTTTCCATTTCTTTGGGCACGTACACTTATCAATGCACATTTTGTAGCGTTAATATCTCTAATTACATGTTAGGAAAAAATATGAATTTTTGATATTTTTAAAATACTGGCCGAGACGAAATAAACAATACGTACCCACATGATTACATTTTTTCTTACATATCCTATATAATAATAAAAAAAGTCATTGGCTTATGTGAGGCCTCCAAATCTCCAATGAAGCAATTCTATACACTCCCGCCAAAAGTACTTAAATCTCTCCTAAACAACCATCACAAAATTCAAAAATTGAATAGACAAACTCCCATTTAATAACTTCCCAAATAAAACTTACGTAAAAACAAAAGTCACCTAAATTTATGGTACACTTTCTCTCTCTCTCTCTCTCTCTCTCTCTCTCTCTCTCTCCTCAATTTGTAAAAGCTTTATTTTCCCCTTTGTACCACGGTTCACGGCAACACAAGAAGAATGCACATTCGAAATTTCCAAAAGGGACAAGCTGCACTTTCTATTGTTTTGATTTCAGAATGTTTAAAACCATATATGTTCTCTATCAATCGAATTGCTTTTTTTATTTAAGATGAAATTTTGTTGTTTGGGGAGTACTCGTCTATGCCCATGTCGTTGATTGCTACTATATGGGATTGATCGGATTGGGCCACCGATGGAGGCCTGTATAAGATCAACCACGAATATGACCCGTTTGTGGCCGAATTTTCCGGCGTTGTGACCCATGGGTGTGCATTCGACCCAATACAAATTCCAACAGGATGCGGTGAAACAGGTTGCGGTGAAATAAAACTTGAAGGATTACGAGACTATGAGGATCGAGTTTAGGAGGCAATAACTGACATACTCCTATTGCAGTGATAAGAAGAGGTATACCACACCTTTGCCTGAGTGTTTGGTTGGTCCAACAGGTGGACTTGTGTATTATTAGGCCAAATAAGTTTCTATATGGTTTTTAATATTTTCAACTAAGTTATTCATTTGGAGGATTATAATTCATTCTCCATTCATTTGATTCATATTCATGTTATTGAAAAATGGTTGTAAAAGAGGGACGGATCCAGGAATCCAGTAAAGGGGTCCATTTTTTATTTTATTTTTTGTACCTACTATCTCACTTTCATCTTACTTTAATAAATTCAACTCGCTCTCCGAGCTATAACTACGTGTCGGTCAAACTGTATCTTTTAATTAAATACGGAGGGAGTAATTTTCAAACATCTATATATACTCACTCTCTCTCTCTCTCTCTCTCTCTCTCTATATATATATATATATATATATATATATATATATATATATATATATATATATATATATATATATATATATATATATATATATATATATATATATATTAAATTCTTTAAAGTAGTTTTTCTATAAGATCGCTTGTGCATAAGATTACTAATTATATTATCATTAAGAAACATGACTATATATTGATAAAATGTAACCTCCATTCCATAATATAATGTTTCTCATGTTTAATTATTATTAGTTAATATATGGTCAAATTAACTTTTTAATGTTTAATTATTAGTATAAATAATAGAAAATTAATTCGTGGGATCTCATTGGAATTATTTCAATGTAAATTTTCTAAATTTTCAATATTTTTTTTATAATTTTTAGTAGTGTCAAATTAAAACTATCAATATTCAAAGTAGTGCATTGGAGACCACATATTATAAAAAAGTGTGGAACCTTATGGAATGTAGAGATTATTTGATTAGAAAGTATAACTAGTTGTTTGATTATGATTATTGAACATAACTATTTAATCAGTATGTGTAATTAATTTGAAAATATTACTTGGTAAGAAGTTGATTTATATATAAAACCATCGGAATATATAGGTTAATTTCTTTTTAAATTCTTTAATATGTAAGTATTCACAAGTAATTCCTCCATTCGATAAACTCTTTGTTTAATATCTAAGACCAAGATAATATTTTTATACTTAAGGAAGATATCTTAAACTAATACTTCATCTGTTCATAAATACTCGCAACGTTTGATATTTTTACACTATTCGTATATTTCACTTTGACTAATATTGATAATTTATATGTCAAATGAAACATAAAATATTAGTATATTACTATAAAGTACTCCCTTCGTCCCGGAATACTTGACCTGTTTTCCTTACCGGGTCGTCCCTTAATACTTGACCTGTTTCTAAAAATGGAAATATTCTAACAATATTATATTATTTCCCACTCCACCTCTATTAACCCACCTACCCCCTACTCCATACAAAAAACAATTAAAAATTCAACCCCTACTCTCCCCCAACCCCATCCCTTTACACATTTCCCACTAACTACATTAAAATAATACCCCACTATCAACTACTACCTATTAAATTAAATAAGTCAATTCAAGTCCCTTAAACTCTGTGCCGGTCAAACCGAGTCGAGTATTCCGGGACGGAGGGAGTATAAAGGAACAATAACAAATAACTACTTCAAAATTCACAAGTCAAACCCCTTTAAAAATTGCATACTCCAACATATTCTAACCAAAATGGGTAAGCATGTGATTTCATTAAAAAAAGAAAAAAAAAAAGAAAGAAGGAAAACAACCCAAAGTTCATGGAACTCGTCGGAAACAAACAAAAACGCTAACCCACCACTTCCTGCTCAAAGTTCATCATCTACCTTTCTTTGGCACTACTGCTCAAGCAAACAAGTACCCGTATTCTTCTCCACGTTCAGTTGGAGATCTCCCACATTCTTCTCCACGATTCTGAGAGGGAAATCCCCAATTTTTTCCCTTCAAAAACTCCCCCAATATTTGCACTTATCAGGTTATGGAAACTGCAATTGGGTTTTATTTTTTTCCCTCAATCAGTCTGTCTCTCTCCTTCTACGTTACTCATTTATTCCCAAAATTATTCAAAGAAAGCACGAAAATTCACTCCGAGCAGGCGGCGCCGATAGATCAACTCACGCATTGAAATTCAGGTACTATCATCTTTCTTATAAGTTTGCTGTAGTTATTTGTAAACTGATCAATTGGATGTTAGGATTAATTTCTCTGTGATTTTGACCATGTTCTTGTTGTTCTTGTTGGTTGTTATTCGCACTTATTTAATATGGGTAAGGATATTCATTGATTTTTTGGGTTTATTCAACTGGGAGAATTAATCAAAATTCGGGAGTATAATGCTGCATAATTAAAATTGAAAATCGGCATTCAAGAGGCATTGAAAATTCGGGAGTATAAGGCTGCATAATCGGCATTCAAGATTCTTTAAATTTTTGGCTGCATAATTAAAATTGAAAATTGTATAGAGTAGGAATGCAGGGTTTTTAACTAGTATTAATTTCACTAATCTTAACTAATCGGATAGAATAGGAATATAGGATTTTCAACTAGTTTTGTTTTCAGTAGCAATCAGACCCAAATACCAGAGTCTAATTTCCTTTAACCAGACAAACTGAACATATAGTTATGCCTTGGCTTAGTTGGTTTTGATGTTTTTCTTTTTTCTTTTGCTCTGTTTTGTTGTATGCCTTGGATTAGCAGGGGCATGGCAAAGCGATTGAGGCCCTGTGCGATTAGCAGAGGCCCTGTGAGTCAGGGTGAAGAGCTTCATGGTGAATTCAGTCAGGGTGAAGAGCTTCATGGTGAATTCAGTCAGGATCCTCGCCTAGAAGTATCCGCTGTTTTGGCAGAACCGATGCTGCAACTTGAAAGCCACAGGCTGGTAAGCACAAGGCCAGGAAACTTGATCAACCTTCATCTATTGATACTTCATCTAATGGACACAATCTTATTATCGTACAGCTTTTGATGTTAATTGATTTCATTGTAAGCATTTTATGTGGATGTTATTTGTGTCTAAATCTTTTTTTTTTCCGATGTCTTTTGCCAGATTCTTCAAAAGGTAATGGAAGGACCAAAGCAAAGTAAGTGCACCAATTTCAGCTACGTTTTTTAGTTTCATCTATTCCTATATTTAAGACAGAATATTCATCCACCCAGCTACGTCCTGATTTTCTTATTTCAGGTATTCAGGAATAAGTTGGGAGTTTTTTTGCTGCCGCAAAAGTTTCTTCATCGTCTCCCACACCTGATCTTCCGGAGATTGCATTTGCTGGTAATTGATTTCTTTCCTGGTTTTCTGTGCCTTTTCATATTTCTTAACTTGGCTAGCAAGATTAGGGATTCATGTACACATGGACCACGAAAGCTTCTTGAGTTCTCAAAACATTGACTCCCAAGTTCCTCCTTCTTTAGCCATTTTGTGTATTGAGCTAATAAAAGACAAATTAATCAGCTAATTCACTTACTTTTCTTGTGCTTAATTTTTCTAAAGCCTCATTTGGGAAATGCCGTGTATTCTTTGCTAAATTTGGACATGACAGAAGAGGTCGTCCTGCAGCTATATTCTAGCTGGCTGGAAATGTTCCTTTTATTTCTTGGTGATCAGCATATATATGATATGCAAATTGAAATGATACTAATCCATAATCTTTGATCAGCCTGTCCGTTTCTGCACTAGTTTATCGTTAGTTAGCAAAAACTGCAAAATTTATGAGCCTTTTGATTGTCAGATAGATTTAGAGCATATTTCCGGTGTTTAGATTGTTGTGGCTTTATATAGAGTAAGAGCTAGTAGGTTGCTGGACAAAGGTAAAGGCTTAAGACAAAGGTAATGTTGGTTTCCATGGACCATGGTTCAGATATCATTCCAGGATTTCCAGCTTCAAGCTTAATATGGAAATACCTTAATTATACCAGTACCCTCATCTATGGTGTATCCTTGGTGGTTATTACTAGGTTACTGATGAACTGCTGATGTCTGTACTGTTGCAGATGCTGCTACAGTTGTTATGTCGTACGTCGTTGGTTCTTCAGATAAATCTCTACAAGTCTCAAATTCTGTTCTTCTCCATTTGTGCTCAGTTAGCTAGGAGTCAAGATGCAATAGAGATTGTAAAGCCATTCATTTTGTTGCTTTCAACTCAGATTAGCTCATTTTTATTTAGTTTACCACCCTACAATTCCTTCGAATTTCTCCTTCATTGTCTGTGAGAGTATCAATCTGACCCATCCTCACCATAGCATCAGCAAACTTCATTCCCCAGAAGTAAGGATTTCGGGCATAATGGTATACTAGGTTCGCAGTAGCAGTGTCTGACAAGAGAGTCTGATCAGATGTGAACAAGCCACGGCTGTTGAGGATGTCCCTGTAGTAGTCAGTGTCAGAAATCGTGGGACTAATAGGGTCCATTGGAACCACAATGTTAGCACCGGCATCCCCTAATGGGCACTGCTGCTGCCGTTGAGATGCATTCGCAGAGCTCATACTGGGGTCTCATGCTGTTGATGGGGTGAAATTGTACAGCCTTTTGCTGAAGGACGTGCAGTGAGCGCGACCTATGGCATAAGGTCCTGCACACCGCATAATTTTAGTTTTCAGGGGCAATAATGAACATAAACTCCCTAATTCATCTGTTCTATTGCATGAAGTTATTGGTGATTCTACACAAACGGACATATATAAGCTATGTTTTAAGGCACCAATTTATTTAGTCATTACCAGAGAGAATGACCATCTGTTCTTGTGTTAATCAACTATATAGTCATTGCCAGAGAAAATGTTGATAGACGCAAATGGGAACCGGCAGGTCTCTAGCACCACTTCCTGGACACTTTACTAGATAAGTAGGCTCCAACTCTTATGACAAAAAAATGTTATGAGGAATATACTTGTAAGTTCTACCATTTATTTTATTGCAAGTATCTTCCATTATCTTTCTATATGCATCTTCATATTATGGGCAGCTATTGCATAATACACTCTAAGGCTCATGGGTTAAAAGCTTACGGTCTGTAGGTGTTCTTAATTACATAACAGCAGTAGTGACACAAGTGCATAGTTCAGTCTTGGCCCTACGCATCATGATTTGAGGTTAATTCAATGGGTTTTTTTGGTGCATTTGCAGGTCTGTGCTATTCTCTTTGCAGGAGGTGATACAGTTGCTAATATGTACCCTTTAGTCTGTTCGGTGCTAATACAGTTGGTATACTTTCAGTTACCATGCAATTTTTTTAACTGGTGACTTTTCACAGTTACTCCGATGAATTTGAGAGCACACAAATTTTTTATCAGGACCAAATGCCGAGTTCAGAACATGAGGGTTAAAACAATGACAAACTCTAAAGATCCGCCCAAAGCTCTCAGTTCTAACAGTGCACAATATCTCTTTTTTTTTCAGGAAGTCCAGCTTCTCGATCTGTGGAGTTTCTCAAAATTTTCTTTGCAGATGGTAAGGCCTCTTCAAGTTGTAAAATTTTTGAACTGTTCTTATCTCTCAATCAGTATGTTATAGTTAATTTCTGTTGTACTTTAGGAAAACAGTGAAACTCTGAAGGATAAGGATGGGGATTTCAGCCTTATACACTCCATTCACACTACTACAACACTATACTGGTTGTTAGCTTTGCACTTTGCAGCTGAAAAAAGAAGGCAACTGGTGGCGGAAGAAACAACACCCAAGAGTGGGCAATTTACTTTCCTGGATTGATTCAATCTAAGCACAAGTACATTAGCATGCCCTGTTAAGGAGAGTGTGAAGCTCTATGCTAACAGCTTTTAATTTGCTCAGCTAGCCAGGAGCCGAGATGCAATTCCATAGAGATTGTAAGCCAAATTAAAGCTGCAGGGAAGTAAGGAATTCATAGTAGCTGTTGAAGACTTCGATCATATGTTTTCATAGCAATTGAAGACCTTAGTTGAAGACCTTATCTGTTTATTTGTTTTCGCTTGTACAAACTCCATTTTCTTTGAGTTTAATACAATTTCACAACAAAAAATAGAACTCATTGGGTTATATAGAGTAATATATATTGCAAATATTATTATTTTAAAAAAAATTCGTCACCAATAAATTAAGAAAGTGGCTAATTTGCAACCGACTTTTTTAGTTTCCACATAGGAAGTAACACATTTAGTACCAATTTAGCGACTAAAATCACTTAGTCACTAAACTACGACGGAATTAGCCAGTACCAATTAGTACCAATTTAGCGACTGCTTAAACGTTTGTTGTTAATTTGTCACCATATGATACAGTTACTAAATTGTCACGAGATCGTTGGTTGTTAATTTGTGACCACATGATACGGTCACTAAATTTCCACCAAAATTGTTGGTCGTTAATCTGGGACTGCGTAATACGGTCACTACATTGTCACGAAATAACCATCACAAATTAGGCACTAATAAAGTGTCGGTCGCTACATAGTAACTAGAAAATCCGGTCACAAAATAGCGATGATTACTAATCAGTCATCAAATAAACACAAATTTAGTGGTTACCATATGGTGACTGATAATATTGTTGGTCGCAAAACTGAGACAGTTAAAACTTTGCGACCAGGTCTTTAGCGACGGATCAAATCAGTCACAAATCCGTCGCTAAATACGTTTTGCGACTGAATTTTGATGTTTAGCGACTGATTTTTCCGTCACTAAATGCATCTTTTCTTGTAGTGAGGAGCAATTAACTGGGTTGGGTCGAAACCTTCATCTTGTAAAGCTAGGGTAGTCATCACAGTCTCGTCCTCCATAGGCCTCGATTCGTTAAACAATGTCCATAGAGCCTGGTTGTCCAATATTTCAGCTGTTTTGGTCTTGGTGAGGTGGGGTGCCTCATCCAAGGTGTGGCAGTCATGGAAAATTTCAAATCCGGGTTTTAGCAAGCCATCCTGAACGAAGGGTTCAGGGAAATCACAGCATGGGTGTTCTTCTCCTTCCCGAACGAACATCACGTTAAGGGTTTTTTGATACGGGGGAAGGAGGGTGGTTTGTTTGGCCTTGTTGAGGCGTAGCCCAGACAGGCGGTCAGCAATATCTTCCTCCGTTGGTTCATAGCCTAAGCCAAAGGAAGTAGATTTGTTGGGTAAAGGATGGAATGTGCATTCCTTCTTCCTTATGCCCAATGGGGTTCCTGGGAAATAACCTTGACCTAACAGCATTCTAGGGATGACTCGGGATGCACGCGGGTCTAGGAATGCTGGATCATAGTCTTCGATGAACTGGATTGCTTCATCCATTTGAAACCCATAAAGGTCGTCTGTAGTTTCGGCCGTTCCAACCATAGTACAACTGATGTCGAGAGGAGGGGCGCGGATTTCCAGTATTACCCCGTTATGGTTAAGTTTAACCATTTGGTGCAAGGTAGAAGCCACACCTCCTATGGCATGGAGCCAAGGTCGCCCCAAGAGGAGGTTGAAAGTGGGCTTGATGTCGATTATTTGAAACTCCGTGGTGCGTGCCACAGGCCCGGTTTGTATGGTAAGGTTGATTTTTCCCAACACAGGCCTTCGAGAGTTATCATAGGCTCGTACCCCTTGCGTGGAGGTTTGGAAGTCATCGTTTCCTAGCCCCAAGCAATGGGCGGTTCGCAATGGGCAAACGTTAACCGCCGAACCGTTATCTACGAGCGCTAGGGGGATATTTTGTCCTTTGCATCCATCCACTAGATAGAGGGCTTTATTGTGAGCACCCCCCTCTTTGGGCAAGTCTTTGTCAGTGAAAACTATGGCCTTTTCTCCAGCATCTCTCGTGACGTGGTTAACCAATGAGTCAGGTGTGATATCTGTAGGCACCGTGATGAGGTCAAGTGAGCGAATAAGCTTTTCGCGATGTTCCTTTGAAGTACACATGAGATCCCAGATGGTAATCTCGGCCTTGGTTCTTTTTAGTTGCTTCAAGAGAGGATTTTCAATGACTTCCGCGACGGTGGTGTGCCTGTTAGGTTATGATACATATGACAATTCATAAATCATGCGGAAAAACCATAAAGCCAGGAAAACATATTATTTACACATAATCATTTAGCATAGTTTAGATGCATACTCTTTGTTGCGTGCCTTCCCTAGCTGCGCCCGAACCGAACAAGAACAAGTCTTTAGGACTCCAAGTGTCGTCCCTCCGTAGATAGTCCACAGCACGTCCGGATCCGCCTTAAGATTAACCAACTAGAATCGCCCTTAAGGTACTATTATTTTCGGCACTTTTAGGCAATTGTGTGACTGAATTTTTCTCTCAAAAACTCACTTTGAATACTTAAAAACTCGTTATAAATATGTGACCCTAGGCACCTATTTATAGAGTTATGAAAAAGGATTTGGAATCCTATTAGGATACTAATTTATTTTAATTATAATCCTACTAGGACTCTAATTAAATAAACTAAATCTTTTAGGATTAGATTTAATCATATGACGAATCCCGGTAGCCTTAGGATTCGAGTAACACACTTCGAGTAATACGCTAGCACCGCACGCAGGCCTTGCGGCCCACGCACAGCGCCAGCCCACTCGTCGCAGCCCCGCGCGCGCGCCCAAGCTTCGGCTGGGCCTGGCTTTTGCGCTGGGCCTGGTCGTATGCTTGGCGTGTGGTTGTTGCGCTTGGCTTGCTGGGCGATGGCCCGGCTTCGTGCTGGGCCTTCGTCTGGCAGGCCTCGTCTGATGCTAATTCGTACGATGTGCTTCCGATTAAATTCTCGATTCCGGAATTCATTTCCGATACGAACAATATTTAATATTTCCGATTCCGGAATTAATTTCCGTTTCGAACAAATATTTAATATTTCCATTTCCGGAACTATTTTCCGATTCCGATAATATTTCCGATTCTGACAATATTTCCGTTTCCGGTAATATTTCCGATTCCGGCAATATTTCCATTTCCGATAATATTTTCCGATACGTACCATGTTTCCGTTTCCGGCAACATCTACGACTTGGATAATATTTATACTTCCGATACGATCCATATTTCCGTTTCCGGCAATATCATCGTTTCCGGAGTATTCATTTCTTGCCTGTGATGATCTCAGCTCCCACTGAAACCAAGATCCGTCGATTCCGAATATCCATAGATGGAGTATTTAATGCCATTAAATACTTGATCCGTTTACGTACTATTTGTATGACCCTACGGGTTCAGTCAAGAGTAAGCTGTGGATTAATGTCATTAATTCCACTTGAACTGAAGCGGCCTCTAGCTAGGCATTCAGCTCACTTGATCTCACTGAATTATTAACTTGTTAATTAATACTGAACCGCATTTATTAGACTTAACATTGAATGCATACTTGGACCAAGGGCATTATTTCCTTCAGTGCCGTCCATTCTCAGGAGTTTGTCTGACTGGGATATCGTCCATAGGAGGTGGGCGAATATTCGGTTGATATATCCTTCCGGATCGGGTGAGATTGTCAACTTCGGGTTCCTGAGGGATGGTGTCAATGAGAGCATACCCGGGCCAAGTTTCAGTAAAGAGGTCCTGGCCCGATACTTGAGATAGGTAGATATCTTCAGCATCATCATCCCACACACCGCACACTTCTCTCTCGATTCGATCCATAGGGACCACAGCGAGTGGTGCACCTTGAGGTGTAATATACACCGTAGGGTCGAAGTTCTCATTTTCTGGTTGGTCGAGAGAGACGTGACAAGATCCGAGTGGGCTTTTGTTGTTGTTGGGTTTGCCAACGTTAGGGAAAGGTATCACTTCATCCTCTATCATGTCCTGGATCGTATGTTTTAGATTCCAGCAGTTTTCAGTGTCATGCCCATTTCCTTGATGGAATTTGCAGTAAGTACCTTCGACCCAATATTTGCCCTTGACAGGAGGGTCACGGGTGGGGCCTATAGGTCTCAACTTTCCTTGATTGGTTAGTCTTTCAAAGGCTTGTACCAAAGTCGACCCGAGTGGGGCAAACTTTCGGTCTCGGACCCATCTTCCAGGGCTTCTTCGGGTGGGAGTCTCCTCTACGGCATGGACTTCTTGGGCTTGGGACGTGTTGCCCCTGTTGTAGGTGTTGCTTTTGTATGCGGGTTTACTTTGTATTGTTTTTGCGAGGTCATCCTCGATCTTTATTCCCACATCATAAACTCTTTTGAAAGTGTCAAGTCCCAGGTACCTAAGGTGTTGTCTGTAAGCCGGGTCCAGGTTGTCAATGAATTTTTGGACCAATTCTGTTTCGGGAGGCCTATTGATTAGTTGGGCCGCCTGGTCCCTCCATCTAGCGAAGTAGGTTGTGAAACCTTCATTTTTCTTTTGGAAGAGAACTTCCAGCTCGCGCATGGTGCCTTGAAAATCCATGTTCGACGAGTATTGCTTGATGAAGACATTGACAAAGTCTTCCCAAGTGGGAAAGAGCTTAGGGTCCTGGTGGTAGTACCATTTGAGCGGCACAGGTTCCAAGGACAAAGGAAAGGCAGGTAAATACATGGACTTGTCCACGCCTTTCAAGTTCATGGCATTCACAAAGCTCAATAGATGATCACGGGGATTGTCCGTGGCTTTAAACTTTGGTAAGTCAGATGAACTAAACTTTTCTGGTAGTTTGTCAGGAAAAGGTTCAGGATCGAGGGAGAAGTACTTGCTCCCCATGGTTTGCTGTAGGACCATTTTTTCAATCCTCTTCTCGTTATCGAGGTCATTTTTGGCTTGTGCAGCCGCTAAGGCTTCGTTTTCCATTTTCAGTTGGCCCATGAGTTGGGTCATTTGGGCCATCTGGTCTCGCAATTCTTCGATGGACATGTTTGAGGGTGCGAATCGAGGTTGGGGAAGCGGAGATCCTTGAAATGAGGGATGACGGACGGAGCTTGGAGTCACTAAACCTGGTGTTGGCGATGTATCTTTGAGACGCACTAACCTTTGATTTCCCGATCGACACCAAGTGGCAGGACCAGTCCTATGCATAAGATAAGCTAAAGTTTAGGCCCTAAAGATTCAAGCATTACTTAGTCTAGACTTTGACTCTCTCTATTGGTTTTTTCGCTCTTTCTTTTGTTGGTGCACTTTTTGGTTCTTTCTTTTGGTCATTCTTTGGATTTTCGAAACACTCGCCCATTGTGACATTCATAGTTATTGGCATGTTCGGTTTTGGTGCCGAGCATTGTCGTCGTAGGAGGCCTAACAATGACACAAAGAGTTATTTATATATTTTATAAGTCGCTTTTAGAATCGAGTGCTTTTTCATACGCCCTCGTAACCATTTTCACAAAAGGTTATTTTTTGCTACGTGTTTTTTTTTTGCGCGGGCACCGAGGCTGTTGCGCCTGACCAAAAGGCCAAGCAGCAACATCAGCGCCCAGCGAAGGGCGTGAGAAATTATGGCGCCCAGCCAGGGGCGTTGAAAATGCGTCCCTGGCTGGTTCTCGTTTTCAATTTTCGTCTACTTTTGTTTTTGCGACTTTAATTTTGCGTGCTTGCCTAATAACGTCCTTTACGCGTTGTGCAGCGTTTGTGGGATTCGTTACAGGCCATCCCGAACGTCGCTTATTTTTGTGGCGATCGTTCGGGTTTGCGGAACACGTATTTTGGTATAACTCTTTGACTAATTGGGTTATGAATGTTTGGGCAATTTTTTAAGGTCGTTGGTTTTCTAGGATGGTTTGTCACACAATCATATATTTCGCTACACATAACTAACATTACATCATGTGGCAATAATAACATGTCATGTAGTTTTATGATAGGCTTCTATGGGTAGCATTTGCGCCTGGCTTGGTACCGCTTCTATCGCAGATCCAACACATGCCCCGGTCGAGGTAATGCCTTCAACAGACGAATTTCGCCCAAGAGGCCAATCACGATGTAAGCCAAGGGGGCATGCACCAATGAGAGGGACCTAATGGGCGAGCGATTGGGTTTGGGACGAGTGTACTACTAGCGAAAGTGCCGAGTGGACAACATTCGAAGCGTATGCACCCCTAGTTGGCGATGGGTATCCTTAGTCCAAACTCCCTGAGGGAGCCAAGATTCGTTATGCGGTTCTGCCCGTTCACATTAATATGCTGATTTTCAGGTCATCCCAACTTGATGGGGAAATAAACGCGGGGTAGGATCGTTTCACCCTTCGGCTATTTTGATTACCTACAAGCACGAGTATTTCCTTCACTATCCCCAGTGGAGTCGCCACTGTGAGGGGGTCGAAAAAGCACGAGGCTAATGCGTGACCTCGTCCCTCGTGGGTGTGACGTTTCTTTTTGTCAAATCAAGTGTAATTGGATTTCCTGTGAGTTTACACCCAATTGACTAGTAATATAGGAGTCGCCATTCAGTTTTTAACGACAATGAGAAAAACTGACAAAACCCGGTTATCGTGACATAAAGGGAGTGCAATTATGTTTGACCACGACGGCCGTAGGTTCCCTTGTGATCCCTGGTGTGGGGATCTCTCAACAGACACCCGCAAGGTAGAGATTGAGGGTTCGGGGGACTGTAACTACCGAGAGGAGTACTCGCTCTTCGATAACTCCAGAGGCAGGATATCCTTACTAGCTCAGCATAAATAATTGAAGGGACATGCGTTAACTATTAAACTAATCTGAGTTGATTTTAACAATATGCAACATATAATACTAGATCGAGCGCGATTATCTGATTTAGATTGTATTAAGGGACCTAGCATGATAATCCAATTTCCCAAAATGTTATCTTTATTAGGCGTGATAGAACAATCAGATTTAATTAGTTTAAGAGTTCATAAAAGGGCGAGGAAAGCAATTAAATCATAGAAAAGGGACACATTACGACGCACCCTTGAGAGGTGCGTCACGGTTCTCAGAAAACTAACCACTTTGACTTTGCTATTTCTCCTTCTATTTAACGAATCTCAAGTTACGGGACAGGATACGTTCTGTTCGATTTTTGGATCGATTGCGACAGAACGTGTGATCAATTTCGCAGCGTGAGGCTTAGGCTTAGGGGTTGGAGTCAATACTCAGAATATGAATTGTGTGTGTCTTTTTCACGTCGAACTTGGGGCTATATTTATAGAAAAGAGTTCGTGGAAAGATAGAATTGTAGAACTCTAATCCACGAGGAATTAGGAAAGAACACGTCCCAGGTAATTTCAGCGCCCAGGGCTGGGCGCCGAAGATTTCGGTGCCCAGAGCCAGGCGTTGAAAATAGGGTCTGGGCCGTTTCTTTGTCAGATTCGGACTCTTAGAATCCGGAGTGTATGAGACTTAATCGAGTCTTTTAGTGCGTTTAATTTTATGACGGGATGCGTCTGGGCCCGTTATGAACTCTAGGCTCGTTAGGATTTTAATTTAATACGTAACTCTTATTTTCGAATCGTATTAGGAATAGGATTCTCTCGCAACTTCTATCTCATTTAGGATTTATGTTGGAGTGCAACACCTAATTCTGACAGGTTTCTATCTTTTAGGACTTGCCACTTTTAACAACTGCCCATTACGGCAGTTACTATTTTTAGCAGGTTCCCATAAATAGCAGGTTTCTATAAATAGCAGGTTTCAGGGGAAATGAAAAGGGTGATTGAGATTCGTTATTTTATAGGAGATGCGTTATCAAATGGAGATTTATGTTCTCATCATCGAACCTTCCCTTTCGGGAATGGGGACAAAAGTAGGTGTCTATACTCCTACAATATTTACTTTGGACACATAGAGTACCAGGATAATTGCTTTTGAACAAATATATAAACAGTAAGATAATTAGACATAAACTATTAATAGTATGCTCAGCAATGTCATAAAATTTGCTCGTGCTAATGCATCACATCTATATTATTAAAACTTACTAAATGGGCTGCTCGTAATTTTCCAAACCAATAATATGGAATCCACTATCCGACAACTGGTTCACCAGTTAGTGATTATGAATTACACAAAATCCTATGCAAATGCACGAACTTAATGAATTACACAAAATCCCTGTTAGACAGCTTGAATTAATGAACCCATTAACATAAACACGACTTTTTAATTCTATAAAGTAGGTTCCATATTGTAGAAATGTCTGATAATGTTTCTTTTGTGATTTTCGTATTGTGTAATTTTGTATAATTCGATATTCTATGGCTAATTAAATTATCTTATGTTTCCATTTTTACCATGTAATTCTGAAGTAATTTGAAATTGAAATTTTAAATTGTTTCCTTATTATTTATTTCCAATTTAGAAGTCTCCCAATAATTGTGCGTGAAGACTTTTGTTGATTTGCTTTTTTTTTCTTTTTTAATTGTTGAATTTCCTTAAATAACAATGCATGAGAAATGAGGATTGGGGTTTTGGAGCCCTCACATTCCTCACCACTTTGCTTTAATAATGTAGATAGTTTATACCCGGGAGTTATATATAATTAAAAGGCTAATAAAAACGAGAATTAGATTATGTAAATACTGCTATGTTTGGTGAGAATAATAATAATAATAATAATAATAATAATAATAATTTAAATGGGAGTAGTTATGAAATTTATAAATCAATATATGTACGTTTATGCTACTAATAATTAACATTTTAAAAATGGTTAAATGTTGGTATGTAAATGCTTAAGGAAAAATGTTCATATTGACTTAGCTTTGTATTTCATTTTAAATCTAGCTTGAAATACGCTTAATGATTCTATTAATTGGTTTTGTATGATAACTTGGGTGTTAGTTGATTTTCGCTAAAATAATATTTTCTTGGTACTACATGATCACATATATATATATATATATATATATATATATATATATATATATATATATATATATATATATATATGTTTGTCAGGTGATTGTTCATGATATGAATTTCCTAGGTTATATAACTTGATGTTACTCCCTTCGTCTCTTTTTATTCTTTATGTATTTCGTTTAGGGTGACCACTTTTTTTTTTAACCTTTGGATTATTTTCTTTTAGATTATAATATAAATTATCCTACATTATATCAAAAATCGTGTAAGCGATTATTTTAATTCCAAATTTCTCTCATTTTCCTAATTCCAAATTTTGGAAAAAGGTGAAAACAATAGTACGTAATAAACGCAATCTGCATCTTTTAACTAAAAAATTGAATCCTTTATCCACATTAGTTATTTTTTAAATAGTGTGTATGATGCCAAACGTAAAGGTTAAAATGGGGGGTAATTATTAGTAGAATCTCATTTTTTTTTGTTTTCCAACATTTCTTTGAACATGTGAATTTTATTGACTCTTAAATTTAGTAACTTACTTTAAAATGATGATCTTAGAGAAAAGGATGTAATATTTAATACATCCAATATTAATAAAGTACATTAACTATCTTGTTATGCTAATATGTCAATACTAGATTATATCCCGTGTACGCACGGATTTAGATAATTTTTTTCACAAAATATTTAACTGAATATCTCCCAAATTACTGCATAGTTATAACATTTTTAACATACTCGTTTAAATTTATTCATCTAATATGCATATTTAAAATGCTAATATCGTAATTTGACCAAAATATTAAGTGATATATTTTCCATTACTAATATAGCAATTTGACTAAAATATTACAAATTTAGATTAATTATTATTACGTCGTATTTATTATTGCCATAATTTATAAACTCAATTTTGTTTCCATACATAAATAGTTTATAAAAAAGATAGAGAATAAAAATAAAATCAAACAGATTTACTTGTTTTGGGAAAGTGATATTTGGCGGGAAAAAATCGCACCAGGAATTGACACGTATCATTCCTGGTGTCTCTTTTAGTATATATATAATATAATATAGTAATAGATAATAGATTTGGTACAAATGTACGTTGTAAGTGATACAACCTCAAATTCCAGTACATATTAGAAAAATAATAATTATGATTGATATTTATCAAGTAGTAAAAATTAAATTGTATGTCCTACCTTTTCTAATTTTCACATGTACTTCATAGTATACCACAATACTCTCTTCGTCCCTTTTTATTCTTTACGTATTTCATTTTGAGTGTTTCATTTTAATATTTACGTTTGGAATATTTTATTTTATACTTTAGTACTCTGTATTAGCGTGTGTAGAAAATTTTCTTTTTAACTGCATAAAGAAAGGGGGGTGGCGTAGTATATAGAAAGGAGGACTTAGACCCTGTTATTTTGGATTGAAATTAATTGAACTGAACTGAAATAAAAAAAATTATCCTAAACATAAGACTTATAAGTCCAAAAGAACTTGCAAGTGGTTATTTTAATCAATTAAATTCATTGGGTCATTAAATATTTCACGCGTTTTTATTTTCCCATTAAGACATTAAATCTCTCATATTTTCTGAATGTCATATTTTGGATAAAAGTGAGAATGCACATTATCAATAAACGTAATATTCATTGCTTAAATAAAAAAATTCTAATCAACATTAATTAGTTGTTAAATCGCGTGCATAATACCAAAAGTAAATAATAAAAAGGGACGGAGGGAATAATAGTTTTTTTTCAAATGGCATAAATTAAAGAATGATGAAGTGTTTTTTTATATTACTTTTTTAGTTAATTGGTATTACTTGTTGAAGTTGTCATATTGTTACTGATGCCATTACATTTTTTTGGGGGGAGGAGGTTGGATAAATTTTATTTTTATTCTAGCTTTCTTAATACGTAATCCGTATGAGTTATAAATTGCATGGTTTAATCACTTGTCTGAATTTTCCTGTTGTAAAAATAAAAACACTATACAATAATAAATTTTGATTTATGTTTTCAGTATTTTAAAATTTCCCCAATTTATTACGGAGTAATAGTTTGGAAATAGTCAATAATTATATTTTTACTCCGTATTATTTAAGTTTCCTTTTTAAAAGTATTTATTTTTTCTTTATCAATATTGACTTAAATAGCCCATCTATTAATTATAGAGTGAGAATTATTTCCATAAGCAGTGAGATTCTTTTTTCCGGCCAATTCAATTAATTTTATTGATTTTGTGGTTTAATTTTGGAGCCCTCATATTTACCATCACCCCGCTTTAATAATATAGATTAAGAATGTTAATTTATAGTAATAAAAAGATAAAATTGATCGATAAACAAATAAAAATTAAGTCATAAATTAACATCAATTCTCTTAACTAGTTTCTTGAGCGCGCAAGTTGATACTTCCTCCGTTTCAAAAAGATCTTTACACTTACTATTTGCACGGACTCCGGTGTAATGTTTGACCGTTAATATATCCAATTTTGTATGAAAAAAAATATAAAAAGTTAATATTCTGAAAATGAATAATGAGACCAATCTAACAAGTTCTTACATTTAACATTTTGATGTATATAATAGTGGGAATTTATGATCAAAGTTTTCATACTTTTGACACATTTTCCAAAGCGTAAATAACTTTCTGAAACGGAGGTAGTACATGTCACAACTTAACAAGTATGTTTGAGCAAGTTGATCATCTCCAAGTAGTTTGGGGTTGTAGGATTTAAGATGATGAAGGACCACCCTTAAATTAAATACTACCTCCGTTTCAAAAAGATCTTTACAGTTACTATTTGCACGAACTCCAATGCAATATTTGACTACTAATATATCCAATTTCGTATGTCAAAAAATTATAAAAATTTGATATTCTGGAAATAAATCCCGAGACCAATCTAACAAAATCTTACATATAACGTTTTGATATATATAATTGTGAGAATTTACGATCAAAGTTTTTATACTTTGAACACATTTTCCAAAGCGTAAAGAACTTTTTGAAACGGAGGTAGTACTACTATTTCAAAAAGAAGTTAATTAAGTCAAATAGAGTACTTGTATCATCGTATGTATGGATGTTAACAAATTATTACTCCCTCCATTTCTTTTTGATGTATCCATTTGGAATCTGGTGTGGTTTTTAAGAAAATTGGAATATTGGTTTGTATGGGTATAAGTGTAATGATTGGGTGTAAGAGAAATGATTGGGTGTAAGAGATTATAATAAATAAAGGAGTGAGAAAATAATAAAGAAATAAGGTAAGAAAGAGGAGTGATAATGATGGGTGATAAAGGAGGTGAGAGAGTGTGTATATGGGGAAGGGAAAAGAATTAAATATTATGGGTGGAGAAAATAGGTGGGAATATGGGTAGAATCTTTAGATATTTTGGTAATTAGATAGAAATGTAAGGGTATTTTAGGATAAAATGTATGTCCAAAAATAGAATAGATTCTAAATGGATACAACAATATGAAACGCTTAAAATAAAAACGGATACAACAAAAAGAAACGGAGGGAGTAGAACTTTATTCAGCAAAATATCAAACTCGTAACATAATAATAATAATTATGTTGACAATGGTTGGATACTCAGCAACCTTCTCGGACTTCATCAACTAGTTTCTACCTTTTACTACACGTATCATTTGATTTCTTACATACACGTATCATATTCGAGTATTAGGGTGCATTTTATTCACCTATTTTTTACTTATTTTTCTTGAAGTTCTTTTATCTAAAATTATCTGAAATTATATGAACTTATTAAAATTTATTTTAGTTATAAATTTTATTTGCCCACACTTATTTCCCTAAACTTATCTTATCTTAACTTATTTTTCCTGAAATAAGTGGAAATAAGTTGAACAGAACAAAACCTAGGTTATGTTTTCTTCAACTTTTTAAAAAAAAGAATATTCTAATTTTTTTAAACTATAATATTTAATTTGATTTTTTTTAACCACAGTAAAACATATTTTTATTGCAGCAAGATTTTATGATCGGTTTTATCTTCTGAACAAGACAAGGAGTGATTTACATTATATACAAAGTATTCCCTCCATTTCGAAATAATAGGGACACTTTGACTTTTAACACTATTCACAAATTCAAATTTGACTATCATTTTGGATATGATTTATGGGAAAGGAAAAATATAGTCGTGTGGGTTTTTGTTTGATTCGCCTCGATATGTACTTTTAGAATATCTGCTTTTTATAAATTTTACGAATACAAAATATCCAAATGGGGTATTTACGTTGACAAGCTGAAAAGGTAAATAGCACCATTATTTCAAAACGGAGTTAATTAAATACTACTATTTCAAAAAGAAGTTAATTAAGTCAAATAGAGTACTCGTATCATCGTATGTATGGATGTTAACAAATTATTAGAACTTTATTCAGCAAAATATCAAACTCGTAACATAATATAATAATAATTATGTTGACAAATGGTTGGATACTCAGCAACCTTCTCGGACTTCATCAACTAGTTTCTACCTTTTACTACACGTATCATTTGATTTCTTACATACACGTATCATATTCGAGTATTAGGGTGCGTTTTATTCACCTACTTTTTACTTATTTTTCTTGAAGTTCTTTTATCTAAAATTATCTGAAATTATATGAACTTATTAAAATTTATTTTAGTTATAAATTTTATTTTCCCACACTTATTTCCCTAAACTTATCTTATCTTAACTTATTTTTCCTGAAATAAGTGGAAATAAGTTGAACAGAACAAAACCTATAGGTTATGTTTTCTTCAACTTTTTTTAAAAAAGAATATTCTAATTTTTTTAAACTATAATATTTAATTTGATTTTTTTTTAACCACAGTAAAACATATTTTTATTGCAGCAAGATTTTATGATCGGTTTTATCTTCTGAACAAGACAAGGAGTGATTTACATTATATACAAAGTATTCCCTCCATTTCGAAATAATAGGGACACTTTGACTTTTAACACTATTCACAAATTCAAATTTGACTAACATTTTGGATATGATTTATGGGAAAGGAAAAATATAGTCGTGTGGGTTTTTGTTTGATTCGCCTCGATATGTACTTTTAGAATATCTGCTTTTTATAAATTTTACGAATACAAAATATCCAAATGGGGTATTTACGTTGACAAGCTGAAAAGGTAAATAGCACCATTATTTCAAAACAGATGAAGTATATATACCAGTAGGAGAAAAAAAGCTAGGTTATTCAACAAATGAGCATATTATACACGACTTAAACTACTTAATGTGATATCCGCATCATGCCCTTGTTTTGACCAATTGCTTGTTGGTTCAGTGGTGATTGGGACTGAACTTGGTAGGGAGAACCCGTGTTCGATCCCCCGCAACAACAATTGGGAGGGGACTGGAACCTAACCACCCACAACTCGCCCCGAATTCGGATTAGCCCTAAGGGTGAACCGGGTGCTATCACACAAAAAAAATCATGCCTTTGTTTTTAAAGTATTGTACTACATGGAAAAATAATGAATTTTCTAACGATATTTCAAGCCACAATACCAAGCTAGTAGTCCATTTCTTTTCTTTGTTTTAAAAAATTAATTAAAAATTTGCTAATGGAAGGGTGGCTGAAACACTAAAAATAACTATAACTATCGCACTAAGCACGCGCGCGGTAAAAGTGTGTTCTATTCACCTGATTTTCAGTTATATTTTTTGAACTTATCTTAATTGAATTTAACTAAACTTATCTTAAATTATCAAAACTTATTTAGTTATAAATTGTACTTGGTCAACACTTATGTTTCTTGAACATATCTAATCTAAACTTATTTTTCCTAAAATAAGATAAAATAAGGCGAACAAAACAGAATCTAAGTGGGTGACCAATTCTTGTAGGAAAACATTTTTGAGAGGAAGGGCCCAACGATACACATATCTTGGTTGTCAATAATCTTGTCAGGCATGTTATTGAGGATTTAAGACCACAAAGGGCACATAACATGGAAGACCCAAGAAGAGGAATAAGGGGAGCAAAACTAAACCACAGATATTGTTTCAAGCTAGACATTTTCTTTAATAATTGTTCAACTTAATTGCAACTTCAAGGACACATCACACATGCATGATCAACAAAAATAATCATAGCTAGGTCGATTTATAAGGTTTTTTCGGAATAAAGTAATTCAAAAGTGAGACGGGTACAACTTATCCTACGTTACATGCATACATTAGAAAAATAAAGGACATCTTACCAATTTATAAGAAGAGTTCGGTCATTGATCTATCAATCTATCATACATACTTTACGAAATACTTAGCACTTAATATAACAAGGTGATATTCACGAAAATATGTACATTGTGGTTCTTCATGGCTATGGAATATAGATCTACAATCTACAAGTTAACTATTCCGTACCATAGTAATAGAAAATCAAACTTTCCTTCAAAAAAAGTACAGATTATTATAAAATCAAAGCATTTTCCAAGATTTTCCACCATGCATGTTGAACTTCTTGAGTCTTCCAAAAAACATAACTAAAATAAGAACACATTTTCCAGCATTACTCCATCGCCCTGAAAATCCATACAATTTATCCGAGCAATTTTTATCACTGTTTAAACGTCGTTTACAATTATAGCCCGTTGACAACCCAACATTTCCATACGCACTGCAATAATAAAGATAAAACAAATCTTAATTAAGATCGATTTATAATTAATATTCAAAGACGAATGCAAAATTGCCTTAAAATGTTTTTTTTTGATAATTTGTTGCCTTTTGTATTAAATAAGCAGGGTGCAAAGAAATACAAGAGGCGGTCCAGCCATTACAATGTTTAAAGATACTCAATATAATGCAAAAGTTATTTATTTTTATTTATAAACTTATTTTAATAATATACAGGGTATATTCTTTTTATTATTTAAGTTGAAGTCAAGAAGCTTCCGTGACCCCACTTAGATTTTTGTGGACACATTTGGATAAAAAAGCATAATGATCATTATGGCTACTCAAGATTTGATTGTAGGGTTCTTTCGGATTATGCATATGAATCCTATGATAATCATCTTTACGACTATACTTCACTTGACGTGTTATGCAAAAGACAAGTGACATTGTGACAACCCATAATATGTCGACTATTATTGTAGGAAAATGCTAAAATGGCTAATTTGATAAAGAAAATTGATTAAAAAACCAATAATTTGAAATATATTTATAAAAATTCATATATTTATATTTGTACAAATCATACACTTGGCTTGTTATTGCATATGACAAGTCACAAATCAAGTAATTCTTTTTTTTTTCTCATCATTGTACTTATTTAGTTTTAATTTCAACAAAAAATAATAAATATATTTCAGAAAAAAAAAATTGACAATAATAAGTTTAGGAGACCAAAGCGTAAATAATTTCAAATTCTCAATGACGGCTGTTTTGTTATGGAAATGATTTTACAAAATTAAAAAAAAATCCATTTTACACTACAAGAAATTGTATCATTGACGACGGGATTAAAAGTCAATAATCGTTGATTAATGACGGGATTTGCTGTCGCGAACCCGTCATAATAAAAGAGGGTCGTCATTAATGGAAAATACCGTTGTTAACCCGTCGTTAAAGACATTTACAACGGTTATTCCCGGCTTTTGTGACGGAATTTTTAACTCATCGTAATTAGGTCGTCATTAAAGATACAAATTCTTGTAGTGTTAATTTATACATTATTTGAATCACTATTGCCTTTTTTTTTAAAGTACAGAATTTATATTTTATACAATCATGAATATTTTATATCATAATTAATCTCGTATGTGAAATTTTCTTTTCTTACCCGATGGAATTCCATGCTTAACAAGGAATACTAATTTTTTAGTGACAAAGAAACAATAAATATACCTTATGACTTCGAAGACGATGTTTAGGACGTTGAAGTTGAGAGGGTCGTCCTTGAGACTTTTCCGCTCAGTGATGCATATAATAATCACAAATATGACCAAGTAAGATAATTGGGATAATACCATATTCTCTACCACTTTCTTCTTCTTTTTCATTTTTATACTTTTTTCTGGTGTTTCTTCTTGCTCGTCGCTGATTGGGAGAAAGGAAGTGTATGCTGGAAGATACCTTTAAATATAATAAGCAAATAAATAATTAGCACTAAATTAAAATATTTACGGAGTAGTAATTAAAGAAATCAAGGAGTACGTACTCCGTATATAAATTATATATAAAATGGTTTATAAATAAAAAAATCAATTTAATTTGTAACGAGATTTTTTTGAAAAAGTGATGTTAATATGAGAACATTTAGCACATATGAGACCTTATGTATCACTGGGTTATTGATTGTAGTGGAGAAAAAAGGTACTATTAATTCAATTAGCTTGGTTATGCTTCAGTGTAAAAGTATTATCTAACCATGAATATTTACGGATATCCAATTATGTAATCCGACTATATTATGATTTATTTTTTAGACAAAAAGTGACTATATTATAAATTAAAACAACTTGATTTCTTTTAATAAATTGAATCATGTTTACTCGAAATCTGCATTAGTTTTTCAAGGCCCGTGCAAATTAAATATAGTATGAATTTATGTAAAAAGTATTTCTTAGCCTTATTCGGCAAAAATAGCGGTAGCGGGTAGCGGTCAATTGTAGCAGGTAATTAATATGAGTGTTCGGTAAAAATAGCGGTTGATATTATAAAATAAAGTTAAAGCTGATTATTTAAAACTTTAATATAAATTTGTCAAATGCTACCCGCTACCTTAAACGCTACTAATTTTAACGTTTGATAAAAGTTACTCAACCGCTACCTCTACCGCTACCTCGGCAAACACTTACAAATTTTACAAGTAGCGTATTGACTCGGTCAAAACGCTACCCGCTACCTCAAACGCACCGCCGAACACGCCCTTAGTCAATCCTATTTTGCAAATTAGACATTTAATCATTTATTTTCGTGAAAGTTGTTAATGGGATTAACAAATTTTCAATTTTTTTTTGAAGGAAGCCTAACAGGAACTTAATTTTCATTGCTTAAAACATCACCACTTAAACACAGAAGAACATTTGACGGAAGATTACTACCCAACAAACGCCAACCATTGACCTACGACAATCAACAAGTGATCTCGTGGGCAACAATATTACTACTTCTACCAGCAAAAGACCAAGAAACATTAGAAAGAACTCAACATAAAACAAAATAACATTTTCAATTTTATAGGAATGTTGTTTAATTGTTTTCCATGTTACTACATTTAATTCCAAAAAAAATATAACCATACATATTCATATATTTAGCAATTACTAATTCTCCATAATTAAATAAGTCAATGTCCTTATTGGTAATTTTACACAATCAAACAACTATTATATATCAGCTATTTACCAAACACTTTTACAAAATCAGCTAATACAATCAGCTAGTCAAACAAGCTAATACCAATAGCTAGTCAAAACTGCTAATACAATCCGATACCACTAACAACTAACCGTTAGTTGCCAAATAAGGTTTTTATATTTACTTATATAATATGGTATTATGACGGGATTTTATGTGCCAGGAGGGTTACAACTCTTACAAGGGTAAGTATATATACAGGATTCGATCCAAATCTTGGATATCAACTCCGATGACCAATTAAGCTATCCTTGCGAGAATATAATGAAACTCGTGCAAAGAGTATTTTGATAAAACTAGCTAGTCACAAAAGCATACTCCAAAGGAAGGAAGTACGGAGTAGCTATTTGGGAAATTTTATTATTCAGTATTATACACATAATAAGTACTCTGTATTATCCACCATTTTAAATATACTCGCTTGTCAATGCACAACTTTGAGACCAATATTTTTTATTACATATTATAAAAACTTATAAAATATTAATATTTTGAAAATATATTTTAAGATGAATCCAAAAAATTATTTTATACTAACATTTGTTTTCATATACTCCCTCCGTCCCTTAATACTTGCACCGCTTTCCTTTTCGGGCCGTCCTTTAATACTTGCACCGCTTCTATAAATGGAAATCTTACCAATATTATATTATTTCTCACACTTACCTACTACCCCACCTACACCCCTATTCCCTACAAAAAATCATTTAAAAATCAACACCCCTCACTCACCACTCCCCAGCCCTTATACATTTCCCACTGACTATATTAAAAAAATACCACACTATCAACAAACACCCATTAAATTAACAAGTCAATTCAAATATCTTAAACTCCGCACCGGTTTGAGTATTAAGGGACGGAGGGAGTACCAAAAAGAAAATAAAGTCAAAGTAAATTATGTGAATAGTGCAAAAGTAAAAGTATTACGAGTATTTGGGGACGGAGAAAGTATATTTTTTATTTTTATTATTTTTATTTTCTCATTTAACTTTCTAACTAGCAAATGTTGTACCTCAGTATTCAAGTACGTCGATTGTACCATGCATAAGCCCAATTAACTTTTAGCTCCCTCTCTAAAAAAAAAAAAAATCAAAACTTAACCGCCGTCAAACAGGGCTAGGATAAACGTCAACGTTGCTCATTCTTTAATCACAAATAAGGAGGTGACCTTTTGGAAGAAATTTATTGTTTCCAAAAAGTTTGTAAAATCAATTTGATGATTTGGAACAAGTCAATTTAGCATTTTAGCCGCAAACAATTTCTTTTTTATTTTTTATTTTTTATTTATGGGTGTGAACAGAATGTCAATGCATTATTTAGGACACTAATTTTCCTCGCCAGGATGGAAATAGGAGAAGAACAATAAATTTATTGTTTCTAAAGAACAGAATCAAATTCCAGATCAAACTTTGAAATCTTCCATGCAATAAACTTACATAGTTGTATCAAATTTACTTTTTTTTGGGAAAGAATATCAAATTTATTTACTCAGTATATACAAGTACTAGATAAAATTGTATCACATGTCCAAATTAAATATGGCATGGCACAATTTAAGCAAAAAATGTCTTGTAGTCGTATTTGTCACGTCACTCATCAATATGGTCAAGTTAGTTGTTAAAATACCCCATCCAATATATAAAAAACACCTACATGACAAATATAAACGTTCACAAGGGCAAGTATTGCGGTCCATCCATCCGGGTCTCATTTGATACAACTATACAACTAATACAAGCCATTGTTTGAAGGGTAAAGGTCGTTGAAGGTTTATATGACATATATGTATATCTTAATTTGATGAAAAATGACTTTGGTGTATTATTGAGGAGGAAGTGACTACTACGTTCAGTGGTTCACATGTTTGATGGTTCCATGGTATAAATGGACGTAGGGTCGTAATTTTAAGTCTTGGAATTAGATTCCCAATTGAAAATTCCACATAAATTAATTATAAATAAATAAATTAAGTTGAAGATAATACTATTCCTGTTACTTGCATCATTGATGTTGACCACGTTACATAACTACTCCAGCTTTTGAAGAAGTTAAGGTGATATGGAAATATGTTTGTATCATTTCCACATCTTCAGCTAACAAGACCAATTAATCAAACCTATTATAAAAATCTAATATTACATTTAATTTTTTAAAGAAATTTGGACAGTATATTACAATAACATTTAGTTATAGCATTAAACATTAATTAGTTGTTTCACGTGCAATTTTAGTATGCATTTCTAAATTAATTTCAACTTAGGAATGTATTAAATGCTTATTTAAAGGCCACGTATACCATTATCCCAAAACAAATTATACAGTGATGAATTTTCATTAAGTGTACGTATGAAGAAGAAGAAGAAGAAGAAGAAGAAGAAGAAGAAGAAGAAGAAGAAGAAGAAGAAGAAGAAGAAGAAGAAGAAGAAGAAGAAGAAGAAGAAGAAGAAGAAGAAGAAGAAGAAGAAGAAGAAGAAGAAGAAGAAGAAGAGAACTTACATCATGATGATGAATAGAACCAAGATAGCAGGAGAAACTAGAGAGAGATCAACAATGGATTCCCCACTATGCCTTGTATTTGCGGTTTGAAATACGGATCCTACAAACTTCTGGTACGAGTTCATCCCCTCCATAACACCGGAGCTCCATTCCATTGCACAAAAAACCACAACTTGTAATACCAAAAACGCGATAGTAGTGCCAGTAAGATACCAACACTCTTTACTAGACAATAAGTGATCATAACCCATCTCTTTATAATTGTTCAACATATAATTAAACTCTTTTTTCTTAATAAACCTCTCTAAAACCCATATCACAAGTCTTAATAATGAGGGATACAATGTGTTTCCTAAGAAGACGAAAGGGAGGACAATCAAAAGGAGGCCGGGATTTCCCCTGAAGATGATCATGTTCTCATTTGTAGGGATAAAACCACAACTAGAAAAAGTCGAAACAATGACGAAGAAGGAGAAAGTATTTAGTACAAGTCCTTTACTCTTAAGAACATTGTTAGCACTAGGAGTTAGGGTCATGTAAATGGTAACTAAAGTTGATCCTATTGCATGTACGACTAAGAGGTATCCTAGGACAACATACCCTAAAACTTTGATAGAATTGTTATAATACTTTGAATAACTCTCACTATCATCACTGGTGCTAATAGAAAGTTGGTTGATTGTACCTAATTCTATAGAATTATTGTCTATTATTACGTGTGAATTATCTACCTTGGGGGTTTGGAAAGAAGAAAAGTTGCACCTTCGAAGTTGGAGACCGAGCATGGAGGTGAAAACTTCACCTCCAAGGAGCATTAGAATAGTCATGACAATGAGTTGATCGTTAGAGAATACTTCCATTTCAAGTGTAGACATACTTGAAGCTGTTGTTGCTGAAACCGATGTGAAAAACAAATCAAGATTATTAAGGTTATTATTGACCTTCAAAACCATGTAACCAACCAATGAAACGACGAGGAAATAAAATAGATGAAGCCAAAATGGTTTGGCATGAGAGATGACGTAGTGAAACATGGAGGTTTTGGTTTTCATGAGTGAGTTGGATGACTTTTTGGGGAAGTAGTGTTTACAAAGGTGCGTTACTTACTTACTTTGTTGCCTAGAGAAGAGAAGTAGTTCATTATGGGACTCTTCTCTTTCTCTATTCAATTAAGCAAAAAACACGATGGAGGGATTTGAAATATCATGTCTATTTATAGATAGCGCACATAGTGCTTAATTAATTAGTTACCACTGACATTAATTTATTCTATGATTTACAAGTGCAATTGGCAAATAAGCAATCGAGCTAAACCTATACTCCATCCCTTTTATTACAATGAAATGAGGGATTGTTTGGTGCGGCGTGAAATATCTTCCTGGAAAATAATTAAGGTTTATCGGCCCTTTATTTATTCAATTATTTTATGTTGTTTGTTTTGTAAAGGGATAGAATACAATTATCTAATGGTGAAAAGTAACTCTTTTTCATTAGAAAGGAAGGCAAATCATTTTTCCTTCTTATTTCCCACTTCTCCTCCACCAATATTCACCCACCCTCTCTCATTTTCCTTCTCTCTATAACTTTTTTGTAAGGAACAAAAGAAATTAAAATTAGTTCAAAAGTGCATTTTTTCTATTAAGATATATTTTTCATAAAAAAATCAATTTTCACCGAAAATATTTACCTCCCAAATAAATGGAGCCTGATAGGCTGATAGATACATGCGCTTTACATTTTGTCTTTCATACATAATGTATGTCCTACCTGATTATATTCATTTTCAACTTAATTTTATACGAAGTACAATTTTGTTTAATGTATAACCGGTTGTACCTTATACACGGTACAACTAAATGTTATGTCTTGCAAAGGTATATATAACCAATTTTGTTTATTTACATGCGACTATGTGAGCAAATGTGCAGAATACTTAATAGTACGGTTTTATGGTGAAAATCCTCCCGCTTGTACCGCACTTGACTTGCAACCCTCTACTTTACTACGAAGTAGTCTGTACTTTTTTTAACTTACAAAATTTTAACAACATTTCTCGATCTCTTACTGTCCTAGTTATTGTGAAATAATGTTGTACTATTTTCATTTCAAAATGATCTTTACATTTTTCGTTTTAATCTATTTCATAATGTTCTTTACACTTTGCTTTATTCTATTTTAGAATACGAAAATTTACTTTCTTACCATTCTTACCCCATAATATTTATAATTATCCTCTCACTTTCTCTTACTTTATTAATTATTTTTCTTACACTTATCCACTTTTTTGCACATTTCTCCTACTTTAGTCATATTTTATTATATTCAACCAACTTTTCTATTTTTATCTTAATATTTATATAAATAATAACTATAAATATCTTTATGAAACGGAGGTATTATATACATCTGGCTTGTTTTGTTTAATTCTGTTATTTTGTTTCTTTGTTTTGTTTCCTTGTTTGTTTCGGCCTACTACACATTTATAATAAAAGGGAGGAAATATCTTATTAATACGGAGTATATTTTACAGAAATTTATACGGAGTAACATGATGGTCTTATGTGTATGCCGATCTAATAAAAGACCTACTACCTCCACTTCAAAAATATTTTTACACTTACTATTTGCACGGATTCCGGTGCAATGTTTGACCGTTAATATATCTAATTTTGTATGGCAGAAAGTTATAAAAAGTTGATATTTATAAAATACATTCCGAGACAAATCTAACAAGATATCTCATAATAATTTTTGATAGATATAATAGTGAAATTTATGGTCAAAATTTTGATTGTAAGACATTTTTCAAAGCGTAAGGAACTTAATGAAAAGAAGGTAATGTCATTTATATATTATCTCTGTTCTTTATTAAATGACACAATTATTTTACAAACTTTTTTATAAGACGGTCTTACACAAAAGACCACCTTGTTATCATATAAGTTAAGCAATATAACCAATTAGTTAAGCACTGAAACCAATTAGTTAAGCAATTGAATCAATTAATTAATCAATTGTAACCAATTAGTTAAGAAATAGAACCAATTAGTTAAGAAATCAAAGTGGTCTTTCCTGTAAGGCGGTCTTACACAAAAGTTGCCGCAATTATTTAGGCACGTTTGTCAATGTATGATTTCAAACATTAATATCTTCCATTATAGATAAGAAAAAATTATAAAAAATTGATATTTTAAAAATATTTATTGAGACGAATCTAACAAGACTCCACACGGCTATGCTTTTTCTTATGTATAAATTACAAAATAAAGTAAATGAAAGTATGTAAATAAGAACAAAGGAAGTATATATTTGGTCGAAACTTTGAAAGACAAGAACTGACACAAGGTACGCAGACGCCAGACGGTAGAATTATACTCCTTCCGTAGAAACTAGAAAGTGTTCCATCCAACCCCACTAGCACTTGCACTTGCACTTCCCAGGATAGACCGGAACTAGTAGTGGCCTAATAAGATTGTGGTAATTGGTAAACGAGTAGGTACATCATACACGTACATAACATGTACTTCAATCACCATTAATCTTGACAGATTTTATCCAACCTAATTAAATTAGAAAATTTTGTAAAACTCTTATCTTTTACTTTGTTACTTTTGTAAATTGATATTTTAAAAAAAAAAACACACTATTTGTTTGGATGTCAATTGGCTATCAATTGAGTCTGCTGCTCAAAAAACCCACTTGACTAAACACAACATAATCAGCTCACCATTTAAAGGCTCCATGCCTCTTATGAAGCGGCCTACGACCCATTATTAGTAAAGTTCAGCTGCATTTACTACAAAAACACTATAAATATGTTGCTCTAGTGCACATATCAATGTACGTTCATTTATTGACTTCACACATAATTATCTATAGAGAACTTTTCTAGATCCGAACCTAGTACTTACTTAGTCATCGGAAGGGATTTCCTCGGAACCACCCCAGAGGTCAGTGACATTACTAGTGTGCAGGTATTCGTGGGCGAGCAACACTAAAAAACAAGCTAGATCTTCCACACCACGAAAGGGCCTTTAATCCGAAGCTCATTATTTCATACCCTGAACAACTACTTTTACACTGAATAATCCGTAATGTTTGAATACAACTAGCTTTTGATGATACATGGTAACATTTTTCCGTTTGTTGAACCCACTTATTCCATTTATTTCCACTTTTACCGCTCGAAATGATCTTTTAAGCTTTGTTTACATCTTTATCAATGCTTAGTTGCTTACCCTATTTATCTTTCCTCCTTTTCTCTAAATGTTCTTCAAATCACCTTCTTCGATTGTCATAACTTTATATTTTTATGAGAAATAGCCATAAGAGTGTAACAAGGCATCTTAAATTATAACGGAGCTAATAATTTAAAGGTTGCAGTTTAAGTGCAGCTTACAAACGAAGAAAACTAATAATTTTGCGGTTAAAAGGTAGTGGTACTCAAGTTTTTGTTAAATAAAGGTATTTATCAGTTTTACAAAAATAAAAAGTACCAAAGTAACAATTTACATTTTTTATTTTGTTGAGGAGAGATAATTAATTTATAATAATACGGAGTACTCCCTCCGTTTCAAAATGTTTGTTACGTTTGGATTTTGGCACGTATAATTAAGATTTTTTTTTTTTTTTAAAATTTTAAATGTTCTAGATTCTATCATAAATCTCATTCCATCTTTCCAAATTCTGACATTTATATATTACTCTCTTTGAATATAGTGCAAATATGCTTTCATCTTTTATTAAAAAAAAAATTCCTCAATCCACTAATCATTGAAACAACCAATAAGATTGTTTTATTATCAAAATGAACCAATAATTAAAAATCACACAAATTGCTAACTTGTCATAATGTGACTTTTGGTTGCATGAGATTTATTGAGTTGAAAAGTTGGACCAATTAAAAATAAAAGTTGGCTCAAAAAATAATAATAGTAACAAGTTTATAAATAGAAAGATTCTTTATGTAACAAACATTTTGAAACACTATTAAAGAAATACGTAACAAATATTTTGAAACAGAGGGAGTAGTACTTAACTTTACAATGTTCCAAAGTTTTCGGAATTAATTATTGGGCAAAGTATCTATCAGCCAAGAAAGGCACCATGGGCTGATACTGGTATGTATATATATTTAATTATAGCCTTATACTCCCTCCGTTCCTAAATAAGTGTCACTTTTCTATTTTTGTCGTTCCCTTATAAGTGTCACTTTTCTATTTTTGTACTTTATCAATAAACAATTATCTACTTTTTCCTTTCCCAAAAGAAAAACATTCTCAATCATTAACTCTTACACACTTCTCATTTTTATTAATTACTGCACCACTCTCCAAAAGTGACACTTATTTAGAAACGGAGGGAGTATTTATTTATTTTATGGAAACAAAAGACATTCAAACTCTCTCCCTCTTGATCCCCTCTTCCCCTCCAACCATACCTCAAACCTTGTTCTCCGGTGACTCTCCTCCGTTGTCACCATTCGTGCAAGTTGTCCATCACCACTCTCCAACTCGTATCCAGGGGTGATTTAATATAGTATAAAAATAATATTGGGGCTTCAACCACCAGATTAAACTTTTGGTTGAGTTGGTCTTGAAATAATATCAGAGCCAGTGTGACGCAAGTCACGGGTTTAAATCTCATACAGCCCTCCTTTCAAAGTGGATATTTTGTCATGTAAGGGGGCGTGATAGCGTATAAACCTAATCTCGAAACTTTAACAATCAGCTTAATCTTTTGGTTCATCTTACTTATGTTTTCGGTAATTTAAATACCAGTTTCACCATCTAGTCCGGCCTGAAAATGACGTATGCCTAATTTACAATCGACTAATACTACTCCCTCCGTCCCTTAATACTCGCACCGTTTCGACTGGACACGCTTGCCAATGCACATCTTTGACCACCAATATCTTTAACTACATATTAATAAAATTTATAAAAATATTAATATTATGAAAATATATATTAAGATGAAGCCAACAATATATTATATACTAACATTTGTTTTCACATACTAGAAATAAAATAGGGTCAAAGTAAATTATGTGAATAGTGCAAAAAGTCAAAACGGTGCGAGTATTAAGGGACAGAGGGAGTAGCTAGTTATAAGAAACACTTGGTAGTAAGCTACAGTTTCCTACCAAGTACTACGTATATTTTGAGAAATGGTTATCAATTAATTATGCTCTTTTACTTTCTCGGAGCAAGATCAAGGGGGTTTTGTCTTAATACTTTCATCAAATGTCATGTTAACATTTCACTAATATTCAATAATTAAATTGTAGTCAAATAATTAAATTGTAGTCAAGGCTTATTAAAATTCAATTAAATTTAGTTCTTGACTCCATCAAATTCATTTAAGACTTGTAAATTTATATACAATGTTATTTTTATAATTAAATTCAACTCATACAACAAGTTTTAAGTTGAGTCGTAGTTTTTCAAGACTCAACTTAAGAGTTTGTTAAGACTCATCCACTTCAATGATACAAGTGGCGGATCCAGGAATTTATATATGGAGATCCAAAAAATATGATTTTCTTTTCTTTTCTTTTCTTTTAGTGTGATAAAGTTGAAAGGTAATAGTCGAAATATTATAAACGCCATAATAAAATACGTGGAGAATTAAGAACTTTAATTTTAAGTTTTCATAACATTAAAACACAATACCTAGTCCAAGTCTAGTCCAAGTTACATCAACAACTTGGCGCGATTTCAATTTAAAATGGAAAAAACGAGTTTTTCATACTTTGAAGAAGATTTACTTTATTACAATAATTGTCACTGAACAAATAACACACAAAGACACTTGTGGGGCATTATAAATCTATATACGAAGTAATTAATTAGACCTCTAAAATTTTTAAAGTACATGCAACAAAAATCTATTAAAGTGAGGTATTACATACATTACTAGAAGTATATCTTATGAAAATTCCAAAAACTTTTTGAAGAAAAATTAACACTACTATTATTTGTGTTTTTATAAAGAAAAATCATGAATCATTATAGAAACAAAAAAGATAAAAAAAATAAAAAGTGATGAAGAAAAAACGAATTACAAAGGGAAAAAAACATGAAGAATTTAGAGGATCAATGAATGACAAATAATAATAAAAAAATCATAATTAATGTCCTCTTATGAGGATTCAAACCCAGATTGCAAGTATTTACTTCTACTAGCTATCATGCTTCCAAGTAATGAACGGATGAACCCAGGTAATGAAAAAACTTCATCCTTACCTACATGGTATGCACAAGTTTGCTAAATTCATGTGCAGTACGTATAACCTTAAGTATTATGCTCAAAAGTTTTTTCACGCATATGTATAAATCGGAAAAATTGGCAAATATAAGGAGAACTTGATTTCGTTCGTCGAAATTTTCGTTGAAGGCATCTATTGATATTTCTAATGCTCTCCGGATCCGGTTCTCAATTTACTATCGTGAGAAAGGTATCGTTTCTAACCTTTAAGTTTGAGTGTTGTCAACAAATTAAATATACAATATTACGTACATGATTGTCTAACTTTGCTTCTTTTGTAGGTACAATATTGTCGAGTTGCTGCATATGTATGTCGTGTTATTCATGTTGATAACCTCATATATATATGAAGCTTGCAATCGTTGCCTCAAGAAGGTTATCATTTTTCAAGGACTTCAAATGTGTCAATCTTGCAATCTCATCAATGATTTAACTATTCCAAGCTATCTATCTAAATCTTTTATGCTACTCACATTATATATTGGAAAAGATCTAAATTAATTTCTTTTATTTCATTTTATAGGTTACTGCTTCGACTTACCATATTTGATAAAAGTAGTAATTTGACAGTAACTGAAGGAAATAATGCCCTTGGTCCAAGTATGCATTCTATATTAAGTCTAATAAATGCGGTTCAGTATTAATTAACAAGTTAATAATTCAGTGAGATCAAGTGAGCTGAATGCCTAGCTAGAGGCCGCTTCAGTTCAAGTGGAATTAATGATATTAATCCACAGCTTACTCTTGACTGAACCCGTAGGGTCACACAAATAGTACGTAAACGGATCAAGTATTTAATGGCATTAAATACTCCATCTATGAATATTCGGAACCGACGGATCTTGGTTTCAGTGGGAGCTAAGATCGTCACAGGCAAGAAATGAATACTCCGGAAACGATGATATTGCCGGAAACGGAAATATGGATCGTATCGGAAATATGAATATTATCCAAGTCGTAGATGTTACCGGAAACGGAAACATGGTACGTATCGGAAAATATTATTGGAAATGGAAATATTACCAGAATCGGAAATATTGCCGGAAACGGAAATATTGTCAGAATCGGAAATATTGCCGGAATCGGAAAATAATTCCGAAAACGGAAATATTAAATATTTGTTCGAAACGGAAATTAATTCCGGAATCGGAAATATTAAATATTGTTCGTATCGGAAATAGATTCCGGAAATGGAAATTTAATCGGAAGCGTATCGTACGAATTAGCATCGGACGAGGCCTGCCGGACGAAGGCCCAGCACGAAGCCAGGCCATCGCCCAGCAAGCACGCACGCCACAGCCCAGCGCGCACAAGGCCGCGCATGCGTGGGCCGCGCTGCGTGGGCTGCTGCTCGCATGCGTGGGCAGCCCTTGTGGCTGCCGTGTGTGTGTGAGTTTGAGCTCATGCGAGATTCCTGAATCTGCAAGAGTCAGTGTATGATTAAATGTCTATTCCTATTGGATAAATTGATTAAGTAGAATTCATGTAGAATTCTAATTCCAATTAATTCGCATCCTACTAGGATTACGATTCCTTTTCCATAACTCTATAAATAAAGGCCTAGGGGTCATAATTTATACATAAGTTTCAAAGTATTCAAAAGTGAGGTTTTTGAGAGAAAATTCAAACACCCATCTTGCCCCAAAAGTGCCGAATTTTCTGAGTACCTTAAGGGCGATTCTAGTTGGTCAATCTTAAGGCGGATCCGGACGTGCTGTGGACTTTCTACGGAGGGACGACACTTGGAGTCCTAAAAGACTTGTTCTTGTTCGGTTCGGGCGCAGCTAGGGAAGGCACGCAACAAAGAGTATGCATCTAATTATGCTATATGATTATGTGTAAATAATATGTTTCCTGGGTTAATGGTTGTTTCCGCATGATCTATGTAAATGTCATATGTATCATAACCTAACAGTGGTATCACGAGCCCCTTATTATTTTCATAATCTAAATTGCATGAACATGGTTAAATATTACAAATTTGCAAAATTAAAAGGGGTGATTAATTTTCGTAATTGTTAATTAATTGCAAATTGCGTTTATTTAAATATATGTACGCAGTTTTTCGGCAGTTTCTTCATTACTCATCCGAATTGAGTGATTTTTGTGTCAATTCCGTATGTAAAAGGCATTCTAAAATTTTGACAAAAATAGTATTTTTCTGCCGAACCCAGAATTCTCAAATTCGAAGCCTAACTATGACTTTTCGAAGGTTTTAGTTTTTCGGATGCAAAATTTCGTAAATTTAAGATGTTAAATTAAATATTTGCGATTCCTGTTGATAAATCTTGAATTTTTGATTGACCTACTGCATATGTTTAACAAGTTTGAATGCCTAGTCTTGTTAATTATGCAATCTAATTTGTAATTATGATTAATTTGTTGAAAATTAGAATAATTTAGAATTAATTTGATTTTCATAATTAATTGTAATTTAATTAGAAACCTATGATTAAAAACCACCATAAAAAATTGTAAATTTACGATAAATTTTAAATTTTTATGACCTAGACTTGAATCCATATCAATCGGAAATCAATTGGATAATAAATTTTCGATTTTTTCGCCCTAAAATTATGAAATTAATAATATTTATTAATTTGTCATTAATTTTAAATATAAATTTTAAATTTTTATGCGATTCGTTCAAATAACTTGCACGCACGAAGCAATGGACGCTTCGTGTTACCCTTAAGGGGTGTTGTATAATGCGGGCATGCGACGACGGGAGCTCGTCGCCCGTGCGGCACGAATGCAATGAGCAAGGGCGTAGTGCACGAGCACAAGGCAGCAGCCCTGCCTTGTGTCGTGTGCCACGAGCAATGAACGGATGGGCATGGGCGAGGGGCGAGCCAAGGCAGTCGCGTGTGGGCAGCAAGCGAGCTGCGCCACAGCGCGCGCTGCCTCGCACAACAGCGCGCAGCCTCGTGCGCAGCGAGCGCAAGCTCGCGTGCCACGAGCGCTGCGCACAGCATCACTCGCGCGCACAGCGCGCGACGTCGCCCGCCCAGCGAGCGATGTCGCGCACCAGCGAGCGATGGCTCGCGCGCACCAGCGAGCGATCTCGCGCGCCAGCGAGCGATCTCGCGCGCCAGCGAGCGAACCAGCGCGCCCAGCGAGCGATCTCGCGCGCGCACTGCGAGCGATAGCTCGCGTGCGATGGGGCGCTGTGCGGAGGCTTGCGTATGGGACAGCAGCAGCTATGCAACGAGCGCATGGGCTGCGCGCACATGGCCAGCAATGGCTGTGTGCGTACGGCCCATGTGCGTGCAACGCGTAGGGTGTTTGCGTTACGATTAGATCGTTTTGAATGTTTAATTTGAAAATTTCAGTTCACGTAATTTTAATTAATTTTAAAATTAATAATTTGAATTAATTTCTTGGATTTTAATTTTGAATATTATAATTATAATAAATATTATTTATTCTAATTATTTTACTAAAATTAAAATCATGAATTAATTTAAATACGACTGAAATTAAATTAAATTTTTGGATTCAATTATAAATTGATATGAGCTTTAAATTTTAATTAAATTTGTATGTTTCCGGTTAGACTAGAAATACATTTTTATGTTTAAAATTAGTAAAGCATATGAATTTATTGGTTTGAGTGGGAGCGCTTTTTAGTCATAAACTCTTGATTAGGTCTACAAATCCTTAAGGTTAAAACAACTCGATTAGAATTAATAAGGACTGAATAATTGGTAGATTATTGGTGCCCTTGATTAATTGCTGCAAATGTTTACGTGATGCATAATGTGTTTAACTAACCAGCTATGTGGGCCATTCATGATAATGAATGGGTGAATGGTATATATTGTATATGTACTGTTTTGCAGGTTATGAAGTGACTAGTATGGCCCAAATAGGATAGAAAATATGGTCTGCGTACCATTAATTTGAATGTAATTGGTCTAAAGTACCAAAGTTGTTTTTCAATTCAAATATGGTCTGCGTACCATCAAATAGTTGTAATTAGTTATAACTTATCCTATTTGAAGAAAATGGTGCCTCCCACGGAGATTTTCAAGACGGACTTTGAAGTCAAAGCTTCAAGATGAAGTCGGGCCATACTAGATCACAAATATCTTATGCATGTTTTAAGTTATTTATTGCTTTAAATATGTCTTAAAATGCATGAGATCAAAAGCTTGATTATGTTGCATGATTAAGGATTTTAGTTCACTTAAAATCTAACCAACATAGTAAGAGCCTTAAGTTCCAAACTTAAAAATTGAGTTAAAAGGTGCCATGCCAAAATATACACTTGCTTGGATATCCTTTACATCAATCTAGTAATAGTTTTCGCTCAGCGAGGTGTTACTTATTGGTCCTAAAGGGGCAAGGTACACAAATAATTGTGAGTACATGTTAGTTTTGGTGAAACTCAACGATATAAGTAAGGAGTCCTTTTATGTCGTGGCAAATTCGATAGGTTTACCTAATAAGTTCTTAGACGTACCTATCAACCAAGAATAGTTTCTAGACTATTAGCAAAAGGCTTTTGCTTACCTAAGATGTTCTAGGATTAAGTCGACAAACTGTGCTTAGTTCTTCAATGATTTTAGGATCTTGGAATCATTTTATTCACACCTGCCGGAACACATAACTTGAATAAAATGCTTAATAAACATTGAATTATGCATGAATGCTAGAATTTAAGTTTATTAAGAGAAACTGTGAATGGTTATTTATTTGTTTATTCTTTTCAATTGTAGTTTTAATATGGCAAACAACAATCAAAACATCATCATGGGTTCTGAGCTTATGGTCAAGCTGAACCTGACAAATTTTCTTGAATGGGAAGCTAAGCTAGTTGAAATAGTCAAACTCAATGGACTTGAGTATGTACTATCACATCCCATGCCAAGCTACTATGCCAGAGACATGACCCCTGAGAGATTTTACGCCTGGGATGCGGATCTCAAAAAGGTTATGAGTCTCATGCTGAACAATATCCCTGATGATTGGGCTAGAAGGTTTGTAGCCTATGAACCTTTTACGCTCATCAAGAATCTGAGGGATATCTGTCGTGGAAGTACGGAGGACAGGGACCTGAACGTCCATGAGTTGATTGAATCAATGTCTGGGCTAAAGGTTAGTTCTCCCAACAGGTGTTATAGGATGGAGGTCCAAGAAACACATGTTCAGCTCCTTCGCACTAAACAGAGGGTAGGCGTCCCACTGAGGTTCCATGTGGATCTTATGTGTTCATATTTTGATCGCCTAAGTCTACTAGGAACACCAATAAGCGAAAGGATGGCAGTCTCTGTCTTGCTCAATTCACTACACAGTGGGTTTGGTCGCTTCAAGCAACAATACCTAAGTGAACCAAGAGAAGAAACAGTTGCAGAATTTATTCACCTTGTCAGAAAGGCTGAAATAGTACTGGACTGTGAAGCCAAAGATTTACTCAAGGCTAGAAAGAGACCATTCAAGAAAGGTGGAAAGTCCAAGGGCAATGCTAAATCAAAGCAGGACAAGTCCACATCAAGCTGTCTTTATTGTGATGGAATAGGCCATTACAAAAGAGAATGTCCAAAGCTAAAGGAAGATCAGAAGAACGGAACAGTCGTTCCATCTTCAGGTATTTTCGTTATAGACTGTATACTTGCTAATTCAACTTCTTGGGTATTAGATACAGGTTGTGGCTCACACTTATGTTCCAATCCACAGGGACTAAGAAGAAGTAGAAAGTTAAGCAAGGGTGAAGTCGACCTACGAGTGGGAAATGGAGCACGGATTGCTGCATTAGCTGTAGGAACATACTATTTGTCGTTGCCCTCCGGGCTAGTTTTGGAACTGGAAGAATGTTTCCATGTTCCAAGTCTTACTAAAAACATCATTTCAGTTTCTTGCTTAGATGCTAAGGGATTTTCCTTTATAATAAAAGACAATAGTTGTTCGTTTTATTTTAAAGAGATGTTTTATGGATCTGCTAGATTAGTCAATGGACTTTATTTATTAGATCACGACAAACAAGTATATAACATAAATACCAAAAAGGCCAAAAAGGATGATTCAGATCTCACCTATCTGTGGCATTGTCGATTAGGCCATATAAACTTGAAACGCTTAGAAAGACTTCAAAGGGAAGGAATTCTAGAACCATTTGACTTAGAGGATTATGGTAAATGCGAATCATATTTACTTGGCAAAATGACAAAGCAACCTTTCTCTAAAGTTGGAGAAAGAGCAAATGAACTATTGGGTTTAATCCATACAGATGTATGTGGACCAATGAGTACAAATGCTAGAGGTGGTTTCAGCTACTTTATCACTTTCACTGATGACTTCAGTAGGTATGGTTATGTCTACCTAATGAAGCATAAGTCTGAATCCTTTGACAAATTCAAGGAATTTCAGAGTGAAGTAGAGAATCAATTAGGCAAGAAGATCAAGGCACTGCGGTCTGATAGAGGCGGTGAATATCTGAGCCATGAATTTGATGACCATCTGAAAGAATGTGGAATTCTATCAGAATTGACTCCTCCTGGAACACCACAATGGAACGGTGTGTCAGAACGGAGGAACAGAACCTTGCTAGACATGGTCAGGTCAATGATGGGTCAGGCCGAACTTCCATTAGAATTTTGGGGACATGCACTAAATACAGCTGCACTCACTATAAATAGAGCTCCGTCTAAAGCTGTCGAAAAGACTCCATACGAATTATGGTTTGGAAAGCCTCCAAATGTGTCTTTTCTTAAGATTTGGGGATGTGAAGTATACGTCAAACGATTAATTTCAGACAAACTTCATCCAAAATCTGACAAATGTATCCTTGTGGGCTATCCAAAGGAAACAAAGGGGTATTACTTCTACAATACATCTGAGAACAAAGTGTTTGTTGCTCGAGATGGTGTCTTTTTGGAGAAAGATCACATTTCCAAAATGACAAGTGGGAGAAAAGTAGACCTCGAAGAAATTCGAGTCGAACAACAAACTCTAGAGAATGCTCAAGATGACATTCAGGATGAAACTCAGAGACCTTTAGAAGAATCTGGTGAGAATCATGGTCAATCTAGAAATGTTACCCCGCGTAGATCGCAAAGATATAGATCTCAACCGGAAAGGTACTTAGGTATTTTGACGAACGAGAGCTATGACGTTCTATTACTTGAAAGTGATGAACCTGCGACTTACAAGCAAGCTATGACGAGCCCTAGCTCCAAGCAATGGCAAGAAGCCATGCAATCTGAATTAGACTCCATGTCTGAAAACCAAGTATGGGATTTGGTCGATTTGCCAGATGGCTACCAAGCCATTGGAAGCAAATGGGTTTTCAAACTGAAAAAGGACAAGGATGGGAAACTTGAAGTTTTCAAAGCTAGATTGGTTGCGAAAGGTTACAGGCAAGTCCACGGTGTGGATTACGATGAAACCTTTTCACCAGTTGCAATGCTAAAGTCTATTCGAATAATGTTAGCAATCGCTGCATATTACGATTACGAAATATGGCAGATGGATGTCAAAACTGCTTTCTTAAACGGCGTTTTAACAGAAACTGTGTTTATGACACAGCCTGAAGGTTTTGAGGATCCAAAGAATGCTAAAAAGGTATGCAAGCTAAAGAAGTCAATCTACGGATTGAAGCAGGCATCCAGGAGCTGGAATATACGTTTTGATGAAGCAGTCAGTGACTTTGGTTTCATCAAGAACGCGGACGAATCTTGTGTATACAAGAAGGTCAGTGGGAGCAAAATTGCTTTCCTAGTATTATATGTCGACGACATATTGCTTATCGGAAATGACATTCCTATGTTGAACTCTGTCAAGATTTGGCTTGGGAAATGTTTTTCGATGAAGGATCTAGGAGAAGCACAGTACATATTGGGCATCAAGATTTACAGAGATAGATCTAAAAAGATGATTGGACTTAGTCAAAGCACTTATATCAATAAGGTGCTTGATAGGTTCAAGATGGCGGACTCCAAGCGAGGCTACCTACCCATGTCTCATGGAATGACTCTAAGCAAGACTCAGTGCCCAAAAACACTTGATGAGCGTAGACGAATGAATGGGATTCCATATGCATCATTGATTGGTTCAATAATGTATGCTATGATATGTACACGCCCGGATGTTGCGTACGCACTCAGTGCTACGAGCAGATACCAGTCAGACCCAGGAGAGGCGCATTGGACTGCTGCCAAGAACATTCTGAAGTACCTGAAAAGGCACAAAGATGACTTCCTGGTCTATGGTGGAGATGATGAATTAATTGTTAAAGGCTATACGGACGCAAGTTTCCAAACCGACAAAGATGATTTCAGATCACAGTCTGGGTTTGTCTTCTGCCTCAACGGAGGAGCAGTAAGCTGGAAAAGTGCTAAGCAAAGCACCATTGCGGATTCTACAACTGAAGCGGAGTACATTGCTGCACATGAAGCAGCAAAGGAAGCTATATGGCTAAGGAAGTTCATAGGAGAACTTGGTGTAGTCCCCTCCATTAAAGGACCAATAGCCCTGTATTGTGATAATAACGGAGCTATTGCACAGGCAAAAGAGCCTAGACACCACCAGAGAGTCAAGCATGTACTTCGTAGATTTCACCTTCTACGAGAGTTCGTTGAAAGAAAAGAAGTCGAGATAAGCAAAATTGGAACTGATGACAACATATCAGATCCATTAACTAAACCTCTGCCGCAAGCGAAGCACAACTCGCACACTGCAGCTATGGGAATCAAGCATATTGGAGAATGGCTTTGATGTCTCTGTTTAATGTTTTAAAGTTTTAGAGTTTAAATCTTTGTAAAACATTATTGGTTAATCATTCACAATAAATGAAAGGAATTCATTTTTCCATTTAATTTGTGGTTTATTAAATGATGAGTCCCTTCAACTTGACGATATATTCAAGATAGACTGTCAGGACCAGTCCTGTGACTAAGAAATGTCTATCAAGTGAACTTGAATGTCAAAGGTTGAAAATGGTCCCTAGTCGGAGTTTTCTATAAAATTGGACGCATAGAAAACGTTAGACGATTAGAATGCAAGATGACTAGTAGTTCTGTTTCTTGAACTATGTGGACATGGCAATGTCATAATCATTTGCATAGATACTTACTTTGGGAAGACTAGTATCGGACAAGACCTATGAAACTTTACTGTAAGAGATGAAAGTCTGTCATAAGTAAATTTCATTAAATTATTAGACACTAAATCCTCAATACCTGAGTGATTTGAGATTACTTGTTTGAGAACTGGTTGCTTTGACGTTGACCAACCGTCGCACCGTAAAAGGAGGCTATAAAGGCAACGCTCAGGTAATCACCTATCAAACGAAGTCTAATCTCAAGATCGCAAGATTGGGATTGTCCTCCCATAAATCGGGATGAGATGCTTAAAAGTTGTACAAGGCCACTCGGAGAGCTAGAAACTGTGAAATGCATGGCCGTGCTCGGATGAATCATAGGCTATGATTATCTGTTTATTTGATCAGTTGAACTCTGAAACCGAGGAACACCTCTGGACATAATAAGGATGACAACTCTTACCTTATGTTCAAGAGCAAGCATCGAGCGACAAAGGAATTAGGAAATGCACACTTGTCCCTAAGGACAAGTGGGAGACTGAAGGAAATAATGCCCTTGGTCCAAGTATGCATTCTATATTAAGTCTAATAAATGCGGTTCAGTATTAATTAACAAGTTAATAATTCAGTGAGATCAAGTGAGCTGAATGCCTAGCTAGAGGCCGCTTCAGTTCAAGTGGAATTAATGATATTAATCCACAGCTTACTCTTGACTGAACCCGTAGGGTCACACAAATAGTACGTAAACGGATCAAGTATTTAATGGCATTAAATACTCCATCTATGAATATTCGGAACCGACGGATCTTGGTTTCAGTGGGAGCTAAGATCGTCACAGGCAAGAAATGAATACTCCGGAAACGATGATATTGCCGGAAACGGAAATATGGATCGTATCGGAAATATGAATATTATCCAAGTCGTAGATGTTACCGGAAACGGAAACATGGTACGTATCGGAAAATATTATTGGAAATGGAAATATTACCAGAATCGGAAATATTGCCGGAAACGGAAATATTGTCAGAATCGGAAATATTGCTGGAATCGGAAAATAATTCCGAAAACGGAAATATTAAATATTTGTTCGAAACGGAAATTAATTCCGGAATCGGAAATATTAAATATTGTTCGTATCGGAAATAGATTCCGGAAATGGAAATTTAATCGGAAGCGTATCGTACGAATTAGCATCGGACGAGGCCTGCCGGACGAAGGCCCAGCACGAAGCCAGGCCATCGCCCAGCAAGCACGCACGCCACAGCCCAGCGCGCACAAGGCCGCGCATGCGTGGGCCGCGCTGCGTGGGCTGCTGCTCGCATGCGTGGGCAGCCCTTGTGGCTGCCGTGTGTGTGTGAGTTTGAGCTCATGCGAGATTCCTGAATCTGCAAGAGTCAGTGTATGATTAAATGTCTATTCCTATTGGATAAATTGATTAAGTAGAATTCATGTAGAATTCTAATTCCAATTAATTCGCATCCTACTAGGATTACGATTCCTTTTCCATAACTCTATAAATAAAGGCCTAGGGGTCATAATTTATACATAAGTTTCAAAGTATTCAAAAGTGAGGTTTTTGAGAGAAAATTCAAACACCCATCTTGCCCCAAAAGTGCCGAATTTTCTGAGTACCTTAAGGGCGATTCTAGTTGGTCAATCTTAAGGCGGATCCGGACGTGCTGTGGACTTTCTACGGAGGGACGACACTTGGAGTCCTAAAAGACTTGTTCTTGTTCGGTTCGGGCGCAGCTAGGGAAGGCACGCAACAAAGAGTATGCATCTAATTATGCTATATGATTATGTGTAAATAATATGTTTCCTGGGTTAATGGTTGTTTCCGCATGATCTATGTAAATGTCATATGTATCATAACCTAACAGTAACAATATTACACAACATTGCACAACACCTTCTAAGGTTCTTAGCTACTGAAATAAAGTCACTACTTCAATAGATTCCAATTTAATATTCTGACTACATAAACTTCTGAATTAATTACCTAATATTGTTTTTACATCTGAATATATTTTTTAACGTTCATGCGGCCTGACGCAATCGAGTCTTGGAAAACGTATTCTCATGCTTCGGAAATAAAACTTTTTTCATGGGTGTTACCTCCACCAACTGGAGATTTTAATCTTGAACATTCTTATATTGTTGGTTATGTGTTTCACATCGATTGGGCGGAGGAGTGCATGTGATTAAGCAAGTATAGTGCAAGCAAAAGAAGAAAGTGATACCCACTATTTTATATGTTTAATAATTTACTTCAGTACTGAGATTTTGTATTTTCGATTGGATATGTTAATTGTAACAAAATAATTTTAAGTTTTTTTATATACTTTCACACGCATCGTCAAGTTCAATTTATTACCTCAATATCAGTTTAACAATTTTTTCTGGAAAATAACAGGGGTCCCTTTGGACCTCTTCGGGGCCAAGTAGATCCGCCCTTAGCTATAACTTTTTTTATCTGATTTTAAAAGTGATAAGTCATATACCATGTCAGCACAATTCATGTTTTAAAATTTATGGTTGATCATGCTCTCATGTTAGTTGGGGTAAGGGTGGGGGTGGGGAGGGGAGGCTAGACTAGACAAAGACATTGACGTGGTGGTGTCAACATTAAAGTGAAATAATAATAATAATAATAATAATAATAATAATAGCACCAAGTTTATTGGCTACTCCCCTTCCTTTTTTAAGTGGCCCTTTAAATGTACGGTATACCCACATAAAATGGGAGGACCTACGATTGGAGAATATTTTTGCTGTAAGCTCTAAATAATGCAGCATGTTATGTTTTATATTTTGCATGGTTCAACAACCACTTCAATTTTGTAATTTCAATCTTATCATGTTCTTCAATTTGGAAATCTTACAACAAAAAGTTGTATCATTAACGACGGAAAATCTCGTCGTTAAAGGCCAATAATCGTTGATTAGCAACGCAATTTTTTATCGGAAAACTGTCATAAAAGGGGACCGTCATTAATGAAAAATCTCGTCGTTAACCCATCGTAAAAAACACTTGCAGCGGTTGTTTACGTCTTATTTGATTGTTAGCCCCGTCGCAAAAGACTTTTGTGAAGGGATTTTAGATCCGTCGTTATTAGGTTGTCATTAAAAACACATATTCTTATAGTGTCTATACGTTATTGTTATTCATACTCCCTTTGATGCTGTGACGGCGCCGTATTGTCATACTCCGTAATTCAAAAACTATGTACTACGGTATGAAGTACTACGTAGTAGTCCGAAGTACTACGTAGTAGTCCGTATTTCGTTAGTACGAATAAATAGTTCAACTTATTTCATGTTAAGAAAACAAAGTCCAAAGCAATAATTAAATCCATTTATATAAAATCTCAATTGCGTACCGCCTTTAATTAAATAGTTAAGGTACCACGCACGCATCTCGTCCACATGCATACATCTGCATGTTTACCCAAGCCTAATTCTATGTATAATTAAACAAGTTGAAGACATAAGTAACATAACGTATTTGTTTAGTAGTTTTACTAATTGAGCTACTTGGTTGGTTTTCTCCATTCTTGGTAGTTTTAGTACTCGCTTAATTCAGGTTAAGAGAACATACGTTTACATAAAATCTCAATTACGTACCGCCAGGCCAAGTACACCGTCCATATAATCTTACTCCGTATGTCATACCACTAACGCATGCACAATTGCACATGCACGGCCTCACTGAATGGCGACAATAGCATATGCAGTTCAAGACATCAGTAGAACTCCTCCACATAATTAGTGATAATATAACGTACTTCGTATTTGTTTAGCAGTTTTCCTTAATGGGATACGACTATACGAGTACTTAATTGGTAGTTTTTCTCCATTCTAATTTAGGTTTTCAACTCATAGAACAAAGTTGAGAAAACGATAGCATGCATAAACTAATTATCGTTTAGTAGTCAACTTGCACATTAAAGTGGGAAAATCAAGCAAGTAGCCCAATAAGTAGATATATTAATCCCTATTAAAGGTAGTAATTCAAAATCTACGTTTACTAATTAAGTATGGTGCGCTAAATTTTGTCCTCTTTCTTTACAGTGCGTGGATGTCGTAGTTGATCCCTACCATCTACCAACAACCTAAAGAGAGAGAGATATTACATAAATTAAGCACTCCCTCAAGTATAAACTTATCAGAGAGCCCTATATCTCTATTATATATGCAAAAAGACTTCTTAAATTTAAGTTACAAATGGGCATGCAGGATTGTGCATCCTCACATACATGCCACTCTAATCTTCCAAACTTATAGTGGCACGAGAAGGAAAGAGGAGAAAGGGTGTGACTACTTTTTCGTTGTACACTTGCATCTCTATTATATAAAGGAACAGCTGAGGTTAATTTGGTAATCATGCTTTTCGTGTCCCCCAATAAAAAGACAAAAATACCCCTTATTTCGTTGACTAACGCAGCTTGCTGAGACTCTCTCCCCCTCTTTGTATCCTCTCTCCTCACATTCAATGTAGATTTGTATCCTCTCTCCTCACATTCAGTCGCGACTCCCTCACCAAATCGCGTCCAAATCGTCGTCGTTTCTAGGGTTATACCTCGCCGTCGTCCCTCACCAATTCGCGTCCCAATCGCCGTCGTTTCTAGGGTTACACCTCGCCGTCGCCGCTCACCAAATCGCGTCCCAAAGCAGCGTTAAGGTAAATTTCTGCGTTTTCTCTCTCTCTTTAGCTGAAGAATCACGAGTTTGAATTTATTTAAATCTGCACGCGTTTTGGCATTTAATTTTTGTTGATAATTGGTATTTGATTTGTGTTTTTAATACGGTTTTTTCATGAAATACCCCTGAGGTTTGCAATAATGCACCAAATACACCTGCGTGTTTCAAAATTCATAAAATACCCCTAAAGTTCCGTACTGTTCATTAAATGCTCCTGGATTTAACGGACGTTAGCTTGCCGTTAGTGACGTTTTACCAATTTGCCCTTAATTGTTGTTTGGCGCGATTTAGGTAACAATTGTGACTGAAATTCCAAAAAAAAAAAAACTTCTCAACTTCTCTTCTTTCTCTCTCCTTTCCCCTGTTCTTCAACCCTCATCAATTCTACTGTAACTGACAAAATTCTGGGTAGATCTTCAAGAATTTAGTGAAATTTGTTGCGTTCTCTTTTGGCGAGTTCGTGGGTGTTCGTTTGGTGAATTCGCGACAAAAAGGGGGCAACTTGGAGGCGATTTAGAGCTTCGGGTGCAGTGGACGAACAAGGGCCCTTTTCCTAGTTGGATTATCTACTTCAAGGCACTAGTAGAAAAAACCCCTGTTGCAGCCCCCTTGTTGCAGCGTACATGTATAAATACGCTTCAACAACCAGTCGGTCAACGCGGGTCAAACCCTTTAAAGGGTTATCGCAGCGTACATTTTAGTTGTTCGCAGCAAATGTGTTTGTTGCAGCGTACAAAATAAAAGCCCGCAGCAACAACCCGACTTTGTTGCAGCGTACATGTTATTGCCCGCTGCAACAAGTCCGCGTTTCAAAAAAATTTACTTTCCTATGCAACAAACCGCGCTCAAACGAGCGGGCTCAAACGTACGTTGTTCTTTCTCTGCTCCAAGATTTTTCCCTTAAACAAATATCCAAACAAACCGTCGAACTCAGCCGTCGAACTCAGCCCTGCGTCGCCGTCGAACTCAGCCCTACGTCGCCGTCGAACCCAAGCGTTGCTCAGCCCTGCGTCGCTGTCTTCGCCGGTGTGTGGTGTTCTAGCCTCATCTCCCCCATCCCGTTCAATTCTCGCGCGGCCTGTCACTGAAAGGTTATATTCTTGGTCGGCCGGGGGTTCAGCATTTCCCCGTCGCGTCGTGGTTCCGGTGGTTGCTCGGCGTCGTGGTTCCGGTGGTTTTGCTATGGTGTGTTCAATTTTTATTTTCGTTTTTTATTTTCGTTTTCAGATTAGGGTTCAATTTTAGTTTTTGATTTTCGTTTTGATTATTGTTTTTGATTTTCGTTTTTGATTTTCGTTTTGATTTTCGTTTTGATTTTCGTTTTTGATTTTTGTTTTGATTTTCGTTTTGATTTTCGTTTTGATTTTCGTTTAAGGGAAAAAGCTCTGAGCTTCTTAGTGTAATCCTTTTCTCTATCCTTCAATTTAATTACCATTATGTTTTATTATTAGGTTTAATTTAGGGTATTCCTAATATGATCGATTTCTGCTTCTATTTTTATAAATTTGCTTCAATTCATCATGTTGAATCGCATGTTTGACGCTCTAATTAAGCTAAAATCCATCTTGCTAATAATTTATGGTCTGTAAATATGACTATATTGGTTATTTGGGGATTACCCTTGAACATTTGTTTGCAATAGATGTTAGATGACCCTTTTTCTTGTTTTTTTTTTTTGGGATTAACCTAGAATTTTGTTTGTTTTGTCATAAACTATGCTCATTATGCAACATTAATCTGGAGACAAATGGGTTTTGTGAATACCAATTAGCTCACATTAGCTTTCGTTGTGTTTTCAATTGCATTCCGTTACTCTGTAGATTAATTGGTGTCAAGCTTCAAGCTTATGAAGTGATTTTTTAGCAGAAAACCTAAGGAATGTCATTGTGTAATTTTACGGTGTTGGTTGGTTGATTTCTTGTGGGTTTTTTGTACTTGTTCTACAATTGATTTGACGTTTTTAGGTTCCAAAGGCTCAGGTTTTTGAGAGGTTTGAGCTTGGGAATGGATATTTGGAGAATAATTTATGAGAGATTAAGAAAACAACAATCACCCTTCTAGCACGGTTCTGTGGTGAATAATAGGGTGAAAGGAGGCAGGTGCCATGTGTTATTTTATTCTTCTAGCCTTTGTTTTCAGGAAATAAACCACCAGGAGTTCAGGTCTAATCTCAGGCCTTAAGGAACATTTTGATATGTCGGTGATCAATGTATTTTACTCCGTACTTGTTACCTTTTTGTAATGTTCTTCGTAGGATATCTGTGTTTTTCTGTAATGTTCTTCGTGATAGCAGTTGTTCTCATAGAGTGATAAATACTGATAAAGATGCGAGTGTCCAGTTTCTTGCTTTATTCAGCATATCAGCTTCCTCTCCAACTTTTTTTCTTGTTCATACAAAAAGGGATAGCAGAAGTGAAATTGTATATGCATGCTCATTTGGCTGGTTTCTTGAATCAACACATTGCTGTATGTTGATGCAGGTCCAAGACGAGCTTGTTTCTTCCATTAAAGATGCAGCGGAAGGACTTTTTCACCTAAAACGTGCCCGGCTGTTACGTGAAGTTGATTCAGCTGTGCAGGACTCTATATATTCCCATAAAGACGCTGCGGTCGAGCTTATAAATCCAGCAAAGTTGGGTGGTTCCCAACTTCCGTGCGAAGACTTAGAGGTAGAACCATTAGATTCTACTAATGTTGAGGCAGAAATATTGGGAGACCCAAGTTATTTTATTGGATCAAAATGTAGATTCCGCCACACCGATGGGCGTTGGTATAATGGTCAAATTGTTCAGTTGGATGGTTCTTCTTCCGCCAGAGTTTCTTTCCTCAATCCAACGTCAGAGAAGATGATGGTGAGTTCCTTGTAATCTAAAGCTGGCCCCTGTTGTTATACTCCCCACCACCACAACATTATAGTTACTCAATACTTTGTAGGTCTGTATTTGTTGTTTTGTACTTGCTTGTCTTATTATAGCTATATATAGGTAATGGCAGAGTATTTAAATAAGATGCCTTGTAGGAGGTGCTGTCATTCTTTGGCAAGATGGTTTTTATCTGTTTGTTCTTCCTCGAAGTGGAAGGAAACCCTATCTGTGGTTTGAAACTTAAAGTAGTATTATTGTTCTGCTTTAGCAAAATGTAGACCCCTGAGTTCAAGCTAGTGGGGATAGGGCAGAAGCAATGTCATTATCATTCGAGTGACAGATCGAAGGAGACTGATCATAAGGTTAGAAGTTGTTCACTCTTCTCTTTTCATGCTATTTGACATCTTGTAGCTTCATTTTTGTAACATCTTTAAAGATTTATTATTATAGACTCTACGAAGGCTTGCTCAGAACTGTGAGGCAGCAAGGAAAAGCCGGTTGAGGAAAAAAGTAAGACATCTAATTTTGTTTCTTGCATGTACTTTGGTGTTGGTTAATTATTTAATTTGTTTTCTCATTTAATTAATTAATGGAATTAGCTGAAGAAGGATTCCATGTGGGGAAAAAATAAGTCATAAAGCTAATATGAAAATCGGCTAAGTTTCTACTTGTTTTTATTTTTTGGTCTTTAACATGCTCTTGTATTATCTTTCTTTTTCTTTCCCTCCCTTTTTCTTTTTTGGAAATAGGCATAGGTTGTTCTTGGATTTGGGTGGAAATAGGCATATGATTAGTTGTAACTTTCCAAGACTCAATCCAATCTATTTATGTACATTTGAGACTTGTTTGGCTATATAGGTCATATTTAGGCTAAAATGACATTTTCGCTCCCAACTTTGAACTAATGAACCTAAGAACTCATTTCAAACTTACTACATGATTTATATGATTAGCTTTAACTTTCCAAGACTCAATCCAATCTATTTATGCACATTTGAGACTTGTTTGGCCATTATAGGTCATAATTAGGCTAAAATGACATTTTTCGCTCCCAACTTTGAACTAACGAACCTAATGACTCATTTTATTCTTATTACATGATTAATATGCATAATATTAACTTTATAAAACTCATTCTAATCTATGTATGCACATTTGAGACTTTGGTCGTTATAGGTCATAGTTAGGCTAAAATAAGTCATTTTCGCTCCCAATTCATAACTAGATAACCTAAGGATTCATTTCAAACTTATTACATGATTAATATGATTAGTTTTAAATTTCCAACACTCGTTCCAATCTATCTCTGCACATTCGAGACTTCTTTTTCCGTTATAGGTCATATATAGGCTAAAATGTCACTAACGAACCTAAGGACTCATTTTAAACTTACTAAATGTTTTATATGCTTAGTTTTGACTTTCTAGAACTCATTCCAATCCATTTACGCATATTTAAGGCTCATTGTGTCGTTATAGGTCATATTTAGGCTAAAGTGCCATTTTCGCTCCCAACTTTGAACTTAAGAACCTAATGACTCATTTTAAACTTATTATATGATTAATATGTTTAGTTTTAAGTTTCTAAGACTTATTCTAATCTGTTTATGCACATTTAATGCTTGTTTGATAGTTATAGGTCATATTTAGGCTAAAATGAGGCATTTTCGCTCCTAACTTTAAAATAAAGAACCTAAGCACTCATTTTAAACTTAATACATGTTTAATATGCATAATTTTAACTTTATAAGACTCGTTCCAATCTATTTATGCACCTTTAAGGCTCATTAGGTCGTTGTAGGTCATATTTAGGCTAAAATGACATTTTCGCTCCCAACTTTGAACTTAAGAACCTAATGACTCATTTTAAACTTATTATATGATTAATATGCTTAGTTTTAAGTTTCTAAGACTTATTCTAATTTGTTTATGCACATTTAATGCTTGTTTGATAGTTATAGGTCATATTTAGGCTAAAATGAGGCATTTTCGCTCCTAACTTTGAACTAAAGAACCTAAGGACTCATTTTAAACTTATTACATGATTAATATGCTTAGTTTTAAGTTTCTAAGACTTATTCTAATCTATTTATGCACATTTAATGTTTGTTTTATCGTTATAGGTCATATTTAGGCTAAAATGAGGCATTTGCGCTCCTAACTTTGAACTAAAGAACCTAAGGACTCATTTTAAACTTATTACATGATTAATATGCTTAGTTTTAAGTTTCTAAGACTTATTCTAACTACTTATACACATTTAAGGCTTGTTTGGTCGTTATCGGACATATTTAGGCTAAAATAACATTTTCGCTCCAAACTTTGAACTAAAGAACCTAAGGACTCATTTTAAACTTACTAAATGTTTTATATTCTTAGTTTTGACTTTCTAGAACTCATTCCAATCCATTTATGCATATTTAAGGCTCATTGTGTAGTTATAGGTCATATTTAGGCTAAAGTGCCATTTTCGCTCCCAACTTTGAACTTAAGAACCTAATGACTCATTTTAAACTTATTATATGATTAATATGCTTAGTTTTAAGTTTCTAAGACTTATTCTAATCTGTTTATGCACATTTAATGCTTGTTTGATAGTTATAGGTCATATTTAGGCTAAAATGAGGCATTTTCGCTCCTAACTTTAAAATAAAGAACCTAAGCACTCATTTTAAACTTAATACATGTTTAATATGCATAATTATAACTTTATAAGACTCGTTCCAATCTATTTATGCACCTTTAAGGCTCATTAGGTCGTTGTAGGTCATATTTAGGCTAAAATGACATTTTCGCTCCCAACTATGAACCAAAGAACCTAAGGACTCATTTTAAACTTACTAAATGTTTTATATGCTTATTTTTAACTTTCTAGTACTCATTCCAATCCATTTATGCACATTTAAGGCTCATTGTGTCGTTATAGGTCATATTTAGGCTAAAATGACATTTTCGCTACAAATTTGAACTTAAGAACCTAATGACTCATTTTAAACTTATTATATGATAAATATGCTTAGTTTTAAGTTTCTAAGACTTATTCTAATCTGTTTATGCACATTTAATGCTTGTTTGATAGTTATAGGTCATATTTAGGCTAAAATGAGGCATTTTCGCTCCTAACTTTAAAATAAAGAACCTAAGCACTCATTTTAAACTTAATACATGTTTAATATGCATAATTATAACTTTATAAGACTCGTTCCAATCTATTTATGCACCTTTAAGGCTCATTAGGTCGTTGTAGGTCATATTTAGGCTAAAATGACATTTTCGCTCCCAACTATGAACCAAAGAACCTAAGGACTCATTTTAAACTTACTAAATGTTTTATATGCTTATTTTTAACTTTCTAGTACTCATTCCAATCCATTTATGCACATTTAAGGCTCATTGTGTCGTTATAGGTCATATTTAGGCTAAAATGACATTTTCGCTACAAATTTGAACTTAAGAACCTAATGACTCATTTTAAACTTATTATATGATAAATATGCTTAGTTTTAAGTTTCTAAGACTTATTCTAATCTGTTTATGCACATTTAATGCTTGTTTGATAGTTATAGGTCATATTTAGGCTAAAATGAGGCATTTTCGCTCATAACTTTAAAATAAAGAACATAAGCACTCATTTTTAACTTAATACATGTTTAATATGCATAATTATAACTTTATAAGACTCGTTCCAATCTATTTATGCACCTTTAAGGCTCATTAGGTCGTTGTAGGTCATATTTAGGCTAAAATGACATTTTCGCTCCCAACTATGAACCAAAGAACCTAAGGACTCATTTTAAACTTACTAAATGTTTTATATGCTTATTTTTAACTTTCTAGTACTCATTCCAATCCATTTATGCACATTTAAGGCTCATTGTGTCGTTATAGGTCATATTTAGGCTAAAATGACATTTTCGCTCCCAACTTTGAACTTAAGAACCTAATGACTCATTTTAAACTTATTATATGATAAATATGCTTAGTTTAAGTTTCTAAGACTTATTCTAATATGTTTATGCACATTTAATGCTTGTTTGATAGTTATAGGTCATATTTAGGCTAAAATGAGGCATTTTCGCTCCTAACTTTAAAATAAAGAACCTAAGCACGCATTTTAAACTTAATACATGTTTAATATGCATAATTTTAACTTTATAAGACTCGTTCCATTCCATTTATGCATATTTAAGGCTCATTGTGTCGTTTTAGGTCATATTTAGGCTAAAATGACATTTTCGCTCCCAACTTTGAACTTAAGAACCTAAGGACTCATTTTTAAATTATTATATGATTAATAAGCTTAGTTTTGAGTTTCTAGCACTTATTCTAATCTACTTATACCCATTTAATGCTTGTTTGATCGTTATAGGTCATATCTAGGCTAAAATAAGGCATTTTCGCTCCCAACTTTAAAATAAAGAACCTAAGGACTCATTTAAAACTTATTACATGTTTAATATGCATAATTTTAACGATCTAAGACTCGTTCCAATCTATTTATGCACCTATAGACTCATTGGGTCGTTATAGGTCATATTTAGGCTAAAATGACATTTTCGCTCCCAACTTTGAACTAAAGAACCTAAGGACTCATTTTAGACTATTAGGACATTGTCATTAGTTTCTTGAATGTTAAAATGTGATATTTAATTTGTATTTAATCTAATGTTTAATTTAAATTTCTGTTTTTGTAAAGGTCTACACTCCGAGGATTGCGCCTTATGCGAGGAATTTGATGTGGTTCGTGAGCAATGGGCTAAGTTTTTTACCAACAAGTATTTATTATTGGCTTTAGCGCGCTTGATCGAGTTGGTTTAGTTGTTATAGAATAAATTTTATATTAAAATGTATGTTTATGTTGAAATTGGAACATATATTTAAATGTAATATGTGCACTTTGGTTTTGGGATATATAGTATACAAAACTCCAGTTGTTGTTTTTATATTTGTTATACAGGTTGCGTTATTCTATTATTGTTTTGACAGGTTTCTATATTTAGTGCAAGGCACTCTAGGTATCCCTAAACAAAATTAGAATTTTCCCGCCAAAAGTGCTTTTTTGCAGCGTACATATATGTTGTACGCTGCAACAAGGGAAAAAAATTTCGCAAAAATTCAGACTTGTTGCAGCGTACAAATAAATGTACGCTGCAAAAAATTGAGTAATTCAGACTTGTTGCAGCGTACAAATAAATGTACGCTGCAAAAAGTTGGGTCTGTTGCAGCGGGCTTTTATATGTACGCTGCAACAAGTCCAAAATTTTGCCAATTTTTTGGCACTTGTTGCAGCGTACATCTAAAAGCCCGCTGCAACAAATCACTTTTTGCAGCGAACATGTACGCTGCAACAAGTTCAGACTTGTTGCAGGCCCCCCAGTTGCAGCATACGATGTACGCTGCAACAGGGGTCTAAAAGCCCGCTGCAATAAGGGTTTTTTCTACTAGTGAGGTAATAATCCCTTCTTCGCTGATTTATTTTGCCTGTAAAGTACAATTTTTTTCGCGAAATTGATTAGGGTTAGGGTTTTGCGAAATTGTCAGTGATTTTTTGAAATTGTCAGTTGAGATTAATTGATTGGTTAGAAGTTAGTTATTCCTTGGATTTGTTGTGAATAATTGTTTGGTTACACTAGTAGAAAAAACCCTTATTGCAGCGGGCTTTTAGACCCCTGTTGCAGCGTACATCGTATGCTGCAACTGGGGGGCCTGCAACAAGTCTGAACTTGTTGCAGCGTACATGTTCGCTGCAAAAAGTGATTTGTTGCAGCGGGCTTTTAGATGTACGCTGCAACAAGTGCCAAAAAATTGGCAAAATTTTGGACTTGTTGCAGCGTACATATAAAAGCCCGCTGCAACAGACCCAACTTTTTGCAGCGTACATTTATTTGTACGCTGCAACAAGTCTGAATTACTCAATTTTTTGCAGCGTACATTTATTTGTACGCTGCAACAAGTCTGAATTTTTGCGAAATTTTTTTCCCTTGTTGCAGCGTACAACATATATGTACGCTGCAAAAAAGCACTTTTGGCGGGAAAATTCTAATTTTGTTTAGGGATACCTAGAGTGCCTTGCACTAAATATAGAAACCTGTCAAAACAATAATAGAATAACGCAACCTGTATAACAAATATAAAAACAACAACTGGAGTTTTGTATACTATATATCCCAAAACCAAAGTGCACATATTACATTTAAATATATGTTCCAATTTCAACATAAACATACATTTTAATATAAAATTTATTCTATAACAACTAAACCAACTCGATCAAGCGCGCTAAAGCCAATAATAAATACTTGTTGGTAAAAAACTTAGCCCATTGCTCACGAACCACATCAAATTCCTCGCATAAGGCGCAATCCTCGGAGTGTAGACCTTTACAAAAACAGAAATTTAAATTAAACATTAGATTAAATACAAATTAAATATCACATTTTAACATTCAAGAAACTAATGACAATGTCCTAATAGTCTAAAATGAGTCCTTAGGTTCTTTAGTTCAAAGTTGGGAGCGAAAATGTCATTTTAGCCTAAATATGACCTATAACGACCCAATGAGTCTATAGGTGCATAAATAGATTGGAACGAGTCTTAGATCGTTAAAATTATGCATATTAAACATGTAATAAGTTTTAAATGAGTCCTTAGGTTCTTTATTTTAAAGTTGGGAGCGAAAATGCCTTATTTTAGCCTAGATATGACCTATAACGATCAAACAAGCATTAAATGGGTATAAGTAGATTAGAATAAGTGCTAGAAACTCAAAACTAAGCTTATTAATCATATAATAATTTAAAAATGAGTCCTTAGGTTCTTAAGTTCAAAGTTGGGAGCGAAAATGTCATTTTAGCCTAAATATGACCTAAAACGACACAATGAGCCTTAAATATGCATAAATGGAATGGAACGAGTCTTATAAAGTTAAAATTATGCATATTAAACATGTATTAAGTTTAAAATGCGTGCTTAGGTTCTTTATTTTAAAGTTAGGAGCGAAAATGCCTCATTTTAGCCTAAATATGACCTATAACTATCAAACAAGCATTAAATGTGCATAAACATATTAGAATAAGTCTTAGAAACTTAAACTAAGCATATTTATCATATAATAAGTTTAAAATGAGTCATTAGGTTCTTAAGTTCAAAGTTGGGAGCGAAAATGTCATTTTAGCCTAAATATGACCTATAACGACACAATGAGCCTTAAATGTGCATAAATGGATTGGAATGAGTACTAGAAAGTTAAAAATAAGCATATAAAACATTTAGTAAGTTTAAAATGAGTCCTTAGGTTCTTTGGTTCATAGTTGGGAGCGAAAATGTCATTTTAGCCTAAATATGACCTACAACGACCTAATGAGCCTTAAAGGTGCATAAATAGATTGGAACGAGTCTTATAAAGTTATAATTATGCATATTAAACATGTATTAAGTTAAAAATGAGTGCTTATGTTCTTTATTTTAAAGTTATGAGCGAAAATGCCTCATTTTAGCCTAAATATGACCTATAACTATCAAACAAGCATTAAATGTGCATAAACAGATTAGAATAAGTCTTAGAAACTTAAAACTAAGCATATTTATCATATAATAAGTTTAAAATGAGTCATTAGGTTCTTAAGTTCAAATTTGTAGCGAAAATGTCATTTTAGCCTAAATATGACCTATAACGACACAATGAGCCTTAAATGTGCATAAATGGATTGGAATGAGTACTAGAAAGTTAAAAATAAGCATATAAAACATTTAGTAAGTTTAAAATGAGTCCTTAGGTTCTTTGGTTCATAGTTGGGAGCGAAAATGTCATTTTAGCCTAAATATGACCTACAACGACCTAATGAGCCTTAAAGGTGCATAAATAGATTGGAACGAGTCTTATAAAGTTATAATTATGCATATTAAACATGTATTAAGTTTAAAATGAGTGCTTAGGTTCTTTATTTTAAAGTTAGGAGCGAAAATGCCTCATTTTAGCCTAAATATGACCTATAACTATCAAACAAGCATTAAATGTGCATAAACAGATTAGAATAAGTCTTAGAAACTTAAAACTAAGCATATTTATCATATAATAAGTTTAAAATGAGTCATTAGGTTCTTAAGTTCAAATTTGTAGCGAAAATGTCATTTTAGCCTAAATATGACCTATAACGACACAATGAGCCTTAAATGTGCATAAATGGATTGGAATGAGTACTAGAAAGTTAAAAATAAGCATATAAAACATTTAGTAAGTTTAAAATGAGTCCTTAGGTTCTTTGGTTCATAGTTGGGAGCGAAAATGTCATTTTAGCCTAAATATGACCTACAACGACCTAATGAGCCTTAAAGGTGCATAAATAGATTGGAACGAGTCTTATAAAGTTATAATTATGCATATTAAACATGTATTAAGTTTAAAATGAGTGCTTAGGTTCTTTATTTTAAAGTTAGGAGCGAAAATGCCTCATTTTAGCCTAAATATGACCTATAACTATCAAACAAGCATTAAATGTGCATAAACAGATTAGAATAAGTCTTAGAAACTTAAAACTAAGCATATTAATCATATAATAAGTTTAAAATGAGTCATTAGGTTCTTAAGTTCAAAGTTGGGAGCGAAAATGGCACTTTAGCCTAAATATGACCTATAACTACACAATGAGCCTTAAATATGCATAAATGGATTGGAATGAGTTCTAGAAAGTCAAAACTAAGAATATAAAACATTTAGTAAGTTTAAAATGAGTCCTTAGGTTCTTTAGTTCAAAGTTTGGAGCGAAAATGTTATTTTAGCCTAAATATGTCCGATAACGACCAAACAAGCCTTAAATGTGTATAAGTAGTTAGAATAAGTCTTAGAAACTTAAAACTAAGCATATTAATCATGTAATAAGTTTAAAATGAGTCCTTAGGTTCTTTAGTTCAAAGTTAGGAGCGCAAATGCCTCATTTTAGCCTAAATATGACCTATAACGATAAAACAAACATTAAATGTGCATAAATAGATTAGAATAAGTCTTAGAAACTTAAAACTAAGCATATTAATCATGTAATAAGTTTAAAATGAGTCCTTAGGTTCTTTAGTTCAAAGTTAGGAGCGAAAATGCCTCATTTTAGCCTAAATATGACCTATAACTATCAAACAAGCATTAAATGTGCATAAACAAATTAGAATAAGTCTTAGAAACTTAAAACTAAGCATATTAATCATATAATAAGTTTAAAATGAGTCATTAGGTTCTTAAGTTCAAAGTTGGGAGCGAAAATGTCATTTTAGCCTAAATATGACCTACAACGACCTAATGAGCCTTAAAGGTGCATAAATAGATTGGAACGAGTCTTATAAAGTTAAAATTATGCATATTAAACATGTATTAAGTTTAAAATGAGTGCTTAGGTTCTTTATTTTAAAGTTAGGAGCGAAAATGCCTCATTTTAGCCTAAATATGACCTATAACTATCAAACAAGCATTAAATGTGCATAAACAGATTAGAATAAGTCTTAGAAACTTAAAACTAAACATATTAATCATATAATAAGTTTAAAATGAGTCATTAGGTTCTTAAGTTCAAAGTTGGGAGCGAAAATGGCACTTTAGCCTAAATATGACCTATAACGACACAATGAGCCTTAAATATGCGTAAATGGATTGGAATGAGTTCTAGAAAGTCAAAACTAAGCATATAAAACATTTAGTAAGTTTAAAATGAGTCCTTAGGTTCGTTAGTGACATTTTAGCCTATATATGACCTATAACGGAAAAAGAAGTCTCGAATGTGCAGAGATAGATTGGAACGAGTGTTGGAAATTTAAAACTAATCATATTAATCATGTAATAAGTTTGAAATGAATCCTTAGGTTATCTAGTTATGAATTGGGAGCGAAAATGACTTATTTTAGCCTAACTATGACCTATAACGACCAAAGTCTCAAATGTGCATACATAGATTAGAATGAGTTTTATAAAGTTAATATTATGCATATTAATCATGTAATAAGAATAAAATGAGTCATTAGGTTCGTTAGTTCAAAGTTGGGAGCGAAAAATGTCATTTTAGCCTAATTATGACCTATAATGGCCAAACAAGTCTCAAATGTGCATAAATAGATTGGATTGAGTCTTGGAAAGTTAAAGCTAATCATATAAATCATGTAGTAAGTTTGAAATGAGTTCTTAGGTTCATTAGTTCAAAGTTGGGAGCGAAAATGTCATTTTAGCCTAAATATGACCTATATAGCCAAACAAGTCTCAAATGTACATAAATAGATTGGATTGAGTCTTGGAAAGTTACAACTAATCATATGCCTATTTCCACCCAAATCCAAGAACAACCTATGCCTATTTCCAAAAAAGAAAAAGGGAGGGAAAGAAAAAGAAAGATAATACAAGAGCATGTTAAAGACCAAAAAATAAAAACAAGTAGAAACTTAGCCGATTTTCATATTAGCTTTATGACTTATTTTTTCCCCACATGGAATCCTTCTTCAGCTAATTCCATTAATTAATTAAATGAGAAAACAAATTAAATAATTAACCAACACCAAAGTACATGCAAGAAACAAAATTAGATGTCTTACTTTTTTCCTCAACCGGCTTTTCCTTGCTGCCTCACAGTTCTGAGCAAGCCTTCGTAGAGTCTATAATAATAAATCTTTAAAGATGTTACAAAAATGAAGCTACAAGATGTCAAATAGCATGAAAAGAGAAGAGTGAACAACTTCTAACCTTATGATCAGTCTCCTTCGATCTGTCACTCGAATGATAATGACATTGCTTCTGCCCTATCCCCACTAGCTTGAACTCAGGGGTCTACATTTTGCTAAAGCAGAACAATAATACTACTTTAAGTTTCAAACCACAGATAGGGTTTCCTTCCACTTCGAGGAAGAACAAACAGATAAAAACCATCTTGCCAAAGAATGACAGCACCTCCTACAAGGCATCTTATTTAAATACTCTGCCATTACCTATATATAGCTATAATAAGACAAGCAAGTACAAAACAACAAATACAGACCTACAAAGTATTGAGTAACTATAATGTTGTGGTGGTGGGGAGTATAACAACAGGGGCCAGCTTTAGATTACAAGGAACTCACCATCATCTTCTCTGACGTTGGATTGAGGAAAGAAACTCTGGCGGAAGAAGAACCATCCAACTGAACAATTTGACCATTATACCAACGCCCATCGGTGTGGCGGAATCTACATTTTGATCCAATAAAATAACTTGGGTCTCCCAATATTTCTGCCTCAACATTAGTAGAATCTAATGGTTCTACCTCTAAGTCTTCGCACGGAAGTTGGGAACCACCCAACTTTGCTGGATTTATAAGCTCGACCGCAGCGTCTTTATGGGAATATATAGAGTCCTGCACAGCTGAATCAACTTCACGTAACAGCCGGGCACGTTTTAGGTGAAAAAGTCCTTCCGCTGCATCTTTAATGGAAGAAACAAGCTCGTCTTGGACCTGCATCAACATACAGCAATGTGTTGATTCAAGAAACCAGCCAAATGAGCATGCATATACAATTTCACTTCTGCTATCCCTTTTTGTATGAACAAGAAAAAAAGTTGGAGAGGAAGCTGATATGCTGAATAAAGCAAGAAACTGGACACTCGCATCTTTATCAGTATTTATCACTCTATGAGAACAACTGCTATCACGAAGAACATTACAGAAAAACACAGATATCCTACGAAGAACATTACAAAAAGGTAACAAGTACGGAGTAAAATACATTGATCACCGACATATCAAAATGTTCCTTAAGGCCTGAGATTAGACCTGAACTCCTGGTGGTTTATTTCCTGAAAACAAAGGCTAGAAGAATAAAATAACACATGGCACCTGCCTCCTTTCACCCTATTATTCACCACAGAACCGTGCTAGAAGGGTGATTGTTGTTTTCTTAATCTCTCATAAATTATTCTCCAAATATCCATTCCCAAGCTCAAACCTCTCAAAAACCTGAGCCTTTGGAACCTAAAAACGTCAAATCAATTGTAGAACAAGTACAAAAAACCCACAAGAAATCAACCAACCAACACCGTAAAATTACACAATGACATTCCTTAGGTTTTCTGCTAAAAAATCACTTCATAAGCTTGAAGCTTGACACCAATTAATCTACAGAGTAACGGAATGCAATTGAAAACACAACGAAAGCTAATGTGAGCTAATTGGTATTCACAAAACCCATTTGTCTCCAGATTAATGTTGCATAATGAGCATAGTTTATGACAAAACAAACAAAATTCTAGGTTAATCCCAAAAAAAAAAAACAAGAAAAAGGGTCATCTAACATCTATTGCAAACAAATGTTCAAGGGTAATCCCCAAATAACCAATATAGTCATATTTACAGACCATAAATTATTAGCAAGATGGATTTTAGCTTAATTAGAGCGTCAAACATGCGATTCAACATGATGAATTGAAGCAAATTTATAAAAATAGAAGCAGAAATCGATCATATTAGGAATACCCTAAATTAAACCTAATAATAAAACATAATGGTAATTAAATTGAAGGATAGAGAAAAGGATTACACTAAGAAGCTCAGAGCTTTTTCCCTTAAACGAAAATCAAAACGAAAATCAAAACGAAAATCAAAACAAAAATCAAAAACGAAAATCAAAACGAAAATCAAAACGAAAATCAAAAACGAAAATCAAAAACAATAATCAAAACGAAAATCAAAAACTAAAATTGAACCCTAATCTGAAAACGAAAATAAAAAACGAAAATAAAAATTGAACACACCATAGCAAAACCACCGGAACCACGACGCCGAGCAACCACCGGAACCACGACGCGACGGGGAAATGCTGAACCCCCGGCCGACCAAGAATATAACCTTTCAGTGACAGGCCGCGCGAGAATTGAACGGGATGGGGGAGATGAGGCTAGAACACCACACACCGGCGAAGACAGCGACGCAGGGCTGAGCAACGCTTGGGTTCGACGGCGACGTAGGGCTGAGTTCGACGGCGACGCAGGGCTGAGTTCGACGGCTGAGTTCGACGGTTTGTTTGGATATTTGTTTAAGGGAAAAATCTTGGAGCAGAGAAAGAACAACGTACGTTTGAGCCCGCTCGTTTGAGCGCGGTTTGTTGCATAGGAAAGTAAATTTTTTTGAAACGCGGACTTGTTGCAGCGGGCAATAACATGTACGCTGCAACAAAGTCGGGTTGTTGCTGCGGGCTTTTATTTTGTACGCTGCAACAAACACATTTGCTGCGAACAACTAAAATGTACGCTGCGATAACCCTTTAAAGGGTTTGACCCGCGTTGACCGACTGGTTGTTGAAGCGTATTTATACATGTACGCTGCAACAAGGGGGCTGCAACAGGGGTTTTTTCTACTAGTGTTAGTTGTAAGTTGTGATTGTGACCTGTTGAATTTCATTGTGATCATGATTGTGGTTGTTTATTGATGAATTGTTGTTGGTTGAATCGAAATTCATGTTTTTTTTTCTTGAATTTTCCCTTTAGGATGACTGCAATGTGGTTGTTATTGCATCATGGATCACATAGCTTTGATGTGAGAGTTACAGACATGGAAAAGTATCGTCTTTTGAGGTTGTTTTTGGATATTTTTGAGGAATCTGTTAGGCAGGATGTGTTTTTACCTAGTACATTTGCCCTGTTTATTGAGTCTCCCTGTGGTAGAGTTGAGTTGGTAGATGATAAGACAATGAAGCTAATGTGGGGATGGAATTGGGGTAAGGACACTGCTGAAATATGGGTTGAGGGTACAGACAAACCAGGAGTGGTGTTTAGAAATGTTGTTGCCACAATTGAGCATCATAGGAAGGAGAATGAGAGAAAGCTCAAAGAGAGACAAGATGAACTTCTTAGGGCTCAAAGAAAGGAGGAAGAGGAAATGAGGAAAAAACAGGAGAGAGAGGACATTTTAAGGGAACTTCAAGAACAAATGGAGTACACAGTAGCTGTGGAGGTGCCTGTGGTTGATTGTGAGGACTTAAGCACTGAGTATGTGAGGATTATAAGCAAGGATGGTGCTGATGAGGTGTTTCCAGGAGCCTCTCAACCACAACCCACACAAGAATCTTCACCCTCCAAAAAACCTACTTCTCCTAAACCAAAACAAAAGGCCAAAGTCAAGCCAACTACTCCAAAAACTCCTAAGGTTCCTAAAGCCAAGAAACTGACCCCTAAGAGGAGACCCACCCCAACTCAAAAACAGGCCACACCAAAGGCAAAAAAACCCACCCCAACAACAAAAAAGCCCACCTCAACACCACAGCAACCCACCCCAACTCCAGAACAATCAATCCCACCAGCACAGCAACCCACCCCAACAACACAGCAGCCCATCCCACCACCACAGCAACCCAACCCAACCCATCACCACAAACACACCCCACCCATTCCCCACCACCACAGAACACCCAAAATGATCAACCACCCCATTCCCCACCACCACAGAACACCCAAAATGATCAGCCACCCCATTCAACACCAACACAGAATCAGTCTGAAGCTGTTAAAAGGAAGGGGGGCAGAACTAGACCTACAGGGTTCAGGGTGAACAAAGTGACTGCCAAGAAAGCTAGAACTTGGGTATCCAAAGGGAAGGGCATAGGTAGGAAGGGTACAGGGAGGTCAAAGAGTGCAAGGGTGTTCACTGATGTTGAGGATATAGGTTCAGAAGAGGAGAGTGAGGATTCAGATTGGGAGGAATCTGAACCAGACTCTGAACTAGAGGAGGATAAACTTGATGATTGGGTTGACTCTGATGTGGAGGCTGAGGTGATAACAGATGATGTGCCTGACTTATTGTTTGAGGAATGTTTGGATGGTTCTAGTAAGATGGATAAGGCCTACAAGAATGGAAAGATATGGACTCATCAACCATATGGGTCCATCAAATTAGAACCTTGGTTGATCTTTCCAGACAAGTCCACTTTCCTAGATGTTTTGAGGAGTTTTTGCATGCAAGAGGGGTTTGGACTTAGTGTTGAGAGGGCTGACAGTAAGAGGTACACTGCAGTGTGTGCAATAGAAACTTGTGACTGGAGGATACATGCAAGTAAGATGTTTGACAGTGTCAGTTGGGCTATTAAGGGGATCAGTGGGTGCCACAAAACTTGTGGGAGATTGGAGGAGAACCCTGTGGTGACCTCTGAGTGGCTATGTAAGAACATGATGAGTCTAATTGAGGCCAACACTGAAATTCCTGTTGAGACATTGAGAAGGTATGCACAGGAGACATTTCAATTGAGGGTTAAAAAGAGATTGTTGTACAAAGTAAGGAGTATGGCAGTAGAGAAGATACATGGTGGTTGGGCTGAGGCTTATGAGTTGCTTCCTAGGTATGCTGAGATGATTAAACAGACAAACCCAGGAAGTTATGCACTGATTTCATGGGGTGCTACAAGTGGGGATGTGAACCCCAAGTTCAGAGCTTGTTTCTTCTCCTTTGCTGCTCAAGTCAAGGGGTTTTTGAGGGGGTGCAGGCCTATAATTGGAATAGATGGGGCTCATCTAAGTGGGTTTTACAAGGGAATCCTACTCACAGCTGTTGGCATTGATGGGAACAATGAAATATTTGTTCTGGCTTATGGGATAGTGGACACTGAGAGCTGTGATAGTTGGACACATTTCATGAGATGCTTGAGGCAGATGTTTGAGCAAGAGGGTTGCAACAAAGATGAATGGACCTTCATCAGTGACAGGATGAAGGTATATGTTTATTTTGCTCCTTTTTTGTTTCAATTTTATAATATTGCAACAGATATGATTGGCCTAAAATGAACATATTCTGTGTAGGGAGTTGACTTGGCAGTGAGAGATACTTTTCCTAGAGCTACTAGGAGAGTTTGCTGCCAACACTTGTACATGAATTGCAAAAACAATGGATTTAGTGGATCTGCTTTCTTCAAACTGTTTTGGATAGCTGCAAATGCACACAATGAGTATGTGTATGGTAAAGCATTAGAGAAGATCACTGCTCATGATCCAAATGCTGCTGCATACTTGGACACATGCCAGGAGCAGTGGTCCAGGCATATGTTTGACCCTGCTGTTTGTTGTGATCACAACACAACAAACTTTGTGGAGTCATTCAATGCATGCACAAAACCATACAGAGACATGCCTGTATTCTCATTGTTGGAAGGTATAGCTCACCACTTCATGTTCTGTTCCTTTATTTTGTGATGTTTGTGATGTTCTGTGTATAATGTTGTATGTTGTATGTTGTTGTGTTGTTGTACAGCAATCAGAAAGTGGTGTATGGAGAGGGTTGGGGCAAGATTTGACATGGCAATTGATATGGAGGATGGTCAGTTGACTGAGTATGCCAAGAAAGAGGTGGATGAAATAACAGGAGAGTCTAGGTTCTGCTATGCTACAGCCTGTGGTGGGGGGGGGGAATTTGAGGTCAGAGATGCACATGTGAACTTCCCCATCAGGTTATCAACTAGAAGCTGTGGGTGTGGGAAGTGGCAAATTTCTGGAATCCCCTGCAAGCATGCACTCAGGGTGATTTATGACCAAAGGCTGAACCCCATTGATTTTGTCTCCCCATTCTTCAAGTCTGCTGCATACAAGCTTACATATGCAGACCACATTCACCCCATGTCAGACCCAACACAGTGGCCTAACTTTTCTCTCCCTACCATTCAGCCTCCAGTCATCAAAAGACAAGCTGGCAGACCTGCTAAGAAGAGAAAGAGAGGACCAAATGAACCCAGGAAGGGGAAGAGGAACAGCAATGTGAAATGTGGAAAGTGCAGGGAGTTTGGTCATAACTCAAGGACATGTAAGAATGGAGGACCAAGCACTGGACCAAGCACTTCAGCAGCAGCAGGAGCAAGTACATCACAAGGGGGTCCAAGGGGGAGGAAAAGAGCAAACACAGCAACTTAACCATGCACAAAGTTAAAAGTTAGTTAGTTTTTGGTGAATTGTAGGTGCACAAAGTTAAAATAGCTTAGGCAATTTACAGTTAGTATCACTTTTTGGAAAGAACACAATTGCTTAGACAAGATGTTTTTGTGCAGTTTCAGTGGCATTTGTCCACTTAGAAATCAGTTTTTGTAAAGCTCATATGCTTAAACAAGTGATGTTATTGCTTGAAATTTGTTACAACTCTACTTCATTGCTATCCAAATTAGAAATGCAAACATTATTACACCAATTTTTATTGCAAACTTGAATTGTTGTTTCTGTTGTTTCAGTTTCTTCTTCAATAGCTTCAACTCTTCATGCATTCCGATCCCCTGCTTCCTTCTTGCATTCCCCTGTTTTCTTCTTGCATTCCCCTGTTTTCATCAGCTCTGTTTCCCTTGCTTTGAGCTTCATCAAATGTCTGCTCAACAAAACCTTTGCACCACTTGAAATTATCACAAGGATCACACTTGTAGTAAAGCTTTTGCGGATTTTTAGCCGTTTCCGAGCTCCTAATTGCAAATCTTCTCCCACAATTGCAATTTTTATTTGGAACTCTTAGGTATGACAAATTTGGGATGGAAGAGGATCCGGTTTTTGAATTAGAACTCATGGCTATTTAGGAAATAGAGGGCTAAACATGGAGCAAGTCAAGTGAACAACAGCCTTACTTATAGGCAGCATGAACATAACGGCTATATTGAATTAAAACTAGCCGTTGGATTCAAATTATGAAGTTTGGGTATTTGGTGCAAAGAACTTTACAAATAGGTGTATACTATGCAAAACCTTTATATTTAGGTGCATTTTATGAATTTTAAACATGACTTAACGGAGGACTAACGGAAAGTCATAATAGGTGTATTTGGTGAACAGTTTTGAGTAAATAGGGGTATTTTATGAATTTTGAAACGCGCAGGTGTATTTGGTGCATTATTGCAAACCTCAGGGGCATTTCATGAAAAAACCGTTTTTAATAAGGTGCTCAAAACCCTAACAGAGGAATCTCTAGGCTTTGTTCGAGAAATTTTATTAATTTGTGCGATTGAAGAAGAAAATGGGTCAGATCCAGTACTCTGAGAAGTACTTTGATGATACGAATACAGGTATGGATTTTGAATTCGAATAATAAAATATTTGAGGATTTTTTTTATTGAATGATAATTATTAGGATTTTTAATTAGGTGTTGATAATTTATTTTTCGTTTTGTGATTATTTTCAGGCATGTAGTTATGCCAGCTGAAGTTACTAAACTTCTTCTGGAGAATTGCGGCGTGTGTTAGGTTAGTTGTTTGATCCGATTTTGGTTTTAGTTTCCTTCATTTTTCAATCAATTTTGTTTGTAAATTATTTTAATTTGAAATGTTTGTTGGCTCTCAGCTTTTTTGTTTATTTATCTCATGTGAAAGCTCTTTACCAAAGTTCATGGCTAATAATGCAGGTTCTGAGATATATCATGAGATGGTGGCAAAAGCATTATAAGTCTTCTCTTCTTTCTTCCGTTCAAACAGGTGATTTCTTCAGAAAAATCTTTGATTTTGAGCTTATTTTAATTATATCTATTGTATTATGATGTTGGATTATTGATTTCGGTGGTAAGTAGTAAGCAGTAACATACAATTAAAGTTTTGTGGTGGTTTTTTTTGTATGAAGTAATTTTAGGTTTTCCAATGATGTTTGCTGAAATTTGTAAATATTTGTTGTGACTCTAATCAATTTCTGCTGTTATTCGTAGAATTACAGAAGTTTTGGTGAAGCTTAGGATTTGTGGCCACTTCTCTCATTTGAAGCTTAATGGTCATTATCGATGAACTGAAATTGCCAGCGTGTCATTATTGCCGCTTGTCGTCCCTTGGAGATGAGACAACTTCGCGCTGAAATTGGCACCGTCTCTAAAGCTGACGGGTAATTTCCTAGATTTTTTTCCAATTTTATTTTAATTGTGTTTGGCAATGATAGAAATTATAAGTTTGAATTTGGTAATTGGGTGTAGCTCAGCTGTTTTCGAGATGGGTAACAGCTGAACATCTACTAATTGAGAATGCAAAGCTGTTTTAATTGTTGGTCTCCCTAATGATGGCAAATCCACTCTTTTCAATGCTGTTGTAAGCCAGTTTTCTCCTTCATTGACTCTCAGTTCTGTTGTTTGGCTATGTCTGGCTTTGTATGTAAGGTGTCTGATCAAATGACAACATTGAGAAATGCCTCAAAATTTGTTTGCTTTTTTGAATTTCTTAGATTAATTTTTTGTTCATTACAGACCTCTTGGACCTCCTAGGCTTAAAAATACAGGAGTTGAAAATCCAAAGACTGGTTTCAAACCTACACAAACAGTTGAAGGGAGTTTGAATAAGACATTGCCATTGGAAACCCATAAAGATGCCAAAATCAATAATGTGTTTTTTTTATGCTTTTTCAGCCAACTTTGCTATTAATTCTCGACAAATTTCTCACCTGGGTAAGCTTCAATTTCCCTATTTTCCTCTTTTTTTAATACCATTTGTAGTTAAATGTACTGAAAATGGTGGCTTTTGCTGCTTTATTTCCAGAGATTTGTGAATGGCCCTATTATTTTTATACAAATCCGTTAATTTATTTTTTTGTAAAAGAAATTGGTTCACAGAAGTTTTCGCTTGACTAAAAATGTGTCCTTTTGTTTTTATAGTGTTTTTGCCTTATTTGACAATTATGGTTTTAAAATTGTAGTGATAAAATTTATTTTTCGGTTTTTTCATGAAATGCCCCCGAGGTTTCACGAAATTCACCAAATACCCCTGCGTGTTTCAAAATACATAATATACCCCTATGTAAACATAAAGTGCATCAAATACCCTTGGATTTAACGGCCGTTAGTGCTCCGTTAGTATTTATTTACGTTTATACCCTTATTTACCTATATTCTACATTTTAACTTTTAAAAAAAAACTCTTTTCTTCTCTCTCCTCTCATCTCCTCTGTTCTTTCTTACCCATCTTCAATCTCACCCCCAATTCATCAATAGCCATTAATTCACCTCAAATTACCCAGAAATACAAGTCTCTTCTTCCGGTGATTTGGTAGTGCAGGTGGTAGGAAGTCCGAAGAATCCACCATTGCCGCCGACGAAGGTTGAAGGCTGGCGGCGAGAGGAGATCGAGGAAGGAAGGAGAAGACGGCGCGGCGGCAGCTAAGGAAGGAGAAGACGACGGCGCCTTCTCAATTCTCTCTCCTCGAACCACCTCCTTCTCCCTACCAAACTCCAGACGCTAAAACTTCTTCAATTATCACAAAAATGGCGGCTTCATCCAATTCTTCTCTAATGTGGTTCCGAAAGGGATTCTGAATCCACGGTAACCCGACTCTTGAACAAGCTGCTACAGAATCGAATTTTGTGTACCCAATTTTTGTGATTGACCCGCAATATATGGACCCTGACCCGAATGCTTTCAGCGAGGAAGCTTGTTTAATGGACGATTGGCAAGCTTGCGAAGATTGGGTTGACGATCACGGAAAACCTAATCTCGTGTTCAACTCTAATCAATTTGGAACTACAACCCCCCTCCTGTTTATTATGTAAAATTTGTGGAATTTGTGAAATTTAATTTGTGGAATTTGATGGCATCTGGCATGATAGATTTTGATTGTGGTGCATTATGATTGTAGTCTTGGTTAATTTGGAAAAAAGTTTCACTTGAACAAAGCGGGCCTTTGTGAAATTAGAGAGATAATCATTGTTGTGAAACAGGTGAATGGTGTAAATGTGTATGATTGTATATGCTTCATGACTTCATGAGTATTGAAGGTCTTAAACTTTTGATAAACCTTTGATAAATGATGACTACGGAGAGCATTACCATTAAGGGTCCTACTTTAAAGTTAAACACTCCTGAGAATGATGATAAGATATCATGGTTTGTGATAAAAACATTTAGTTATGGTCCAAACAGAATTCTGCTCAACCTCAAATTTTCACCTATTGTGTATTTTGCTTTCAAGTATATCTAAGGAGAATCTTGTCTGTTTGATTAAGTGTTGGGGTTGGTACCTCCAAAATCATGTCTCAAAAGCTTCTTGCCTATTCTCTTTAATAGTCATTGGTTTGCCATTGTATCTGAGTTCCAAGATATTGTTTGCAGTTGGCAGGGCAGCACCCAATCTGATGATCTCTGGTTTTGTCATTTTATTATGGCCATCTGATCTTGGTGCTGCTAATGAACTTCTTGGTGCCAACCAACTGCTGTCTCCACAAGCTCATGTCACACAAGTTCAATTTGCTGCTCTTTGTCTCTTGGGCCTAAGGCAAGCTAAGCAACTGACATTTTTCATGCATTTTTAGATTTTGATGTAAAGTGTAAACACAAAATTACTGATAGCATACATAGTTGGTTCAACGAGAACACTAAATTTGTAAGAATGATTATTTTTATTGTGACGAAGCCCACGAAGGTCATATCTTATGTAAGCAGGGCAATGCCTTGTAGTACAAGAGTGATTGTAAATGTTCATTGCAAGGGTATTATTATTCAGAGTATTTGTAAAGCTACTATGCAAATTAATCAGCTTTTTATGGAATATAATCCCTGTTTATTGCTGGAAATTTGTTACAAACTGCTCTACTTCATTGCTAGGAAATTTAGAACTGCAAATTAGCCGTTAGATTTAAATTATGCAGTTTAAAAGCAGTTTGGGTATTTGGTGCAAACAAGTTTACAAATAGGTGTATATTGTGCAAAAAGTTTATAAACATGTGCATTTGGTGAATTATAAACATGACTTAACGGAGGACTAACGGAAAGTCAAAATAGGGGTATTTGGTGAACAATACGAAAAAAAATAGGGGTATATTATGTATTTTGAAACGCACAGGGGTATTTGGTGAATTTCGTGAAACCTCGGGGGCATTTCATGAAAAAACCGTTTATTTTTTGGGTGGATTTTGTTTAAGAATTTGAAATTCCCAGCATTATCATCTGGGTCGAACTTCATTTTGCTTATTAATGGGTGTTTCTGAATTTCTGGAAATTTCAATTTTGGTTTTAATTTGTGTGTCTTTTGCCCTTAATTTGTGCTTAAGTTCGTTTAGTTTGTTGAAAATGATTGACCATGTACTTTAGGTTTTAAAGTTTTTGAGTCTCATATGAGTTGAGTTGAAGGCATTCTATACAACCTTTACTCTTTGCCTTTTTTGTAGTTGTGAAATATTGAAAATAGGGAGTGAGAATTTTCCTTTTTAGAAACTATATTTCATGGTTGAATTGGGCAATTGAAAATAATGAGAAGATGAAAGTTTTCAGATTGATTGGAGATTCAAACAAAAACTTTGATATGGAATTACGGAGTATCAATCTCCATAAATTATTTGCTTTTTAACTTTTATACGGACAATATGTGCAAAACTTCTGAATCGTTCGCAAAAATAAGTAAAATAAGTATATCTTATTCTGTAATCAGTCTTTATTGACCAAAGTGCAAAAATATTTCTGCAAAACAGTTCTTTAATTTGTTTTTGTTAGAATAAGTTTTGCACTTGGGTGACTCCTCTTACACCGACTCCTCTTATATGCACCACTTATCCTTTTGTGTTAATTGGGTTGTTTTTAGTGATTTCTTGAATATTTTGATCCAAGTTTGATAAATTACCATCGTTTTGGTTTTATAACTGCCACTTTGAATTGATTTAATTAGAGGTAAAATATTGAAATTAGTGTTTTTTCAGGAAGAAATTTGAAGGATTTTTGGGGGAAATTAGTGTAAGTGGTTTAAATTAGTCAATGATTAACAAGTTTTTACAATTTTCAATTGTGATTTTCGTCAGCTCATACTGATAATGTTGACAAGGGGAAATTTCTGTACTTTTTATGTTTACTTTTGTCAGGTTACATTTTCTAATGAAGTGTGACATGAAATTTTTCATAGGTTGAATCATGGAAAAGGAGCAAGAGAGAGAATGGACATAAGCACATACTATAGTAGTGAGTGTTGATCTTCTCGAAACAGCAAAGAAGCAACTTCAATTTCTTGCTGTTGTGGATTGTAATAGATTTTTCATTTTTGTATGAAAGTCCTGCTTTGGAATGGGCTATCTATTTGATTGGATCCAATGAACTTTGTGAACAATATGATGCATACTTTTTTAAGGCGAACTTTGTGAACAATTTTTATTGCCTACAATTCGTGGTGATATATATAATAGCACAATTTTTAGTTTTTTAATACTCCTGCACGCATCGGATGCATATAATATAATTTTCATAAGATATGCTTTCTATCAACCATTAAACAAAAGGTACTCCGTTATGTGCAAGAATTTGTTGATTTCTTTTTTGGGTTAACCGGTTTCTTTTCTATGTTATTCAATGACTTTAAAATTGTATGTTAGTGTGCAATCACCCATGAATAATGTTAATTAATAAGCAATTCAACAATTAAAGTCACTAATCGTTTATATTGATTTTCGCACGCATCGAGTGCATATAAGACTAGTTTAGTAATATCAGAGCCAATGATCTATGTTCGATTATATACTTGATAATATAAATAAAAGAATTTTTTTTTGGTATTTACTACCTTAAACGCTACTTTTGTGTTAATTACATTATGAAAATATTATGTTTTTGTTCTAGAATCACTATTATTTACGGTTTTTGCATTTTAAAATTTAAATATCTCTTTTGTTTCTTAATAATTTTAAGTGATTTAAAATCCATTCCCCTCATTTAAGTGTAAAGATTAAGGATTTCATAGAGGTCGTGTTTTTGAAATTTTGTATCCGCCTGTGAGTGTCGCGTATGCGGCATTCACTGCCGGTCCTAACCCCGGATAGAGGAGGAGGGTTGCGGTAGGTTGGTGGCGGCCAGCAGTAAAACCAAGTCACATATCATGACATGAATCGACAATAGAATATCGTGGGGGTGTCCCCTTCTCAGCGACGCGCTACACCTCTTAAGCTTGGGTGTAGTGAAAAATATGTGAGGGTTGCCAGGTCGTCAACCAGCAGCAACACGCCACCCCTACACCTGAGGATGGTGTCAAATATGCAAGGGTGCGCTACGCTTCCTAGTCCAAGGTGTAGTGGAAAATATCCAAGGGTTGCTAGGTCGTCGCCTGGAAGCGGCGCGCCACGTGAGGGTGGTGTTAACTATCCAAGGTTTCATGGTAAGGGCAGGGGTAAGAGTAAGAGTAGGATGCGTTTTAGGACTTGGAACATTAGCTCTTTGACAGGGAGATAAGTCGAATTAGTAGAGGTTATGAGGAGGAGGAGAATTAACATATTATGTTTGCAAGAGACCAAGTGGGTTGGAAACAAGACAAGAGAAATAGTTCCATTGGGTTATAAGATTTGGTATTCGGGATAAACTAGGGGTAGAAATGGGGTAGGTATCCTTATTGACCGAGAATATATTGATGATGTATTGGACGTGTCCCAAGAGTGATCGAATTATGTGTATTAAGCTTGTGATAGGGGATGAAGTTGTAACTATTGTGAGTGCCTATACACCAAAAGAAGGACTAAATGCTTAACTAGACAAGAATTCTGGGAGGATTTAGAAGAAGTGGTGCAATGTGTAGAAGTGAGAAACTTATCATTGGTGGGGATCTCAACGGACATGTAGGCTCGAGTCGCGATGGATTTGAAAGTATTCATGGTGGTTTTTGGTATGGGGATCGTAATGAAACGGAAAATACAATTTTGGATTTTGCATTGGCATATGATTTGGGTATAATGAACACTTGGTTTGAGAAAAGAGACTCTCACCTAGTAACCTATAGGAGGGGAGGTAATACGAGTCAGATTGACTTATTTTCAGTAAGGATTGCTTTGAGACAGTGCTACACCAATTGTAAGGTGATTCCGGGTGAGAGGACATCAACCCAGCATAGACTTGTGGTACTTGATTTTCGAGGTAGAAGTTATATAAGAAGGAGAATACCACTAGTGGAGCCTAGGATCAAGTGGTGGAAACTTCAAGGGGAACAACAACTAAAATTCGTGGAAAACATGGCAAGTGAAGGTATTTGGTCTGGTGATATGAATTTGGATATAGACTCATTATGGACAAGAAGGGAGCACTCCATAAAGGGAGTGGCGAAAGAGGTTCTAGGGCAATCTAAATGAATCATGCCACCAAGTAAGGACACATATTGGTGGAACGAAGTTGTGCAACAAGCTATAAAGAGGAAACGAGAATGCTATAGAGTTGGGAAAATATAGAAGTTATGAGAACTACGAGAAGTACAATGAGGCTAAAAGGGAAGAAAAGAAGGCCGTAAGAGAGGCTAGAGCAAAGGTGAATCAGGATCTTTATGCAACATTGGATAAAAAAGAAGGGGAAAATGACAAATATAGACTTGCTCGAATGAGAGATAGAAAGACGCGAGACATCAGGAGGATTAAATGTGTGAAAGATGTGGATCAAAAAGTTTTGGTGGGAGATAAGGAAATCAAGGATAGATGGGGTTCTACTTTGATAATTTGTTCAACGGGGATCAAGGGCGCTATATTGGGGATACAAATATCCCTCGAGATATGGTTAACATACTTTATGCGAAGAATTCAAAAGAGAGAAGTCAAAATGGCACTGAAAAAGATGGGACGCAAGAGGACAGTGGGGCCCGATGGTATACATATCGAAGTCTGAAGATGCTTGGGAGAGAGAGGGGTTGTATGGTTATCAACTCTTTTCAACAAGATTTGGGGAATTAATAGGATGCCATTAAAGTGAAGGAAAAGTACTATCATCCTCTTGTACAAGAATAAGGGTGATGCCTAGGATTGTGCCTACTATCGAGGAATCAAACTAATGAGTCATAGTATGAAACTTTGGGAGCGGATTATTGAGCAAAGATTGAGGAGAACTGTGAAAATTTCGGAGAACCAATTTGAATTTATGCCTGGGAGATCGACTATGGAGGCCATTCATCTTATATGGCAACTAATGGAGAATTATCGGGATAAGAAGAAGGATTTACACATGGTTTTCATTGATTTGGAGAAGGCGTATGATAAGGTACCAAAGGAAATTCTTTGGTGGGCATTAAGTAGGAAAAGGAATTACGAGAAAGTATATTGATATCATCAAGGTCATGTGTGAGGGAGTTAGCACGAGTGTGAGAACTAGTGTTGGTAAGACCGAAGAATTCTCCATTGCGATTGCATCAAGGTTCCGCACATAGCCAATATCTTTATGCTATAGTCATGGACGAATTGACGAGGTCAATTCAAGTTGGTATACCATGGTGCATGATGTTTGCAGATGATATTGTGTCGATTGATGAAACAAAAGAAGGAGTGGAAAGTAAGTTGGAATTATGAAGACAAACTTTGGAATCTCTTGGTTTTAGGTTGAGTAGAAACAAGACGGAATATATGGAGTGTAAGTTTAGTGGAGTCCAAGACAAAGAGACAGAGGCGATTACCTAAGATGGGAAAATTGTCCAAGGCTCTAAAATGTTCCGTTATTTAGGATCTATTATCCAAAAGGATGGAGAATTGGATGGCGATGTGGCCCGTAGAATCAAAGCAGGTTGGTTGAAGTGAAAATGTGCTACGGAGTTCCTATATGATCAAGGCATGCCCCAAAGATTGAAGGAAAAATTTTACCGCAAGATGATTCGACCGACTTTATTACACGGCACATAATGCTGAGCAGTGAAAGATTGTCACGTGCATAAAATGAATGTGGCGGAGATGCACATGTTACGTTGGATGTGTGGGCGTACAAGAAATGATCGTTTGAGGAATGAGATTATTAGGAAAAATATTGAGTTTAAGATGATGGAAAATCGTTTAAGATGAGTTGGACATGTAAGCAGAGGATCAAGTGATGCCCCGGTTAGGAGGATATAAGAGTGGCAAAGTGATAGAATTGCAAGGGGTATGGGAAGACCTAAGAAAACTTGGAGGAAGTTTATTGAGCACGATATGAGCTTTCTTGGGATTGAGGAAAATTTGACGTTGGACACGATAGAGTGGAGGGAGCGAATATGCAAAGATGACTTCATTTAACTTATACAACTTCCATTTTTCCTTTTCCTTTTTCTTTTTTTCTTTTTAATTTTTTGATTTTTAATTTTTTTATTTTAACATGCTATTTTGAAATGTACTTATTTTACTTATTCAGTTATTTTAAACTTTAATTATTTTTATTATCTCTTATAATATTTTTTTTGTATATATATACATTTTTCCTCTTATCTTACTTTCATTAATTAATTCCACTTTCTCTTCCTTGCTTTTTATTTTTTAACATCCCGCTCTTTTCTGGTTTGATTGGTGACAATGACGATCTTCTACGATGATTCATGTTAGACGACCCAAAATATTTTGGGACTAAGGCTTTGTTGTTGTATAAAACGAATTAAAAAAAATATATGCGAGCTTTAAAAATATTTGTGAAGTATCAAACGAGTGGTTTAGGTATACCATTCTCTATGAAATCCTTACAGAGAAAGTTAAAAATAATCTTTGAATCACTTAAAACGATTCAGAAACGAAAGATATATCTTAAACTTTTAAAACCGTACAGTGGTAGTGATTCCAAACAAAAACATTCTTTAAGGTAGTAAATTACAAAAAAAAAAACTTTCATAAGTTAGTTAATACAAAATTGGTGTATTTTTAAGAAAGTACTCCGTAAATACCAAAATTTACTAAACATAATCAGACATTTAGCTAAAAATATGTGGAAGACATTAAGCATAACACCTCAATAACATGTTTTCTTACAAAAAATACTCCCTCCTTCACAGATTAGTTATTACACTTTCCTTTTTCGTCCGTCCCAGATTAGTTGTTACACTTTTAAATTAGGAATGACCCCATGACCCCACAATTATTATATTGTCTCTCTCTTCCTACTAAAACTTTTTTGATCCCCACACCCTCTCTCATTCAATTAAAAAAATACCCCGCTAACTCCTATCACATCTACTTTTTTAATAAAATAACAATTGATAACCAAACAACCACTTATCAACTAAAACTTTGTACAAAGGTAAATGTAACAAAAATGGGACAGAGGGAGTAATAGATTGATCATTCTAATTATTGTTTTAATATTAGGAAGATCTTACATAAAAAGCTCCATCTTAGATAACCACCCTTTTGGATGAATATGTGAGTGTTGTTGAATAGGTGTATGGGACAGATTTGAGGCTGTTGGGGGTGGGAAATGGCGTTGAACTTTTAGCAGCACTCGTCTTTTTTTGCCGATATTTTATTATTTTTCTACGGAGTACAACTTAAAGGTGTAATTTACATTTTCCCTTCAACACGTATTATTAAGACAAATCGAGGGGATTAACAAGTTCACTCATATAGATCAGGAATCAATAATATACAGTATTATTTATACATATTGATATTTGTTAAGGGTTTGATAAAGCAGAGTTGATTAGAAGAAAAAAAGAGTGATAAGTACACATGATTTTCATGAAATACTCCGTATCAACTTAGAGAATTCTCCATTACTTGATGAGAGAATCAAGTAATTGCACCGCATGAATTATGAAACAAACTAGTATTTGGGCCCAGGTGATACCCCGGGTTGATACACATATAAAAAATTTAAATAAATTCAATATTCTGTATTATTAAATTGTCATTTATTATATTTTGTTATGAAAAAATGACATATAATTGATTTGGAGTAGTGGTTAATTGTTCGGTTTACAATTAGAGGTCAGGGGTTCAAGACTTGTACCACACATATTTATCATTTTTAAATAATTGTGTATGACATGGAAAATTGAAATGAGATTAGTGCGAGTGCCACGTGGCACATAGGCTTGTTTATCAACGCCTTTTAATATATTAGTATAGATAAAACATCACTTAAGTGACATCCCAAACTTGATTTACTTGCTTAAGTGAAGCTTTTGTCGCCCTCCCCGCAAGCACCCCCCGGCTCAGGGGGGACCAGACCACGCTTGTTCGATCAATAAAGTAGTGAAAAAGTGGCAGCTTTCCCGCCAAAATGGTAGTCGTACAAATGCCATTTTGTGAAAATAGGTTCATATAAGCCTTGATATTAGGGCTTATACATTGTAATTGGGCTTTAAGGATATAATTGTATTTAATGTATTTAACCTAAAACCCCATAGCTTAGAGTTGTACTATATAACACAAATTACTATGAAATACAAGGCTAAAAAAGAATTTACCCTAATTAATTTGTCATGGTATCGGAGCTAGCATCCTAGCAAACCTTAACCTACAATTTTTTTTTTCTTTTCCATTCTTCCGTTTTCTATACTCGTCCGTTTCTTCCTTCAAGGTTTCACACTTTCACCAGCCTGATTTCTTGAATAACCATGGAAGGTGATGGCAAGATCGATCCCGCATCTCCTATTACTAACTTAAGTTTTGTGGATCAACCGGGGACCATAATCACTCACGTATTGCTACGGGGTGAAAACTATATGGCGTGGGCTATGGCAATGCAATTGGCTCTACAATCTCGCCGAAAATTTATGTTTGTAAATGGAACATTTACACAACCTACTAAGGAAAAGAAACAACTTGATTGGGTGACTGTTAATTCAATGCTAGTCTGTTGGATGTTTAGGAGCATGGAACCCGGGATTGCTGCTCCTATTCCCTTTCATGACAATGCAAAGAAACTGGGGGATTTCTTGGCGAAGAAGTATGGTGTTGTAAATGGGCCTCGTCTTCAACAATCAAGACGTCAAATTACGGCTTGTAAGCAAGGTAAGAGAATGTTCATGGAAGATTATTATACCATGCTCACGGGATTGTACGATGATCTGGTCCAATGGTACCTACACGTGTGATATGACTGGGAAAATAGCCGCGGACCAGGATGAGAGGATGAGGAGATTCTGCACCAATTCCCGATCAGTGTTGATGATGACTTATATGCAACATCCAAGAAGAACGCTCCCGTGACATTGCTAATACCAAGGCTGTGAAGGAAGGGGTGCAAATTAAGTCCATTTTCTACAAACTGAATGTGTAAAGCCTCATTTTGAGCGGCCTGATAAGTCACACCTTACTTGCACCCACTGCAAGTGTGACAGACATGACAATAGCACCTGCTTTAAACTCCATGGCTGCCCGAAATGGTACGAAGAGATGAAGCAGAACGTTCTAAGGGGCGGGGGGTGCTTCGCGGGGTGCTGCAGCAGGTCGCGGTCGTGGGGTACCTACACGAGCCAACACCGTGGAGGTTATAGGAGAGAGCAGTCTCGTGGGTTCCTCTAATGGTGGTACTCCAGCGAGCCACGTGGAGTATAGTAGGCCCCAGTCCTCCCATCAGCCAGACTGTATGCTAAACAGTAATAGTTCTCAGTTAGACAAGATGATAGGTGCGTGTTCCTCGTTACCTTGGATAATTGACACCGGCGCGTCACGCCATGTCACTGGTGACTCTTCTCGGTTGACAAATATGGAGTCTATTATTGCCTCTCCAGTTGGTTTACCGGACGGAAATAATGTTATTGCTACCATGGAGGGTCAAGCAGTACTATCAAGCACATTAATTCTTCACAATTTTTTTATGTTCCTACTTTGCATTGCAATTTAATATCGGTGTCGCAATTGATTAATGATTCTAAATGTTTTGTCCAATTCACCGACTTTCTTTGTGACTCTCTTTGTGCTATACAGGACAAACGTGCGGGGAGCCTGATTGGAGCCGGTGAACGAAGGGATGGAATATATTATTTTCGGAAAATACCTACAGTGTGTGCGGTGACCGTTCCTGAAGTTTCTACATTTGAGTTATGGCATCGTCGGCTGGGGCATCCGTCTGATAGAGTTCTCAAGTTAGTACCTGCAATTAAGAATTGTCCTAGTAATGTTACAAAGAAATTAAATGAAGCTTGCGGAATTTGTCCCCAAGCTAAGCAACATCGTGCAAGTTTTCATGTTAGTGATAGCAAAGCTAGTGGAATTTTTGAATTAATTCATTGTGATTTATGGGGTCGCAATTCAATTTCTTCAACTAGTAGTGCGCATTACTTTTTGACTTTGGTAGATGATTTTTCAAGAGCAGTGTGAGTGTATTTATTGCATTCGAAAACAGAAGTTTATAAAGCTTTCCGTTCTTTCTTTGCTATGATTGAACGACAATTTGAAACGAATGTAAAATTTATTCGTGGTGATAATGGCACAGAATTCAAATGTATGTTGGATTATTTTCATGAACACAGGATCATATTTCAAACATCTTGTGTTGGTACTCCTCAACAAAATGGTCGGGTTGAACATAAGCATCAACACATTTTAAATGTCGGTCGTGCCTTGATGTTTGAGGGTAATCTTCCGATTTGTCTTTGGGGTGAATGTATTTTGGGTGCGATTTATTTAATTAATCGTGCACCGTCAGGCTTGTGTCGTTTGAGGTTTTATTTGGCAAAGAACCCGATTTGGATCATCTGCGTATCTTTGGTTGTCTTTGCTAAGCGTATAATCAAAAGTCTAAGGGTCATAAATTTGCATCTCGGAGTCGGAAATGTGCATTTGTTGGGTTTCCTAATTGAAAAAGGGATGGAAAATGTATGACATGGAAACTTCTGAAATTTTTGTGTCTCAGGATGTCATATTTCATGAAATTGAATTTCCTTTTGCAACTTCAAATGGTGAGTTAATTGGTTATGATAATGTGGTGAGGAATGAGAACATACATATTGGTGATAATAATGCTGCATTTTTGGATGATTTGGAAAATATTTTGGTTGATGATGTTGGACCAGAGGAGTCCACGGCAAGGGAGCGGGGTGTGGTACCTAGCTACAACTTGGCAGTGGACCTTGTTGCCTCTTCCATTCAGTCAAGTCCAACATTCCCATCTCCAACATTGTGGCCCAGGAGATGAATTGCACCAACTGGACCAGCCTCATGAGTTGCTCACTCCAGTGGGCCCAACTTCTCCTCTATCCCACCAACTTGGTCTCTCCTCTCCCGCCTGCCAGCCGTCCGCGTCCCTTAGTGCACCTATGCAACAGGATCAGCAAGCCCAAACCTCTTCTCAAGAGGTGGGCGTTGATGGTCCTCTTGGATTGGGCAAAGGGTGTCGTCTCAAACGACCTTCCGTTCTACTCAAGAATTTTGTCACACACACTGTACAAGCTAAGAGTTCGTCCACCCGTTCATCACCCTCCACTAGCTCCTCAAGCACTCCCTATCCTAGAGCACATTTTGTGAATTGTGATAAATTTCTTTGCGACATCGTATATTTCTTGCAGTTGTAATTGCAGGCCTTTGAGCCTCGTACTTTTAATGAAGCAATGAAAGACGTTGGCTGGAGGGAAGCTATGCAAAAAGAAATTGGGGCACTGGAGAATAATGAGACATGGTAATGGAAGAATTACCATCCGGGAAGAAGGCTCTTGGTTGTAAATGGGTTTATAAGATCAAATTTCATGCAAATGGCACTATTGAGCGCCTAAAACGCGTTTAGTTATTTTTGGAAATCATCAAGTCGAAGGTATTGACTACAATGAGACATTTGCACCGCTGGCCAAAATAGTTATTGTTCGTGCCTTTCTTGCAGTTGTGGCAGCCAATAACTGGGAATTGCATCAGATGAATGTTCACAATTCATTCTTGCACGGTGACCTTGATGAGGAAATGTACATGAAATTGTCCCCGGATTCAATGTAGGTAAACCAAGAATGGTTTGTCATCTGAAGAAATCTCTATATGGGTTGAAACAAGCACCAAGATGTTGGTTGCTAAGTTAGTTGCATCATTGTGGAATTATGGTTTTCTTCAATCTTATTCGGATTACTCACTGTTCACCTATGTCAAAGGAACGACTCAACTCAATGTGCTTGTGTATGTTAACGACTTGATTATATCTGGTAATAACTCTTCCGCTATTTCTTCTCTTAAACAGTACTTGGGCGAATGTTTGCATATGAAGGACATGGGCGTCCCGAAATATTTTATTGGCATTGAGGTAGTCCGTAGTCCGGAAGGGATATTTCTATGCCAACGAAAGTATACTCTTGACATTATCGCCGAAGCAGGACTCTTAGGCTCAAAGCCCGCGGGATTTCCTATTGAACAAAATCACAAGCAACTGGTGATCTGCTAGAGGATCCAGAACCTTACAGACGGCTTATAGGGCGTCTCATTTATCTATCCTTTACCCTGCCTGATCTAGCTTACACTGTTCATATTCTAGCTCAATTCATGCAAGCCCCGCGCCAGGATCATTGGGATACCGCTATTCAGGCAGTGCGTTACTTGAAGGGTTGTTCGGGCCAAGGTATTCTTCTATTCGGGCAGTGCGATTCTGATTGGGCAAGCTGCCCATTGACTAGACGTTTTTTAACAGGTTGGCTCGTTTTTCTTGGTTGTTCCCTTGTGTCTTGGAAAACCAATAAACAACAAACCGTTTATCGCTCATCTGCAGAGGCCGAATATCGTGTTATGGCGACCATTACATCGGAGTTGAAATGACTTAAGTTGTTGCTCTTTAGTCTTGGCGTAGCACATCCCCGCGCCATGCCCTTATTTTGTGATAGTAAGTCTGCTGTTCACATTGCTCAGAATCAAGTCTTCTATTAATGCACTAAGCATATTGAGATCGATTGTCATTATGTACGGAATGCTATTCAAGAAGGCATCATCTCTCCTAGCCACGTATCTACAGATATTCAGCTTGCCGACATTTTCACAAAGGCATTGGACAAGCGGTCGGTTTCTTTCCTTACTTCGCAAGGTAGGCATTTGTGATCCCCATGCTCCAACTTGAGGGGAGGTATTAAGGCTTATACATTGTAATTGGGCTTTAAAGATATAATTGTATATAACCTAAAAGCATGTAGCTTAGAGTTGTACTATATAACACAAATTACTATGAAATACAAGGCAAGAAAACAATCTACCCTAATTAATTTGTCACTTGATTTTCTTAGGCACGTGTTGCGCACAATTGTCATATTTTTTATTTTTTTTCATTTTTCCTTGATATATACATACTACTTTGTAGTATCTTCTATGGTCAAATTCTCATGAGGATAGATAAATATGGAGGGAAGATGAAGAGGAAGTGGAAGTGGGAGTGAGAGATCCATCTTCCCTTGTTTGGATATGACCGATGAGAGAGGGAAGAGAAGGGAGTTGGAGAAGAGATCATAATGGGAGGCAGGGGAAGAGGGAAGAATGAGGTGCATTTTCCTTTCAAAATTAATACAATATTTAAACACACAATGAAAAGTTGATGATTATGAGAGAGCCAACTCAACTAACAGTGTGTTAGGATAGCCAAATAGAAGGGAAAGGAAGGGGGGAGGGAAAGCTAGCTCCATTTTCCCTTCAATTCTATCCAGCTTTGCAGGGATGGTGTTATTAAACGGGAATAGTGGATCCTTCCCCCTTATCCTAATAAGGGAGCATGTCTCCTCCCTTTCTCTCCATTTCCCAGTGGCGGGGAGAGTGTGTGTTGAATGGGGTCACGTGATTCCACTCCAAAATAAAACTGCCTATTTTTAGTTAATTTTTCATCGGTTTTTTTTAAAATAAATATTTAATTGTTCATTAATTTTTAAATACAGACCCCATTAGGATTTGCCACTACCATTTCTTATTATCCGAACGTGTTAAAGCAACTTTTGTAGTGAAGGTAATTTTCGCATGTTAAACCGATGGATTATATTATGATACTTATACATATCTATGAAGTATACAAACTTACTTGTAGTTGATTATTTTATTTTAAAAAAAAAATAGATTACAGAATGCTCTAATTAACTTTGAGCTTGAATAGGTGTTAACTCCTATGTTGTGATTTAGCCTCCTATACACTTATTTATTAATAAAATCTCCCACTAAACAAACAAACAAAAGGAGAAGATATATGCATATATACATATATTATTCAAATGGTATATTATTGTCCACCAAGTTTGTTATTCGTTTTATTATGTTTAGTCGGCAATGTTTATTCAGAAAATCAAAACTGAAGTGTAATACATCCATGCAACTTGAGCTCTACGATCTCACAAAATGTAATTTTAATACAAAGAAATTCCACTATATTTTAAACTATGCCCCATTTTTATTTTGGGGTATGCGGTTTTAATAGCCCAAATTCTTATATGAGACTGTCCTCACCATCAACTGATGGTGAGACCAATTCACACTTGCGAATTTAGGTATGTTACTTCTATAGTTTAGACATGTTACTTTTTTTTTTATAATTTTAGAGGAGGTACTTTTTTTAGTTTAAGTATGTTACTTCTATAGTTTATACATGTTACTTTTTTTTTTATACGGAGTAGTTTTAGGAGAGATACCTTCTTAGTTTAGGCATGTTACTTCTATAGTTTAGAGATGTTACTTTTTTTTTTTATATATAATTTTAGAGGAAGTACTTTTTTAGTTTAGGTATGTTACTTCTATAGTTTATACATGTTACTTTTTTTATACGGAGTAGTTTTAGGGGAGATACCTTCTTAGTTTAGGTATGTTACTTCTATAGTTTAGACATGTTACCTTTTTCTTTAATAATTTTAGAGGAGGTATTTTTTTTAGTTTAGGTATGTTACTTCTATAGTTTAGACATGTTACTTATTTTTTATAATTTTAGATCAGATACTTTTTTAGTTTAGGTATGTTACTTCTATAGTTTAGACATATTACTTTTTTTTTCATACGGAATAGTTTTAGAGGAGGTACATTTTTAGTTTAGGTATGTTACTTCTATAGTTTAGACATGTTACTTTTTTTATATATAATTTTAGAGGAGGTACTTTTTTAGTTTAGGTATGTTACTTCTATAGTTTAGATCTGTTACTTTTTTTATATAGTTTTAGGAGAGGTGCGCTATTGGTTTCACGTTCGTCACACCATCAAGTTGATGGTGTGACTGGTCTCACAGAAGATGCATATACCTTCTCCTTTTGTCTGTTTTGGGGAAGATTTTATCAATAATAAGTGGCAGAATAACACTGAATCACAACATAATAGAAGCTAGCAGTTATGCAAGCACAAGTTAATTAAATCATCCTTAGTATAATTATGTAGTATAAAGCAAAAGCAATCAACTCCCAGATATTAGACAGATAACTGATCTACTGAGACCATGAAACCAACTAATCTTTCTAAATGGACTTCGTAATAGATATGCTAAATTTTGTTAACGCTGTTGCACAAAATTAAAACCCTTCTTTGCTCTAATATGAGTTTTATGACTGGATTTAAACGCACTCGATGCGTACTTCATGTTTCAAATAATAACTAATAATATGTTAACATAGACAATTATGAGCATTTAGATATTTTAGGTGGACACCAAACTACTCGAGAGCTGGCTTATATAATGTAAATGTTTAATAACTTGACTAATTTGAAATACCAGTGCCTACCCACGAAAAAGGAACTAATTTACAGAAAGGACTGTACAGTAATTACCTAAGGAAAATTTTGAAGAATCAAAGTTCGGCACCATTTGAATCGCTGTCGCTGACCGTTTCAGTTGGATCCAAATTGATTGATGGCCTGAAAGAATACAGCACCAGTCACAAAAAAGGATACAAGAAGTAATAAGAGTTACTTTCAACATTACAACAAAACTCGATATACCTACATACTTTGTACGAAGTATTGTTTATCAGAAAAAAAAGAAGCACGAATACTTTGCCAACTTGGGCGATGTGAGCAAATATGAGACTAGAAAATTAAAAGATAACACAAGGTCTATGATCAACCACATACCGGAAGTTTCTGCGAGTCCCCGTGCAAGAACCACCATGGACCATTCTTTGACAGAATTCTGTGGAAGTGAGGCAAAATACTATGTTATCAGAGAGCAGAAATAATAATAAAAATAATGGTGAGTAACAAACATAGAGATTAAAACAAGGCAACTGCCATGGACGTTAGAAAAATAAGAGCTTGCTAAAACTGAAGAAAATGTTGAAAAATGATACTATCAAGTCCAAAACAAGCTTCAAAAACTAGTTGTTTATCATCCATTTTTGCAGACCATGGCAGCCAAAACTCTCAAACTTCAGGTAATCGTGAATCACTTGATACCACCAGACCATGAAAAAGTAGATAATAATGACAAAAAGCACCTAAAATATCCTGCAGCCATGCGCAAGCCCATAAAAAGGGTCAACCCGAGCCAAACACCAGGAAGATCCATTACTGAGGGAGCATAGAGAAGGACAGCCGACGAAATTGCCCCTGCGAACATCTGACATTCAGAAAAGTCAGTAGACTAAACTGCAATTACATGCTTCAAAACAACAAAGTCGTACCAACTTACCATGGAATAAGCAGCGTATGAAAAATCGGACACACCAAAATGAAGACCATCAAAGATAAAAGCTAAAGAGTTGAGTGGCTGGCTTGCACTGACAAACTGTTTAAAATTGGCCGCTTATGAGTTGCTAAATTGCTGCTACCAAATGAACACTTAGCATATAAATACAAGCATGCATGAAAAATTGACGCTTACCCAAGTACCGGATTTTACAATCTGCAGTACAGCAGGATCCTTCGTGAACAAGTTCGCTAAAGACCCAAAAGATGATCCCAAAATCACGGCTAAAGCGCCACCAGTAACTATCCCAATCTGGGAGGAGTTAGAAAAAAGAGAGAGTAAGCCGTGTTAATTGCCACTTACACATGATGACATGATGCATATATACACATGAAATGTAGATGTCAAACATTCACTGAAAGGAGTAAAAGAAGATGTACAAACCTTCAAAACAAAGTTAGTCAACTCTTTCACTGCATTGTAGTCACCTCTTGACAAAGAACTAGCAACCAGAGCCTGAAATGAAAAGTTATGTGTCTGAACTCAATCTTAGCATAGATGTAGCTGAGCCTTTTATTGTCTTGCTTTTACTGCTATATCGAGAGACGAGAGTTACTCCATGTAAAGCTTAATGTAAACATCAATGCTAATGGTTAACATACTGTTTAAAGAGCAAACATTGATTGCTTTAAATCGACTCAAATTACTCCCTCCATCCAAAAAGTGTTTGTCCTCCTTGCTAGTTGAATGTCCCATTTTATCATATACATCACAAATCAGGATCTTTGGACAACAACAAATGCTTATTGAAGCTTTTCCTATTTGGTTTATTATTCACAAATCAGGATCTTTGGACAACAACAAATGCTTATTAATCCAAGAAGCTTTTCCTATTTGGTTAAAACCCACACATTATTCATAATCTTCAACTTTTGTGATAATCATAAATCATAATGGACAAGCACTGTAGAATAGAGGTAGTATAGATGCCTGAAGAACCTATAGCCTGGATATCGAACCTCCTAGTTAGATGAAAGCTCATACCTGACCAGATGCGGCCAATCCATCAGTTAAAAGAGAGACAGCCAACCACACTTGCATACAGATTTGATGAGCAGCCATAGCTAGAGGACCTTGACGAGCAGCCATTGAGGTGCCAATCGTCATAGTTATCAAAACAGCCACAGTTCTTCCAATCAGAAATCCACCTGGAAAAAAGGTAAACATAAGGAAACAGACGGCAATCCAAACATGTACGAGTAACACTTTAAGTAGGCACAAACAATGGCCACTTAAGCAGACTAATTTAAGAAGTTTGTAATGGTGATTATTAAGTAGAACGTTATTAAAATCAATGTGTTGGATAAAGAATCAAAAACAGAAAATAACCATAAACATTTCTCTGACACTCACCAGATTTTAAATAGACCCCAAACTTCAGATCTCCAAATTTTGGAGGTAATAATATTACTCTCTTGCTAAGAAACCAAATCATCAAGAAGCTACCTATGTATCTGGAGCACAAACAAGCAGCATGATTACCAATATAGTTAAAAGAAAAGCCGACTAACAGACTTCAGGAAGAAAGTGCATACTGAGACACAACAGTGGCAGTGGCTGCTCCAGTGACACCCATCTGAAAATAATTTATGAAAAGCGGGAACAGAAAAACAGCTGCAAGATTGGCGACACCTGCATGCAGATCATCAATGTACAGACATAAAAAGTCAAAAAAAAAGGAAAGTAAGAAATAGAGACTGAAAATAAACAGAAATAAATTATAACAATTAAAATAGAGTAACCAGGGGATAAAAAAAAAAGTACAAATGCAATGCTGAGGCTTGAAAACATGCCTAGACAGAATACAGGGGTTTTTGTGTCCTTAAATCCCCTCAGCACACCCTGAAGAGCCAAAGAAAGTACAACAGCGGGGGCACCAAGAGCTCTAAGCGACAGAAACTTCTCAGCTTGTACTCGCATAGGAGAATCCTGCAAGGCAATTGCAGTTGAACATTAAATAACGCCAGTATGCAATACGTAATCAATGTTCTAAGAATAAATTTGATCATGACCAGCAGGGATAAAAAGGGCTCGTTGGTCAACTTCATGAGTTTCACTACTGAATTCGTCATGGAAACAAAATCTCAATAACCATTTAACTGTTTAGAACTTACTGCTGAGACACCCATTAACCTGAGGAATGATCCAGCTCCCAAAAGTAAAGCTAGCGCCTCAATGATGCCAATGCCTAGAGCGAGAAATAACGCTGTCGAAACTGATGATAACTGTTTTCTTTCATTTTTTTCATCGCCATCTAGAAGGTGCAAACAAAATACATGATAATCAAGTAACACAATAGTTCAATGGCAAAGATTATGACCAGAATGACAACATTCAGAATATTTTACCTGAAGAAGACTTTGCTAAATCTTCAGCTACGAAAGAAGTAGCAACACTAAGAAGTGGTATGTTGAATAGCTTCGAAATGATATTAAAGATCGACATAGAAACACCAGCTGATGCCAGTTGTACAGGACCTGCACACATAATGAAAACAAAGTGAGATCATTGACACACGCAAAATAAGAGAAACAAAGTTTTTTCAAATTCAAAATGAAGAATAAGATTTCAACCTAAACTACCAATATAAGCTGTCTCCATCAGCTGAGCCATAGGATCAATGGCCTGGCTAGCTATTGCCGGTAAAGAAAGCATTATAAGCTCCCGTTTGACATTTGGAGGAGGCAACTGGTTCAGGGGCTGAAGTACAGACTCACTGCGAAGTCATTAAAAATAAACTAACATATAAAAAGAAGACAAAAGGCACATGCTTAAAACTTAAAGATTCAAATCAACAGTAGTTTCAACATAATCATTATCGCAGAGAAGTATTTTTACCTACGTATATTTTTGAGATGCGTGGCTCAAATAGTTGTAATGTGGTATTACCAAAAGATCAAGTAAGAACTAATTAAACTAATTATACTAAATAAACTAATTGACATGAAGACTATCCCAGACGTTTATACACCAAAAAAAACTAAAACAAAAGAACTTTTCAAAGGATGACAGGTTTTGACTGCTCATGAGTATATACTCATACGCAATCACTTCCAATAAAGACCTTGCAATGTGAACAGAAAACAGCACAAAAGAAAGGGCTCTGATAGCCACAGAACCAAATTGTACGTCTACATAACAAGCCTCATAAGATTTTAATAAAGAATCATCTATTGATCAAAATATGAGATAGCATCAATTCTATGCAACTGAAGATTTAAATTACATAGGAGGACAAAATAGAAAATAGCAATGCAGTTGAATTAGATGCATACACAGACAGAAAACAATCAAAATAAATGAAGTTTCATCATTTCAAACCTTGAACCATTAACACCATTATTCTTTTCTAACGTACTCTCTTCTGCAGCACTCTCCACTAAATCATGAGAATCCTCCTCCACATCACAAGGCTCAATAGTGCAATCCGAATCCAACAAACTGCGTGTCACATTATGAAAAGGTTTTCTACAATGAATAAAAGATTTGTGAGGCAACTTTCTTCTGTCAGCAGACAAATTGCAGATTCCAGAAACATCTTCACAACTCTTCCGTATAGCCAATGGAAGTGAATAACTAAATCTACATGATTGCCCCACAGAACTTGATCCAGCTGCCTTGCTCCATCTTCTCCTAGTGTTGGCAAATGCCGCTGATAATTTGCCACCACAAAGTTGTGCAGCTGTCATCCTTAAACCTTGTTATATTGCCTCTCCTCAATCCATATAATTCTACCTAAACCATGAAAGAAAATCAATGGAATATACGAAAACATGTACATCTGCAAGCTATTCATTCACAAAGATCCCTCCGTTCATCCGTTCATTACTTCAAAACCAAAGATACAAAGAGAAATAGCAAGATTACTACTCATTTCAAGCAATGCCCACAAAAAGAATGAAGCTAACTACAATGTGGTTAAACGGCACGGAAATATTCGAGACTGTGGTATTAAGGAATAGCAACACCCCATGTATGGACCACCTAAAGACATAATTCTACCTTCATGTCTCTTACAAAACTCCTTCCCTACTTCCATACAACAATACACAAAAGAAGACCCACATTTTCAAAGAAACTTCCCCACCCACAAAATATATTACGAGTAATAGAATATAGAAAAATAAACGAAACAATCCAAATTAAGAAAAGGACATAAAAAATGGCCCAAGATGAGAAATTGATGAGTTGAACATTATAATACTCAATTTTCAGTAACAAAAACACACCCAGGATCAGTTTTAATCAATTAAAATCCATTAAAATCAGTTAAAATTTCAAGTGAAGCGAACAGCAACATATTACAGAGAGAATTATGAACGATAAAATAAATGGAGCACTGCATAATTACTACAAAAAATTATTTTGATATTCTAAAAATAAATAAAATTATAAATTACTTTCACTTTGCAGTACTTAAATGGAAAATTGTCATAAAACAAAATTGAGAAAAAAGAGATAATAATACCCAGCAAAGGAAATGTTACGAGCGAATTCGTCGAGCATATACAAGAAAACTAAGGAATTAACGAGAAATAATATTAAGAAATACAGAGAATAAAGAAAAATACCTTGGTGGATTTTGTAGGGAGGATGAGAGTGAAGGATGAAGAAATTGCGGGGGAAGCGGTTCTAATGTCGAAGTTTCTCTCAGAGATTGAATTTTCGTTTTGTTTTTGCAGGGTAAGCTTTTCGTCTGGGAAGAAGTTCCTGGATATTTTACACGTGGGTCTTCATTCTAATGGGCTGCCTACACTACTTCCCGAGGGGTGTCCAAAACCTGCACCAAAACGCAAACACATTAAAAGAAAACGCAAAAAACAAAAAAACGAAAAAGAACATAAAAAACTAAACAGAAAGAACTAGAGTAAACAAAAAGAACATTAACTAAACCTGAAAAGAACACTAATGTCAAAAAACTAAAGAAAATGTACAAAAATAAAAATAACATATTCTCTCTCCTGATAACTATAAAAAGAACAACTATTTTTCAAAAAGAACATCGTGTGAAAAATGCAATAGAAAAACAAAAAAAAAAAATACATATTATCGATAATATTATTAAATATTAAAAAACTGTAAAAAAAATTAAAAAGAACACAAAATAATTATAAAAAAGAACAACAACTTTTTTACAAAACACAAAGAACAAAATTAGAAGAAAAATAAAATAACAAAAACTCAAAAAAAAAAAACCACAATAAAAAAAGAAAAAAGAACAGAACACATGAAAAAAGAACATCATTTTCTTTTTCCTTATCAAACAAAAGAACAGAATGAAAGGGACGAAAAGAACAACAAATCTATGTTCTTTTATTAGTTGTATTTGTTCTTATCAAACCAATTAGTGTTCTAATTAAAAAGACGAAAACGACGATACTTTGATGCACTTAAAACTAGATCTATATTTTTATTTAAATGTATTTTTGTTTTTATCCCACACATAAGATCTATGTTCTTTTATTAAGTGTTATTTGTTCTATTCAAACGATTTTATGTTCTAATTAAAAAGACAAAACGACGATTTTTTGATGCACTTAAAACTAAATCTATATTTTTAAAAAAAAGTATATTTGTTCTTTTACCACGAATCAGACTATGTTCTTTTTTAAGTGTTATTTGTTCTTTTCAAACCATTATATGTTCTTTTTTAACAATCTATGTACGTTGATATAAAAGAACAAACTATGTTGATGACACAGTAAAAATAAAGTTGTGAAAAAGAACATAACAATCCGAAAAGAACATTAGATGAAAAAACAAGGAAACGTACCTTAAACACTTGATCAACATTTATCAGGAGCATCAACATTGAACTAGTGTTTTTCTTAATTCACTCATTTTCAACAAACGAGAAACATTCAGAAGGAATTTTAGAGAGAGAATAAGGAGAAAATGTATTTTTTTACTCTTTCATTTACCATCTCACTCTTTTTCTCTCGAAAAATCTCTCTTATATTGAGAGAATATAAATCATCTCCCCTCTCTCTCTCTCTCTAAAATGTATTTCTAAAATGACTAATGGTTATGACTCATAAGTACAATTATTATATATATAGTTGCTGAAAAATAGAAAATGAACAAATAGGAAGTAAAATCAAAGAATTGAAGAACAGAGAAGGAGAAAAGAAAAATTGTTAAAGGAGTGCATAATGAGAATCGTGCACGTGTTTTTATTTTGTTCTTTTAACAGAGTATTATGAAAAGAACAAATGAAAAGTCTTAAAGAACAAATATAGAGACTAAAAGAACAAGTCAAGTACTTTGTCCCACAATAACATATGATTCGGAATCATCATTTTCATCATTCTGTTATGAATTATCAAGCACATTATTCATAATATCTGAAAAAATAATAGGTTAATATGTATAAAAACAAGAAAAAGAACGCAATCAAAATAACAAAGGATAAATAAAAAGTAACAAGAAAAATAACACAATAAAATAAAAAGAACAAGTTATGAAATGCAAATAAAATTGAATATAATAAAAAAGAAGAACACAATAAAATAAAAGAACAAATTATGAAACGCAAATGGTCTATTTTTCTACTATAATGAAACTGTTCTTTTAATACGAGCATAATGTAACTGTTCTTTTCATTCGAGCATATGTTCTTTTAATACGTAAAACTGTTCTTTTCTGGAAAAAATCTTAATTACATAATCAAAATCTTCAAAATCATCGATTTCAACGAAATCAGCGTGTTATTACATAATTTGATTCATTAAAATCATCAAATTCATCAAAACACGATTATTACAAAATCAAAATAGTCAAAATCATCAAAAACACAACTATTACAAAATCAAAATCATCAAAACATGCCATTTGTTATTACAAAATTGAAAATTTACCTCCCAAAATCTGATTATCAGCTGTAGAATTCAGATTTGAAGAAGAAGAATCAATTTAATTTGATGTTGAAGCAGAAAAATCAACGAATTTTTGGGGATTTTCATTAATTTCTCTCTCTAAAACCCATTTTAGAAAACCTAGACTTTCTCTCTCCTCTTCACAGTTTGAATTCAAAACATAAAACCCAGAAGAATATATATCGCAAAAATAACAAAAATCAAATAAAAACGCGATAAACATAACTGAAAAGAACAGAGCCTTTAATGTTCTTTTGTTCAGGGGTGTTCTTTTGTTCAAGGGCATTGTTCTTTTTTCTGGAAATTTAATGAAAACGCGCGTTTTGTGTTTAATGTTGGTCGTTTTAATCCCGGTGCACCTAGAGCTACGTGCACACGCCTGCACCATCCAAATTGCGGTCCAAAATCAGGTCCGGATCCGGGAATAGACCAAAACCGGATCTGTTTTGAACCCATCTGGACCGGATCTATTGATTTCGGTCCGGTCTGCAGTCCTTTAAATTTTGGTTTCGGCTTTTGCAGGTGCAAACGGGTTGACCCGATTTATATTAAATAAATCATTAATCTTCTTTAATGTCCTCATGTGTTATTTCTTTTGTTTTCCTACTCTTTAGTCTTCTATGTCCACCTCTACTCCCTTAAAAATGAAGAATTAAAGTTTAAAAGATCTTCTAACTATATTTTGTTTGGAAATACATAATCTCAAAAAATTATATGAAGGCCTAATCAATAATTTTGGTCCAATCTGGTCTAAACCCGAACCAAACCGAAAAATTAGTCCAGACCAGAATTTGTTCGGTCCGATCTTCGGTCCACAAATTTTCTTGATTTTGTTCCTGTCCAAACGGGTTCCGTTCTGGTCCGATCTTGTACTGTTGTGCAGCCCTGCCCTGTGTGCTCTGCGTCGGTAATGCGATATGTGCATGTCCTTCTTCATGCCATTTTATGTCTTTGTTGAAATCCAATGTTACCGCATATGAATTTGTCCCACATCTAGTACATTATACTAAAACATACACCAGGAATGACACATGTCATTTCCTAGTGCAAAATCTTCCCGACAAAAAACTCTTTCCTAAAAAAATATCTACTTGTTATAAGATATATATAAGGACGGATGCCCATTATTCTCCTCCTTATTGGATTCTCCAAAATTTAACAATTTATGATATCACTAGATCTCGGAATTCCGTCGCGATATATTCATATGCATTAGTTGGCTCGGCTGCGGTTTTATAATTTAGTTTCTTGTTTTTTTTTTTTGAGGAAAAAAGAACAAGAAACTAAATTTAGTTTCTTGTTTTTTTTTTGAGGAAAAAAGAACAAGAAACTAAATTTAGTTTCTTGTTTGTAGTGTAGAAGTTTGTGTGGCTTTATTTACTTCTGTTTGTGTGTTTTTTCTTATAAATTGAATGGGCTTGACCCTTATTTCTCAGTTCTCACCCAGAAAAAATATGCAAGAGTGAGGTAGTCGTTTTAACTTGTAACCTTTCTCAATGCAAGGGGTAAAGAAGATAGGGTTGCGAATGAGCCAAGCCGATTCGAATTTCACCTTGTTCGAGCTAAGTTTAATAAGAAATTTCACTGTTCAAGCTTGTCTCGAGCTTAACCGAGCTTTGCAAATTGTTGTTCGAGCTTTGTTCGCTAAGCATTAGGATATCTCGAGCTCGCTCGTTTAGCTCGAGCTTGAACCCGGGTTCGAGTCGAGCTAAACGAGTTTTATTCGAGCTTAATAATCGAGTTTTGAGAAATCGTCAAATTGATTTAAATCATATAATCAAGGAGAAAGATCACAAAATACACGTATGACTGGAATTTTCTATGGGATATTATACTATGTAATATATTCCCTTCCATTTTATAGATTTCTTGACATTTAAGGGTCATAAATTTTAAAAAAAACTTATATTTTTATTCCATTTAAATTACTTTTCGAGTTCGAGCGAGTTATAAACATGCTTATAAACGAGCTTATGAACGAGTAATTAATGAGCTATAAACAAGTGCTCGTGAACATTAACGAGCAGAACGTGAAGTTGTTCGAGCTTGGCTTATAAACGAGCTTATGAACAAGTGCTCGTTCGAACGTGAAGTCGTTTATAAACATGCTTATAAACGAGCTTATGAACAAGTGCTCATGAACATTATCGAGCCTAGAATTTTTGTTCAAACTCGTTCATTAATTATGAAACGAGCTTTGACCGAGCATGTTCGCAAGTTGTTAGCGAACATATCGGCTCATTTACAGCCCTAGGAAAGATAAAAGGATCTCCACCACCAACATCCTCATGTAGTAGGATTTGACTATTCGAGTGGGACTTAATTAAGATAAGAATTTTACCAAGTGAGTCAAATGTTACTTGGTAATTGTGGATTCAAAGATGGCGTGATTAGTTTCCTTATTTTGTGGACAAAGTAACGAGGCAACCCAAAACTAAACGAAAGAAGAGTCCTCGAGTTGCAAAGTTTTAAGATTCATTGGGTTGGTTCAAATGGAATGTAGATCGTAGATGTTCAGTGATTTTAGAAGGATAGGCCCTAACGTACCGAATAGTGTTGAATTGTTGACGATATATTTTGATTGTAATGTGGTATTTGAGCAAACAAAAAGGGATAGGTGGAGTATATTTTAACAGTTTAGCAAGGTTTCTCTACAAGTATGTTTGATAAAGGTACAATTTAACCATTTTCTTCCTTCACTGTTAAATCGAATTTCAAAACATTTTTATTGAACCATATATAGAAGCAAAACAATTTACCACCTACAACACTAAATCCAATTTTAGCAATCTTAAAAAAAGAAAACATGTACCCAGTAAAGAAAAACAAAATGAAAGTTGTAATGTAGTACAACACACAATAAGATTTCCAAGTATAAACGAATCACAGAAATCTCTGTAGCATGATCATCTGAAGACATAGCATAACAATACCCAAATTCCAACCACCTGAATGTAACACCGGAGCTCGGTTGCTGTCACCAGTCGATCCTGGGGCTGCATATATAATAACATTAAGACAAACACAAATTTTATCAAATTAATCACTACAAATATGCATGAAATTTACAATAATGTTGCAAAGAAGAAAATGATATGATAATTCCGGTTAAGAATGCATGCATATGAATTATGAATTATGAATTATGAATTATGAATTATGAATTATGAATTATGAATTATGGAATTATGGAATTATGATGAAAGAAAATAGAAGATTACCCTGACAAGTGTTTTCAACAGCAAGGGTTGTTAGAATGGTTTGTCTGTTGTAACCAGCATAGGCACAAGTTGTGCGACCACAGCTAGATGGAGCAGTCGAGTTACCAAGTGACAAATTTGAATTAGGACATCGCATAGCAGGACATGTAGGCCAATTTGCTGCTCTAAGTCCTGATGGTTGACATTGCAGCCTAAAACAAACCATACAATTAAGTAAGTAGCTAAATTGAATCACTTATGCTGAATCAATGAGATACAAAGAAAGAACTTATCGTACGTGTAGTTATTTGTGGCGGCACAACTGCACATAACACAGTTGTTGGCAGTAAATACGTAAGTGCCGTTGGCGACTAGCATGGAGGAGTCAGGGGAGCTGCTGTTCACACTTGAACTACAAGCTGCAATATGTAGACAAAATGAATGCGTCATATATATATGACCACCAGTGTTAAATTTCTGCTAATTAAATATTAAGAAATTAAGTTCATTTAACAGCTATATTCATGTACATTTCCTATGATTATGCTTAATTAGAATTGAGTTCCTTATTACTATCAAGTTCTAGTGAATTAATTAATGATGCCAATTGTAATTTGTAAATGCTGGATTTGCACTTTTAGAAAGCATATTCATTATACTGATGCCATATTCTATCATTTGATTAGGTAGGACTTCTACTTTAAGAGAGATTATTTTAGCACATAATGCCGTATTCTTAACAGCAAGATGTATCCAAGTTGGCTAGGTACAAGATGACACTCAGCGATAAAACAGCAAGGTCAGCAACACACCACAGCCGCGGGCCAATAAAATGACAAAAGTAAATGGATTGGGCCCATGAGGCTTGAGTTTTAGTGGGCTAAGATCCAACATGCCGACTGATTCATGTCATTGACTCATGTAGTCATGTCATCATGTGACGTCAACCCATACCCACCAAGGCACCAACCAGTCCATACCTATACGGAGTACTTTGTTTCCATTATGATTTGACGGCATTAATGCTAACCCAAACACGGGAGCAAATTGGAGATAGCAAATTATTTGAGGACCACAAACTTCAATTATTTTTTTACTTTTTTTTTATGTTAGAAAGCACTAATCCATAATATCAAGGTTTGCATAAGTTAAGAATTCATGCTTAATTTTATAACTTTTTAACTATACTAGGAGTAGTTAAGCTAAACATTGGGGTCTCAACTTTGCAATTTTTCACCGTTAAGGACCCGAACCTTTTTTTTTCACCGTTAAGGACCTATAAAGCATTTTCCGGCCAAAAATCAACTAAAAAATCATAAAGGTTAGTCCCTTAGTTAAAAGGTTAGTCCTCATGGTTAAAAGGTTAATCCCTTACACGTGTCAGCATATTATTGTTGTATAATAAAGAGTTAAGCACAACTTTGGGGCCTTACCTTTTCATTTTTTCACCGTTTGGGACCCGAAACTTATTCTTTCACCCTTTAGGACCTATAAAGCAATTTTCAGCCATAATTAACACAATTTTTTTTTGAGGGGGAGCCATAATTAACACATTAATGTGAAAGTTTAGTCCCTTTAGTAAAAAGGTTTGACCCCTTGATTAATTGTACATTATTTTGACAACTTTTTATTTATTTCGCAATAAATGTTGAAACCGTTATAACCAATAAGAATGACCCTGTACATGGTGTGTACATAGTTGTACATCAATGGCGGCAAAAGGTGAATACAAAAAGCAAAATTGCCCCAATGGCACAAGTTGCGGTTATGTTGGCCTGGGTATTATGGCACTGGATCCGCATAGTGTGGCGATGTCAAGGAAGCTGATATAGAGGACATCTTTTTTAAAAAAAGTCTAAGTAGAAGAAATTTAAGTTTTAAAAGTTAATATTATATACTTCGTATATTTTTTTCTGGGTGTTCGATGACTAAAACGAAATATCTTGGTGTTGGTGATTGATGAAAAACAGGGAACAACGTTTTTTAACAAGGACAGGGATTTTAACGACAAAAATTCCTAATCGAGTATTCTTCAACATTAAGGAAATATGCATATTGGGTGGCATTTTTGTAAATATGTTGAAAATAATATACAATCTAAGATATATAATTGCTATTTTAAAATAAATAAAAATAAAAGAAAATAATTTGATCATAGAAGAGACTGTATATTTAATATATAGACTGTATATTTTGGCAATTTAGTTAAGAAAATTCCACCCGATATACTTCGCTCGTTAATCTTGAAGATTAACTGACAAATCTCTTTCATGACTATATTTGTGTACATTAGGGATATTATACCTTTACTTAATGTACATTTATCAAATCGTTTTGTTCCTCCTTGACAGGGGTAGACCTGTATGGTTTTATAGGGGTCCAAAGAGAATCTCGTTATTTTTGAAAAAAAAAATGAAAAAATATATTAAGAAATAAATTAAGTATATAATTAAATCATGCTGGTAACAATAAAATGCATAGCAGCTTAGTGGTTATGGAGTACTCGCGTGGGGAAGCATTATATCCCATCTAATGAACTTTATAAAAATTGTTTTATTTTTTAACTTCTTTTTTCTAATCTCTTAATTTATTTATGGTTTCTTTCATGTTTTTTTCCCTTTCTTACAAAACGATTTTATATTTTTTTTGCCCTGCGAATTAAATTTAAATGCAAAAATTAAATAATTACGGAGTATTAGACAAAGTTTAATTGAACAAGATTTGAAATTAGACGAGTGACGTTTCTTATTCATATGATATATTAGTACCTTATTTTTATATGCTTTAAAATTTGTAGTTGTTTCTTTGAGTTTTTGGGGTCTCGTTATATAATAGCACAATGACTCTAAATTTTGAGAATAACGTGAATTTTTTTATTTATTAAGCGTCCCTATATAAAGGTTTGGTTAATCAATGTTATCATATACGGAGTAATTTTTTGCAATCATAATTACGAGCATCTGCATAGATTTAGGGGCATTGAAATAGCATAATGCAGATGTACTCGTACATGCAAATTGTAAAGCAAAAAAGAAAAAAAAAGTTGGACCCCATTTATAATTTTAAGAACAAGAAAATAATACAGGTACAAACGCACAATTGCTCTATTTATCTCAATAAATTCATACACTAACTTAACATAGTTTTCTGCATACATCAAATTATTTCACCAATATAACAAATTTTAGTACTACTAAATTCTCATAAAAAAAATAAAAAAAAATTGGACCCCATTTATAAATTTATGAACAAGAAATTAACCACCGGTGAGTTAAAGGTAGGTTAAATGGCCGGAAAGTTAAATTGAGGTCCCAAAGGGTGAAAAAAAAAGGTGTAGGTCCTTAAAGGTGAAAAAACCAAAAGGTTGGACCCCAATCTTTATCTTAATTCACTATACTAGGTTTGGTTTTATTATTAGAGGTCCATAATTATTTCCTCTAGAATACACAAAATGTCTAAGACCGACTACCAAGCTCATATTTGACATACTTTATACATAGTACTTTTTGTGTAAGCCCTTTCCTTTTCTGATTTAATTCAGTTCAGTCAGTTTAAGTCTATTAATATAACTATTATTATTTATTACTCCGTATTTCTTTATTTATTATCATTATAATTATTTATTTATGATTATTTATTATTATCATGTTAATTATTCATAATTTATAATTATTAATTTATTATTATTAGTTACTACTTCGTATTTGTTATTCAATTTGTTTACCGCTAAAGAACATGGCCTAAATATTAAAATATATGTTCAAAAATATGTGGTCCTCTTTTTCTTAGCACCATGCCATCATACAAACATAAAAGTCAAATACTACTAGTGATATTTATATACAAACTACTGCCGCTGCTAAACCTTGAATAATTGTTTATGGCCCAATTTGGTTGTTGTTTAATGTAGAGATATTTGAAATTAAGAACAGAGTAGGCAAAGCTCATGAGCAAAGCACGTGCACAAGCAATTTGCAAACCCATGGGTGCATTGCATTATTTATAGCAGGCTTTTTCTGACTACAAAATCCAAACTCGGAACTATTTTTCTACTTGTCATTTATGCTCAAATTCGAATCTGTCCGTAACACTAGTTTTAAAAGTGAAAAAAATGAATGGATACCAAATTTTTAATAATTCTTGTTTTTCTTGTGTCATGTGTCATGTGTCAATTACTATGTTTTCTTCTCATGACATAAATATATATAAAACCATTTTATTTGAGTAGAGCATAAAAGTGAGTGCTCACACAACGAGTGAGTTAAAATCACTTTCCTAAATGTTGCATTGAAGATTCTAAGGATAGTTATTTTACTGCATACTTGTTCATTTTGGGAGCGCTTTAACGATCAAAATTGATAATATAATTATGTTGTAACGTGAGCATAATACACAAATAGTAAAATATTTAATTGGATTCAATTATGTATTTAGCTGTTAGGTTAAGCCAAACTACATTATTAACGTGACTATGATGAAGTTGAACACGGCGAAAATAAATAGGAGGGAAAGAAAGAGGATTAGAAGAAAAACCTCTAATTGGGACATCAAGAACTTGGCCAGCAACGAGGCTCCTAGGATCAGAAATACCATTCACTCTCATCAAACTTTCCGAACTCATCCCAAACTCTGCCGCAATCTGACCTACAGTACTCCCAACCGTGGCCACGTGTGCATAATGAACCGCCGGGTTTTCATCCACGTCATCACAACTGCAAGGAAGTGGGATCCACAACTTCTGGCCCACGTAGATAAGATTAGGATCCCTGATGCGATTAACGGACACGATTTGATTGTAATCCAGTAGACCCGAGAACACCTGATTAGCTATGTGGAAGAGCCCATCATCTTGTACTACAGTGTAGTGAGGTACACGGTTAGACATTCCTGTACCGTTGTTGCAGCGGCAAGGGAAAGGGATCCTGACCGTTGAATTAGCTCTAACTGTGTAGCTTGATGGGGTGTTGAGAGGGAGGTTGTTGACTCCTAGGATAGAACGGAGAGTTTTGACTTCGAAGAGGGATTGTATGTGGCCGAGTGTAGTGGTGTTGGGCGAGATGTAGCCAACTAGTGCCCTACATGTAGACCTGGTGGTGCACCGGAACACGGGTGGTGTTTGTGCGGTGGCGGATGGTGGCGAAAGGATGAGAAAGAGTGGTAGAAGGAGAAGGAGGAGGAGTTGAGGGTGAGAAAAGAGAGTTGTCATCTTCTTAGCTGGAAAGTAGAAAAAAGATGGAGAGTGCTTTCTGTTTTAGTTTCTCAAGTTTTAATTTAAGAGGAGAGATATTTAATGTTGGGTTTACGGGTTTGGATAATTGGATGGATGGTTGAGGAAACAAGGAGTGGAAGAATTGAGTGGACTTTGACTACAGAGGATACTAGTCAACTAAACAAATGGGTGGGACTGGGGAGAAGGATGTTCTTTCTTTCGGAGGGTATTAGAGTAATTCTGAAGCAATTATAGGTAACGCGGTGCAACTTCGTATAGGAAACCTAACATAATGCAACAATTATATAGGAAAATTACGGATTTATATAGGTACTTTGTACGTGTAAGACTTTGCTATAACCAAACTATGGCATAATTTTGTACATGATGGAAATCATGTTCTTTGATGCGTAAAAACATGGATTCTTTACATGAAAACTAGGCCAGTGTTATCTCAAATTGCTATCTAAGTTGTCAAAAATAACAGAGACAAAAATAAGAGAAATTGTTGTCGACGAAATGATTTATATCTTGTTGACTACAGAGTGCCGATGGAATATCCAAGTGAGGATTAGTAGTCAGTGGCTAGATGGAATCGTACTGCTGCAAATGGTTCTTCACGTGATCCATAAGCAATTGTTATCTTACAAAGATCTAATAGGGAAAACTTTCACATATACTTCACTTATCTTACATATATTGAGTAACCAAACCCAAGACTAACTAGATATGTATGGTTAGACCAAAGAAAAGTATGCCATGGCACGAAAATGGCTAGTTGGATGGTATTTACTGTATCATTCAAGTGGGGATTGTGGACCTGTGGGCTGTGGGGGGTGGGGGCAATTTCCATTTTACAATTCTTTCCCATTCGATTGTCGACGTGGTGGAACCAAGTTGCGTAAGTGGAAAACTTGGCTCGTTCACATGAAAGCATAAAGCTAGTGTAGTCTGTGTTTCTGTGTTTATCTTTCCTTAATGACAACATCTTAATTATGTCATTTTAATTTATATCATGATAACTCATACTAATAATGACTTACAACAAAACTTGTAACATTGAAATTCTTAATAATATTAATAATTCTAATGCCAGTCAAGATGGGTTAGTTCGGCCTGAACATAGTCTAATGCTAGGTAGATCAATAGTACTTGGTATAATTCTATTCTATATCAAAACATAATATACATACGCTAATTTATGAATAGGATACTGAGGGTGACACCCGAAAAAAGTCAAAAAACAAAAAACAGGGTCATATGGCTATGATAACAGAGAAAAATAATGGATTAGAAAATTAGAAGTTTCAATACTTGGACAATAATGGCGTCTCAAGCTCCCGGCGATGACCAAAAAAAGTCAAACCCAGAATTATCAATGTAGCGTGTGCCACTTTAACACTTTCTCCTTCATTCTGGTTTCCAAAAGTCAAATGCTTAGGTTGTTTACACTTATAATAAAGCTTGGTACAGGTAATATACTTTGATGATCAATTGCAAGTACTTATTTAACCGCAATTGATGTCGACTGTTAGTGTTTACAGTAGATAAGAACTTTAAAGACTGGATCAGGCTATATTGCCAGAGTGACGACAACAAAAAAAGACTGAGGTACTCGTTGGTAAAAAGATTGGATAAAATTACGGAGTAAATAGCTAGAAGCATCTTCTGTAATGTTTGAACAAAAATTACCCAAAATATTTCTTCAAAGGTTATTATTACTACTGGGCCTGCTGACAACATTTTTTATAAACAAGAAAATATACATTGTAAAATGAAAAAAGAATCAGAAAAAGTGAAGTGTCATACTCCATATTCCGTAGTTCGTACTCCGTATATAAAAGTGTCTGAGTGTCCAATTTAAATACTGAATACAAAACAAGTCATGGAATCATTCAGGAAGGGGGTCTTAACGACCTTGACTATGGAAGACCTACAGATCGAATTCATCGACTAAATCACTGCATGGCTTAAAGTCTTAAACTACCCTCACGTCCGATTTCCGAGAAATTACTAACGGGAAAATGCTTAATCACATATAACTAATTCGCAAGTAGCAACTCCCTGACAATCCAATACCTAACCTCGAGGTTATAATCAACAGATGATAACAGCATAAATTAAGAGAAATAAACTACTACCTAAGCACCTCAGATCAAGAGCCCACGAAAAAAATATCCATATCCAAGTGTTTCAGGAATGCATGTTATTGTGTGCATTTGCTTGGAGATTCGTTTACTAATGAGGTAGGACAAATTAGACAAGACTAAAATCATTAAGTCTTCACTAATTCCTAAGAATAACCCCAAATACATGCCATGTTTCATGCCCGCACATGTTTTTTTTTTTTCCTACTCCCCCTTCAGATGAATTTGTGCCCTGCCACAGTAAGGTAAGGGTATAGCCACATAATCATTGGAAGGCGGCTAATTAGGAGTTCTTTCACTCTGTAGTCTGTGATAGTCTGAGTTAAGAAGATCCTGCATCTTAACATCCACACTCATTTATTAGAAACGTCCTATTGAATGTTTGGGTTGTGAGTCAGGCCTATTTGTCTACTCAGGTCAATCTGGGTCCCAGTCAAGTCAAGCCATTTCAGATTTTGGATCGCGTTAAATTTGATTCTGGTCGAGTTATTCATTGCAAACGAATTATATCAATTGCATAACTAGAAAAATTCCATCTGCAAGCAACTCTAGTTATCAAGTGTTACCCGTAAGTAGTAGACTTATAGCACTTACCAAGGGATTATGTTCACAAGTTAAAATAACCACTGAATGACACAGGGCAATATTATATCTAAAGCATAGGGGAATTTCAATCCCTCAATGACCAGGGCAAAATTACAACTATAGTATCGAAATAAACTGCACAAGCATCTAAATTGGTTTTCATTTCTTCGTAGTGCTGTAAACAAGCGCTCATATTAACAATTCAAAGTTTACAACTTAAATGATGATCAAAGAATTTCTAATCAAACATGTCTCCCAAATCAAAAACTTCCTATGGAACGTATCAAAGGGAAGGCACTAAGGCAGCTACGTGCAAAGTCACATGTAACAAAAAACTTTATGTTCTATTTATGGATGAAGAGCAGCAAGTAAGCAGCTGATTGCTAAATACAGTAACAAGTTGTCGAAAGGAGCTCACCGAGAGATGGACATGAATCTTGGATAAGAACTTCACTTCTCTTGAAAACGTCGTAATATTGATTCAGCAAAGCTTTGTTGCCTGCTCAAACAAAAGTACAAAACATTGAAAATCAAGCTTTTCCCCTGAGGATTTAGAGATCGATCCATTGACACAGGCCAATATTATATCTAAAGCATAGGGGAATTTCAATCCCTCAATGACATACATTTCATGCTTAACAAATAGCTATCCCACCATCCAAACCCAAGAGAAACTTGAAATGGAACCATTTTAATCGTGGGGAAAAGCTGGATCAGGGGCAATGCATCAAGGATATAATGAAGACAAAATAAGAGAACGGAAATGAGTTTTGGTGATGGTGGAAAGGATGCAAGGAGGGAGGACTTATTACCTTCACTTTGGGGGAATACTGAGTAATTATTACTCTCAAAATGAGTGTAAGAATTCTCCAATTCCTCCCAACACAACAACTACCTTATCTAATCTACCAGACTACCACCACCTCCATCCACCTTCATTCTCTTTGTTTTTTCTTTTACTACCCCCTTGATACATTACCCCTAAACGCCCAATCCAAGCATTCCCTAAAAATGAGAACACAGGAAACATAAGTGGGAGGGGGGGCAAAGAGGAAGCAATGTTACAGTAGTTAGATTACTTATAGGCCTTCTGACGAGGACAAGATGGATAGAACTCATAGAAGTACACTCAAGTAAACGATTAGGCAAATTAAGTCCAATGGCGCCGTAGATATAATTGGGGGGGGGGGGGGGGAGGGGGCTTACTTGCTCTCTGTGAACCTAGGGCTAGGGCGTAAGTACTTCAGGTAGCCATCCCAAGGAACCTTTTTCAGGCCTGCTCTATGAGAGATCATGTCTCTGACCCTGCAAAAAGAGATAGATACAATAGGCAACAAATTGATCCAGTATCCAACATAACATGTCTATAAAAATGTACCAGAGAGAGAAATATTTATTCACCTCTCGGCAAATTCAATGGGAGTCTCTCCAGGTTTTATTGTTTGAGGCTCTAGATACCAAACATCACAAACAACGGCCCAAGACGTCATTAGCTGAAGCAGGTGTGTAGTAAATGACTGCCTGCATATACATAGTTCAGAATATCCCCAAGATAACCAGACATTCAAAAGAGCAAAGCTATCAAAGATTTAAAAAGATGAAAATGAAATAGTAATGGATAAGTACTGGCACACAGAAATCGAGAATATTTTTAGTTAAATTGTTTTTTTCTTGCAGCTCATGGAACAGGCATAATGCACATTTAGGGCTCAGCATAGAGATCAAGTATCTTTTCACTTTATTCTTTTTTTCTTTCCTTTTTCCAGGTATTTGCTTCAACAAGGCTATGAGAAGTTGAGAACTTAACTAGAAAATAGAGATAATAAATCCTGGAGTCACAACTTGCAGTCACAAGAAGAACTCACAATGAAGCAACCAGTCAACCACCTAAAAATATCACATCTTGCTGGTTTAAAACAAGAAGAATCCTACTAAAACAAGCTAAATGAAATTGTGAACATTTCCTGAAAATTTAAAGGATGCCTGAAGAAGCTAAGAGAACATCAAATTCAAAAAAATTCAACCAAACCAGTATTTCAGCATATCCTTAATTCCTTATTGACACGCAGATTCGAGAAAGAAGCTCTTAGCAGCACTTACTTTTTACTGTTCCAGAAGGCATCCACAAAAATCTTGTTGTACTTGATAGCAACGGGACAAACAGGGCAGTCAAGTTCAAATGCACCCTAAACAAAATAAAAATAAAAACAAAAACAAAAAACAGAAAAATGATAGTTTTGCATTAAAAACCAAGTTACTGTTCACAAATTTCATTCAAAACTCAAAAGTAAACAACAGTGGCATTCATAAATTACTTCATATTAAAGTCCTCTTACCTTCTTAAACATGACTGTATACTCATTATTAACACAAGTTCCTTCAGGAAATATCAGAAGAGGGTTATTGTCAGACCCATGCACATGGTCCCTCAACCTGCAATATGTAAGCTTAGAGTTTAGAAAGGCCTAGGTAAAATACAAAATTTACACATTTTCAGATACACACTTTCTTTGTACAACAGCACGATCATTTACTTCTGCGCGGTTGAACCAAATACATCCAAGACTTTCTAAAATAGTACTCTGTAACAATCCTGCACCAATAGGACAACATGAAATCACCCTTTGCAAATAGACCAACAAAGAAATGCTATGTTTGAATCGTTTGATATTCAGACATTTAAATGCATTTATCTCATCCTATTCGATGCCTGAGTGCAACTTTGCCATATTATCATATTAATACGTCCCTAAGCTGTAAACATGAAATGCTTCACTTCTGGAACACTCTATTTGCAACCGGAGAAAAAAATAATAAAAAAGTTCAACAGATCAACAAACTTAACAGCAAACTTAATAACCTGTATCCTCTGAGCATTAAATTTCTAGTAAAAATCTATAGAAAGAAAATCCGTAAGTTGCAAAAAGCTTGCGGAAAACAGCATCTTCTCAAATGTGGAACATGCAAAGAGTACTGATAGCATATCCATTACTTTGAAATACTTACCGACCCAACCAGGATGCTTCTGCATGATCACAGCAAATGCAGTCATTTGTTCTAAAACAATGAAATCAATCATGGAGGTGTGGTTGGCCACAAAAATCTGATTAAATAAAAAACAAAAGAGCAATTTTCAGTGTAAATGTTGTATAACATGGGAACGACATTGATGAAAACAAGACAGAAAAAAATTATCACCTGCTTAGATCTCACACTTGGTCGTGGCCCGTGATACTTAATTACTCCAGTCCACGATGCAACAAAGAAACTGCAAATCAGCTCCACGAGAGAACGCTGATAGGAAAACAAATGAAAAAAATGTGGTCTCAGCAGGTATTTTGAGGACTACCCATAACAAAAATAATAGAGAACCTGAGTAACATGTGTAATTTAACTAAATCCACAGACGGCGGAACTAGACAATATATGTCTTACTGCTAACTAGTGAAATGCACAATCAGAGCTATCCAAATTCAGACAACGTTTAACATGATGGATGGTGTTTAACACCATATGATCACAGAACATCTTCATAGGCTATTATTTCAACATTAATCATATAAACCTGCATACTATGCAGCTATTTCAGATTGGCTACTTGTGTACTCCTCTGTGTGGAAATGAAAGTAATGCATGCTAAACTCGGATGTCTGAAAAAGTTGTCACCTTTTTTTAAATGGACCAATGATAAAATATCGAGGAATCATTTATTAAGATAAAATGACATGGGGAGTGTGTGATTGGTCCAACTGTTATATCTAACTGCCGGTGAACTTGCCCTAACATGACTGATCACTGATGCTGTTGTTTAAAATATGCAGTATAGACAATGCTGCTATTAACACATGGAGACAATTGTTCTTTTTCTTGGGTAACTTTTCAAAAGTACAAAAAAATGTTCCTCTTACTCCTCCGTTTTTTGTTGGTTAGTAGATACAAGATTTTAAGAGAGTAGGAGGGGAGAAGAAAGTTAGTGGTGTTTGTGTAAGAAACAATAGGAGAGATAGTGAAACAAGTGGGGTTTATGTAATAGAAAAAATAGGAAAGAGAGTGTTGCAAGTGGGGTTTGTGTGGGATAGTAAACGTGTAACCAACAAAAAAACGGATGACAATAAGAAAATGTAACCAACAAAAAAAATAGAGGGAGTACATGTGTTTACGGGAAATAGTTACATATTTCCTAGACATGTATTATAGCTTAAACTGGAAGAGGGAAGAAAAAAAATTTTAAAAAAAACATGCAAAAGAACTCAGACAAACTGTACCTCTATCTTCTTCCTCAGCTTATCATGTCCTTTCAATAAGAAATGAACTGGCATGTAGAGAGACAGGAAAATAATCCATCCAAGCGTCAAAACGAGGACCCTGTGGTAATTCAGCAAACAAGTGTCAGCCGGGAAGTAGCACCACTGCAAATGTTTAGCATCATTACAAGGGTTAGGAGCTCTTTTATACGTAAATAACTCCCATAGACCTATAAGAAAAAGATTAAGTGTCCAAACAGCCTTAAAGCATCCACTACAATCTGGATAAAAAATGAATTATCTGACTTTCCTTTTTATCCCGAAGAAGTTGAAAAGAGGGGACCGGTACCCCTCTTTTCTTCTCTTCTTTTGGGTGTATTAAATAAATAAACATCAGCACAACAAAAAGAATGTGGAAAACTCTAAGTAGTCACCATAGTGTACCAAGAGATACCAATACCAACTTCGCCATCATAGTGTATCAAATCTGTATGCAGCTCATTCAATCTGACCATTAACATATCTGCAGCTCATTTCTAATCAAATCTGTATGCAGCTCATTTCAGTCTGACCATTAACATTAACTGGCGCTCAACGTATTTAACACGATTGTTTCACATTCTCGTGACTTGTGAGGGGTAAAAATGACTTTAGTATGAACAAGCAAAACAATTTATCATCTTTTGTAGAATGAATACTGTCATGTCTTGTGTAGACTCCTTATAAGTGAGGCTCAGATCAAAGATACTAACTCCACTACCCTCTAATCTTATTGTGATGTATTATTAACATAACTTTCAAGAAAAAAGTGGTTCGAATTCATCGCTTTGAAACCTAACCTTACTGGGAAAATAATCAAGTATCTTGCAACAACTCCACAACACCACAGAGGAAATAGATAGATATTCCAGTTCCAGGGCTCTGGAGGATTTGACTTGAAGCAACGCGTAAATGAGTCCTGAGCACAGATAGTTGAAAGAAGTCATAACCCAAACATGTGATAATTAAAAACAAGACATTGAAAGTCAGGTATTACCTGCAGGTATGATACTCATAAATTTATATATATATAGTACGCAGGAAAGAACAAATACAAAAACACACATGGCACAAGGCCTTTGCAATTTTCTTATGCATCCCAGAGCATGATGCACATCATGCTCCCAAATCACGGTTTTTTGAACATGTAGGTTTAACTTCTTACTACCATCTAAGTAAATAAATCTGAGCATACAGGATAAAATTTTATATTAATATTTAATAAACATCAGCAAAAAATCGGTCGGTCTTGAACATGCAGCATAAACTTCTGATCACAAAGAAGAAGCATCATTAAAACATCTATAACGGATAAAATTTAAACATACACGTAGAGAGAAATTTTCATATGAACATATCAACATGAACAGATAAGGAACATACAGTTAGTACTTAGTAATAATCTATGTTCAGACATTTTACCTGCATATTTATAAATTAACTATGTTCTATTGACTGCAAACCGGGACCATGATGTGGTCCCAGATGCATAACATAACAATTGAATTGTTAACCAACGGAATTCTACATTCATATCCAATTTGTTAGCGCTTGCTTTACACATTCCCTACAGCCCAAGACAAGGACATAAGAATCATTTGAAATTATAGCTGAAAGGATCAAAGATATAGAAAGGAAACTTTATTGACTGAGAGCGACGGAATAGGTAAAGTCGTTACAATCATTTACTTTGACCAGGTTAGAGTTCTTTTAATATCTCTTCTATATCACTAAGCCATTTTTTATTTCATCAACTCCATTTTGAGCAGACTCAAACTACCATCTGTATGCCTATCCTTACACTACGATCCTTTCCTCTGATCAAGCAATATTTACTTCCTATAGTTCCATCTTTATAAATCGGACACAAGATTCAGATGGTTCGATAATAGCACACTGCAATAGGAACTTCTTTAATGGATTATATCAAATAGAAACAATATAGTGATAGGCTATAACCTATACCACACAGGCTCATCATCAAGCAACCACCATACGGAAATGTATTTCCCTCATTCAAAGCATAAAGGCCATAAACCATCTTCCCCTCGAGCAGCGAATCTACCATGCTTTGCTATATGCTACTTATACGTAGTCTCCACAAATGTAATATTTATTCAAACTCTATGTCACCTACGGAGTATGCACCTATTTGAACTCAATCTCCCTCCCTCTCTCAACAGATGATACCAGTTCAAATATGCCAAGTTTCTCCTTCTCCTCCTACCCCTCCCTTTCAGCATCAAGACAGCTGTTTTATTTATTTTTTACATTCAAGTTGAATCTATGCTCAATCAACCCTTTTCTAGAATAATCAGGTGTACATGAAAGAAGCAAATCCATCCCTTTATCGTAGTAATAGTTAACGCTTAAAGCATAAAAACAATAACCAACCTAAACTTAGAATCCCCAATTCTTCTCAAATGCATGTACTGGAATAATCCACTTCAGCACGTGGAGGGGAAAGAGAGCTTAACTTCTTCACCTTTCCTAAACCATTTTCCTTCCTTCATTACGTAAATAGAAAGGGTTCCCCCATGCAGTTAAGCTAGTTATTACCAACAAAATTTTCTTGGACAAAATTCTCAGCCTATGTAAGATCAAAATTTGGAAGGATGTTAACAAAGCTGATCTACAACATTTTTCTAAACTAACCCCAGTAGAGTAATTACACTACAAAATATGGCTTGGAAATACATTACAAATTTACCTTTCTGGCTTTCTTACCAAAAAAAAAAATTAACACAACCAACCAATCTAACAATTGTGGTATAATGTGCTATCAATAACGGTATTATAGAAACATCTTCCAGCAACAAACAAGATTTACCCAACCACAGCTAAACATAAATAGTTTTCCTATAAAGAAAATCACAAGCAAACAACATTCACAAACTAATCAACATCTAAACAAACAGAGTAAGCAACAAATCAACAACATGAAGGCACAAAAAACCTAATTCTTTTTGTTCGAGTTGTCTTTTCAATAAAAAAGAAAATAAAAGTAAAGCACTCACATCAACAATGGCACCAGCAGCCTCAGTAAGAACAGGAGAAAGATCAATCAAGTCCCTCCTGTAATTGAGTCAATTCAATCCAAAATTACAATACTTATATTTTCATTAAAATTTAAAAGAACAATAGTAAGCGATCAAACAGTAGGAAGAAAAAGAAAGGAGGAGGAGAGAGAAAGAGGAGTACAAACGAAGCTTGCCATGGGGCTCAGGGAGGGATTCAGAGAGATAATCTTCGATGTTGGGTCGATCCGAATCTACTTCAGTGTTGCTTACTGATGTATATAACTTCCCATCTTCACTCTTTCTCTCACTCATTTCTTTCTTCACTTCTGTTTCCTATTCGTTTTTCAGCGTTGCACGAACTCGGCTGGGCTAGAAAGAGAGAGGAACAACATTATTTATGTGGCACGAATTCGGCTAAGTAAATGCAAGAGCATCATACTTGTACAATATACCGATGAATGAACTTCTACGAATTGTCAATGTAAATAATCCCATAAGCAGAAAAAATGACTTTATCAAAGACAAATTCAAACTAAAACGCCATTTCAAGTAAAAAACAAAACCAAATCATTTCATAAAAATAAGAATTTCAATGATAATATCATCAATTTCACAAAAACATAGATTGATAATCCAATGTCGTATAAATATTACAAACAATAATCCATTAACTAAAAAAAAAAACTAAGCTAAATCCAGCAGTCAAGAAGATAATAGCGATAGTACCAAGAAAAACAGTAATCCAACAAATCGCGTACACAATCAAATCAGAATATGCTAAAACTAAGGGATGAATTTATAGATTATAAGAAGATCCTACAAATTAGGGAAAAAATCAATTGCGCCATTTAGAAATTGGGTGGGGGGGCGACAATTAGAAGTAAAATTAAGAGGGGATTGGAAATATGAGATGAGTTCAAGTACCTTAGAAGATGAGCATTGATGGTTTGAATTGGAGAGGAGGAGAGAGAAAGCCGATAGTGGAAGATACGATGGCTGTGAGTCGCCTCCGCCTTGCCGTAGTGGCGTCGCCGGAGAAGTAGTGAGTGGCAAGTGTTTGAGGAGAGAGAAATTGGTGAAGGGGTGTCCGTGGTGTGATTGTATTTTTTGGAGCGCTAAACCCCGTACCGTTAATACTCACCCGCCCTATTAAATGTCACAACTACCCTCACCACATTTATCCTTCATATTTTTACTTTTTTTACCGCAACTACCCAACTTCCTCCATCAAGCATCAAAACATTAAATCAGTAATAAACCCCAACAACCCAGAATCCGGCCACCTTCAACCCAGAATCCGGCCACTTTCAACCCAGATTCCGGCCAAGAATTCCGGCAGCCCAGAATTACACTACCGGAACTTCAATTCCTTCTCCTTCCCTGCAACCCAGAATTCCGGCCACCATGAGACTAGCTTGATCCACGGTGCTCCACCTCCGGCGACAAGGATGGAACCCGCTCCACCCAGATAACGGCTTTTTAAAATCCGGCGATATGGGAGATCCGACAGATAATGAAGGACAAGCTCCGTTCTTTTTTGAATTAAATTGCTAGAAATTGAATGCTCCAGTATTAATTTTGATGAGAATCCAAACAGAAGGGATTTAATTATTTCAGATTCTTTGGAAAAATTATTGGGTAATGAATTAGCAGTTGTTGAGCCAATATGGTTTGGATGATGACAAACTAACGTAATCAACTAACGTAGTTTTCAAGTTGTATCCAGAGCTGGAATTGCAAAGCAGTTCCTAAGGATGAACTCTAGAGAAGTTGGGAGTTATAAAGTTCCTTCGGAAGAACTAGAACTCCAGATGAGCTAGAGGAATCCCGAAAGAGATGGTTGATCCTCAAAGACGGATGTTCCCAAATAAGGCTGTTCCCAAAGACGGCTGTTCCCGAAGACGGTTGTTCCCAAAGACGTCTGTTCCCAAAGACGGCCGTTCCCAAAGACGGTTGTTCCTAAAGATGGTTGTTCCTAAAGATGGCTGTTCCTAAAGATGGTTGTTCCTAAAGATGCTTGTTCCTGAGGATCAACCATTGTTCCCGAGGAGCACTTGTTCCCGAGGAACAGCCAACATGCGGAGCACTTGTTCCTGGGGAACAATCAACATGCGGAGCAGCATGAAACATGAAGACAAGAAACAAGATTTTATTTTCTAGGATTCATGTGAGTATGTGGAAACGTGAAAGGTAATGGAACAAGGTATCAAAAGGAACTCGTGGAACTCGTGTCTAGGAACTTGGTCTGCATCCTAAATATAATGTCAGTATGCATTAATCTAATTGTCAGTAAGTTTAGAATATAAACATGATTTAGGATAGTTTATTTAAGAGTTTTAATTTGATTAAAAGTCCTTAAATAAATAGGTAATTGACTAAGTCTAGGATTCTTAATAAGATAAATATGTTTTATATTTTGGAATTAATTAGTTAATTAATTAGAGTCCTATTAAGTTGGGTATCTTGGAATTAACTAATTAATTAGAGTCCTATTAATTTGGGTATCCTAGGTTAGTCAAATATTAATTTACGTTCATCAGTAGATTAATTAGGTAGGTTCCTATTAACTTGGGCATCCTATGAAATCAGTTATTAAATCACGTTTAATATATCACGTTTAATATAACTGACATATTAGTTATTGATGTTAGGATCACGCGTAGAAACTAGGATGCATTACTTGGTATTAGCTTGTTCCCCAAGTACATTATATCCACGTTCATATACCACGTTCTCATGAACTATAGAGGTCATGGGTACATGCCTAGGAACATGGGAATATGGTTGTTAGTTGAAGAGATTATGGGGAAAACAGTTAGGAGTTCCAACACTATAAAAGAGGATCTTAACATTCATTCCAAGGTGTCTGACTTCTCAGTCATTCCGATCCACAGAGTCTGGTTTACGTGGAAGGTAATTAAAGTAAATATATTTGTTCCACGTTTATGAGTCAGTTCCTCAGTTCCAAGTTCCTTCAGTTCCTACACTAAAGTTCTTGTTCCTTTACAGTTCTTCTACGCTTCTCATATATTGTAACAAGTTTGGGTTAGGAACTTGAGTGAGTTCCTATTGTATTTGGAAAGGCTTTGAGTGAAGTCTTGAGAGAGTATTAAACACAACTGAGCGTGAATGTTATACTCTTTGTATGGGATCCTAAGTTCACGGGGAACTTGGGTTGATAGAGTTTCCAATTAAGTTAGTAACAGGGTCGTTCGCTTGATGAATGAGAGCTCGTCGTTAAAATCCTCCGTGGTCGTGGTTTTGTCTTCTTGATAATTTTCAAGAAGATTTCCACGCTAAATTCTCTCTTGCATTATTTTCTATACTTGATTTTAAGTTTCTTTTATAATTCCGCAAAAAGTTAGAAGCAAGTTCCAAATTACAATTCACCCCCCCTCTTGTACGTGTTCCATTCGAATAACATCAGTAGTAGTAGAAGAAGAAGCAAATATATAATGTGATTGTTTGGAAATAATATTTGAGATTGTAAAGGTTTAAGTGAGACAAATGATGCCGTGTGTGCAAAATGTGAAAGAAGAGATATTTCTTCAATGGGGTGTGTTAGAGGAGATCAACAAACCAATTACTCGGTCAAAAAAAAAAAAAAAAAAAAAAACAAACCAATTACTAATAAGAATACAAGATGCATTCGGTTAAATATATTTTAAAAAAAATTGTTGACAAAAAAATATTAATTGATATTTAAAGAGACCTACCTAAGCTTCTTCGTTTTGAGCTTATACTGTGGTAGAGATTTTTGGTGTTTGGTGTTTGAGCTTCTACCATGGTGGAAGCTTAAAATGAAAAAGTCTTTACCATGGTTTAAGCCTAAAATGAAGAAGTCTCCCTGTTAAAAAACAAATAAAAATTATTAGATATATTAATTAATACTTCCTCCGTTTTAAAAAGATCTTTACACTTACTATTTGTACGGACTCTGGTGCAATGTGTGACCGTTAATATATCTAATTTTGTATGAAAAAAATTATAAAAAGTTAATATTCGCAAAATGAATAACGAGACCAATCTAACAAGATCTTACATTTAACATTTTGATGTATATAATAGTGGGAATTTACGGTCAAAGTTTTCATACTTTAGACACATTTTCCAAAGCGTAAAGAACTTTATGAAACGGAGGTAGTAACAAACAATTAAATTCAATTAATAATTTTGCGTCGCCGAAAAAAGTGATTGCCGGAGCTGCCGGATTTCGGGTCACCGGAATATTGGGTCGCCGGAATTTCGGCCGGAGGTCCGGCCGGAGTGTTGGTTGCCAGAATGATGGTTGCCGGAATGATGTAAGGTTGAAGGTGGGATATATGGTTGGAGGTAGATGGTGAGTGAAAGTAAGGAGAAAGGTAAAAAAAAATGAAGGGGTAAATATAGGGAGGGTAGTTGTGACATTTAATAGGGCGGGTGAGTATTTATGGGGCGGGGTTTAGTAAGCCCCTATTTTTTTTTTGTGCAACGAGTGGTGACGACAAAGGCCCGTTTAGTTCACCTTATTTCCACTGATCTGAACTTATTTTATCTGATCTGATCTGAACTTATTTTTTCTAATTTGATCTGATTTTTTTCTGATCTAATCTGATCTGATTTTTTTCTGATCTGATTTTTTTTCTGATCTGATTTTTTATAATCAAGTTTAAACAAAAATCTACATTTATTAATATTAAACGACTTACGTATAAAATAAATATTATACAAATTTATAATATTATTATATACGGAGTATACTACTCCCTCTGTTTTTATTTGTTCTACCCGTTTCTATTTTAGGCATTTCTTTTTATTCTACCCATTTTGAATCTTTTCTATTTTTGGCCATACTTTTTTCCCTAAAACACCTTTATATCCCATTCTATTTACCAAAATACCTAAAGATTCTATCCAAATTCTAGCCTAAATTTCTCAACCCCTATTATTTAATTCATTTCCCTTCCCCATATACCCACCCTCTCACTTTTTTATCACTCATCCTTATCACTCCTCTATCTTCATTTCTCTCTCCTCCCTCATGTTTTCACTCTTTCTCCTCCCCCTCTTCTAATTTCATTTCTCTCCTCCCTCATGTTTTCACTCTCTCTCCTCTGTCCCTCTTCTGATTTCATTTCTCTCCTTCTCCCTCACATTTTTCACTCTTTCTCCTCCCTCCCTCTTCTAATTTCATTTCTCTCCTCCCTCATATTTTCACTCTCTCTCCTCTGTCCCTCTTCTGATTTCATTTCTCTCCTTCTCCCTCACATTTTTCACTCTCTCTCCTCCCAAAACCTTTTACTCCCTCCGTCCCGGAATACTCGCAACGGTTTGACTTTTTGCACTATTCACATAATTCATTTTGACCCTATTTTATTTATAATACATGAAAATAAGTGTTAGCATATAATATATTGTTGTCTTCATCTTAATATATATTTTCAAAATATTAATATTGTATAAGTTTTTATAATATATAATTGAAGATATTGATAGTCAAAGTTGTGCATTGGCAAGCGTGTCCAGTCAAACCGTTGCGAGTATTCCGGGACGGAGGGAGTATTTATGAAGAACAATGTTCTTCATTTCTCTAGATCTCTGCCGCAACCACCACCACCATCACACCTCCGCCGCCTTCGCTGCCTCCACCATCACCCTCTGAAAATAAACTCTATATCAAGGCTTTAGATGGTGAAATTCGACCATAAAAATTATAGATCTAGAGTTTTCATGGTCGAATTTGACCTCCAAATCTTCAAAATCTTTGAAAATCTTCAAATTATTTATCCTTAGAATTTATTCTAATTAAAATTTAATTTAATTAAAATAAAGCGACCTACGAAAATAATTATTTCATTTTAATTTCATTAAGCGGCTCCCACTCAAACCAATATTTATTCCGGATAATTAAATATTTAAATATTAAATTAAACTCACGGCCCGGCCCAAGTAAATAAAATAATTAATTAATTATCCCGTTAGCCATTTTAATGCAAATATCAAATTTACAGCCCAACGAAATGGAAAATGCCAAAATTGTGCAATGCGTGCTAGGCTTGCGCCCAGCTCAGCATTGCCATGTGCTGTGTGGCCTACGAGGCCCATGAGCTCGTCGCCCATTCCCCGCAAGCCATCACACACACTGTCGCAGCCCATCGCTGCTTCGTGGCATGCTGTGCTAGTTGTTGTGATTCTCGACGCTGCCCGCAAGGCAAGGCATCCTTGCCCCTTGCTTGCTCGCAGCTCGCAAGCCAAGGCTTGCCTGCCTTGCTCGCTCACTCGGCCAGCGCGCGCGGCACGCAACTCGCTTGCTGTTGCCCGCGTTGCTGTGCCTTGGCTCCGGGGAGGCAGCCCGCATGGCTACGACGAGCCACACACACCGCACACCCCTTTTGTTCGTGCCTTTGGTTCGTGCTTACGAACCAACTAATTATAAAAAAAAAAATCAATTTCACGAACATATTTGCATTTAGTTATTTTTCACAAAATTAACAATTTTTATTTTCGAAAAATAACAACTTTACGATTTAATTAATTTTTACAACAATCCGATTTGGCAAAATTTATTAAATCTAGGCTAACTATATTCAAATTTTAACGATCGAACAATGTCAACAAAAAATTTGAACGTTTTGATAATGGAATCTAAAACCTTAAATCGTTCTAAACATTTAAATTTCAGATTTTTACCAATTTGGTTTAAGTGTTGATTAAAATTAACGAATCTAATCAAATTTTAATCCAATAATTTTTAAAGACTGCCACTTTATATGAAATTATATTCCCTTTCCCAATTAACCAAATTTCCAGATCTAAATTATTTTAAAAATCAATGAGCGATCTAAAACTTACGAATTTGGGGAAAGTGAAATTAGGGTTTATACTTAACATTTATGGCCTAAAATTTTACCATAATTTTAAAATATACCCAACAGCATTAGTAAAAATTTCAATCAATTCCGAGTAGTTTAGGTTGACCAATTAATTGAAAAACTTTCCGAATTTGTTAATTTTAATTCGTTAATTAACAAAAACGCCCAAAAACTCATACTTCGAGGCTTGTTTTTGCAATTCTGTTCTCATGCGTTGATCTTAGAAAATCGTTTTCAATCAGGTTTGGGTCAGAAAAATCGAAATTTCGAAACTTTTGAATTCGGAACTTATTATACGATTCATCAAATAATCCATAATAATTCGAAAAATTCAACAAAAATCCAAAAAAAATCGACAGGATACAAAAAAAAAATCATGCTAATAAATTCTTTGAATACATAAGGCTCATGATACCACTGTAAGGGAATACAGTTAAACATATAACATGTGCGGAACATCCCCAAAGTCAGGAAACATGTATAAAGCACAGATTAAGCATACTTACATTTGAAGCGTGTTTTCCCGAGTTTAGTATCAACGAACACGAACAAAGAACTCCAATTGTCGTTCCTCTATTTGGTTCACTGACACGTTCAGATCCGTCTTGATAATCATAGCTTAGACAATATTCAAGAGTGTTTGCTTTTTCGGGAAGAACAGTTTTGAGTAGAGAGCAAAACTGAAAACAACTTAATTTCAGAATTAGGTTTAGGGTTATGGAAAAACTAATTAGTGTGTGGAATATAACCCTAAAGTTATATTAGTGTAACCGGCCAAGACACAAGGCCTTGACCGGCCACACACACACACACCGCAAGCCACACACATGCGCAACGCACTGCAGGCCGAAGCCCATAGCGCACGAGCAACAGCGATGGGCCGCGGGCCTCGCTTGCTTGCTCGCTACTTGCTGCTGTCCCATTGTGCGCGCAAACTTGTGTCGCGGGCCGTCTTGCTTGCGCGCATGCGCGCTTGGCTCGACGGGCCGACAGCTCCGTTGCGGCTCGTATTCTCGACGAACGCCTTACGACTATTATTTATCGTATCGTACACGACGAATCACCGTCGTACGATACGATTATTCTTTTTGCCCAGCTTACGAATATTCGCGATACGATATACGATTCCGATGCAAGGTCGTATCGTATATTATGTTTTTCCGAACTAATTCCCGAAAAGCTATTAAATGAATTTCCGATTCATTTACTCCGGTGATCTGTTACATGTCATTGGTGTGACTTTATAGGTTCAGTCAAGAGTAAGTTGTGAGCCTAATATAGATTAGAACTCACTGATCGGAAGCATTGCTCCAGCTAGCTGTTCCGATCACTTGATCTCACTGAATTAATTGTTCGTAATTAATCTGAATCTTGGTATTAGACTTAATGCACCTTGGGTGAAGGACACATTTCCTTCAATAGGTTCAAAGAGAAATCTAACTAAAACGACTGTAAGATATTTTTGTATGCGTTGGGTGTTAATTCAAGTCCAAAAGACATTGACACTTTCAAAAACAAAAGTCTTCGTTGCCCAAAACGTTCCTTCCCAGTTTTTCCTGTTCTTTTGAATCATGTGGAGGATTGTTGGAAGTATCCATCCATGAGTTTATTTTTCTTCAAAAGAATAAAAGAGTGTCTGTCCCACATTGACAAAAAACAAGAGTTTTACCCACTTTATATATCCACACTCTACTACTATGTTTGTTAGAAGACTTGAGAGGAGGCTCTAGGCCACCGCACACGCGCGTGAGCGAGGGCCGGGCCGGTCTCGGGCGAGTGGCGCGACGCGTTCGCGGGTGTGGGTGGGGCCCTTTTTGCTGCCTCTTAGTCTCGCATAACGGCTAGTTTGTCATATTTTGGTAACCGAATATTTTCTATAATGGTTACAGATTTTATTCCGTAAATTGAGTCATTGTTTGATTCTAATTGATTGCCGAATTTATTTCCTTCCGAAATAATTCCTTCAGCCTTTTCGTTATTTATTGTGGCTTTCTTCTTCACAAAAAACACACAAAAAAATAATTGCTCTCGGAATTTTTCCCTCAAACACAAATTCTCTGGTTCGTTTTTGGGCAACGTTCAATCTCGTTTTCAATCTATCTTTTTGTACTACACCAACGAGATAGATGTCGTGTAACCCTGGAGGTTGATTGTCAAGAGATCGTGTGTATGTAACGGGGCAAATTCAACTTTAATTAGCTCATTGTTCATACACACCACGACTTGGTTGAAATAAGTTTATTCGTTCATTACTAGTCATTGTTCCTACACCTAATACTATATAGGTTAGTAGTTTATAAAACACCAAAATACCAAACCCACATACACCAACTTAGAACTTACTTAGCTGGTATTGTAAGGGTATTATAGAGACAGACTTGGAAGACACAATGAAAGTCTACAATTAAACAATTACTAGCCCTTATATGCTTGGATGCTTGCGTTGATTTATAAAGATTACAAATTTTTAGACAATTTTAAAAGTACTTGTTTTGACTATTTCTTCTCACCGAATGTAACACTAGAAAACTTGTTTTGGCTAGTTCAAAGTATAGTAGAACTAGAATGAATACATCAATCAGGTATAATTAAGTGGAAAAATTCTGAGGTACAAACAAGTTTTTGATTCATAATCCAATCAACAAACATCAAATACGTAATCATTGCATGTTTTATATACAAATGGTGGCCTAGTGGAATTATTTTTGATATGTTAAACTAAATAAGAAAGTAGTATCATACATTTCAAATGATGACTTATTACATGCATCTATAAATACACGAATGGTTCAATATAAATAAAAACATTCTAAACAAAATTTATTCAATTGATTAATACAATTTGGGATAACTATAGTTCTATAAATAGTTTTGTTTCCATCTCTTAATTGAAGCTTTGTTTTTAAAGAGAAATAAAACGACAAAATGAAAATGAAGATTGAAATGAGGGTGATAATATTGGTAGGAATGGTATGGTTGTCAATGACAATAATGCCCTCATCAGCTAAAAATGATTCTTGGGAGGGATTACCAATCTGCTGGCAAAAGATGCATGAATGCGCCTTCAAGATGGGTTTACTAGGGTATTTCGGCGGATGCTGTAAGGTGATCAGACCAGCAGTAGCTAATACAACGTGTTTCTGTAGTATCAGTAACGATCATTTTAAGCAGACTACCAATAAATCGGCCGATGATTACAAATGGTCGGCTAAACACTTTCTTCGTCGATGTAAAATCAACTCTACTTTTGACGATATTTGCGAGGGTATGCTTCCATATTTTACTTTACTTTCCTTTTAACTATATCTATTATCAAAATGTGCTTGTCTCCGTTGATTTTTAAAAATTAAATATTATATATCTATATATATATATATATATATATATGTAAGTTAGAGACCGCCGGACGCCCAGACTAGTTGTCCCAAGTACAGCAAGGGACGGAATAATAACTTGAGAACTTGTTTTTAGCTAAAATGAAAAGGTCGTGTAAATTAGCTACGGAGTATACAACAATTCTTCTTTACCTAAATATTTCAAAACATAAAAGGTTTTCAACGTGAACATCTTAATACCTAGTTAAATAGTGTCTGATTGTTAAGCATCGTACAAACAACACGTACTAACGCTAACAAGTTGTCCGAAAAATGTAATGTTTTTTTCAAGGTTAAAACAATACTACAAACGCGCGGTTAATTATTACAACACGATAGCCAATCAATTTAATTACAAACTATATTGATAAATATATCATCTATTAATTTGTTAACTATATATATATTTTCCTAAAATATTCATCAGAGGAATTCTAGAATTGAAGTATATAATATACGAAGTATATTTTTTCCACATTTAATTTTATTTTTCAAGTACTGACACGTAGAGTATGTCGTTTGAGGATATTATATATTGTTCTTTCGGTCTTTTCCTTGAAGGGGTGAGCAAATCTGATGGTGGAAGCCGGTATAATGGTGCCATCAAGATTGTATTTGTTATTGGATTATTCATGTTTCACTTTTTGTTTTGACGATGATAATGCCTTAATGAGGGATCAATTGGTGTTTTGAAAGTAATCATATAGACTTGTAAACTTTGTGTTTTGAAAGTAATCATATAGACTTGTAAACTTTTTTACCGTTATATATGCAAGGAAGGGTTTGAAAATTGTGAAAGATCAAACATCAAGCGTTCTCCCTATCGAATCGGTGTTAGCACCCGATTCACCCTTAGAGCTAATTCGGATTCAGGGCGAGTTTTTGGTGGATAGGTTCCAGTCACCTCTCAATTGTTGTTGCGGGGGATCGAACTCGAGTTCTTCCTACCAAATTCAGCCTCAATCACCACCAAACCAACAAACAATTAATAGAGATATACTGAGTATGACTGTGAATGATGCCTACTTTTCCTAAAATTCGGTCTTATAAAGCTACTTGCAAGTTGCAACCATATCCGTCAAAAACATACGGAGTACTTGATTCGAATTGAGTTAATTTGATAAAAACGAATTAGCCCAAATACGTGTTTGCTCATTTGTATGGATACGCTCGTAGCTCGCAAATTTTTGGCTATACTCGGGTACAGTCAAAGCTGGCTGTACCCCTATCCAAAACGATGTCGTTTTGTGTTGTTTAAAATGAACATTAATATACTGGTACAAAAATGAACATTTACTATTTCGGAAATGAACATTTATTTATTTATTTGGAATGAACATTTACTATTTTGGAAATGAACATTTATTTATTTGTTTGGAAATAAACTACAAAAATGAACATTTACTATTTCGAAAATGAACATTTATTTATTTATTTGGAATGAACATTTACTATTTTGGAAATGAACATTTATTTATTTATTTGGAAATAAACAATATAGGCGCTTGTAAAAACATAAAAGACCAATGAAGTGAACAATTTCATTATGAACATTAACCATATATTTATTGTGAACAAACAAAGAAAGAACAAATAATTCAACAAAAAAGAACAAACAATATAAAAAAGAACATAAAATTCCAGAAAAAAGAACAACCAATACAACAATTATGAACAATTTTATGATAAATTTTAAAGCCAACATGAAAGAACAAACAATACAACAAGAAAGAACAAATACTGGTACAAAAATGAACATTTACTATTTCGGAAATGAACATTTATTTATTTATTTATTTGGAATGAACATTTCCTATTTTGGAAATGAACATATTTACTATTTCGGAAATGAACATTTACTATTTCGGAAATGAACATATATTTATTTATTTGGAATGAACATTTACTATTTTGGAAATGAACATTTATTTATTTATTTGGAAATAAACAATATAGGCGCTTGTAAAAACATAAAAGACCAATGAAGTGAACAATTTCATTATGAACACTAACCATATATATTGTGAATAAACAAATAAACAAGAAAGAACAAATAATTCAACAAAAAAGAACAAACAATATAAAAAAGAACATAAAATTCCAGAAAAAAGAACAAACAACACAACAATTATGAACAATTTTATGATGAATTTTAAAGCCAACATGAAAGAACAAACAATACAACAAGAAAGAACAAATAATAAAGCAGATAATTATTATGAACAAACAAATAAACAAGAAAGAACAAATAATTCAACAAAAATTAACAAACAATATAAAAAAGAACATATAATTCCAGAAAAAAAAACAAACAATACAACAATAAGTTTGATGAATGAATTTAAAAAACAACAAGAAAGAACAAACAGTACAACAAGAAAGAACAAACAATACAAAAAGAAAGAATAAAAGATTAATGAAAAGTTTAATTATGAACATTAACCATATGATTATTATAAACAAATAAATAAACAAGAAAGAACAAACAATATAAAAAAGAACATAAAATTCCAGAAGAAAGAACACAAAATACAACAATTATGAAAATTTGATGATGAATTTAAAAAACAACATGAAAGAACAAACAGTACAACAAGAAATAACAAACAGTAAAATAAGAATGAACAAACAGTACAATAAAAAAGAACAAACAGCCGACAAGAATGAACAAACAATATGAGCGCGTCGTTTTTGGGGGTACAGCCAGAGCTGGCTGTACCCAGGTACAGCGGTTAGCGATTGGGTTAGCTAACCCCTCTTAAAAAATTCATCCCCCCAAGGCCCAAGGCCCAAGAGAATTTTATTTTATTTTATTTTATTTTATTGTATTTTTGAATAAAGTGTTAATTTTGGCTACTTCCAATTGATTTTTATAACGAGAGATGTGAACCCATGGCCATTTGTGATCAGGTGAAACAGGAATATCCAAATAGGACAATCAAGAAGTATGAATCAAGTTATCTTTTTAGCTTAGCAAACCTAATTCAGTAATAACAAACTATTGTATGAGTCGGACTCTCAACGCAAGTTTTTTGGGTCGATTGTCTATTTAGAAATCGGAGGCAACGATTCTATGCAAAATTAAATGGGAAATAAGGAATAGGAAATGAGCTCGAATATCTTAAGTTTTACCGAGATTGAGGTGGTGGAGTAGCGGTATCACTTTTCAAGTCATATTTCTTTGGTCTAGGAATCAAATCTCATGAGATTCATTTAAGGGATTTCCTTTTTCTTTTTTTTTTGGTAAGCAAGCAATATAATTAATACCAAACAAAGGTCAATACAACCTAACCTACTCAAACTGAGCAGGCAACACTACTAACTGCCACAGCAGCCAACACACACCTAGTAGCAAGCAAACAAGCTACACACAGCTACACACACACACCTACACTTCAGATTACAAACTGAGCAACCAAATACTGTCACTCCTGCTCACTTTCTGACTCATGACTACTGTAATCCTAGCTCTCACAATTTGCTTCAAACTCCCCATTACAGAATACACTATTGGCACAGAATGCTCCCAGAAGCTTTGATTTCTGCTTTTCCAGATCAGGTAAACCAAGGCTGCCACCCCTGCATAGCATACTTGAGTTCTGAATTTAGAAAGTCTCTTCCTTTTAATACCACAGATTACATTCTGCAAGTTTGTACCAGTAATCTGAATGCCAAGCCAATCAGTAAGCCCTTGCAGACATAATAGACTATGGGGACAATTGAAAAACAGATGCTCATGAACTTCATCACCTTGCTTGCAAATTAAACATCCTGCAGAAGTACTAATCCCCAATTTGGCTAGAGTAGATGTAGTCTGCAGTCTACCATGCATAGCCAACCAACAGATAAACCTGTGTTTTGGCACATTCAGCCTATTCCAAACCACCTTATCCCACTGAATATGGGGTTTATCACCAATTAGCTTACCATAAACCTGCTTCACAGAATAATATGTCATGTTTTTAAAATCATTCTGAGAATACACTTGCTTCAACTGATCCCTTGTTGCACAAATTCTTCTCCAATACCAACTTGCAGATGCATTAGGTTGGTACTCCCACCAATCCCCATCTTTGATATACACTGAATTAATCCACTTAATCCATATGTTATCCTGCTTATTGGTAATAGCCCACACATACTTCCCCATGCTAGCTATGTTCCAAGTAAGCACATCTCTAAACCCCAAACCACCCTCCTGTTTAGGAGAGCATACCTTTTCCCAAGCTATGTTACTTGGCCTGCTACTGTATGCTTGTCCACTCCATAAAAATGCCCTACATATTCTTGTGATATCATGGAGTACACTCTTAGGAAGAATGTAAACCTGAGCCCAATACATATGCACGCTCAACAAAACTGAATTAATCAACTGCATTCTTGCAGTGTAGGACAGATTCCTAGTGCTCCACATTTTAATCCTTGCTGTCATTTTATCCACTAAAATATCACATTGGCCTGCAGAGATCTTTTTAGAACAAATAGGTACCCCTAGATACTTGAAAGGTAGAGCACTCCTAACAAATCCAGAAGCTTCCACCACTCTTGTTACATCAGTATCAGCCTTGCCATGGCAATAAACAGCAGATTTACTTTTATTAGCCACCAGACCAGATGACTTTGAAAACAGGGCAAAAGCTTGAAGAAGAGAGTAAATGGAGGGGTAATCTCCTTTACAGCACAAGATGAGGTCATCAGCAAAACAAAGATGAGTGAGCTTAAGATCTTTACACCTGGGATGGTATTGAAATTGAGGCAACTCAGTCAATTTATGCAGAATTCTGGATAGATATTCCATGCATATAACAAACAACAGTGGTGACATAGGGTCACCTTATCTCAAACCTCTCTTTGATTTAAAGAAACCATACATGGATCCATTAATCATAAGAGAAAACATGAGAGTTGTGACACAAGTCATCACCAGCTTCAGAAATTTATCAGGAAAACCTAAAATCTCCAACATCTCTTGAAGAAAACACCAATCAATTGTATCATAAGCCTTCTGTAGATCAACTTTTAACAAGCAGCTTGGCTTAACTGACTTCCTTCCATAATGCCTAACCAGATCCTGAATTACCATGATATTGTGGACAATGTACCTTCCATGCACAAACCCTCCTTGATTCTCAAAAATCAAATCTGGTAACACTTGTCTTAACCTCCCACACAGCACCTTAGTAACACACTTATACAGAGTATTACAACATGAAATAGGCCTAAACTCACTCACATTTTTTGGACACTTTGTTTTTGGAATTAAGGTAATTACTGTGTGATTAATCTCCTTTAATAGTTTACCACTATTCAGAACATCAAGGACAGCATTAATTACCTCATCACCAACAATGTGCCAAGCATCCTTGTAGAAAAAAGAACCAAAGCCATCTGGACCAGGAGCTTTAGTACCTGAAATAGAAAACAAAGCATTCTTCACTTCTTCTTTAGTGTAAGCAGCAGTAAGAATAAGGGATTTCCTTATCTCTCCCCTCAGGTAGGTCCTCTTCATATCTTACCTTCAAAAAAAATTAAAAATAATAACATAAGTCTTACCCTAGAGAATCTTCACACAACCCTTCATAGAATTCGTTCATATGTAGTAGACGAATATAAAGAATATGAGATTTCCAATTCCAATTCACTAACAATCACACAATCTTTAAGATAGAGTTGGGCATGCGTCAGAGTGATGGACTGCGTAGCCCATGTGTCATGCTCGCATGTCTCGTACCCTAATTATATGTGCCTGAAGCGGGCCAAAAAAAAATCATGTTCAGTCGGACTCGTACCTCTATTCCATAAATAAAATTTATATATAATCATCCACATGTTGAACCGGGTCAGGCCGTAATAAACTACTAATGGCCCCCTTGCCTATTTTTTAGAATTTCGGGTTACTCTGTAATAGATTAGTACTATAAAACTATAAAAGTCTACTAACAAGAAACATAATGTGTGGTCAACTTGTTAAGTTCCCAAATACGGATGACTAATTAAGGAGTGGATAGATGAATTCGTCGTTGTCAACTAAATTTAGCTAAAACTTACCTGCCGGCGTGGCCTGCTAATCAGACTTCATGCATGGAATCAAGTGACAAAAGTGGGAACCACATTTTTCTGTTTTATCAGATTCTGATCAAGCCTTTCATTTTACTCAACTACCACCTCCCATCACTTTTCCAATCTAAGTGCGAGGTTTAACGTTTAAACATTCCTTTTGTCCCACCACCTAATACTTTCCTCACCACATTTTTCTTTGCCTCTTAATTTTATGAATAACGATGAATTAAGTAATTAACCTTCACATATTATTAGCACATGTTCGATTTAACGTAACTTATTGTAACTTATTTTATCTTATTTAGAAAGAAAAAAAGAGTTTAGATAATTTCACACAAGACATTTTAGTTAAACTAAACAATTTCCCACAAAGATGTTAGTTTAAGGCAAAATAGAATAAGTCTGAACCTTTCTTTGGGAGGTGTAGACTACAAAGGGTAGGCAATGAACAAATAAAAGGTGAAATGTGAAATAAATTCTGAATGACACTTAATTTAATACAACCTATTATACGCTTACTAGTTTAGTAATATATTGTACCATTGAATTGAGGAGTACGCTAAACCTAATGTTTGGGATTATGTATGTGTAAAGTACACCTAAATTTTGAAAATGAAATTATGAAATTCCAACTTTATACTATCTTGAGCCCTTAAAAAAATAGTATCATTGTAAAAACTGTATTAACACATTCTTATCCATTGCTAAAATTAACGGATATTTTCATATATTGGTATTGACTCAAAAATAAAGTCATTTATGTTGTATATATCTACTAGCTAGGAGTTTATCCATTTGACATTGAAAACATTGATATATAGTTGATCCCTATAATTAAAAGAGTGAGTGTAATCCAACTCGAATATAATATAGATTTTACCCATTTCTCTTATATATATGGCTTATTCAGTCATTTGTGTGTAAATTATCCACTAAACATACCTATATAACATTACCCGTAAAATGTACACTAAAACTAGATCTTTCGGTACCATCCGCATTACTTTCGCATTTCCATTTTGCACTAATAGAAATGGCAGTAAAACGATTATTATTTATTAATTTATTGTCCTTAACGTTCAACTAGTGTGATATAATTGAACCTCATTGCGTATATACATTTAATACATGCATTTTTTTTTTTTTTTTTTTTTTTTTTGACGGGGAATAATACATGCATTTTCAAATCAAATGTAATAATACACATTAGAACTTCATGTAAAATTATAAAGATATTTCTGTTATTTTATGTAGACACAAAATTGCTCAGAAATTATGCTAACGTAATAATAGAGGTACATCATATGTGTATGTTCTGTGAGTCTGTTAGCAATAAAAAGAGGTATTATGGTCTTTGAGTTGGGGATGATGTGGAATATCCCTTCTAACATCGCAAGTTTGCAACAACTTGCAAGTAATCGTGGGAAAAAGTATTTTAAAGGGTAAAACTCGTGAGAGCTTGAGGGCACGTTTCATGCACGTGACGTGGGGGAGCTAAGGACAGTTACAAGCTTACAAAGATCCTGCTGGATTGCCGGGAAAATTAAACAACAAAAAAATCTGTTGAAAAAGTTACGGGGGTTGTAATTAGAAACAATCAAAACGCCAACATTACCAAATGCTTTTTAGACCCCACCTCAGTCCTCACCTCAGCCCATAAAGAGACCAAAAACGTTACACCTTACAACATACGTAGTACTACAACATGCAACATACCATTTGAGAATTTCAATCAACATTTCATTCCATTCAATTGAGTAATAATAACAATATATAACAACTTAAAGTTTTTCATTATCTTAACATTAAAGAACTCATGATTATATTAGATGTAATTTTTCTACGCGATCATCTTCTTAGAAGATTATTAAGCTACGTACAATTAAATAGTGATTTTAAACAATGAATAGTTAAGGGTGTAAATCTATACTTGATCTTTACTTTTATTAATTTAACCTTACTTTTTAAACGATTCCAATATATATTTTCTACAGAGTATTACGTAAATGGAGGAACTAATTTTATCCACGGGTAATTGATTACGATATTTATCTTGCTTTATTCTTTGTTAACCTTTTAGGTAGAACTAGCTTTTGAGCCCGTTCATAGAACGGGCGGTTGTATAGTAGTTGTTCAGATGTTTTTTGAAGTTTTAATTAGTGAGTACTTGTGGTTTTTGGTAATATATGAATTAAATAGATGTGTAATTTGAAGGTTGGAAAAATATAAAAATTATATGTTGAATAAATATTGGATGTTAAAGGGGTGGAATGGAAGAGACTAATAGTATATTAGACTATTAATAACTTGATGTTGAATAAGAAAAATAAAGTGGAAGAGGCATTAGAAGTTGTAAATCATAGAAACTTCTAATAATTTATGGTGTTCCTTTTTATAGACTAGGTATAGATTCTTCATGTATTATATTCCCTTTTCGATGTACTATATTCCACTTTCTCATACAAATCAATTATCAATGTACTATATTCCAATTTTCCGTGTACTATTCTATTTTTCTTAAAACCCGTGTTTTTAGTCAACGGGGCTATAAACATAGGACGAAGGGAGTACAATTATAATAAATTAAAGAGACGGAGATTAGTAGTATACTACGTGAAAACTAATGGCAATAAAGTGGAACAATGAATGACCATTATTTTTTTATAACAAAAAAGTAAATAGAAAGATTAATTAGGTTTGGACACGTGTCTTTAAGATGGTGTTGCTTATGTGTCATTGAAATGATAATGGTTATGTTTTTTAAATCTTAGGTATTGATATATATGAAAACTAGTGTGTGGCCCGGGCTTTGCTCCGGGTTTTACTTTTTGTAAAAAAGTGCTCATTGTTAAAAGACTGTATTTTACATTTATATTGGAAAATATAGCAAATATTGTAGCTAGTTGAGATGGTAGGAAATGAAACTTTAATCCATGAGGTTTGATGTTCGATCCTTACTACATGCTTTTTTGGTTGTCAATAACATTCCGTGATGCTTATTAGTGGTGACGTGGCGTATAAGGAGGGGTATACGTGACACATATACGTTTTCCTAAACGCCTTTTTAATATATTAGTATAGATAGTTATATCACGTTGATCATTATCAATTATGATTCTTGTAACAATAATTACAAATGATAAATCGGTTACTTCCTTGTGATCTTATAGTTTTCAAAGGACTTCATACGTTATTGATTTTAGAGTGAAATCCTATAAAAAAAATCTGTTTTTAATTCGATCTGTTTATGATAGTAGATTGAACAAATCATTAGTAGTGACATACAAAGTATTTGATTTTAGAAAAATATTCGAGAGGAACCAATAAGATAATCGAGCACTTATAACCTTTTTCTGGGAGTAGTCTTAAAATTATATATACTTGGAGTGTGAATGAACCATTAAACAAACACATACTCCATATAAAGTATTTCCATAGAGATTTAACATTTTGTTAACCTTAATTAGTACTATTGTGATGGCGACTACTTTTTGTTAAAAAAATTTGGATGACGTTTTCATATTTGACTATTAGATGATTCGATATAAGAATTCCGTGCACTTTTGATTAACAATAGTTCTCCTGATAGGCTGATAACCACTAGTATGAGTTATAATTGTGATTAGTCAAAACTAAGCTGTCCTTAAACAAGATGAGGCAGGTGATTAGGCGTTAAATAAAAAACGACGTTAGTACTAGTAGTAGCAGCCGAAGCCAGCACAGATGAGCAAAGAATCCTCAACAAACAAATATTATCCCACGACAACCAACACAGTGTAACGGAGAAGTCAGATTAAAAAAGAAAAAGGATAATGTTAATCTAAATTTGTCATTTTATGATGAGACTCACTCTCATTTCTGCAAAACCCCCCGTAGCACGGAAAGACATACTAACTCCACACTATATATAAATACCCAAACCCACAAAAATTCACTCATCACGACGACAGAGAATCCCACCTCCTAAATTTTAATTAAAAATTAAATTAAAAATCCAAAACCCAAGACCGCAACAATTCATCTCCGGCGTCCATTTTCCGTCGGAAAATTTGAAAGTGTTGTAGCTAGATATAATGGTTTTACAGAGGAATATTGTTGGTAACAATAGGAAACAGCCACCATTGCTCTGTTTTATATCTCTAATCCGTCATTCTATTTCTCTATCTTCTTCTAATGAGAAGTCGCCGAAGAAGAATGGCATCTCCTCTTCAGCCGCCGCCGCCGCTGCTGCTGCTGGTGGTGTTTTTGTAATCCGTCGTAATAGCTATCGTTACCGTTATCATCAGCATAGTCACCGCCGCCTTTTTTTACCTCTATTGTTTGGTCTTCTCGTTGTTGTTGTCTTCTTCTTCTTCTCTTTTCTCTCTCTTCCTATTTCCGACCGCCACCATAACATCCAGGTACTCCCTCCCTCTCCTATTAGTTTCCTAATATTTTTATTCAATCATCGATTATTAATTTTATTTTTTTTGGTTTTAGGCTGATGATTTTGTTGACGTTCATAACAAGGTAAGATTATAACAGCACGTTTGAATTTGCTTTTATTTATTTATCATTATTATTACTGTTAAAATTTAATGTCAGAATTATTTTTTTGAAATTTTATTGTGGAGAAATGAATTTCAGAGCGGAAGTGTAAGTTTACGGCGTGATCTTTGGAGCACGAGTTCGTCGGGATATTACTACGGTTGCAGCAATGCAAGCAATAGATTTCTCTGTAAATTTTCACTTTCTCTCTCCTCTTTTTATTACGAAAATAAAGAGTTGATCAATTTGGTAGAAAATCATCGGTTCTAGTTATACCTAATTAATTTCCTAATTAGTAATCATTTAATAATTTAAAAATTGAAAAAATTATTTAAACTGAAAAAATTTCATTGTTTATTGATTTTAATTTTTTTTTTTTTTTTTTTTTTGTAATTATAGCGGCGAATGAGAAAACTATACCTGAAAGATACTTGTTAATTTCAACAAGTGGAGGATTAAACCAACAAAGAACAGGGGTGAGTGTTCTATTTTCCTTTTGTGGTTCTAAATTGATTTATGTTCTTGTATGTAAAAATGAACATTTTGTTAAGCTATCTTATCAGTAATTACTCATTAATTACTATATGTAATTAGGCTGGTGTGAGAGTGAGACGAGTGCTGTTTAATTAGTGGTTCTAAGTCAACTAATTCCAAAAAATTGCATGTATGCAATAACAATAAGGTTTTCCATATGCAACCCTTGTCTTAAATTAGTACTCCTATGCTCCGTATTAATACTCCATATGGCATTTGGTTGGTGTAACACGAAAGTGTGCGAAGAGCTTTCATTTTGCTTAAGGAAGTGGTTATTCTACTTGCTTTTTTAAGAAAGGGTGAATGAAAGTACATTTGGTATTTCATTCTCATAGCAGGAGGTTTAGGACTGTAGTTTTGATTTTGATGGCTCAAAAAGTTTCTTGTCTATTTGAGTTTGTCTTATTCTAGATTCGTTCATTTTGTTGTTTGTTTACGAAGCTTAAGCCATCAAAGACTAAGTTTAAGCAATACTTCAATATGAGTCTATTAGAAATGTGTGGACCATCCCATTTTGGATACTTCTTCAATGCTTTGATTTTCTAGGAAACATGGGTAGGGCATGCTATTTTCGGGCTATTGGCAATTCAGAAAGTAATTGTCACATTGGAGGAAAGGATCAACTTTTAGCAAGTCTTCTCATCAGATAAGCTAACTTAAATTTCCTAGAAATAAACCTGTAGTTAATCTCATTATTCATAATGCCCACCTACCCCAGTAGTAACAACCTCACTTGAGGCTTATACTTCTCAATGAAGTAACACTCTCATGATATGTAGCTTAATGTGACACTAATTACTCAATTTGCTCCAACGTTAAGTAAAGAATTTCCATCTGAATCTTTTTTCCCTTAAAGTCATTGTGCTCTTTTCAGAAATCATGCTTTCTATATACTTTAGCACCTGATCACTTCAGTTTCACTAACAAATATTAAGACTATTTCATGCTCATAATGGAACAGATTACAGATGCTGTTGTCGCGGCCTATATTTTAAATGCAACACTTATCGTTCCCAATCTGGACCAGAAATCTTACTGGAAAGATGCAAGGTTTGTCTTAGATTTTCCAAGCATTTTCAAAGTCTTGATTAGTTCATTGGTCTAGAATGGAAAACAAAATTCTGCACTCAATCTCTTATATCGTGATCTATCTCAATCATTGTGCATGCAGTGACTTTGGTGACATTTTTGACGTTGATTGGTTTACATCATTTCTATCAAATGATGTGAAAATTCTAAAGCAGCTTCCAATGGTAGGAGGAAAAGTTGTTACTCCAGTTCGTACTCGAGTTCCTAGGAAGGCCAGTCCTAAGTACTACCTAAATCGGATCTTACCCCTTATCAAAAAGAAGCATGTGAGTATTATATTCCGCAAAGTTTATTTCGCTTTAGAGGAAGATATATGTCAACTTCTCTAAGATAAAGTACCCTCTATATATTTCAATTGTGGGATTTGACAACAAACGGAATTGATTACTCTAGTAGTGCTAGTAATAGACCCTTCAGGATGCAGGCTCAAATCTTATACAATTTGATGCAAACAGCAACCGTGTTTTTACCTTAATTAACATAATTGAGCCAATTACTTCTTCTATGATGCCTCAGTTAGGTAGTGTAGGAGGATCAAACTTATACCCACCTACTTCTTCTATGCTGTTTGTGTAAGTACCTTGATTGAAGCAGTAGACTTGTCCTACTTCATAATATGTACTACCATGAAATAAATAAAAATTTGATGAGACATATGATTTTCACATATATTGGCGTTCAACACTGAAAACATTCCTAATAATGACTCATTTAACTCTATTGTAAATGGATGTTCTGAGTGAACTAGTTTGTGAAGGCTCGTGCAACACTTTGTGAACTTTCCTGAGTTTTTGTTGAAAATCTGTTTAGGACATATGTCCTTCTTTCCTCAGTGCTGTTGAATTATTGGGTTCTGATGAATGACTTCTTTGTGGTGCAGGCTGTGCAGCTGACAAAATTTGATTATAGGCTATCGAATAACTTGGAAACAGATTTACAAAAGCTGAGATGTAGGGTGAATTACCACGCTTTAAGGTTCACTGATCCCATTGCTGAAATGGGAAGAAAGCTAGTTGAGAGAATGAGACTGAGAAGTGAACATTTTATTGCCCTGCACCTGAGGTAAGACCATAAGAGTGTAGCAACTCTTTATTATTATGTTGTAGCTGTTGCCATTCTGAAGCTCGTGTTTATGTTGAATGCGACCTTCGAAATGTAGAGTTATAGAGTACATAAAGCTTTAGTTTTATTATGAAAGGGATACTTCTCCTAAAGTCATAATTGTCACTAAGTGTCAACCATAGTGCACATTCCCATATTCGGGTTATTTTATTTATTTTCCTTTTGTAGTGAAGCTATCACCTTCTAATTTCATATTTGTATACTATAAGTCTATAAATCATATATAGGATACAATTTGATACTTTCTTTATATTGTTTGCATTCTGATCTATTGCATAACTATGACACACTGTTTTCTAAGCCTGAACAGAAGTTAGTGGTCCTTTAATAAACGACTTCAGAACCTCAGTAGATATGTAATGATGTATATGAATGTTATGCCACAGGTTTGAGCCTGACATGCTTGCATTCTCGGGTTGTGATTATGGGGGAGGAGAGAAAGAAAGAAGGGAACTTGGTGCTATAAGGAGACGGTGGAAAACTTTACATGTGAGTTAATACTAAGAGTAATAGTTTGAACATGCAGGAATTAATTAGAACAATTCTAAGAAAACTGTTTGAAAATGTGGACAGAAAAGCAACCCTGCGAAGCAGAGAAGACAGGGAAAATGTCCACTCACTCCAGAGGAAGTTGGTCTCATGCTGAGAGCGCTTGGCTACAACAGTAATGTTCATATTTACGTGGCATCTGGAGAGGTTTATGGCGGAGAAGAGACATTGGCACCTCTTAGGGAGCTTTTCCCTAATTTCCATTCTAAAGACACTCTAGCCAGTCTGGAGGAGCTGGCTCCATTCACACCATATTCTGCTCGGATGGCTGCTTTGGATTTCATCGTTTCTGACAAGAGTGATGTTTTTGTAACCAATAACAACGGTAACATGGCCAGAATTCTAGCAGGAAGAAGGTATTATATTCTACCTCCAACTAACTTGGCTAACAAAAGTCTGATCATGTTAGTCACTAAGCGATAAATAAGTTGTTGAAAAGCATGTAGCTAAACATGTACTTCTCAATCTGGTGCAGGAGATACTACGGGCATAAGCCTACTATCCGGCCAAATGCTAAAAAGATTTCCCGTCTGTTCTTGAACCAAAACAATATGACATGGGAAGGATTTGCCTCAGGAATAAGAACTCACCAGGTTGGCTTCATGGGTGAGCCAAATGAGGTAAAGCTAGGAAGAGGAGAGTTCCATGAAAATCCTTTATCTTGCATTTGTGAAACCTCTGACATTCAGGATAACTCACCTATTTATCAAAAAGGGAAACAATATAACACAATAGGTTCTGATTTGGGTGAAATAAATGATTATCAGAACTTTGAGGATGAACAAGAATTGGCTGATCAGGAAGATATTGATAGTGAAAATAACCTCCGAGAAAGAGAATTACCTCGTGGTATTGATAAGGATCCCGGTATTATGTTAGCATCCGATCATCCAGAATTGGAGGAGCTCCTTTCGGATTAAATATCTTAGGAAAAATACATTATATCTTAGTTGCAGCTTCTCGGTTCCTCACCCGACTCTATTTATTGATTTCGTGCATTTGGAATTGCCTGGTGCGACTAATAAGCTGTACTTTGTACGTCTTGCATTGATTTGAATGGCAGGCAGCAGCGCGTGAACACAACTTGTACAGAATGGCCTTCTTCTGGCTAGCACAGAAGTAAGAGTCCAGTTTCGAGTTCCCGGTTTCCGTAGGTGACAGTGTTGGAGCCTCAAGATTAAGTTTGTACATTAGAGGCAGCTGAATATATGGAGTGAAGAAAATTCTTAGGATATAGATTTCTTTTTTGGCCAAAATTTTGGTTTTAGTTTCTTCTTCATCTAGTAGAGGACTCCGATGTCCCTGAAGGGACAAGGTTATACTCAAGGTAGCATTACATGATAAACAAGGAAAGGAAGATCATACTCCATAAGATTTATACGGTTTTGCTATTTTCTTATAATTTTTTTTGGAAAGATACATGTAAATGTTTTGTGCAAGTATACAGATGTAGATTTGGTGTGGAAATTGCTACTGTAATTAACTAATTAATTAATGTTGACATTTTGGAGAATTTGTATGTGCCACAAATAGTAAATAGATGTCCGTTTATCGATTCACGTGCCATCTAAGTAAAAAATTTCCTTTCAAAAAAAAAAGTAAAAATTCTACCGTAATCTAAGTGGCTAAAAGTTCCATGGATGAGAAGCTGGTGAAGAATGAAACAGTCAAACAGGTAAGAGATTGGATCGGATTATTACCATTGGCACTAGTTAAAAATAAAATGGCACTTTGTATAAAAAGAAAATCAGTGTGTTGGTCAAATGTTGGCCCAACAAGAATATGGCCCTTTTGGGCTTCTTTACCATGCTACACAGGTAACACAGCTACAGATCTACAGGACTACAGCCTACCATGGTAAAACTCCAATTGTTCCTTGATTATTCAAAAAGATCGGAATATATTCTGGGAATTAAAATCTAGCGGCAGACTGAATAAATAATGTTGGACAATTAAGTTAACGCCATGTAAAAAATTATATCATTCCTTGTAATAGCCTCAACTCCCTTCGATTCTTGATAATAACTATTGCTGAGGATAAAATAGTTACAGGAATATCTTAGAGGATTGAATATCATACTAAGTATACAATTATGTTATCTTCAACAATTATTTAGGAGTTAGGTGTCCTCTCGATTCTTAATAGTGTTTCCTAATGTATTTTTTTTCTTACTTTTCAAAAATAAAAAAACAACTAAAAATGTCAGAATTTTTATCTTCTCGGATTGCAAAGTAAAATAATAATTTCAGGTCGAGTTATGTCCTGGGAGCATTTTACATTGGTTGGTTTTCAAAAGGGCTCTTGGAGTGGCTCTCCAATCTTTTCTACCACCATCTCTCTACAAGACACTCTCACGAACTCCTTCTGAAAAATACCCAACATTGATTGATTCTTCAAAATAGTTCTTCAGTCTCTTTTTTACTATTTGGTGGTCCACATGTTCATAATCAATTTTCACAACCAAAGTTATTTTTCACTTTTCAACTAGAATCAATTATTGGAGGTGTCTTGAAGAGCCCCAATATTGGCCAATAGATAATTCTTATTGGAGAACTACCTGGAGAGCTACTTAGAGTGCGTTCTGTTCACCTTAAAAAAATAAGTTTTAGGTCCAATAAGTTCAGATAAATTCCAATAAGTTCATATAAGTTCCAATAAGTTAAGATAAGTTCTAGTAAGTTTCAGTAATAACAATAATAATTACTCTGTGTTTGATAATTATAATTATACGGAGTAATTATTATTTATCATTTATCATTTATTTTTATTATTTATTATTATTATTGTAATTTATTAATATATTATATTATTAGTTATTATTATTATTATTTTATTATTATTTTTATTACATTATTTTATTACTCCGTATTATTATTATTAATTAATACTACCTCCGTTTCAAAATGATCTTTACACTTTCCGTTTTAATCCGTTTCAAAATGATCTTTACACTTTCCGTTTTAATCCGTTTCATAATGTTCTTTACACTTTGCTTTATTCCATTTTTGCACATGAAAATTTACTGCCTTATCCTTCTTACCCCACAATATTTACAATTTTCTATTCACTTTTTCTTACTTTATTCATTTTTTTTCTTACACACACGCTCATTTTTCCACATATATCATAGTTTATCCATATTTCATTATATTCAACCAACTTTTCTACTTTTGTATTAATATTTATGCAAATAGTAACTGCAAAGATCTAATAAAACGGAGGTAGTAATAATTAAGAATTACTAATCAATAATAAGTTCCAATAAGTTTAGATGGGCTCAGATAGTTTTCAATAAGTTCAGATCAGATAAATTAATGTCAAATAAGTTGAATAGAACTACTCTTACAGGAGTCACTCCAAGAGGCTCAATATACATGCTCTCGGACAAGTATTTTAGATTTAAACCCGAAAAATCGGATAGGATAATGATAATCGGGTACGGGCTGGGCATCAATTTTGTCATAGTGTGACCTCTGAGACTCTGACCTCGAAAGAGAGAGAAAAACGTAATCCAATTGGGAAGAAAGGAGAGGGACGTGGCAAGACTAAGATCAGAGTATGTGAGTTCACTTTTCGTCCACACCCTTTCTTCCTTCTTCTCTTTCCATTCCAAGTTTCCAACTGTGAAGAGTACTCAAAATAAGTCATCTCTGCAGATAGATTGAAAGAAAGAGAGAGAAAGAATGGCGGGAAGGCTTCCAGCACAAGTAGCCACACCACCGGAACTCCTTCACCACCACCGCTGTCAAACAGGGTGCCCTAGTTTGTTGTCTTGGAAAACCAGTCTAACTCTACAGAATTTCCGCATTTCTTCCTCTTCTTCTCTCTCCTCTCTTTCCGGTACTTGTTCTTTTTTACATTGTCTTGCTATTTTTCTTTGATTAATTGGATGGTATTCATTCTGAATTTGTTAGAACTCTTTAAATTGCGGAGTACTAGTCTGATGATCTCATATTATTTCCTAATGAAAATATTTATGTTTCGAGATTAAGAGTTCGAATTTTAGATAATTGGGATAGGGTTGATGCATTAGTGCATTACCAATTTGCCACGGAGTCATGGATTTTGTAACATTAGTTGTGAATTACTCCATCCGTCCCTAAATACTTTACAGTAGGCTAGATTTTCTATTTAGGCAATTAGGCCATCCCTAAATTAGTTTGCCATTGTCTTAATTTTATCAGTGTAGGATAAGTATGGTATTCTAACTGGATTGTGTTATAATGGCCTCTAATACCACGGCAAAAATACTTCCTCCTAATACCACTGAGGCACTGGGTCTCTGGTCTGTTTATTAGAGTAGTTAAGGCCGAAGGAAGTACATATAAATTCATTACTATCACGGCCTTGTACTAAACAAGTTGCTAGTACTATTTGTTGATTAGTTATGTACTCATATAAGATTGTGTATTTAGCTCGGTTATCAAGGGTTCTGGTGGTGATAACTGATAACCAAGTCTTGTTTTAGAAACCAATTTTGTACTGTTCTTGAAGTGAGTAAACTTGGAGTTGCTTGATTAACTGGTGGTTCCTAGGCTTTCTTATATTCTTATTAAAGCCTTCATCTTGTTTTGATATGTCTGTAGAGTATAAATGGTTTTTGTATACTGTAACTCTTTTGTTGATCGTGCACACATTTTGTCGTGTCACACGTGAGGTGTGTAGATAATAAGTGTTAGATCATTACGTTACTCATGATTTTGTCGTGTCACATGATCATGTCTAGTTGAACTACTGACATTAACTCTCATAGGATCTTGGTAATTTTATGATGTGCTCTTGAGTGCTATACCTGTCAGCTACTGAAATTCAGTCTAGGTATGTTTTTTAATTGGTGTGGACGAAGAATGTGAATTGAAGTTGTTATTGACATTCATCATCGTTGTTAGCTTACAGCGATGAACAAGATAAATTAGCATTGCTATTGTTGGATTTACTTCAACCTTCAATTTAGAGTACAGGAGAGTAGTACATTATTGACTATTAGGCTCAATACAATTGACATTTATTTCAGGAAGATCTTATGCGCCGCCCTTAATAAAGTGCACCACCCAGACAGCTGCATCGACTAATTTTGCTCCAGGTACACCCGTCAGGCCAACAAGTATATTGGTTGTTGGTGCTACTGGGACTCTAGGAAGGCAGATTGTAAGGCGGGCACTGGATGAAGGCTATGATGTACGCTGCCTTGTGAGACCTCGACCAGCTCCTGCTGATTTCCTTCGTGACTGGGGTGCCATTGTTGTTAATGTGAGTTTTGCTCTTCTTTTTTCTTCCTTACCTTTTAAGGCAAAACAGTTACATTGACACGAACCCCACCATCCACCTTCCTCCATAGTCTTGAGATTCTTGCTCAAATTCAACTTAACCTCAGATTGTAAGTCTTTTTTGTATTTTTTTTATAGAAGATATGACTTATCTTCCTCTTCGGAATGGGCCACTTTCTTCCCGTGGAGGACCAGATTTTCCTCCTAATCAATTTGATGATTTATGTAGCATATCAAAAGAATCAAAGAGTACTCCGTAGGATGGTCTCCCCTCCCCCCTGCCCAAAAAAATCTACTTTGGTGCCCGAACTGATTTTGGAGTTCTTCCCTTTTAACCTATGAAGTTTAGTTAGCACAATCTTATTTTGAACTTGCCCAACTATTCTTTGTACCCTGATTACAGATTGATGTTTGCACAGGCAGACCTGAGCAAACCAGAGACAATACCAGCAACACTGGTCGGGGTTCACACGATTATCGATTGTGCCACTGGACGCCCTGAAGAGCCAATAAAAACAGTATGTATCTGCAAAGGGTTTTTTACTTGTATTTTGATTAATAGGAGTACTAGACTACTACTAGGTACCTAAAATAACCTATATATTTGCTCTGCTTTGGGGTTAGTAATATAAATAAACTATTTCCCAAAAGAGCAACTCTTCTCAAAATCTCAAAAAAAGGGTTTTTTCTATCTAAACCTGCTGGCTCCTGCTGATGAGCTCAGCCTTTTGATTAGAGACCACTTAGATCAAGTATATGAATACTTTGCTTATAAGTTCTACCATCTTTCTGCTACCTACATAGTTTTGTACTTCTTCTTCTGACCTAGAAAGCACTTAGATCAAGAATCTTGTTCAACTACTTTGCTTGCTTCGAAGAAATGGACATATAATATATCACATAGGTAATTGGTAGTAGAGTCTTTTATCGTTTGATGTCTGATCATCATGAACTATTATGTCGTGAAGTTTGAATAATGGCATGCTCTGCAACTTTTGGAGGGTGTTCTTTTACGTGCCCTGCCTGCCTTTATGGATATTCAACCTTACCTGACTTTTCTGGTCAATTTAGGTAGATTGGGAAGGCAAAGTTGCACTCATACAATGTGCAAAAGCAATGGGAATCCAAAAGTTTGTGTTCTTTTCTATTCACAACTGTGACAAGCATCCAGAAGTACCATTGATGGAGATCAAGTATTGCACCGAGAAATTTCTTCAAGATTCCGGATTGAACCATATTACAATAAGATTATGTGGTTTCATGCAGGTAAAGTCAGGAAAAATTACAGCTTAAGAAGTTAATTTACTTTTATCTCTTCTGAATTCATCAATGCAAGATTAAAAATCAACTGGATTGCTTTGTTTTTCAAGTAATTGTTTATGTGCAATCTAGTTTGATATGTACTATTGACACGCCAAGCTTCCTTTTCTTTAAAACTTGAACATGTGTTTGTGATAGTAACATTATCTTCATTATTCTTTAACAGTCTAGTATAAGGATGTTTAATACAATTTTTTAAACCCTGCCTTTGGCACTGGGTTGCTGTTGTGTAGCCATCAGTATTAATTTTTCCACTGTTGTTTCCAATACCAGGGTCTTATTGGGCAGTATGCTGTGCCAATATTGGAAGAGAAGTCTGTCTGGGGAACAGATGCCCCGACAAGGATAGCTTATATGGACACTCAGGTCTTTGCACAAAAGTGGATTACTTGATTCTCTCATCTCTTGAAGACTATTATATTAGACAGGGTTCTTTTAGTCTTTGTATCTGAATGAATAACCTTATTTTCCAGGATATAGCTAGACTAACTTTCATAGCCTTGCGGAACGAGAATCTTAAAGGGAAGCTTCTCACGTTTGCTGGACCTCGTGCATGGACAACACAAGAGGTACTGACATTTATCATTTCTGTTAAGGCATCTGTTGAGTTTTTTCATTGTTAATCCTAGTTAGTGATTCTTCATTAACAAGTTTCTTTGTTAATGGTGACTCTTTATATGCACTCTTGTCTTTGCTTGTGGTAGAAATGCTTTCCTTTTAACCATGGACAACATTCTGAGCATGGGAAAAAAGGGATTCTTGGCTTTCCCCTTTCTCTTTTCATGTTTCGCTTGAATACTTTTATACATGATACATCATCCCTAAAAATCTGTATGATGAAAATTCTTGATTGATTAAAAGTATTACTTGAATATCATAATGGGCTGAACTCAATGATACATGGTTAGTGAGTTTCCTTTAAAAAATTCACTGATATGAACTTGCGTTACTAGGTGATAACACTATGCGAGAGGCTAGCAGGACAAGATGCCAATGTGACAACAGTTCCTGTATCCGTCTTGAAAACAACTCGCCAGCTGACTCGGTTTTTTCAGTGGACAAGTGACGTTGCCGATAGATTGGCCTTTTCAGAGGTAAAAACATTTTTCTGGAGATGATTTTTTTATTGTTTGTCAACACTATCATGCTCCCATTCATTCAATCTGCTGGAATCAAATGCATGGGAACTTGTAGAAGATTCGCTTTGCTTTACCTTTTAATTTGTTATTGTTATTTCTTTATAGAATTGTTAAATGAGAATGATCAGCATTCACCAATATGTGGAAGTTGTAACATATTTATAATTCAGTGGAAAGAAGAGGATAAAAACTGTCAGATATTCTAAATTAGCATTTTCAGAATGCTGTTGGATCTGTATACTGTATACTGTATATGAAAACACTGAAGCAATATGGAAACTTTGTCAGGTACTGTCGAGCGATATGGTGTTCTCAGCTCCAATGCAGGAGACCTATCAACTTCTTGGTGTTGAACAGAAAGACATGGTTACTCTGGAAAAATATTTGCAAGATTACTTCTCCAACATTTTGAAGAAATTGAAAGTCCTCAAAGCACAATCGAAGCAATCTGATATCTTTTTCTGAAGCATTCATAATATGGCCGGACTCAATCTTCGCTACTCGTTTTGTTGTACAGCAGAGACATCCCATTCTTAATTAATGGAATCTAAATTCTTTGAATTTCACCCCTCTTTTTTCATACATTTTGTACCTATACAAACAGTTCTAATTGTAATTACAATTTACAATACATAGCATAAGTTTCTCCTGAACCGTGTTTGTTGCCTTCGGCATCCATTGACTGCTGCATAACTTGCTCGCACCAATACATTCGATATAGTGGATATAAGGGATGTATGAATTCTCAAAATATAGGAGCCGTGTGTTGGAATTATGGTATATCTAGTGTTCTAGTATGTTTATGAAACGAGAGTAGTGTGAATTGTGATATACCATAACTCATAGAGATTATCATGCAAGCTAACCCTAAGCTAGACTTTTAGAACCTCATACAACCCCTAAGCTTGAGCCGTACGGAGAGTGGTACATGTAAATGATGGAAGATAGGACTAATATGACCAAGCAACGATGCATGTCGGGTTTTGAAGAAAACAAGTCGGTATTCGTATAAAGTTTGTTAGGGAAGAAAAATGGTGGGCCAGGCCTAAACCGACAATAATAAATGTGCCAATGGGTCTGTTAAAAAAAAAGAGTACTGGATTGGGCCCAAGGTTTGAAGATTAGTAATCAGTACTTGTACTAATATTCTCATCAACAAACCATAAATTACTCGTAGATGGATCATCATTCATGAATGTGAATGATTAATATTTTGAATGAGTGTAATAATTATTATGTTACTTCATTTTCTCAGGTAGAAAAGATCAATCACTATGGTGTTGATGGAGAGTGATTATTTTTCCCCTTCAATAATTGATCTAGATAAATCTCTAAAAAAGATGAATTGGCTAAATTCGTTTTAGTTTTGGAGGTGGTACACAAGACATGATGTCAAATTTCGTCTACATCATTTTTCATTTGAGTGACTCTTATACCAAAAGTCCAAAAGCAATGCCTTGGTTTGTAGAAATTATTTCACATTCCAATCAAAGCTTGGGGGTTCAATCCTTACTAGATGTCATTTGAGAATTTTGAGGGAGGTTTTCCCTTACCATTCTCCCCTCTATCAATTGTCTAGCCCGCTAAGCTGGTCGGGTTAACTTGTACGGAGTTCCTACTCAGTAGAGCAATTCGTCTTACCTTATAAAAAAAATACTGAGTATACCATAAGGAAAATCTAAACTTCACCATAGGCGTAAAAACATTACTATTATACAGAGAATAGAGAAAGATGCATGGTTTAAAATTGAGATTAAAGGACGAAGTGTTATGTTTATAATTCCAATAATTTATTTATAATAATATTATTGTGCTGACATTAACTTCAATTGTTTTAAAGATTATTTTGAAGAGTTTTTATTTTAATTAGGAAAAACAAATGTCCGTACAATTATACTCGTAGAAATGAAGTCCCACCATGTATTTTACACGGTTTTTTGGGTGAATCGGTATAACAGTTTGATCATGTCTGACATGCTTTAGGGCCAATCCATTTAGGTTGCTCCAATGCATGACTGACATTTGTGCGCTGTTAATGCCCATTGGAGTACGACTAGTAAGTTTTTAATTACTCCCTCCGTATTTATTTAAAAGATACACTTGTCTTTTTCGGCCTTATTTATTTAAGAGATACACTTTTCATTTTTAGTAACTTATCAACCCCACAATCTAATTAAATAATCTATCTAATATATCCTATGTCCCTCCACCATATTAAGCAAATAATTTCATAACTACACCTCACCCCCTACCTCCTAAAATAATATGGTCCCCACTTGTTTTACTTATTAAAATATCTACCCAACCCCACTTATTTTATTACTTTATTTCATTCAATTCTTCTTCTTAATACCCGTGTCTAGCCAAGTGTATCTTTTAAATAAATACGGAGGGAGTACATTGGAGTATTAGTGGATTTTTACAAGGAAAAAATGCTTTGATAAAATGAAATTAATTGCCAACAAAAATAAAGCTTGAAAGGCAAATAAAACATGCTAGCTTAGAGTTTACTACTACTATTAAACTAAATTGTAAACGTTATTCTAAAAAATCAAAAAACAGAAATGTGGGACCCGAATAAAAAGAAAATTATAATTTATACGGTTTAGTAAGATATATATCATTGTTTATTTAGACGTAAGAAGTTAAATGAAGTACTCCGTATTTTTTAGGAATTAGCAATTTCCACGACTATCACTTCCTAGGATATGTAGTGTAACAATAGAAATGTTTGATTGATCGCAAGGAATAGAGTCTTCATGCAAACTCTCACTTGCATATGATTTTCATGACCTGGTTTTCCCTCTCCTAGGAATAATAAGAAGAAAACAATATTGTTCGGTCGCATCTTAGATTAGACCATCGACAATGCCATACAACTTTACAAAAATGTTGCATAGCTACCAGATATCTCAAAAATGATTTCCTGCAATTTGATTTTATATACAACAATAAAACAAGTCCAACTGATGGATCAAGACTAGTAATTCTATTACGTATTTAAATATATATATATATATATATATATATATATATATATATATATATATATATATATATATATATATATATATATATATATATATATATATATATATATTGTTCATTTGTTTGATTGTATCATCGTTAAGGACTATTATGGAGCAATTATGGCATATTGACATATTGACATATGCCTATATGAGACATTTCGAAAGAGTACAAATGTTGTCACCTAAGCATTATGCGTTTCTTGCTCATCTTCACATGTTGTCCTTTCCTCTTCTTCATTTCATATAAACTCAATAACGTGATCGTCTCGACTTGATTTGCATGATGCACGCCTAGCTAGCTAGGTTGCACCAAAATGAATACGGATACGGACACAATACGGGTACGGGGATATACCATTTTAAAAATGACGGACACGGGGACACGGGAAATAATAATATTAAAATAATGAAATATAATATAAAAAAAGATAAAATTACAATCATTTATAAAATAATATGCAAAAAGTAATTAAATTTATTAACGGCATTCAAATAAGAAAATAGAACTATTCTACACGATAATGACACGATAACCATCTCCTTCTATACCCCACATTTTTGTTCTTCCTTTGTAATAACTTTCACTCATTCTAGAAAGTAGACGGAGATTGTTGTGAATGAACACCAATCCTTCATAAACGTAAGATCATATTCATGTGATGATGGAGTAACCCACAAATGAGACCTTAATTAATGTCATGGTGGCTTGTGAATATGGTCATATGTTTATGAAGGTTGTTGATTAGGAGACATTCGAAAGAATTGTGAAAAAGAAAGAAGTAATTGAAATATGTGTTCAAGATGTGTCCAAAATGTGTCCATCGTGTATCCGATCGTGTGTCTCGTGTACTAATTTTTCAAAAAGAACCGGACACGTGATTTCGCGTGTCGGACACATATTTTCGCGTGTCCAAGGCGTATCGGTGTCCACTACGTGTCGGACACGGGACACGGCAGTCCAATGACGTGTCCGTGCTTCCTAGCTAGCTAGTACTTAATTATACGTTCCATCCGTATAAGTACATACGAAGTACTACTAACATTTCGAACTAGCTTTAAGGGAAAATAGAAGTATTAGGATACCCTCATTATGATAAGTTAATTTGATCTAGTAAGGATGTGTTTTATTAGCCAGATGCAATTTGGACTTTTATGAATTTACTGAACTGAACTAATACGAAGTATGATACCTGCTTATAAAATACTCTTAGTAAATTTCACCTGATTGAAACCTATATACTTCGTATATGATCTAAATAAAACTCATTTATCGAATAAGATATGATAGTAACTTATCCAAACGTATTTGAACTTATTAATCTTAAAACTTAAATCTTTAAAGGGTAAAAAACGCAGAAAAACGTGGCTAATTTGATAGGAGTAGCTTGGATTAGCATTCACATGGAAATGTACGGGATGTAACATGCAAAGAGGGGAGGGGATGCTTTTAATGACCTTGAGATATGTATCAACCAATAATTAAAGTAAAGAAATGACAATAGTAAATTCCAATAAACTAAATTGTCCTTTAATTTGACAAGCACTGTTTACATCATGGGCTGTGCTTTTCTGTTTGGTTAGATGGGTCCCATTTTGTCCAATTTATGGCCTCTACAAAGTGGTGACCCATCTAATCTTTAAGTGTGCCCATACCCATTTCAGTATTACCTCATCTTAAGTCCTCTCTCCGATCTCATTTAATTATGATTTTAATATAATTACGAATTTATATATTAATGGAATTCACTGTTTTTTCTTTTTATCATATTATTCCTATACAAAAATAAAGGAATTCACCATATTCTTAAGATCACTATGATTGTATTGTTTCTTGCAAACCAAGTAGTGGGAAAAGAAAAAAGGATAGCCCCTTTTACTTAGTATAGCTTCATGAATATAAGAATATTCTTAATCCGTGCATGAATCTCTGTAATCTCACCATTAGACTTGGTTAATGAACGGGTTAAGTTAAAGTCGATGCGGGTTAAAAGGGTGACAAATTATTAAAGAGAATTCTAAAGCAAGTCATTAGTGTGCAGATTAAAATATGCAAGATTTATAGAAGATCGATGTTAAATGAGAATAATAGAGTTATGCATACAATTTTTGTAAACAAGGCCTATATACAAGTGATGTGAACTTCTAGCCATGTTTCAATGCTTGACATGTTGAAACCCTATGTTGTCCACGTGAGAGTTATCCCACATTGGAGAAAGAAAAGAGAAAATACCATTTTATAAGGTTGAGGAGTTACTCCCACTATTGCCAATTGGTTTTGGGGGCATTCTATTCAACTTATTTGACGTGTACTTATATGAACTTATTGAACTTATCTAAACTTATTGGAACTTATTATTATTAAAATTAACAATAAAAACAATAATAATAAATAATAATAAGTACTAATAATAATAAATATTACTGAAATAATACGGAGTATAATAATAATAACATTAATAAATAATAATGATAATAAATAATAATACGGAGTATAATAATAATAATAGTAGTAGTAGTACATATTTTTCTGAAATTTAACATGGTATCAGAGCCTAAGTATGTTGGGTCTTTCATACCTGAGCATTTCTAAGCCACTGGTTAAGAGACGTGTATTGGATGTTCATTCCTAAATCCTAATGAGGGCTAAAATACCTTCTGGTGTGCTCTAAATTCTAAGGTCACTCACATGTGAGGGGGAGTGTTGAAACCCTATGTTATTCATATGTAAGTTGTCCCACATTGGAGAAAGAGGAGAGAAAATACCATCTTAGAGGGTGTTTGGTTCGCGGATTCAAGGTATGAGGTATGTGTTTAGAATGGTATAAACCCATATCATGTGTTTGGTTGAAATGTTTAAGAGATTTAAACTCATACCTCAAACCCCCAAGGTACGGGGTTTAAAAACCTAAGGGGGGAGAGTATGGTTCATACCTTTACTTCGGGTATCAAACAAAAGGAAAAAACCCATCCCCATATCGGACCAAACACATGGTATGAAGAATCAATTTCCAAACCCATACAACCTTGATATCATTACTGATTCCAATTCCATACCTGTTTGCGAACTAAACGTCCCCTTATAAATTTGAGGAGTTACTCCCACTATTATCAATTGGTTTTAGTGTGGAACTTCCATTGAGCTTATAAGCGTATCAAACTCTCTTCTTATTGGATTCCCAATACCCATTTCATATTTCTATAAAATTTAACATTTGGCATAACATTGGGATAGGATTTGGAAATACTATGTGTAATTAAAAGTGATGATCTGACTATTAGTTGGCATTCAGAAACCTAACCACACTCATTAGGCATTAGCGACTGGAATCTCTTCCCTGACCTCTATGATTGTGTGAAATTCGTTGCTAGCTACGACTACGTAATTACAAAACATGCATTAACTATACGTAGGAAGCGTTGTGTTTGAATTTCGTTATTTTATTTGGTTAAACGGAAAAATTGATTAATCAATCAAGCTTTGGAATAACAAGGGACAAAAACGTTATGAGTTAAAGTACCATTAAGATTAATCATTTCCAACAGTTAGCCCACAACCCACCCACGAATCGCATTCCCCAAGACCCGAGGCCGAAACAGCCGGCCGGGGGCATGTACGTGTTTGTGTCCACCAAATCTTCCCTTCCACTTTCTCAAACAAGAAGTATTCACGTACCTCAATATGTGAAGTATAGATAAAGGAAATGTTTGGTGTTCTACCGTGTGTGACTTTCTCATTTTTCGCTTATTCTTTTTTGTTACATAAATCATATAATGGAGAACAAAGTCTTTGACACATGGTCAAATACGTACTTAGCACTAGTCTTTATACAGTTAGATGGATTTCATCGTTACATCTCAAATGTCAACCGGAAACATGTACGGAATATACGGATTACTAGCTAGTTTAAATTTCACAATTGATTATCAATTGTGAACAACTAGAAAGGATCGAAAACTCAAAAGCATATGTCAAAGTTTCCAAGTGTAATAACTCCTAATTGTATTGCTACACATGCAATTGAATTCAAGTTGCATATTGTTTGTTTTCTACAAAAAGAAAAGAGGTTTACAAAAAAAGAAAGTTAATTCAATAATTCAAATCTCACAACCAAAAGATGAAACCTTCACTTCTCCAAATCTCACCCCCAAAATAGAAACTAAAGTGGTACAAAAGTGAGCATGGAATAAGCTTTTGTCACTTACCTATTCTTTTAAATATGAAAAAAGATAAACAAGACAAATTATAGGGCTTTCTATTTTATGCAATCTTTTTCATTTATATGTATAAATTTACGGAGTATTAAATTATGAGAAATATAAAGAGGAAGGCAGTAAATTAAATGACAAGGGTCAAGGGGGACCAGAGAATTTGATTGCAGAGATTACAAGGTAAAGTCTAAGATTCACCTCAGCCTCAGGTGACCACCAGCTTAGACTTTACCTACACCAAATCGAAGATTTTAGAGAATATCTGCTTTTTTACACCAAACTTCTACGTCACACTTCCATGACCAACATATATTTTTTTTTACGGATTTTTCATGAAATACCCCTCAATTTTCACGAAATTCACCAAATGCCCCTCGACTTTCAGAAATTCACCAAATGCCCTCCACCTTTAACATAACTCCCAAACTACCCTTACACTTAACGGACGTTAAGTCTCCGTTAACATAAATTTACTGTTTTACCCTTATTCCAAGTCTTTCTTCTACTTTTAACAGAACAAACTCCTCCCAAAACTCTCTCACTTTCTCTCTCATCAGCAACAATGGCATCATTGATGCAACTGTAGCTTGAGGGTTTGTCAACAACCCACATAATAAAATCATGATTTCATACCACCACCATTCCAGGCAAACTGAAATGCAGCTTGGGATTGCCAAGTTGACGAGCGTCTTCCACCGCATTTTCCGACCTTCACATTCACTAACTTTCTCTCTCCTGCAGAATTAATGAAACCTCCAATCTTCTAGAATCTAAACAAAATTAAGAAGCCCGTGGAGGAGAAGAAGGCCGCTGCGCCGAGAAAGATCCGGTTGAGAAGAAGAAGGGAGGAGTAGAAGGGCCTCCGCCACCCTCACCGCCCTCTCTTTCTTTGTCCTCCAATCACCAATCGAAAGCTTAAACTATTAATCAATAATGGCGATTGCATCAGGTATGATTTCAACTGGAATTTGCAATTCGACACTTTTTAGGGTTTTGGTATATAGCTTTTAGATTTGATTGGATGAATTGCTTGATTTAATTCGAATTGTTCGTGTAAATGGGATGAATTTCTTGATTTAATTTGAATTTTTCGTATATTCAATTGCGTGTAATCCCTAATTCAAGATTGTTGAGTTTAGATATCTTGTTAATTTTACTCGAAATTTGATTTTTTGTTTCGCCGGTAAAAAAATATCTTGTTAAACTGGAGCTGTATATGAATTGTTCGTGTAATTAGAGGTTTTCGAAACACTGAACGATTATTGCGCTATTGGAGATGTTTCTAAATTGATTATGGGAAAATTTGCAGTGGCGTTTAAGTCTAGGGAAGACCATAGGAAGCAGTTTGAATTAGAGGAAGCTCGTAAAGCTGGGCTTGCGCCAGCTGAGGTTGATGAAGATGGAAAAGAGATTAATCCTCACATTCCGCAGTATATGTCTTCTGCTCCTTGGTATCTCAATTCGAATAAGCCGGTGAGTTTCCGATACTTTTATAATCAAGTTTCTTTATGTTCTTTGATTTTGGTGGTGTTGATAGAACATTAAGAACTGACCATCCAAAATTTTGGTGGATCTTCAGAGTTTGAAGCATCAAAGGAAGTGGAAATCGGATCCGAATTACACCAAATCGTGGTATAACAGAGGTGAAAAAGGTTTTCAGGCATCAAAGAGATTGATGTTCCAGACTATGCACAACCGAGTTCTAAGTGTCTTTTATTGGTGGAAAGAAAATAGACCGGTGGTGCTCTATGTGTCTTTCAATCCCTCCTAAAAGCAGTGATTATTGACAAAACAACTTTTGTAATTTTGTTGATTACACCACTTGATTGAAGAAAGTTAGCCTAATCGAGTATTTAAAACCCTGGTTATAACATATTAAGTGAGTATGAATTTAAGGCATAATGACCTTACCAATACTACTCTTGTTCGGTTGGCCATAAAACTTAAAGTAATCAGTTAAATGACAGAGATAACAATGAAATAGTAGGACTATAATATGCGACTGAAATGGCGGAACACCCAAAGAATTCCGCCTTCTAATAAAGAGATTGTAAGACCTTTACACAATAATGTTTCAAGTGTATATAGGAAGAATAAGGGCTCAAGGTTTCGCGCTAACGCAAATAAATCTTATTTCAAATTAGCAACGGTCAAAATGTTTCAGAATTCAGTCTAGCAAATTTTTTGTTTGGTACTTTGTGATGAAACTACAACAAAACAATTTGGTAACAACAACAAGCACTCAGAACATGGTTATTTATACTAAAACAATAAGCAACGGCTATTTTACAATTCCAAAAACTATCCGTTGGGCTTTAAAAAGGTAAATTTTAGATTTGGGCATTTGGTGATTTATTTTTTAATTTAGAGGTATTTGGTGAAATAATTTACAACATAGGGGCATTTGGTGAATTAGAAAATAGGCTAACGGAGGACTAACAGCGCGTCATTAGTAAGGGTAGTTTGGGTATTATGTTAAAGGTGAGGGGCATTTGGTGAATTTCTGAAAGTCGAGGGACATTTGGTGAATTTCGTGAAAATTGAGGGGTATTTCATGAAAAATCCGTTTTTTTTACTTCTCACATTTATAAGTTTTAGGGAATTTTGTTAGAAATCACAATGGATATTTTGCGAGAAATCACATTTTAAAAAAAATCTTGCGAGAAGAAACCCGATTTACAAAACATTCTGCGAGAGACCACCTTTAGCCAGATTTCTTTGATTTCCTCTTTTGTAAGGTAATTTGTTGGTTTGGAATTGCTTTCATTAAACTACGATTTGTAATTGTAAAAACAAATTTACAATTATTAACTACTTATAGATTGTTTGCATCTAATAGTAATTTGTGATCTATCCACCTCACTGATTATTGTCAATGGAAGCATCATATCGTTGTTTTTGGAAATCAAATGAAATAGAAGAAAATAATGGTTCATCTTTTTTTTTCTTCTTTTTTTTATGAAATTTTGGTATTAATGGTTAACGAATTTTGTGTCTCGGTGTTGGTTAGGTATACGATAGAGCTCGACTAGTGAAGGAATTTTAATGGGAAGTTAGCAGTAGTTAAAGAAGGAGAAGACGAGTTAATAATTTAATGGAAAAGAGATTTTATTACTGAAGGAAGGGAAGATGGGATCAGTTAGGGGAGATGGGAGGGTTAAACGACAAGTAAATGTTAGTCATTGTAGAAGCTAATGAAAAGGAGAAGATGGGTTACATAAGGGAAATAATTAAAATGGAAGGAAAACAGGTGGATATTATAAAGAAAAGGAAAGGAAGTGGGTCACGAGAGTCCCACGTAGGGTTGTCAACGCCGGATTATCGAATCAACCATCGAAATCCGGCTAAAGGTGGTCTCTCGCAAAATATTTTATAAATCAGGTTTCTTCTCGCAAGATTTTTTTTAAAAGGTGGTTTCTCACAAAATCTCTAATTTAAAAGGTGGTTTTTGACAAAATTCCCTAAGTTTTACCGTTGTACGGAGTACAACAATTGTACACGAATAAGCTTGTACCGTGCCTCGTAGGCACGTGCCCTATCATTATTTCCCGCAAAAATAAAAATAGGTTTATGCAGAGTAGTATTTATATACATTATATCGTGCTGGAAAATAATAAACTATAGTAGGTTGGTTCAGTGGTTTGGTCATCACTTACCGCATAACAGATCCATATGCGAATTCAATCTTCATGTTACTTTTGTTCTTTCAATTGTTTTACACCTTTTCTTTCATTATTTTATTTTATTTTTCCGCTTTTCATAAAAAAAATTCATTTGCTTTTGTTTTTCCTTCTTCCTTTTCTTTTACTAATTACTCCCTCCGTTCCTAATGTCTTATTCGAAAAAATGCGCGAGAATTAAGAAAAACTAGCTTTTGAGCCCGTTCAAAGAACGGGCGGTTGTTTATTGGTTGTTCAAATGTCTTTTGAAGTTCTAATTAGTGAATACTTCTGATTTTTGGTAACATATGAATTAAATAGAGGTGTAATTTAAAGGTTGAAAAAATATAAAAATTATAATGATAAATAAATATTGGATGTTAAAGTGGTGGAGTGAAAGAGACTAATAAGTATAGCAGACTATTAATAAAACTTGATATTGAATAAGGAAAATGGAGTGGAATAGGCATTAGAAGTTGTAAAATATATAAACAATAAAGAAAAATTGAAAAAAAAATGATGGATGAAAGGAGAGATGCCACATGACTTCTAATAATGAGATGCCACATGGCTTCTAATAACAAATGGTTTTCCTTTTTAAATACTAGGTATAGATGAGAAGTGTGTAAGAAAAACAATGATTATGATTGTTTTTTGGGGGAAAGGATAAAGTAAATAATTATTTGTTGATAAAGTACAAATAAAAATGGATTTGGAAATTTCAATGAAAAACTGGGGAAAATGTAGAATGTGTAAGAAAAAACAATCATGATTTATGAAAAAGTGAGAAAAGTGTATGTTTAAAAATAGAAAGTGGACACTTATTAGGGAATGCTATAAATAGAAATATGACACTTATTTAAGAACAGAGGAAGTACCTTTTACAGTACATTTGCGTTACAATGTACGAAGTAATTTTTTTTAGATCAACATTTTCTTTATTGTAAACTTAATTTTGTTATAATCGGCTAAGGTACTAAAATTTTGAACCACTTGTACTTTTGGATACTCCAATAGTTACAATAATAAGCATAGACGGTTTTTTTTTTAACAAGAAGTACATTTAACAAAGAACAAATTTACAACCTTTTTTTTTTAACGCAACAAGACGATTATATTAATTCGAAATTAAGGGTTTGTTACAAAAGCCACCTCTTGCAGAGGTAAAACATACGTTAACAAACCTAACAAACCCCCCAAATAAACTACCAAAATATTACATACTCTCCGAATGATCAAGATAGAAAACCAAAACCACCTGTAAGAGCTAGCCCCTTTACAACATTTTACTAATTTATACAACTGAGAAGATAGTGTTCTGATAATTTCCCTTTAGCCCGCAAAAACTTGTTTAAAAGGGACTTGTTTCCAGCTGATCCTTGTACCATCCTCCATGTCCTATTATATCCATACTTATAGACAAAACCAACAAAATATTCTGACGCCATATTCCAATAAAACCACATCTGCGTCTTCACAAAAACTGCTCTTCACTTGTTCTTAATTGTTGGTTACCTCACCATCTTCTAGCTCAACAATTTCTATGGGATTAGAAACTGTTGAGCCACCAACAACAAACGGTTCGAACATTTTACCCTTTCCTTTATCCTGTGTGAGATTTTGTTTTCCACCTGCAATATCTGATGCGTGCTTGATATCTGTAACTATTGAACCAAAAACAATTTGTGCCGCTGAAGAAGTTGCTGGAACTGCAGGGGTTACTTGGGTTGCACTGGTGGTTCCTATCCCAGCTTCTCTTCTTACAAACTCTGCATAATCCAGATTAGTCAATTCAAATTCTTTAAAATAGTGCTCCTTTGCACAAGCTGGTATAATGTAGTGGAGTTTGTGACCAACAGCCATCACCAAAGAATGTGCTGCAAGATCATGAGCTACTTTGTTGCAGAAACGAGGAATGTGATTGAAAGTAATGATCCAGTTCTGACTTAACATATTAGCCACTTCCTTCAGGACAGGGCTGAGCTCATGAAAACTATTCTCATTCATTTTCTCCAACATTAACTTAAGTTGGACAGCATCTGTTTCCACCTCCAATTTGTCCATGCTAAGATCCCTTGCAATGATTAAACCTTCTCTGAGCGCATACAGTTCCGCAGCCAGAGGAGAGCTCACATTGAATTTACATGAGAAGCCTACGAACCATGAGCCATTAGGCCTTCTGAAAACTCCCCCTCCTCCTGCTTCAGTCATGGATTTCCACGCTCCGTCCACATTGAGCTTCAAGAAATCTGGTTTTGGTGGGAGCCATTTGAAAGCAAAATTTCCAGCTACCTGATTCTGTTTCACATCCTTACCCTGCAAAATGAAATTAGTACTTTTCCAGTCCACAAAAAAGGAATTATATAAGGAAAAGCAATTCTTCATTTGGAGATTGAAAATAGCGTTATTTCTAGAAGTCCAGATATGCCAAATGGCTACAGAAAAAAGAACTTTCCATCTCATAGAACAAGAAAGATTAAACTTGATCCATTGTTTCCATTGAAGGTTGTAAAACGAACTGAGATCAAAATTCTCAGTATTCCAAACCCTCTGAAATATGAAAGACCATAAGATGCTTGATTGAGCACAGTCTCTGAATAAATGGATATGAGATTCTTGATCTGAGAGACATCTTGAACAAATAGAGCTAAACTGATGAATAACTCGATTTAAACCTTGGGCTACAGGAAGAATCTCATGAGCACAATTCCAAATCAGCATCCTGTATTTGTAAGGAACTTTTATTTTCCAAATAGACTTCCAGAAAGATTGACTATTGTCCACTGAGCTTAAAGAGCCATGAAGCTGAACATAGTACGCAGATTTAATGGTGAAAGCTCCAGTTTTAGAATATTGCCATCTAATAAAGTCCTCCTCTTTATCATTGGTACATAAAGGATAAGCAAGAATAAGGTTTTTGATTTGATTAGGGATTAAATGAATAATATCCTCCAAATGCCATTTTCCTCCTCGAATAATTCTATTAACGTACCAATGGGCTTTAGAATCTGGAGTTTTAACATCTTTTAGAGTATACAAAGGACCGTCCCCAATCCAGTGATGAAACCATAAGGAGGTTGACTTCCCGTTTCCTATATTAACAATCAAACCTTTTTTCAGAATCGGGCGGCCTTTAAGAATTTCCCTCCATAATGGTGATTGATTACTATTTGGGATACAATCCAAAAAATTGGATTTTTTAATATATTTTTCTTTGAAAACTTTAACCCAAAGTTTGTCTGGACGAGTCAAGATAGACCAACCTAACTTTGCCATAAAAGAAAGGTTCCATTCCCTTAACCTACGAATTCCCAAACCTCCATTATCAATAGAACTAGTAACCTTCTCCCAAGAAATCCTAGTCATGTACCTATTTCTTTCAGTTTTATTCCAAAGAAACTTGCGACTACATTTTTCTATTTTGTTCACTATAGAAATAGGCAATATATTAGTCTGCATAACATAAACCGGAAAGGAATTTAACACAGATTTAACCAAGGTACATCTACCTGCCATATTTAAAAGCTTAGCTTGCCATCCTTTTACCTTGTTAGTAGATTTATCAAGTAGTTGAAGATAATTACTAATCTTTAGTTTATTTGGTCTAATGTCAATACCTAAGTATTTCCCAAAACAAGTTGAAATTCTGAGATCATAGGGACCGGCTATCTCTTGTCTAATTGAATGATGCATCGTATTAGGGAAGATGATGGTGGATTTTTGCATACTAATCCTTAGACCTGACCTCTGTCCAAAGTCCTCTAGAGTTTTCATAATATTGCTCAAATTCCTAGCAGAGGCTGTGCTGAATAGAAAAACATCATCCGCATAAAAAACATGCGAAAGTTTAATATTTTTTGAAATAGAAACCGGGTTCCACAAACCTAAATGAACTTTCTCTTCTATCATAGTAGAAAGCCTATCTAAGCATAACACAAAGATGTAAGAGGATAAAGGATCCCCTTGTCTAATCCCCCTAGTTGGATAGAATTTGTCACAAATTTCTCCGTTCCAGAGAATAGAAATAGACGAAGACGTAATACAAGACATAATAAGAGATATAGTTTTGTGAGGGAAGTCAAAATGCAATAACGTGTCCCTTTTAAAATCCCATTCTAGACTATCATATGCCTTAGAAATATCCAATTTCAACGCCATTATTTTATTTCTCTTTTTTGCTTTATGAAAAACATGTGCCATTTCTTTAACAAGTATAACGTTGTCTTCTATTCCCCTACCTTGAATGAAGCTAGATTGTAACGGACTAACAATCCGATGAAGCACTTGTTTTAATCTTGAGGAGATAATCTTAGTTATTAGCTTGTATATAGTGTTGCATAACCCAATGGGTCTAAATTCTGTGATGCTAGAAGGCCCTTGAATTTTAGGAATTAAGGCAATGTAAGAATAATTAATTTTAGCTGGGATTTTCCCATTTTCAAAACAGGAAGCACAAAAAGTGGAAATTGAATTGTTCATATCACTCCAAAATCTTTGAAAGAAAATCGGTTGGATTCCATCTGGACCCGGGGATTTAGTAGGGTCCATATTAAAAAGATTTAAACGGACCTCATCCAAGGTAACCCTAGCCAAAAACAAAGATTTTTCAGAGTCATCCAAGCCTGTATTACTAATAGTACAACTATTTAGCAGACTCGAAAAATGAATAGTGGTAAATAAATTGACAAAGTAACTCGTGGCTAAATTTCTTAAAGAATTTTGATCTGTAATCCAATCCCCTAAGTTATTTTGTAAGGTGAGAATTTTTCCTTGCGCTTTCTTAATTTTTGCTAAGGTATGGAAGTATTTAGTATTATAATCACCAAATTTCCTCCAATTAATACCGGCTTTTTGAGCCCAAATAATTCTTTCTTTTTTATAAATATCATTAAGATCTTCAATTAGTCTAGCCTCCAGATTTACCAAAAATTGAGAGTAATGTTTACTTAACGAAATTTGAATTCCATTGATTCTAGCTAAAATGTTTCTCTTTTGATTTCTTAAATTTCCAAAAATATTATAGTTCCAGGAATGCACAGAACGAAGAAATTTATCCCTTCCTTGGAGGAAATCCTCTGTAGGAGGTTTCCAATTATTAACAAAATAAGAATGAAAATTGGGATGATGTAACCAAACCTCTTTACATCTAAAAGGATAATTTCCAGAATGATTAGGGTTTGTTAAACTTATTAAAATAGGGGCATGATCAGAATAAGTACGAGGTAAATGGTGAACTTTAGTAAAAGGGAAGGAATTTAGCCATACCGAATTCACCAAGGCACGATCGAGTCTTTCCTGAATTAGAGCAGCTCCTTGACGTGCGTTTGTCCAAGTGTAAGGACATCCATTATACCCAATATCCACAAGTCTTGCGTCATCCATGAAGTTTACTAGATCGGTGCATTGAGCTGGTTTAAAGGCTCTCCCTCCCTTCTTTTCGGATTGAGCAGTGACCTCATTTAAATCACCAAGAACCAACCACGGAGTGCTAGGAGGTGGGAGATCCCCTTGCATGCCTCGCCAATATTTGTGCCTTGCCCCTGAAGAACTAGGAGCATGCATACCCGAAACCAACGCCTCCTTACCCAGATTCTTGAAATGGAAAAGCGAGTGAAAATGATTGTTTTCAGAATCAAAGTCAATCAAGTCCACTGTTTTTTTCCAAAAAAGCCAAATACCACCTCGCTTCTCTACTGGTCTTAGTATTCTACAATCATCATAATTGAGCGACCTCATTACCTCCCTACCTCTTGATCCATCTGATTTTGTTTCCAGAAAAATGAAAATATCAGGATGATGAGAGCCAATTACCTCCTTTGCATGAGACAAAAACAAATCCCTGCATGCTCCTCGAACGTTCCACATGCAAACTTTCATACTTAAATCTGGACGTTGAAGGAACAAGTTCTTACGGAACGGGTTAATCGGGTCCGATGGATGGTGAACCCAATGACCTTCCTGAAGGAAATAATGCCCTTGGTCCAAGTATGCATACTATGTTAAGTCTAATAAATGCGGTTCAGTATTAATTAACAAGTTAATAATTCAGTGAGATCAAGTGAGCTGAATGCCTAGCTAGAGGCCGCTTCAGTTCAAGTGGAATTAATGATATTAATCCACAGCTTACTCTTGACTGAACCCGTAGGGTCACACAAATAGTACGTAAACGGATCAAGTATTTAATGGCATTAAATACTCCATCTATGAATATTCGGAACCGACGGATCTTGGTTTCAGTGGGAGCTAAGATCGTCACAGGCAAGAAATGAATACTCCGGAAACGATGATATTGCCGGAAACGGAAATATGGATCGTATCGGAAATATGAATATTATCCAAGTCGTAGATGTTGCCGGAAACGGAAACATGGTACGTATCGGAAAATATTATTGGAAATGGAAATATTACCAGAATCGGAAATATTGCCGGAAACGGAAATATTGTCAGAATCGGAAATATTACCGGAATCGGAAAATAATTCCGGAAACGGAAATATTAAATATTTGTTCGAAACGGAAATTAATTCCGGAATCGGAAATATTAAATATTGTTCGTATCGGAAATAAATTCCGGAACTGGAAATTTAATCGGAAGCGTATCGTACGAATTAGCATCGGACGAGGCCTGCCGGACGAAGGCCCAGCACGAAGCCGGGCCATCGCCCAGCAAGCACGCGCGCGCCACAAGCCCAGCCAAGGCAGCGCCCAGGCCTACCACAAGGCAGGCCCAGCGCGCGCCAAGGCCACCGTTGCGTGGGCCGCGCTGCGTGGGCTGCTGCTCGCACGCGCATGGGCAGCCCTTGTGGCTGCCGTGTGTGTGTGAGTTTGTGCTCATGCGTGATTCCTAAATCTACAAGAGTCAGTGTATGATTAAATTTCTATTCCTAATTGGATAAATTAATTAAATAGAATTCATGTAGGATTCTAATTTCAATTAATTCGTATCCTACTAGGATTACGATTCCTTTTCCATAACTCTATAAATAAAGGCCTAGGGGTCATAATTTATACACAAGTTTAAAAGTATTCAAAAGTGAGTTTTTTGAGAGAAAATTAAAACACACATCTTGCTCATAAAGTGCCGAAATTTTCTAGTACCTTAAGGGCGATTCTAGTTGGTCAATCTTAAGGCGGATCCGGACGTGCTGTGGACTATCTACGGAGGGACGACACTTGGAGTCCTAAAGACTTGTCTTGTTCGGTTCGGGCGCAGCTAGGGAGGGCACGCAACAAAGAGTATGCATCTAAATTATGCTATATGATTATGTGTAAATAATATGTTGTCCTGGGTTAATGGTTGTTTCCGCATGATCTATGTAATGTCATATGTATCATAACCTAACAGTGGTATCACGAGCCCCTTATTATTTTCATAATCTAAATTGCATGAACATGGTTAAATATTACAAATTTGCAAGAATTAAAAGGGGTGATTAATTTTCGTAATTGTTAATTAATTGCAAATTGCGTTTATTTAATTATACGTACGCAGTTTTTTCGGCAGTTTCTTCGTTACTCATCCGAATTGAGTGATTTTTGTGTCAATTCCGCATGTAAAAGGCATTCTAAAATTTTGACAAAAATAATATTTTTCTGCCGAACCCAGAATTCTCAAATTCGAAGCCTAACTATGACTTTTCGAAGGTTTTAGTTTTTCGAATGCAAAATTTCGTAAATTTAAAGATGTTAAATTAAATATTTGCGATTCTTGTTGATAAATCTTGAATTTTTGATTGACCTACTGCATATGTTTAACAAGTTTGAATGCCTAGTCTTGTTAATTATGCAATCTAATTTGTAATTATGATTAATTTGTTGAAAATTAGAATAATTTAGAATTAATTTGATTTTCATAATTAATTGTAATTTAATTAGAAACCTATGATTAAAAACCACCATAAAAATTGTAAATTTACGATAAATTTTAAATTTTTATGACCTAGACTTGAATCCATAACAATCGGAAATCAATTGGATAATAAATTTTCGATTTTTCGCCCTAAAATTATGAAATTAATAATATTTATTAATTTGTCATTAATTTTAAATATAAATTTTAAATTTTTATGCGATTCGTTCATATAACTTGCACGCACGAAGCAATGGACGCTTCGTGTTACCCTTAAGGGGTGTTGTATAATGCGGGCATGCGACGACGAGCAAGGGAGCTCGTCGCCCGTGCGGCACGAATGCAATGAGCAAGGGCGTAGTGCACGAGCGCAAGGCAGCAGCCCTGCCTTGTGTCGTGTGCCACGAGCAATGAACGAATGGGCATGGGCGAAGGGCGAGCCAAGGCAGTCGCGTGTGGGCAGCAAGCGAGCTGCGCCACAGCGCGCGCTGCCTCGCACAAGAGCGCGCAGCCTCGCGCGCAGCGAGCGCAAGCTCGCGTGCCACGAGCGCTGCGCCCAGCATCACTCGCGCGCACAGCGCGCGATGTCGCGCGCCAGCGAGCGATGGCTCGCGCCAGCGAGCGATGTCGCGCGCCCAGCGAGCGATGGCTCGCGCCCCCAGCGAGCGATGTCGCGCGCCCAGCGAGCGATGTCGCGCGCGCGCACTGCGAGCGATAGCTCGCGTGCGATGAACGCTGGCGCGCGCAGCGAGCACAATGTGTGCGGAGGCTTGCGATAGGGAAGCAGCAGCTATGCGACGAGCGCATGGGCTGCGCGCACATGGCCAGCAATGGCTGTGTGCGTACGGTCCATGGGCGTGCAACGCGTAGGGTGTTTGCGTTACGATTTGATCGTTTTGAATGTTTAATTTGAAAAATTTCAGTTCACGTAATTTTAATTAATTTTAAAATTAATAATTTGAATTATTTTCTTGGATTTTAATTTTGAATATTATAATTATAATAAATGTTATTTATTCTAATTATTTTACTAAAATTAAAATCATGAATTAATTTAAATACGACTGAAAACAAATTAAATTTTTGGATTCGATTATAAATTGGTATGAGCTTTAAATTTTAATTAAATTTGTATGTTTCCGGTTGGACTAGAAATACATTTTTATGTTTAAAATTGGTAAAGCATATGAATTTATTGGTTTAAGTGGGAGCGCTTTTTAGTCATAAACTCTTGATTAGGTCTACAAATCCTTAAGGTTAAAACAACTTGATTAGAATTAATAAGGACTGAATAATTGGTAGATTATTGGTGCCCTTGATTAATTGCTGCAAATGTTTACGTGATGCATAATGTGTTTTACTAACCAGCTATGTGGGCCATTCATGATAATGAATGGGTGAATGGTATATATTGTATATGTACTGTTTTGCAGGTTATGAAGTGACTAGTATGGCCCAAATAGGATAGAAAATATGGTCTGCGTACCATTAATTTGAATGTAATTGGTCTAAAGTACCAAAGTTATTTTTCAATTCAAATATGGTCTGCGAACCATCAAATAGTTGTAATTAGTTATAGCTTATCCTATTTGAAGAAAATGGTGCCTCCCACGGAGATTTTCAAGACGGACTTTGAAGTCAAAGCTTCAAGATGAAGTCGGGCCATACTAGATCACAAATATCTTATGCATGTTTTAAGTTATTTATTGCTTTAAATATGTCTTAAAATGCATGAGATCAAAAGCTTGATTATGTTGCATGATTAAGGATTTTAGTTCACTTAAAATCTAACCAACATAGTAAGAGCCTTAAGTTCCAAACTTAAAAATTGAGTTAAAAGGTGCCATGCCAAAATATACACTTGCTTGGATATCCTTTACATCAATCTAGTAATAGTTTTCGCTCAGCGAGGTGTTACTTATTGGTCCTAAAGGGGCAAGGTACACAAATAAATGTGAGTACATGTTAGTTTTGGTGAAACTCAACGATATAAGTAAGGAGTCCTTTTATGTCGTGGCAAATTCGATAGGTTTTCCTAATAAGTTCTTAGACGTACCTATCAACCAAGAATAGTTTCTAGACTATTAGCAAAAGGCTTTTGCTTACCTAAGATGTTCTAGGATTAAGTCGACAAACTGTGCTTAGTTCTTCAATGATTTTAGGATCTTGGAATCATTTTATTCACACCTGCCGGAACACATAACTTGAATAAAATGCTTAATAAACATTGAATTATGCATGTATGCTAGAATTTAAGTTTATTAAGAGAAACTGTGAATGGTTATTTATTTGTTTATTCTTTTCAATTGTAGTTTTAATATGGCAAACAACAATCAAAACATCATCATGGGTTCTGAGCTTATGGTCAAGCTGAACCTGACAAATTTTCTTGAATGGGAAGCTAAGCTAGTTGAAATAGTCAAACTCAATGGACTTGAGTATGTACTATCACATCCCATGCCAAGCTACTATGCCAGAGACATGACCCCTGAGAGATTTTACGCCTGGGATGCGGATCTCAAAAAGGTTATGAGTCTCATGCTGAACAATATCCCTGATGATTGGGCTAGAAGGTTTGTAGCCTATGAACCTTTTACGCTCATCAAGAATCTGAGGGATATCTGTCGTGGAAGTACGGAGGACAGGGACCTGAACGTCCATGAGTTGATTGAATCAATGTCTGGTCTAAAGGTTAGTTCTCCCAACAGGTGTTATAGGATGGAGGTCCAAGAAACACATGTTCAGCTCCTTCGCACTAAACAGAGGGTAGGCGTCCCACTGAGGTTCCATGTGGATCTTATGTGTTCATATTTTGATCGCCTAAGTCTACTAGGAACACCAATAAGCGAAAGGATGGCAGTCTCTGTCTTGCTCAATTCACTACACAGTGGGTTTGGTCGCTTCAAGCAACAATACCTAAGTGAACCAAGAGAAGAAACAGTTGCAGAATTTATTCACCTTATCAGAAAGGCTGAAATAGTACTGGACTGTGAAGCCAAAGATTTACTCAAGGCTAGAAAGAGACCATTCAAGAAAGGTGGAAAGTCCAAGGGCAATGCTAGATCAAAGCAGGACAAGTCCACATCAAGCTGTCTTTATTGTGATGGAATAGGCCATTACAAAAGAGAATGTCCAAAGCTAAAGGAAGATCAGAAGAACGGAACAGTCGTTCCATCTTCAGGTATTTTCGTTATAGACTGTATACTTGCTAATTCAACTTCTTGGGTATTAGATACAGGTTGTGGCTCACACTTATGTTCCAATCCACAGGGACTAAGAAGAAGTAGAAAGTTAAGCAAGGGTGAAGTCGACCTACGAGTGGGAAATGGAGCACGGATTGCTGCATTAGCTGTAGGAACTTACTATTTGTCGTTGCCCTCCGGGCTAGTTTTGGAACTGGAAGAATGTTTCCATGTTCCAAGTCTTACTAAAAACATCATTACAGTTTCTTGCTTAGATGCTAAGGGATTTTCCTTTATAATAAAAGACAATAGTTGTTCGTTTTATTTTAAAGAGATGTTTTATGGATCTGCTAGATTAGTCAATGGACTTTATTTATTAGATCACGACAAACAAGTATATAACATAAATACCAAAAAGGCCAAAAAGGATGATTCAGATCTCACCTATCTGTGGCATTGTCGATTAGGCCATATAAACTTGAAACGCTTAGAAAGACTTCAAAGGGAAGGAATTCTAGAACCATTTAACTTAGAGGATTATGGTAAATGCGAATCATGTTTACTTGGCAAAATGACAAAGCAACCTTTCTCTAAAGTTGGAGAAAGAGCAAATGAACTATTGGGTTTAATCCATACAGATGTATGTGGACCAATGAGTACAAATGCTAGAGGTGGTTTCAGCTACTTTATCACTTTCACTGATGACTTCAGTAGGTATGGTTATGTCTACCTAATGAAGCATAAGTCTGAATCCTTTGACAAATTCAAGGAATTTCAGAGTGAAGTAGAGAATCAATTAGGCAAGAAGATTAAGGCACTGCGGTCTGATAGAGGCGGTGAATATCTGAGCTATGAATTTGATGACCATCTGAAAGAATGTGGAATTCTATCAGAATTGACTCCTCCTGGAACACCACAATGGAACGGTGTGTCAGAACGGAGGAACAGAACCTTGCTAGACATGGTCAGGTCAATGATGGGTCAGGCCGAACTTCCATTAGAATTTTGGGGACATGCACTAAATACAGCTGCACTCACTATAAATAGAGCTCCGTCTAAAGCTGTCGAAAAGACTCCATACGAATTATGGTTTGGAAAGCCTCCAAATGTGTCTTTTCTTAAGATTTGGGGATGTGAAGTATACGTCAAACGATTAATTTCAGACAAACTTCATCCAAAATCTGACAAATGTATCCTTGTGGGCTATCCAAAGGAAACAAAGGGGTATTACTTCTACAATACATCTGAGAAGAAAGTGTTTGTTGCTCGAGATGGTGTCTTTTTGGAGAAGGATCACATTTCCAAAATGACAAGTGGGAGAAAAGTAGACCTCGAAGAAATTCGAGTCGAACAACAAACTCTAGAGAATGCTCAAGATGACATTCAGGATGAAACTCAGAGATCTTTAGAAGAATCTGGTGAGAATCATGGTCAATCTAGAAATGTTACCCCGCGTAGATCGCAAAGATATAGATCTCAACCGGAAAGGTACTTAGGTATTTTGACGAACGAGAGCTATGACGTTCTATTACTTGAAAGTGATGAACCTGCGACTTACAAGCAAGCTATGACGAGCCCTAGCTCCAAGCAGTGGCAAGAAGCCATGCAATCTGAATTAGACTCCATGTCTGAAAACCAAGTATGGGATTTGGTCGATTTGCCAGATGGCTACCAAGCCATTGGAAGCAAATGGGTTTTCAAACTGAAAAAGGACAAGGATGGGAAACTTGAAGTTTTCAAAGCTAGATTGGTTGCAAAAGGTTACAGGCAAGTCCACGGTGTGGATTACGATGAAACCTTTTCACCAGTTGCAATGCTAAAGTCTATTCGAATAATGTTAGCAATCGCTGCATATTACGATTACGAAATATGGCAGATGGATGTCAAAACTGCTTTCTTAAACGGCGTTTTAACAGAAACTGTGTTTATGACACAGCCTGAAGGTTTTGAGGATCCAAAGAATGCTAAAAAGGTATGCAAGCTAAAGAAGTCAATCTACGGATTGAAGCAGGCATCCAGGAGCTGGAATATACGTTTTGATGAAGCAGTCAGTGACTTTGGTTTCATCAAGAACGCGGACGAATCTTGTGTATACAAGAAGGTCAGTGGGAGCAAAATTGCTTTCCTAGTATTATATGTCGACGACATATTGCTTATCGGAAATGACATTCCTATGTTGAACTCTGTCAAGATTTGGCTTGGGAAATGTTTTTCGATGAAGGATCTAGGAGAAGCACAGTACATATTGGGCATCAAGATTTACAGAGATAGATCTAAAAAGATGATTGGACTTAGTCAAAGCACTTATATCAATAAGGTGCTTGATAGGTTCAAGATGGTGGACTCCAAGCGAGGCTACCTACCCATGTCTCATGGAATGACTCTAAGCAAGACTCAGTGCCCAAAAACACTTGATGAGCGTAGACGAATGAATGGGATTCCATATGCATCATTGATTGGTTAAATAATGTATGCTATGATATGTACACGCCCGGATGTTGCGTACGCACTCAGTGCTACGAGCAGATACCAGTCAGACCCAGGAGAGGCGCATTGGACTGCTGCCAAGAATATTCTGAAGTACCTGAAAAGGCACAAAGATGACTTCCTGGTCTATGGTGGAGATGATGAATTAATTGTTAAAGGCTATACGGACGCAAGTTTCCAAACCGACAAAGATGATTTCAGATCACAGTCTGGGTTTGTCTTCTGCCTCAACGGAGGAGCAGTAAGCTGGAAAAGTGCTAAGCAAAGCACCATTGCGGATTCTACAACTGAAGCGGAGTACATTGCTGCACATGAAGCAGCAAAGGAAGCTATATGGCTAAGGAAGTTCATAGGTGAACTTGGTGTAGTCCCCTCCATTAAAGGACCAATAGCCCTGTATTGTGATAATAACGGAGCTATTGCACAGGCAAAAGAGCCTAGACACCACCAGAGAGTCAAGCATGTACTTCGTAGATTTCACCTTCTACGAGAGTTCGTTGAAAGAAAAGAAGTCGAGATAAGCAAAATTGGAACTGATGACAACATATCAGATCCATTAACTAAACCTCTGCCGCAAGCGAAGCACAACTCGCACACTGCAGCTATGGGAATCAAGCATATTGGAGAATGGCTTTGATGTCTCTGTTTAATGTTTTAAAGTTTTAGAGTTTAAATCTTTGTAAAACATTATTGGTTAATCATTCACAATAAATGAAAGGAATTCATTTTTCCATTTAATTTGTGGTTTATTAAATGATGAGTCCCTTCAACTTGACGATATATTCAAGATAGACTGTCAGGACCAGTCCTGTGACTAAGAAATGTCTATCAAGTGAACTTGAATGTCAAAGGTTGAAAATGGTCCCTAATCGGAGTTTTCTATAAAATTGGACGCATAGAAAACGTTAGACGATTAGAATGCAAGATGACTAGTAGTTCTGTTTCTTGAACTATGTGGACATGGCAATGTCATAATCATTTGCATAGATACTTACTTTGGGAAGACTAGTATCGGACAAGACCTATGAAACTTTACTGTAAGAGATGAAAGTCTGTCATAAGTAAATTTCATTAAATTATTAGACACTAAATCCTCAATACCTGAGTGATTTGAGATTACTTGTTTGAGAACTGGTTGCTTTGACGTTGACCAACCGTCGCACCGTAAAAGGAGGCTATAAAGGCAACGCTCAGGTAATCACCTATCAAACGAAGTCTAATCTCAAGATCGCAAGATTGGGATTGTCCTCTCATAAATCGGGATGAGATGCTTAAAAGTTGTACAAGGCCACTCGGAGAGCTAGAAACTGTGAAATGCATGGCCGTGCTCGGATGAATCATAGGCTATGATTATCTGTTTATTTGATCAGTTGAACTCTGAAACCGAGGAACACCTCTGGACATAATAAGGATGACAACTCTTACCTTATGTTCAAGAGCAAGCATCGAGCGACAAAGGAATTAGGAAATGCACACTTGTCCCTAAGGACAAGTGGGAGACTGAAGGAAATAATGCCCTTGGTCCAAGTATGCATACTATGTTAAGTCTAATAAATGCAGTTCAGTATTAATTAACAAGTTAATAATTCAGTGAGATCAAGTGAGCTGAATGCCTAGCTAGAGGCCGCTTCAGTTCAAGTGGAATTAATGATATTAATCCACAGCTTACTCTTGACTGAACCCGTAGGGTCACACAAATAGTACGTAAACGGATCAAGTATTTAATGGCATTAAATACTCCATCTATGAATATTCGGAACCGACGGATCTTGGTTTCAGTGGGAGCTAAGATCGTCACAGGCAAGAAATGAATACTCCGGAAACGATGATATTGCCGGAAACGGAAATATGGATCGTATCGGAAATATGAATATTATCCAAGTCGTAGATGTTGCCGGAAACGGAAACATGGTACGTATCGGAAAATATTATTGGAAATGGAAATATTACCAGAATCGGAAATATTGCCGGAAACGGAAATATTGTCAGAATCGGAAATATTACCGGAATCGGAAAATAATTCCGGAAACGGAAATATTAAATATTTGTTCGAAACGGAAATTAATTCCGGAATCGGAAATATTAAATATTGTTCGTATCGGAAATAAATTCCGGAACTGGAAATTTAATCGGAAGCGTATCGTACGAATTAGCATCGGACGAGGCCTGCCGGACGAAGGCCCAGCACGAAGCCGGGCCATCGCCCAGCAAGCACGCGCGCGCCACAAGCCCAGCCAAGGCAGCGCCCAGGCCTACCACAAGGCAGGCCCAGCGCGCGCCAAGGCCACCGTTGCGTGGGCCGCGCTGCGTGGGCTGCTGCTCGCACGCGCATGGGCAGCCCTTGTGGCTGCCGTGTGTGTGTGAGTTTGTGCTCATGCGTGATTCCTAAATCTACAAGAGTCAGTGTATGATTAAATTTCTATTCCTAATTGGATAAATTAATTAAATAGAATTCATGTAGGATTCTAATTTCAATTAATTCGTATCCTACTAGGATTACGATTCCTTTTCCATAACTCTATAAATAAAGGCCTAGGGGTCATAATTTATACACAAGTTTAAAAGTATTCAAAAGTGAGTTTTTTGAGAGAAAATTAAAACACACATCTTGCTCATAAAGTGCCGAAATTTTCTAGTACCTTAAGGGCGATTCTAGTTGGTCAATCTTAAGGCGGATCCGGACGTGCTGTGGACTATCTACGGAGGGACGACACTTGGAGTCCTAAAGACTTGTTCTTGTTCGGTTCGGGCGCAGCTAGGGAGGGCACGCAACAAAGAGTATGCATCTAAATTATGCTATATGATTATGTGTAAATAATATGTTGTCCTGGGTTAATGGTTGTTTCCGCATGATCTATGTAATGTCATATGTATCATAACCTAACACTTCCCAATCCTTCCAAAATTGGGGTTTCCCTGTCAGCGGAATATCCTCCACCTGAATTGGTGTGAGATATGTGAAAATCTGCCTCTGACCCAAAGTTGGATTCCAGTATTTCGCTTGAATTTGAACACCCACCACTTCCTCCTTGGTGAGATACATTGCTGTAAGGCGATCGGGGTGGCCCATGTCTTGACCTTGAGTTTCGAAACGCAAGGGAACTATGGTAACTCCTCTTGGCAACGGAGGTAGAGGTTGGCGATTCAAAACCGGCGCCCGGGTCGGAGCCCCGAACACCCAGTTGCGCTTGCCTGCAATTAGCCTCGGCCCCACCGCTATTGGTGAATTCGGGTTTCTCTCCCGATTGTAACCCCTGTTTCTCAGAGGCAAGGAATATGGAGGGCCTTTGTAATTGAGGGTGTTGAGGGTTTTCAAACTGCTCCTCAGTTCTCCCAATGTTGCTGCCGTTCCTTTCCTGGTCGTGCATGTCGACATCGGCGATGAAGGAAATAGATTCAGAGTTCGATCGGACTTCTGTTCCCAAGGGTCTTCCGGTAATCTTGTTGGGATATTGACCGGAATCCTGCCAAATTCCTTCCTTTTCCCTAATTCCTGAGATCGTCGCTGATAAGTGGTTATTATTGGCGATGACATCTCCATGCATGTGACAGTCTTCTTTTGATCGGACTCCATGAGAAATAGAAGAAGAAGAACTAAAAGGTGTTTGTTTTTTTTGGTGAAGAGAGAGAGAGTGTAGAAGAAGGGGAGTGGGTGATAGGAACTGCTGCATTCTTTGGACTATTTGAAGTGTTGTTTGTGGGGGTAGAGCAAGGGTTTAAAGCACCAACAGCCAATGTGTCGTCGCCCAACGGCTTCGAGCTTGGAGCCACGTGTTGGAACTCTCTGTTATCATTAATATTTTTGCTTGTTGAGATAGAGAATAGATTTTCTTCATTATTCAAAACCATAAAATTATTAGTAGACAAATGGAGCTGCTTTGTTGATTGGGCGGAAGAAGAAGAGGGTAAGTCACCTGCATTTTTTGAAGAACTCGTAGCATTTATTCTGGAAATAACCTGCTAGTTATTGGATTTCTTCCCATAGTCATTAATTTTCGAATTGTTCGAGGTAGTCCCTCCCGATTTTCCTTTATAATTGTCCATTCGTTGTTTAGTGTATTTCTTATTAGTAACTAAAGTCCAGGGCCCATATTCTTGGGTTGTATTGTTATTTAATTTTTGTGGAACCTCTAAACCCTCCGCAATACTACTATTATTTCCTCGATCCTGATTATTACAATCATTAGAGGAGAGATCCTTAATATAAGGACTACTTTGATCCAAATGTTTTTTGTTTAAACAATTCTGTTTTACATGCCCAATTCTTCCACATTCAAAACATAAGGTATCGAGATTCTCATAAGCTATTGTCTGCCAATCCCCACCGACCCAAACTTTTGTAATTAGTGGTTTATCCAAATCGACCTCAATGAAAACCCGAGCATAGCGGGCCCTAGTTAATTTGTCTGTGGCATAATCTACTCGAATGGGTTTGCCCGCTAATCCCGCAATACAAAACAACGCTTCCTTATCATAATACTCCACAGGTAACTCCGAGAATCTAGCCCAAACCATAATTTTGTCAAAATTATGTAAAGATGGTCTAAAATTTGGTTTCCAAGTAGTTAGCATAAGATAGTGATCTAAAATGAACCATGGACCTCCAAATAAGGTTTTTTCATAGTCTTCCTCAGTCGAAAAACGAAAATAAAAAACTCCTTTCCCTACATCAATAATTTCTAAAGTTCCTTTAATTCTCCACATAGCTCTTACCCTTGTTTCCATATAAGACGATTTAATATTTAGCCCTAGACATTTACCCATTAAGGTGTGTTTCCAAGGATTTCTTAATCTAGCTAAGGTATTTTTATCAAAATGAACTACTAAATTACCTTCTGGTGTCATGTCTTCTTGTTCTTCATTCAAATCCTTAGATGCCGTTATAATTCCTTTAGCCTCCTCGAACCATTGCGTGGATTTGCTAACAGCCTCTCGAAAAGAGATGATTGGTCTTGCTATTTTTGTTGATCCTTCGTGTGGTAATTTTTTGTCTGAATTCCTTTGATTCTTCGTGGTTTCCTCCATTTGATCCGTCAAATCTTCCATAAGAACCTCCCTTTGCTCAGTTAGGTGTTGATTATGGTGTGCATGCAGATCATTTGGATTAGGAGACGGCGTCTCCTCCTCCATTTTGATCTAGGGTTTTGTTGAGAACAAATATGAATTGACTTTCCTAAGGTTCTCTCTAGTTTCTCTCTCTAGTTTCTCAGCGTCACAACAACAAATTTACAACCTAGGTACTAAGAGAAACTAAAGAACAACAAGAACATTGTAAAAGGAAACAACAACTACAACCCAACCGAAAGAAAAGGTGGTCGATGAACATGCCCACAAAGATGCCTTGCCTTAAACCAGGGACTAGGAGCCTGATAGACCAAGAGGGACTCAAACCCACACTAGCCCTTTACACCCCACCACATACATAAAAAGGGAAGGATGAAAACGGCAATGGAGGAAGTATGACACCAGCAAAGAGACCTTAACATTGCAGAGACCTTCAAGCTTGGTGATTAATTTAAGCGAAGAAAACCCCTGACGAAGAATGCAACCTGTTGAACTACGGACACATGACACCAGTCCACTCCTAGAAAGACATAACAACTTCCCATAAGAGATGAAATGCAACTCGGAGAACCACTTTCCATCATGACTCTGCCATGAGAAACCTTGCACCCGAATGCAAGCTCTCTTCCCACAACTCCAACCATGAAGTTAGGAAGAAAATTGGAGGACATTAATTGGTTACCCCCGTACATTAAATATGGGAAACCTCCTTCAATAGATTGATTAACATCAATGACAAACGATGACATCACCAACAAACTAACAACACTACCAATAGGAATAACAACCCCGTATGCAGACGAAACGACATCTCAATAAACTTAGTATTCCATCAAATAACTTCTGAAGGAAAACCCAAACCTAATATCCTCAGGATAACAACTATGCTGAATTTCCTCCCCCACACAAGGGAGGTGCAACACACTGTCCAAACACCTTGAGCAGGGAAAAGCTTCCTTATGCAAACCCCAATATAATAGTACAACCCCTTGGGTTACCTAACCCACATACCAATAGTCCCCCAAATTAACCAACAAAATCAGAGCAAATGAAGCCAACAAACCAAATGACAACAACTGACTAGGAAAGTCCTACTCAAGAAACTCCAAAACACCAACCTACCCATAAACCCAACAACCTCAAAAGAAAGCAGACTAACTAAAGAGAAGAAAGAAAAATCATATCAATCGGGTAGGCAACAGCAATCGGAGAAACCCCTAACATATCGAACTTACGTATTAAGGAAGAAGAGTAGACAAAAAGGAAAATTAAGAAATCCCACAAACCATCGAAAAAAGGCGGTGGGTGAACTCCAAAACCTGATCAAACCTGGAGAATCACCCATAAAAACACCCCACACCACCCAGACGAAGGAAGCTAACAAAAATGTAGGGGTTTACAATTAAATACATAACATGATAGCGGAATAACCCCAAAACCAGAAAACGTGTATAAAGTATGGTTTAAGCAATACATACGTTTGTAGCGTGTTTTCCTCTTATGTCTACGGACACGAACAAGAACTCCAATCGTAGTTCCTCTACTTGATTCACTGAAAGTGCAGATCCGCCTTGATGATTGATAGCTTAGATATTAATCAAGGTTTTTAAACTTTTGGGAAGAACACTCTAATGGGGGCAGAATGAGAATTAGTGTAACGCCCCGACCTCTAATTCAATTATTAAAGCATAATTAGCAGCGGAATTAACCTAATTGGTCGGGACATTACCTGCCGTAACTTCCTTTTCGGAAATTACAAGGCAAACATCAATCATAAGCCTTTAAATACTCCAATATACATATAATAATCCTTTATATTACCAAAATGAAAGTACATTACTTACTAAAAGTCTTTAATTAAAATTTTGAAACTATTAGAACCGTAAACATAAACTAGGTGGATAATATTAAAGTGAAACTCCTCGCCACTACTCGTGTCCATCATCCCCCGCAGTACCTAAAACGGAAAACAAAACGGTGAGCCGAAGACTCAGTAACGAACTATTCTAGCAGCGTAAATTCATTTCAATTCATTTTATTTAATAACACAGGGAGAATAGAATAAGTAAAACATTTAATAAAACATCATATTCAATTCATTCATAAACTTTGCAATTTAACATGCTAGTTGTCGGCAAGTACGAACCGTGAAGGAATTCTCCACTGGGCCTGGGCCCATAAGAGCCTGGGCTCATCATCGTAACATGGGCCTGGGCCCTGAGCCTGGACTCATAAACCATGGGAGCCTGGGCTCGTAATCCATGGGTGGACAGGTGTCCGTGGTGCATGCATGACCGATAGATAGGAAGATGGTAGTTTATATACCGCCAGACAAACCAGGTCTTTCACTTTCATTTTATCATGTTTTATGTATTTTTACTAAGCCTTGGCTTGTATTTCAGTTCGAAATAACATAACTCATTTAGCTCATAAAACATCATTTTGATCCTGTGATCAATAAACATATCATTTCTTTCAAAGCGTTGCATAAACATAATTTTATGAGAAAACTCAATCAAATCATATTATAATAAACAATTCAAACAAATCATATTTCATCCCACAATCCATAAAACACATCAAAACATTTAATTCATAAATTCAATCATAACGTCATAACTTCATAAATCATATTTATAAGAGGATTGCGGGTACTAGCAATAGCCGTTACCTCACTTCCACGACTTTGCTAAGGATTTTCGTTGGTTCGTTCGTCCTGAGCTCCGAGTCCAATTTCTTTAAAAATATTAAATAATTGAATTAGTACCAAAATGATAAATAATTTAACTTAATAATTTCGAAACTTTATAATTAACCAATTTTCTAATAATAATGTTAAAAAAAAATATAATTTCATAGTTTTAATGAAAATATAATTAAACGCCAATTTTAGTGAAGAATATAATTAATTGAAATTTCAATCGAAATATATATTTTTTCCTTAATTAATTTACACGAAAATCTTATTTAAATTTTGTCCTTGATAAATCCGTTTAGTAACTTATTTTAGTTAAATCGATAATATAATTTTAAATCAATATTTTATAAAATCATAAATTTTATAAGTAATAAATTTAATAAATAACGAATTTTAATAAAATCTAATTTCAAAATTTAACGAAATATTATTATTAATCGAATTTGCGATCAAAATACATGTATATTTTATGAATCGATTTTAATAAAAATATTATTTAAATTCCATTTTGATAGATAAAACTAGAATCTTATTTTCATAAAAATTGATAATAAAACCTTAAAAATAATAAATAATTTTATTAGAAATTAACTAAACTATCAAATTTATTAAGGCATACAAGTTTATAATGAGAAAATCTGAAAATGCAAATTCAGATCTTAACTTACCAAAGGCCCAATTCAATTGGCCCAACCTTAATTTTGGGTTTGAGGGAAAATAAAAGCCAAAGTTTTAAAATTGGATTTCTGGTTTTGGTTTTTGGGATAAGGCACGACAAGGGAGGAGGGAGAGGAGACGGACGAGGAGAAGGAAAGAGGAGGGAGAAAGGAAGGGTGGCTGGGGACTCGACGCCGACAGGCGACAGTGATGCCGGTGGTTTGGTGGCGGCAGAACGGCGAGGGAAGGGGGAAAAGAGCACGAACAGGGGCGAAAACAAGGGAGATTGGGGTGGTTTCGTGGGTGGTTCTGGGCGGAGGGGAGGACGGCTCGCCGGGGAGAGTGGCGGCGGAGGTTGGTTTGCAAGATGAAGGGGGTAAGTTGGTTGCTGCGTGGCGTTGGTGGTGGTGCAAGCAAGGAAAGAAGAAGAAACAGGGGAGGGAGCAGGGGGATTCGAAGAGCAAGGGAGGTGAGGGTGGTGCTTGCGGTGGGTGTGGCGGCGGTCGTGCTTGATCAGGGTGGTTCTGGTGGTTGTTGGACGGTGGTAGTAGTGGTGGTAGTCAGCCAGTGATGGTGGTTGTGGGTGGTGGTTTGAACCGAGAAGGAAAACAAGGAAGGAATGTTTTGTTTTTCTGCTTTATTGATTGATTTTGGGTGAAGAACAAATTGGCAATTGTCTTATTATAAACTGAGAAGGGTGAAGAAGAAGATTCAGCCCTTGGGGATCAAGCAATTGAACCAAGACTGAATTGAGAGGAAAAGGGGAAACAAGCAAAATGCTCCTTGTTTTGTACGTGGGAAGCAAGGGAAGAGAAGAAAAATGGAATCTTGCTATTCCAAAGGCATTTTTATTTTATTTTTTTTTGTAAATTCACAATATTAGGTTAAAAATTCAGAAATTATTGCAACTTTCGGAAATTTATAAAAATAGAAAAGTTTAAATAAATAAATTCGTATAAAAGTGTCATTAACGAAAAGTAAATAAATTTTCGTTCATAATTTTATCGTTTAAAATAAATCGTAAAAATGATTAAAATAACGAAATTCGATTATTCGTAATTTAATTAAAACGAAATCAAGTTAATAAATATTTTTAATTTTAATAAATCGAATTTAAAATTTCGGGGTATTACAATTAGGGTTCTCAAACTCTATAGGGTTAGAATGAATATTCAGTTGAGTGGAAAATTAAGAGTTCCACATTTAATTTGTTTATTTAATTTGCACTATACGTATATAGTGTAGATTAAATAAACAAAACGAGGAGTCAGTTTTTTTATAAAAATTGAAGTCATTTGCATCGCACTTTAACAAAAGTGTGACGTAAATGGTACTTTCAGTTGTTTTTTTTTTAAAAAAAGTCATTTGCGTCGCATATTAGGTGAAACAGCGACACAAATGACTTTTTTGGCACCATGCTGAAAAGTCATTTGCGTCGCAGATTTAGCTCATGTGCGACGCAAATGATTGTCATTTGCGCCGCACAAAAGTACGACGCACATGACTTTAGGTCATTTGCGTCGCGGCCTTTTGCATCTCGCAATGTGCGGCGCAAATAGACTTAAATGAGCGACGTAAATGAGACTTTTTCCACTCGTGCATATTTAAAACTTTACATTCAAAGATAAAACGGTACGCAGACCGTATTTAACTATCCTAGTTGGGACATACTAGTCATCCGCAACACCTGCAATACATAATAATAAATATATTTGCATTCACCCATTCGTATCCTAAAACGAATGGCCTAGTAAGCTTTACAAGTATTTACATGATTAATTAAAATCACGTTCATGTAAACGCTTCTGAAAAGATTAATCTATTCCAAATTATAATCCTTAGAACTAGTATTTTGGCCCGGGCGATGCCCCAGAGTATTATGTGAATAACAATTAATTATTATATTTAATGAAATTATGTAAGAATTTTCTCACAAGTTAATTTTTCTGTATTATATTTATATTAATTTTGCAAAGATAACATATAAAAAGTCATAGCTCAATTGGATAACACTTTAGTGTTGAAAGTGAAGGTTGCGGGTTCGAATCTTATAAAAACCAGTTATCTCATTTTTAAAATGAAAATGGATTGATGACAATGTTGATTTATGGATTGAGGGAGAGTGCCACGTGGCATGTAGACGTTTATAGAAACGCCTTTTAATATATAGTATAGATAGATTATTCTAAAATAAATATTAATTTAACTAAAATAAAATGTCCTACGAAAAATTAATTAAATGATTAATTTAAATAATTTCATTTAAACGGCTCCCACTTAAACCAATATTGAATTTGGACCTTTTAATTTTAAATATTTAAACACGCTACCCGGCCCAAGTCAAATAAAATAAAATAATGAAAAAGTCTGCCGCTAGCCCCTTCGTGCAAAAATAAGTCCAAAGCCCAAAATTAGGCCTCATAATTTAAAGGATTTTTTGCCAAAAAGGACCTTTTATAAACGGTTTTTTGCGAGAAAGGACCTTTTATGACGAAATTGGTGAAATGGGACCTAAAACATAATTTTTTTTGTTGATTGGGACCTTTTACCGGTTTTTTGGAGTTGACCCAAGATTCAGGCAACGACTTTGACACGTGGCAATCGGAGAGTGCCACGTGTCCATTTAATGATTAAAAAAAAAATGCCCAAAAAAAAAAATGCCTAAAAAAAAAAAATCGATTTTTTTTTTTTTTTTTGGCCCCAAATCGAATTTCTTTTTTTATGCCCCAATTTTGCGAAGAACCCTAATTTTTTCGACGCAAAATTAGAACAATTGAGGGGGAAAACTAGCAAACCTCATTCGTGTGGCTATGAATAACAATTCGTGGTAGACAATTTCAGTGACGAACTTTAAGGCAATTGGGATTTTGGAGGGAGAATTGGAGCAAAAAAATCGATTTGGGGCAAAAAAAAATCGATTTGGGGCAAAAAAAAAAATCAATTTGGGGCAAAAAAATCAATTTCGATTTGGGGCAAAAAAAAAATCGATTTGGGGCAAAAAAAAAAAAATCGATAATTTTTTTTTTGGGGGGGGATTTTTTTTTTTTAATCATTAAATGGACACGTGGCCTTCTCCGGTTGCCACGTGTCAAAGTCGTTGCCGGAATCTTGGGTCAACTCCAAGAAACCGGTAAAAAGTCCCAATCAACAAAAAAAATTATGTATTAGGTCCCATTTCACCAATTTCGTCATAAAAGGTCCTTTCTCGCAAAAAAACGTTTATAAAAGGTCCTTTTTGGCAAAAAAACCTAATTTAAATCGAAGCAAAAACCACAAAATTTGCAACATGGGCTGGGCTTGCGCCCAGCCCAATGCCGCATTGGACCACAGCGTGCCGCACAAGGCAAGGAGCAGCGCGCCCCTCCCCTGCACAGCATCTTTGCTCCCTCGCAGCTTAATGTTGTTGCTGCTGCTTCGCGTGTGCCAGGCTAGCGTGCTGGCTGCAGCACTCGTGTTTTGCCATGTAGGGGTGTTCATTACTGGGTACCCGACTTTTCGGATATCCGAAAAAGCGGGTACCTGCAAGTTAAAAAATCGTCCCACGACCCGACCCGGAAAAGCCGGCTACCGGGTCGGGTCATAGTGTACCCGGATTTGTTACTTCATACTATGATTCTTTACTTCTTCCGTTCTCAGGGTACTCAGATTTGGAGCACTTACCAAATTACAGAAAGAAACTTGTTTGCATAACTTAAAAATTACACAAATCTCATAAGTATCAACCCAAAAGTGGGTATTATACCAAGTTAGAAGTGGATTGCACCAGAGTATCCAAATTAATAAGACCTTTAAAGTAACTATTACAGCAAATTATCAAAAGCATCAATTGAAGTTTAAAATTAAGCTACATATTCAACACTACATATGAGATAATGGAGATAGATAGAGAAGATATAGAATGAGAGATGGACAGTCGTTTTTAGCGGCCAAAATAGAAGGATGATCGAACTAAGAGTCATGGTGATATTAGATCTTGTTGGGGAACTTCTGCATCAGCTACTCACTTTCCTCCTTGTGTTCTGTTATGTCGTCGGCTACAATTGAATATCTTCAAAGAGGAGAGAGAAAGATAGGAGTTGGTGTATGTGAGTGGGAGTGAGAAAAATGTGCGGTTGTGTGCAAAAAATTATCAAAGTACACCAAACCCTACCATGTGACTAACGAGATACCCATCTTAGCGGGTATTCGGGTACCCGTATATTCAAAAAAACGGCCCATGACCCGACCCGGTTTTATGTTATTTTATCAGGTCGGGTACCCGGCCCGTTAAAAATTATAAAACAAGTCAATTACCCGGTAAAATTTTGTCATGGTCAACGGGTCGGGTATTTTTGAACACCCCTAGTGACATGCGCTGTTGCGCCGGTGGCCTTGGGACTACTGCATGCAAGGGCTACGCCCAGCCTTCTGTATTGCCGTATACCCCTTTGTTTCGTATCCTTGGTGCGTGTTACACGCACCCTCGTCCAACTAATTTAAATTTTTAATTTTAATCTACGAAACATTATTTGCACGAAATATATTTTTCGTAATATTAACAAGTCCAATTGTTTTAATTACGAAAAATAATAAAGTGGGTGATTTATATAATTTCAAACAATCCAATTAATGGAATATAATATATCTAGACTAACGAACATTCAAATTTAACGAACAATGAACATCAACAAAAATTTGAATAACTTTGATAACCCATTCCAAACATTTAAATCGTTCTAAACATTTAAATTTCATATTTATATCAAATTTGGTTTAGGTGAACGATTAAATTAACGAATGCAATCAAAATTTTAATCCTTGAATTTTTAAACAAGTCATTTAAACATGAAATTATATTCCCATTCTCACCTAAATAAATTTTCAGATCCAACCAATTAATAAAAATAAGTTTCGATCTAAAATCTATTAATCTAGGTTAAATTGGAATTAGGGTTTATAATTAAAATTTATGAACGGAAAAAATTATCATAGGTTCATAATATTATATGCAATAGTAGGACAAAATTTCAATTAATTATACGTTAATTCGCTCATATAACTAATTAAATAACGCATCAAAATTAAATTATATTCATTAAACAACAAAAACGCCAAAAAAATCCAACTTCGGGGCCTGTTTTTGAAATTATGTTCCCATGACTTAATTTTAAAACGCCATTTTCAATCAGATTAGTCGAAATTCTCACACTTTTCGAATACAGTACCTATTTCAACGATTCATCCAATAATTACGAAAAATATTCTAAAAGTAAAAAAAGTTCAGAAATCTCGGCAGCACATAAACATATGAAATCTGCTAAAAAGTACTTAATTCACATGAAGCTCATGATATCACTGTAGGGGTTTACAATTAAATACATAACATGATATCGGAATAACCCAAAGCCATGAAACATGTATAAAGTACAGATTAAGCAATACATACGTTAATACGTTACGTTTTTGCGTGTTTTCCTCTTATTACTACGAACACGAACAAGAACTCCAATCGTAGTTCCTCTACTTGGTTCACCGACAATGCAGATCCGCCTTGATGATTGATAGCTTAGATCTTAATCAAGGTTTTTAGACTTTTGGGAAGAACACTCTAATGGAGGAAGAATGAGAATTAGGGTTCTCAAACTCTCTAGGGTTAGAACGAATATTCAATTATGTGGAAAAACATTGTGTTTAGGTTATTAAAATAACCTAATAAACAAACAAAACCAACCGGCCAAAGCCAAGGGGCTTCGATCGTCCAACAGGCCCACGAGGCACGAGCACGCAGCCAACGCGCTGCTGGACCGCGGGCCACATCGCAGTTGTTGCTGCTCTCTTACGCGCGCGAGCCTAGGCAGCAAGGCCATAGGCTAGCGTTGCTCGCTTGCGCGCTGCGCCCATGTGCCTTACGCTTCGTGCGCTCGACTTGTGGGTTGCTTTCGTGTTGCAATTAAATTATATATCCTTTGACAATTTATTTATCATTTTGTACTTGACGATCCAATGTCGTACGATACGATTATTTGTTTCGCCTAGCTTACGAATATACGCAATACAATATACGATTTCACAATCCAATGTTAAATCATATAATTATGTTTTCCGAACTAATTTCCCGAAAATCCATTAAATGAATTTCCGATTCATTTAATTCGTCCATCTGTTTCCTGTCATTGGCGTGGCCTTGTAGGTTCAGTCAAGAGTAAGCTGTGAGCCAAATAATGATTAGAACTCACTGATCGGAAACATTGCTCCAGCTAGATGTTCCGGTCACTTGATCTTACTGAATTAATTATTCGTAATTAATCTGAATCTTGGTATTAGACTAATGCACATTGGGCGAAGGATACATTTCTTTCAGAGAAACCCAAAAAACCCAACTAAAAATTGGCCGCCACGAACAGAAGGTGAAAATCGTAGAGCTGATCATCATGGGCCCGACCCTACCCGAAAACTAGCGGGTTTTGGGCAGCCTATTCCGGTCCGATTTCCGGGCCCGGCCCAAACTTTTTTAAAAATTTGCGGGCTTTGGGCAACTCAAACAACACTTTTAGTTATAAATTTGACCCGGCCCGAAAATGGCCCGAAAAGCCCGCTAATTTTGACCCGAAATAGCGGGTTTTGGGCACACAAAATTGGCCCGAGCCTTGGCCCGGCCCGGCCCGACACAATGGGCAGCTTTTTATTCTCTCGGCCTGGCCCGGCCCGGCTTTTGATCAGGTCTAGAAAATCGGGTAAAAAAACCCTTTAGAGCACCAAACAACCAACTAAAGCAAAGAAAAACGAAAATAAACTGCATAAAAGAAAGATCACTAACCGGATATGACGATCTAAAGAAGCACGATCACCAATCGCCGGTGAGGAAGGAGGTTCAAGGAGGGGGTGAAAAGGCGATGAATTGAAGAGAGAGTGGAGAGGGGAAAAAATAAGAGAGAACTGGAGTTGATATTCGGTTAAATTTGTAATGATGAGCCAACGCACTTATTTTTTTTAATAATATATGAGGTTATATGATATATTTCGCATTAGCTTAAAAACAAAAAATTATATACTATTTCTGAAGTTTTATATTTAATGGTGCCCTACTATTCTTATATCACCAACTTGTGTTGGTTGCAATTGTACAAACATGCATTACTACTTGTACTAGTGTTTTCTCGCAAATCGTGGGTATGGAATTCTAATGAAATCGTGTTCTCAACTCGATCTAGCTATCCCGAGAAAAGAATTATGTACAAGGTACAATTGAATGAGATCCTAGCTACTACACTTTATATGCCGGGTTAAGTATGAGGATTTTAATGAAATTGTGTTCTTAACTAGCTAGAAAAGAATTACGGTGTACTATTTAAATGAGATCCTAAGCTACTAGACTTTATATGTTGGATAAGTAAGGGGATTTTAATGAAACAATGTTCTTAACTCGAGCAATTCCGAGAAAAGAATTATCATTTGAATGAGATCCTAGCTACTAAACTTTATATGTCGAGGAATATTTATTTTCCACCTTTTGTCAATGTGGGAGTAATAAACATGATTTTTCTTAACATGAAAGAAATAACTATAACTCTATAAGGAAAGACCCATTTTCTCTCACGTGATAGCATACTCATCCTTTTCAAAAATCAAAATAAGGCGCATAAAAGTCTAACGACAGAAATACAAAGCATTATACATTCTTGAATCTGATAAGTAAATTGGACTAAATTAATTAAAAATTCTTCTCTTTTGTATTTATGTTTCTGTTTTTGGTGGCTAAATTGAAGACCAATCCCTCAGTTATACAATTATTTATGTTGGGTTTATTTCTTTAAATGTATAGTTTTAATCTACTCATGCATCTAAAAAGGAAAAGGATTAAAGGAAATGTAGTTGATAGAGAAAAGCGTGTTAAATTCTTAGCTAACACATAGACCCAACTTAGCTAATTGGCTTTATGCAAATACAGTAAAAGACGGTAGCCGGTCGGTGATTAAAGATGCAAATAGAGGGTTAGTTCAGGGATAATTAATCACTTGTCCCCTACAGGCTACAAGCTAATTAGATCAACTACTGCCCCGTATATAATCTCGCTACGTCACTCGTCAATATCATGTATGTTGTTGAGGTTAATTTTCCCGAATTAAATAAATTGATTATCAATTAATTGCATGTTGGTTCAGTGGTCATTTGAGGCTGAACTTGGTAGGAAAAACTCGTGTTTGATCCCCCGCCACAATAATTGGAAGGGGACTGGAACTTATCCACCTAGAACTCAATTATCATTTGATTTTAGGAAGGAAAAATACTGAGTTTAGATACTCCATGTTTTCAAAATGCGGATTCTAATCATCTTGTATTTATGATAGTATTATATGTTTTGAGTGGTTATATGAACTTATAAACCTCCACATCAGATAATCAATTATTAGATCTTTTCGTAAAAATGGTATATAAATTGACACAAAATTTGACGATGCCACCCTTTATATTAAGTGGTATACGATTAAGCAATGATTAAGCATTAATCCTACGCATAAGATAAGCTTCCAATCTTCCATCAATCCATAAGGCACAAATGAGCTATTGCTTACCTCAATAAGCACAAAACAAGGGCCAAATTTGAATAACCTACAATCATGATATTCTTTTATTAGAGAACTAAGTGCACAAATAGGGCTCTTGAATAATTTCTTTAATGAAGAACATATAAGGTTGTGACGTTAACCGAAAACATCGAAAATCACTGCTCGCGTCAAACTAGAAGCGGTGGAGTACGAACTGTGTTTTATGATGCAGAATAGTGATTGTTTTGCGTGTAACAGTTATGTATGTTCTTTGAATATGTAGTTTGCAAATCTAATTTATCATTGTAGATATGATGTCGTATAGCTGATTATTAATAATATTGTTCTCCCCGACTCCCCGTCAAAAAAAATTGTGACATTAACGATAAACACATACACATAAGTTGTACGTAGTATATTGAAGCCTATTTAAAGTCTACTAATATAATTTTATGATGGAGTGATGTATCCACTCGTACGTAGTGAGTTGTATTCAAAGGACAATTCTCAGATTTATGCTATTAGATTCTTAATTTGTTAGCAAAATTTTCATCCACGTATCCAATGGCGGATATTATGTTAGAATAATACCTTGAATCGGTCAAGCCCCTTACAGCAACGGTTCAGCACGGAGATTTCACTGCCCGGTCAGCGAGTCGGGGTCCAGGGACGCAACGTGGTCCCTGATGGGGGTTCGGGGCAATGCCCCCAAACTTTACGGTATATGTTATTTTGGATTAGGGTTATCTGTTTTAGGCCTATTTTCTGGGCTTTTCCGCATCTGTCTAAAGAGTATTATATAAACTCTCTAGGTCATAATCTAGTTGTATTCTATAATCTGTACTCCTCAAGATCAATAAAACTTAATTTCATCCCCTCTACCCATGGACGTATAGCTAACACATTATTAATGAACCACGTTAAATCTTTGCGTTCTTTATTTATGTTATTTAATCTTTCTTTGCTTCCGTTATAACACATTTCCTTTGGATTAGTTGGGTCTGGAAGCTCCGAGCGGAAAATTCCATGGTATATTTTTAGTAACGGGATGACAGCCCCCAATAAAATTTGTGTATAATTTTATAAATTTCATATTATATTGCTTAATTCAATTCATCTATAATTGGCCCACTCGCAAAACTGTTTAAGATCTGTAAGACTGTAACTGATAAAGCATCTATCATTTTTCAAAAAAGGAACATGGAAATTAAAGATGGAGGACGTAAAGAGATATATGGTGTAGAATGAATACAAATTGATAGGTGTATATATATCCATGATTGATCGAACCAATAATAATAATAATAGAAAGGAAATGAGAATTGACAATTGGGGGTAAGCTAAGTGGCAATAGAGCCCCACTACCAAATGATCGATAGAGAGATGCTAAAATGTAGAATGATAGATAGATGTTGAATACTTGTGTGTGGAGTTAGCTGTTATGCAGCTTTCTGTGAGCTTATTGTCCTAAGCTACCACCTTTTTATCACTTGCGCCAGTGTACATTGTACTAGGAGGATACCGCAATTTTATTATTGTCAACAGATTTCAATTTTATCATTAATTTTCTCACTAATATATATGGAGTATCATCATATTCATATCACTGTTTGCATAAATGTGTAATTGTTTGGTTAACTATTACTCTTGGTTGCTTTTGAGTCATGGCCAAGAGGCATGAATTGATGCTTGTAGACTGTTCTAGGTTAAGTTTGCAGACAATATATGTGTGCAATAATATGACACGAGATCAAGATCCATTGATAAGGAGTATATATTAGAGAGAGTCGATCTAATTATTGTTTTGTGGTTCTCTCTCGATTTTCAAGATTTCATATAAACTTGTGTTTTATTTTTTGTTGGTATGTAACATCAATTCTTAAACCTATATTTAATTTGATGACAATTATTACTAAGTAGCTACTTTAATCATATGGATTACTCTAATTTTTTTTGGACTATGAATATATGCCAAAGGTGGCTAGCTTAACCACATGTATAAACATTCCAAATTGGTCTTTGCATGTGCATGGGTCAATCAAACTAAACATAATTTTATTGAATCATTCTTCAAAATTAATTTTCTTTTTATTTATTTATTTCAACAATTTAGACAATTCTTTTCCCACGTGCAGCCATCTGGTTGGAATTTTTGGATATTCCATTACAGAGGAGGAAAAGCATCAAAGTTTGGAATTCAAGTCTTAAGTCTCAACTAAAAGCACCCAACTTAACTTCGTTTTTTTCTTTTTATTTATTTTTATCTACGGAGTGCGTATATAGGTACGGACAAATATGAGGTTTAAATTCTGTATACACATCAAGCATATTAGTATCGCAAGAGACAATTTGATGGTCATTAACGTAGTAAGCAGAACTTGGAAAATCCCGTAGAAGCTTCGCTTCATTATTCAATATATCAAGGATATTCTCATCTTCTTTGACAATTTAGATATTAAGCACGTCCACCGAGTAGCTAACGGGGCAACAAATTGGACCGCAAATATTGATCACTTAACTAAGCAACACCATGAGTATCAAATCTTGTAATAGTCCCCACTTATTTTCCATTATAAACAACGATTACTTAGGAGTAACCCTCGTGTGAAAGGGCTCCTAATGTACTATTATTCTTACCTTGTCAAAAAAAATTAAAATATACAGAGAACGGAGTACATCGTATTTACAACAGCGTATACAGTAAAATTACAATATTCCCTCCGTTCCGGAATACTCGAACCGGTTTGACCTACATATAGTTTAATGCAATGTAATTGACTTATATATTATTTAATTAGCAGTTGATATATATTGGTGTACCTTTTTTAATATATACTTCAAAGATGCAACTTTTCAAAGATGCAGTGGAGAATGACTCACTTTTTAATGTTTTTTTAATAGGATATAGGTGGGTCCATGAATAAATATAATGTTAATAAAACTTTATCATTTATAGAAACGGTGCGAGTAATTCAATGGCTTTATAAGAAAAGCGATGCGAGTATTTCGAGATGGATGGAATATTTTCTAGTTTTTTCTAAAAAGAAAAAAGTTTGACATTAATTACGTACGGAATACGGAGTACTCCGTAGTTGTTAATTTTCATCAGGTGATGTTTGTGCTGAAACTTTAGAAATTGTCGCAGCAATTCTGAATATATTTGGCATTCCCCATGTACGGTAACGTTTTCATATTTATGGAGAATAAATATCAAAGTCAATAGCTAACCATGTAATCACGACACCTTCTTAGAATATTAAACTAATGGTTGCATTAGAGCATCTTCGGTGGTTATACATGGCATTTCCCATGTATTACCCTAGCCCCCCTAGGGTAATAATTAATCGGGTAATTTCAACTCTTGCTCTTCATTGTTCAGACTTGGTTTCGTCGTCAATGCAGTCTTTACCATAGCTCTCTTCCTCTCTCTTCTTGATCTGTCAACTGGAATCTTCAATTCATCATGGTTGCTTTACTGTATATTCTTCAGGCTTTTAATTTTTCCACAATTATTTTATCAACTTTTTTTTCCGATTAAATTACCAATTTTTGTTTGATTTCTACTCATTTTCAAATTCTTTTATTTGAACTTCCAACGTGGTTATGTTTGATATTTTTTTTACATGTGATTTTTTTATTTATATGTTTCTTTTTTTTTTCTTTTGAAGTTTCATATGTTCTATAGAGTTGTGAGAATTTTTTTTTTTTTTTCCTGATGGAAGTGGGATTGTTCTTATGATTAGCAGTTGGTTTGATTTATTGTGATGAAGTTGAATATATTACTCTCAAAGTTTCTGGATTTGAAAAAAAAATAAGAGGTATCCTCAAATTTTCGGGATTTGGGAAAAAACTAAGAACATTCTTGTATTTTTTTAAATAATAAAAACATTACTGTATTTTCAACAAAATAAAAGAGAAATTGCATTCATTAATATGTTTATATAGCTTCATTCCAAACACACGAAGCATTAACCCAGTAAAACTTACCTTATTTCCAAACCTCTTCCATAGCTATCCCCATAAATTTTCCACCCCTAAACTTGTCCTCCAGTAATAGTTCCCCAATAAAATCTACCCCCTTAATTATTAACTTTAATCCAGGCGAGCCCTTATGGAGAATAAATATCAAAGTCAATAGCTAACCATGTAATCACGACACCTTCTTAGAATATTAAACTAATGGTTGCATTAGAGCATCTTCGGTGGTTATAGTAGCTAAGAACTTGTTTGTAATTTGCAAAAGTTTTAAGTTACTAGATTAAGGCCCTATTCTTTTGAACTTTATTTGGCTGAACTGAACTGAACTGAACTGAATGGAAAATAATAAATAATAAATAATAAATAATAAATCATAAATAATAAATAATAAATAATAAATAATAAATAATAAATAATAAATAATAAATAATAAATAATAAATAATAAATAATAAATAATAATAATAAATAATAAATAATAAATAATAAATAATAAATAATAAATAATAAATAATAAATAATAATAATAAATAATAAATAATAATAATAAATAATAAATAATAAATAATAAATAATAATAATAAATAATAAATAATAAATAATAAATAATAAATAATAAATAATAAATAATAAATAATAAATAATAAATAATAAATAATAAATAATAAATAATAAATAATAAATAATAAATAATAAATAATAAATAATAAATAAATAATAAATAATAAATAATAAATAATAAATAATAAATAATAAATAATAATATAAATAATAAATAATAAATAATAAATAATAAATAATAATAATAAATAATAAATAATAAATAATAATAATAAATAATAAATAATAAATAATAAATAATAAATAATAAATAATAAATAATAAATAATAAATAATAAATAATAAATAATAAATAATAAATAATAATAATAAATAATAAATAATAAATAATAAATATAAATAATAAATAATAATAATAAATAATAAATAATAAATAATAAATAATAAATAATAAATAATAAATAATAAATAATAAATAATAAATAATAAATAATAAATAATAAATAATAAATAATAATAATAAATAATAAATAATAAATAATAAATAATAAATAATAAATAATAAATAATAATAATAAATATAAATAATAAATAATAAATAATAAATAATAATAATAAATAATAAATAATAAATAATAAATAATAAATAATAAATAATAAATAATAAATAATAATAATAAATAATAAATAATAAATAATAAATAATAAATAATAAATAATAATAATAATAATAATAAATAATAAATAATAAATAATAAATAATAATAATAAATAATAAATAATAAATAATAAATAATAAATAATAAATAATAATAATAAATAATAATAATAAATAATAAATAATAAATAATAATAATAAATAATAAATAATAAATAATAAATAATAAATAATAAATAATAAATAATAAATAATAAATAATAAATAATAAATAATAAATAATAAATAATAAATAATAAATATAAATAATAATAATAAATAATAAATAATAAATAATAAATAATAAATAATAAATAATAAATAATAAATAATAAATAATAAATAATAAATAATAAATAATAATAAATAATAATAATAAATAATAAATAACAAAAAATAATAAATAATAAATAATAAATAATAAATAATAATATAATTAATAATTAATGATTAATAAAAATAATAAATATAATGTTAATATTTATAAAAATACTCATAATAATAAATAATAACTACAATAATCATAATTATTTATTAATAACAATAATTACATATAATATTAATATAATAATAGTAATATTTAAGTAATAATAACGATAATAATAATTATTATATATATAAGTAATAAATGTCAATTTTAATTGCAATATCAAGAATAAAAATAATTACAAAGAAAGATGAATCCGTTCTTTTGTACTGAACTGAATTGAACTGAATGAAGCTGAACTGAACTAAACTGAACTGAACTGAACTGAACTGAGCTGAATTGAACTGAACTGAACTGAACTTAATGGAGCTGAACTGAACTGAACTGAGCTGAATTGAACTGAACTGAACTGAACTTAGTGGAGCTGAACTGAACTGAACTGAAATGAACTTAATGGAGTTGAACTGAACTGAATGGAACTGCAAAAAAGTCCAAAAGAATAGGGCCTAACTATTGAAGTGATTTTGATAAAATAGGTAGGCCAAACTAATTTGCTTGGGGGAAATCTGTCCATTTGGAACACAAATTTTAATTGAAATAAAGTTTAAATTAAATGGTTAATTAAAAATGATCTCAATTTAATACTTCATCCGTCTCTTTTATTCTTTACGTTTTATTTTTTGGATGCCCTAAAGTGTTCTTTACATTTCCTTTTATATTAATACATAAATGCCTTAATATTCTATTAAAATTTGTGTCCAATGATTATTTTAACCAATTAAATTCATTGAGTCATTTAATCTCTCACATTTTTTCATTGGGACGTTAAATCTTTCCCATTTTTCCAATATCAGAATTTTGATAAAAGTGAAAACATTATAAATAAACGTAATTTGCCTTGTTTAAACAAAAAAAATAGAGGAATCTCAATGCACATTAATTAGTCGTTAAAACGTGTGCAAAAAATCAAACATAAAGAACAAAAAGAGACGCGCGGATCATGGAGGGAGTAGCAAACTAGTTTGGTAAATTAGTTTTTCATTGGGATTTATAACATATCTATAACAACAAGATTTCTCGATCTCTAGCTTAAATATTAGTATAGGTGGTGATTAATAATTTTTCACGAGTAATAATTTTACAAACTATGCACAAATTATTTTAATTCACGAGTAATAATGAAAAATATTAGTATAGGTACTATAAAATTATTAATCAATCTCTAGGTATAGCTTTGTAAACCGTACATCGCACGAGTCTTATTAGTCTTAAAGAATTATGTATCTATCCAAGCCCTAGAATAATCAAATCTATACCTAGTATATGACTCGTGCGATGCACGGTTTACAAATCTTAACTTTAAGTGCGAAGTTAAATTTGTTTAGAAAAAACAAATTGTGGATTTTTCATTCTCATTTGCACCCGTCGCCCATAATTTCATGTTAGGTATAAAAATCAATTAACATCATATACTATCTTATTTTTGCATAAATGCACGATTTTTATACTCGTGAATGTATGATTTTTATCAAGAAATTATGGCAATACATATGCACGATTTTTATACTCGTGAATGTATCTATAACGTGAGAATTAAAATAATTAATTCTTTCTATACCTATACTAAAAGAGAAGTACCTCTCTCCTCCTATGTCCACATGTCGCTATCAGAATTATTCTCACGTTTAAAAGAAAATCAATATGATTTAATTTTATTAGTTGTGTTTAATTATATGATATATTTTTGGATTCTTCTTAATTTAACTAGTCTTTTGGCCCGTGCTTTGCACGAGCTTCACTTGGGGTAAGCAGTTTACAACATAAAACATAACTATTATTTTTATAAATTTTCTTTTGTATGAGTGGATGTAATGTTCCAAAAAAAATGTATGTAATATTTATTAGACAATACTTTGTGCAAGAACGTTAAAAAAACAAAACATAGTTTTTTATTAGCTACCCACTAAATCAGTCGAACAAACGCCTAATAATAGGCAAATCCTGTGGATGAAGTATCACAAAAGGTACCTCAAAAATAATTAAGGGGCTTAACCCTGTGACCTCCAAGTCACAAGGTGAGTTATCCACCAACTTGTATTGTTTATTCAATATAACTATAGAAGTAGGTATTAATAGTGTGTGTCATTCCATAACAATATTTTTTAGACTCAGTTATCAAAGACTCGCTCGATCTCATAGTCCTTGTTGCTTTTGGTACATTTGTTTACAGGATTTGAGCTTTTGATCATATTGCATATAGCCATATAATCTTGCAGACTACAAAATTATTACCTTTGTTCTTTGTATGAGTACTCCTGCTTAGATGAAGGTGAGGTCGGAGATACTTGTAAGATGAGGTCGGAGATACTTGTAAGGGCAATTGATTTTTAACCTGGTAAAAGGTAATGCCATAGGAATTTTTTCTTAAAATTGTATTTGTCTTGTTGATTATTTTTCCTTTTGTAAATACTTTCTTTCCCCTGTAGTAGTTAATATTTTTTTGAAAAATGTGTCATTATATTCCGAATATAGACTGAATTATGAAAGATGTTAAGAACTTTAGTAAAAGGATATGTTTATCTAACTATTAAATTATGGTCTTTGAATTCAATGTATGCCACTGACTTGTTTTTATCACAAGAAACTTTAAAGAGCGAAAATTGTATAATATTTTCAGCAAGCTAAATTACCGTGAACCTAAATTCTCATAAGAAAAGTAAAACTTTTAAACAAGTCTTACTACATATATAATTTACACAATATTGAAATTATTATTAATTCCCATAAATTTACACAAAAATTTGCTCATAAGAAATTTATAACTTGGTAAAAACATAAAACAATAAAAAGTATAACATAATCAAGGAAAATAGTAAAAATATATGCCATCCTTGAATGGGAAAAAAATGATTACTCTGTTAAAGCTGAACTTATTACCCTGTAAAAATTACACAACAAATAGAACACAAATTACCAAATTTTAAAGGATGTAACGCAGTAAGAAGAAATTTTTTGAAGAATGTTTGGCAATTTTGCCCGATTTTTAGCAAAATGGATGCAGTAATCAAATGATTGAAGATTGAACCATTTAAATGACCAAATAAAAAAAAATTACAGTGAACGAATTAGGGAAATACCTTGGTTATAATGAGTTCAAGAACCGAAAAAAGTTACAGAGTAATTCTTAACCATCTTGAGTATACACGAATTATTGGATAATACCTGAGGCCAAAACAACCAAAAAACAGATTGAAGTTATGCTTACATGTGATGTAGATGGGATAATTATAAGCAAACCAAAATGAATATATAACTATGTAAATCGTCTTAAAGTATAAAATTAAAAGAGGATGAAGATCATATAATAGACAACGTAATTGAAAAGAAAATGGATGTTTGGATGTGGTCTGATAAATACCGAGCACTTAACTGCAAATATCCATTAAAACCTGATGTCGTTTCAATTATGTATTAAATGGCTCATTGGTTGTTTTTTTAAAACATGTTGCCGTTTCAATTCATATTGAAGAAAGATGAAAATGTGGAATCATTAAAGTTGTAACATTGAAGTTTTTTTCTTTTCATATTTCTGTAACATTGAAGTTATGCATTCAATATTAAAGGAAGATGAAAAGGTGGAAGCATTGAACAATGTGGTGATTGTACATGCACGTGGCTTAGTGAAAAGGATTGGAATAAGGTAATGACACATGGCAAAGTAAAATGCATGATGATTATGTGTCTGCCATGTGTCTTCAAAATAACGTAGCTTACATGTCCTTATATTGGAGTTGGTTTTCTTTTTTAAATACTAGGTATTGATTAGCGCGTATATTATCTTCTAAAATATTACATAAGTTTTCAAAGTTGACAAATTTAAAAGATTTGATAACGTTTACTCCGTAGTATATTAATGTTTGGTAATTTATGGTAAATCTTTCTTTTACTTTCCATTACTCTATCTAACCTTACAAATTTATCATAGTAATTATGAAAAGGTTGACTAAGATTTTATTCTTCATTGGAATCGTAAATCGAGAGAAGATCTCAATCAATCTTTTTGAAATTACTGTAGAAGGAATCAAATATTTGATTTACCATATTTTGACAAATTAACCAAGTTTGCATCTCACGGTTTTATGACCACGACAAATATTATACGAAACATACATATCATGCAAATCATTCCAATAAAATTACGTGTTCTCTTCAATCTACTATATAAACATGGATACACTATACACAACATATATCATACAAACGTGCACCTTGTAAGATATCTCTCTGTTTTCCATGCCTCTTCCAATAACCATGCTCAATGATCTCACCTCGGAAAATTGAAAAATTAGAGTGCGAATATTAAGAGTATGGGAGGCACCGGATTATTACAAACCGGAAAAAACCTGGATCCTTGAAACCTTTTTGGTAGACGGAAAGGTATATTAAAACCTTTAATCAATTTTATTTTATTGGTTTCTAAATTGGTATATTATCCTCTATAATTAATTTATTTTGATTACAGGGATCGAAGATTCAAGGCGGTATTAGGAGCACACTCATTGACAAATTTAAAAAAGAGTTGAAAGAAGGTGTTACTCGGGTGATTGCTAATTTTTAAGTAGTCGAAAATAAATCTGCACCACCAAGATATATATGAAGTATTTTTTATTTTTGATTAATTAATATACTTCGTATTATTTATTTGTGGTATGTACATTAATGTCTTTTAAAAATAAATTAAATATATGAGCGACATGTACAAGGTCAAAGTAACCGTAGAAGATGAAAGCGAAAGTCTGTAATTATTTATGTTTGACCGAGAAACTTTTCAAATCATTTTATCTTTTTATTTTTGATTAATTAATGTATATTATACATTTGTGGTATGCACACAAATACCTTTTTAAAATAAATTATATAAATGAACGACAGGTACAAGGTCAAAGTAACCGTAAAAGATGAAAGTGGAAGTCCATAATTATTATGTTTGACCGAGAACTTTTTCAAATCTGTTGAATATCGACAATTGATTTAAAAGATAAGCTATCCAAAGTAACTAAGATACGAGTATAAATTTATGGCAATATTGAAAAATAGAATAAGGAGTACTTCGTAATAAGGGACGAAAGATACAAATATAAGATACTAGATTTAAGCCCGTGCGATTCACGGATCTTTATTCATATGGATTATGATTGAAGTTTATTTTAAATTAGTATTGTGAACAAAAAGAAACATGAGTATCTTTATCCCAAACTTTTAATATCCCAATCAGGAGTATATATCTTATCCAAACCCACCATTTATATACAGAGTATTGTGTAATTTTTTTTTTTTAATCTTTTGACCTCTCTACTTCTGTCAATTATGCAAGTATGTAACTAATCTTATAATCGTAGCAAAGAACCTCAATAGAGAATTATGACATTAATTGAAATAGTACTCAATTATCCGTTTTTGACATATGGAGAAAAAAAGGTATTGGCTTGGTGGTAAAGATATTATTACGGTCTTGTGTATGATAGGTCACAAGTTTGAATCAACCCTTCCCCATTGTAATTTTTTTTAATATTTTAGGGAGACCTTCCCCCTTGTAATTTATAATGTACCCATGGCTCATTAGCGCAAAAAAAGTTTAACCACTAAAAAAAACTAAAATCTAAAAAAATAAAATTGTTTTGATAATTAAAGGATATATGCTCCGTATGTAATTCTTAGATACATACGTTAAATTTTTTGCACTATGTGAAATAAATGGGTATAGGCATAGAGTTAACTATTGTTGCACTATGTGAAATACATACGTACAATTTTGCCATTAACAATTAACAAAATTGGATAAACCAATCAATAAAAAATTAAACAAAATAATATTTCTTTTATCAAAGTTATAGGATCGTAATAATCTGATACACCGATTCGATCATACCCCATCAATGATTCAAAGTAGGATATCAATCCTAACAATTTTAATGTTGATTATCGATAATAGTTCTAGATTGTGCTAAGGTAGTATATTAAAAAGAAAATGTGAAATAATGAGCTAGAGTACATCTTATGTAAATATATGCAACCCGTCACTTTTTAAATTTATATGCAAGTCGTCACTTTGTAAACGAAAGAGTTAGATAACATCACTCATTCAAATTATTTTCTTTAAAACATTTGTATAAACTTATTAATCCGTGCAATTGCACGGGTTGCAATTGCACGAGTACCATTGATTTATTTCTAGCTTAAAATATAGTGTAGTCTTACATATTTCTCGTATAACCTAGGTGATATTTTCATAATATTGGTGCTTTTTTTTTCTTTCTAAGGTGAAAGATTTATGATATAATTAAATAACTTTTTTTTATTTGTGAGTATTTTTTATCGTATAGTCTAGGTGATGAATATCTTTATGGTTGTGTTACATTTATAAAATCAATACCTAGATATTTAGTTTGTAAAATATTACGAAGTATGAAATAGTCTTGTGTCATATAGCTAGTTTAAGGTCTTATAATATGAATGATCTATTTGTAGCTTAAAATACAATGTAGTCTTACATATTTCCCGTATAACCTAGGTGATCTTTTCTTAATATAGGTGATTCTTTTTTCTCTCTAAGGTGAAAGATTTATGATATATTTTAGATTTTCTACTATGATGTTTATATCTAAGTCATTTGTTATTACCTCTTGAAACTTTACATTTTCTTAATCTCGGGTCTTCGTTAGCATCAACGTAAGACTTTACCTATTAATTAAGCTAGTTTTCACTTACATCTACAGGTTTTTGTAAATGTATGAGTTGTATATGACTTGTTAAATTAAGCAACTATGTAGAAGGAAAAATAAACATATACCTAAAATTATGAGCATAATGGTTTTAGCTTGATTTTATAAATAAAGAAGATTATATATATAAACCAAGTGTAACTGTAATCCGTAAATACATATTTATAGCAAAAGTTTTAAATGAGATTAATGTATTAATCCTCATTGACCAAAATATAACATATCCATGGTAAAAAATTTATACCGAGTACTCTGTATTAATTTTTATGTTCTATAAGTATATGTTTTATTAGGAGATTCAAATTAAAACAAATAAGTAATTGATAAAGTTGATTTTTTTTTTTTTTTGATAAATGATAAAGTTGATACTTTGAATATTCTAAGTTTGGTAATAATTGCTCGTTAATTTTGTATAACAATTGGTTGTACTATATACTCCGAGTATTTTTTTTCTTCTATAGACAAGTTTTTAACTAACTTAAAAAAATTAAAAAATGAAAGGCACACAATGAGATGACATGTGTCATACTTAGTGTCTCTTTTATTATTATTGTATTAGTTTCCTAATGTATTTGTATTCTAATATATTATGTAAATACAAACCAGTAGATTACTCTAAATCTTTTTTATATAAATATCTTACTATGTACTCTGTACAATGGATTAATTGTTTTATAAAAAGATAATCATATTGGTTATATTTGTTAACAAAATATAGAAAAGATTTTACAAAATATTCCACATGTATAGAATAACATCTTTTTCTTACGAAAATATAATCAAATACTTTATAAGGAAAATGTTAACAAAATATTTTATTTTAATTTTTTTTATATCTATAAGAGAGGCAAATCAGAGAGTGACATTTGTCAGCTCCACATTGATTTCCTCTCTTTTATTATAATACTAGATTATAGCCCGTGCGATGCACGGATTTTACTAAATTGTTATTTTTAAATAGAACTCCTATATACTAATTTTATATATTAGATTATATTAGTTTTTTATTTTGCATTGAATTTTATTTTAGATTTATTTTTTTTAATTATGAGAGTGTTTGTTTTTTGATGAAATTGTATATGCGTAATATTAATAATTAATTAATAAAAATATCTACGTGACACTTAATTATTTATTTATGTGGCACTCGACTTTTTTAATTCAAAATTAATTTTGAAATCTTATTTTTTATTGGCCGAAACCATTAGATTTCTTACGTGGCGCTCTAATATTGGATTAATATTTGATTTTAAATTGAATTTTATTTATTTTATTTTAGTTTAGTGTTTTTTATTTTATTTTATTTTAGATTAGTGTTTGATTTTGGATGAATTTTATTTTAGATTTATTTTTTAATTTTTAGAGTGTTTGATTTTGGATGGAGTTGTATATATTAGTAAATAATTAATTAGAATATCTACGTGGCACTTAATTAGTTACCTACATGGCAATCGATTTTAATTCAAAAATAAATTAGAAATCTTAATTTTCATTGGCCGAAACCATTAGTAATCCTAGGTGACACTCTAATATTTAAGCAAATATGCCTCCTTTATATATATATATATATATATATATATATATATATATATATATATATATATATATATATATATATATATATATATATATATATATATATATACATATATATATATAGGGGAGGGATCCGGTGAGAACACCTCCTTATGTGAGAACACTTCTTATGGTGAGAACACTTTTACACTCTCTATGTTCTATATTTGTTCAACAATGTTCTAAATTTTCAAACTCATGTTCTAAATTTATTCAACCATGTTCTAAACTTATTTAACCATATTCTAAATTGGTTCAGCCATGTTCTAAATTTATTCAAGCATGTTTTAATTTTATTCAACCATGTTCTAAATTTGTAAGCTCGTGTTCTAAATTTATTTAAGCATGTTCTAAATTTATTCAAGCATGTTCTAAATTTATTCAAACATGTTCTAAATTTATTCAACGATGTTCTAAATTTTCAAACTCATGTTCTAAATTTATTCAACCATGTTCTAAATTTATTTAACAATGTTCTAAATTGGTTCAGCCATGTTCTAAATTATTCAAGCATGTTTTAATTTTATTCAACCATGTTCTAAATTTTTAACCTCATGTTCTAGATTAATTCAAGCATGTTCTAAAATTATTCAATCATGTTCTAAATTTGTAAGCTCATGTTCTAAATTTATTCAAGCATGTTCTAAATTTATTCAACGATGTTCTAAATTTGTTCAACCATGTTCTAAATTTGTAAGCTCATGTTCTAAATTTATTCAAGCATGTTCTAAATTTATTCAAGCATGTTCTAAATTTATTCAATCATTTTCTAAATTTATTCAACGATGTTCTAAATTTGTTCAACCATGTTCTAAATTTGTTCAACCATGTTCTAAATTTGTAAGCTCATGTTCTAAAATTATTCAATCATGTTCTAAATTTATTCAAGCATGTTCTAAATTTATTCGAGCATGTTCTTACTTTATTCAAACATGTTCTAAATTTATATTTCGCAGCCACCAAATTGAACTTGATTTTAATTTTTGGAATTGAGAAATCAATTGAAATCGATTTTAATTGTTGAATTCAGATTTCAAAAATCGATTGAGAATTCCGATTAAAATTCGATTTTGAAACCTCCTAACAATCAATTGACTGATATTAGAATCAAAGAAATCAATTTAGAACATGAAACTGGATAAATTTCGGATTAATTTAGAACATGAATTCGGATAAATTTACTGATATTAGAATCAAAGAAATCAATTGATTTAGAATCTCAGAAAAACGAAATCGATTAATTTAAAATCGAAATCGAAGAATCGAAGAATCAAAGAAACCTAAATCGAAGAATCAAAGAAACCTGAGAGTTCGAACTCCGATTCGCGAACCACAACCACCACGATCGGTGACGAATTTCTGCGAGCAGCGGCGAGCGGCGTGAGGAGAGAAGAAGCGGCGGCGTAGAGGAGAGAAGAAGCGGCGAGAGATGAGCAGCAACGGCGAGTGGCGATTGGCGAGTAGCGATTAGCGAGCTGCGGCGAGACGCGAGAGATGAGCGGCGGCGAGCTGCAACGAGAGGTGAGAGATGAGCAGCGGCGGTGATCAGCGGCGGCGATCAGCGGCAGTAGCGTTCGAAAAGGGAAGAGAGAGAGAGTAATTGAAGAGAGAGAGAGTAACTGAGGAGAGAGAGAGAGGAATTGACGGCGATGATTTCATAAATTAGGGTATTTGTTTATAAAAATTACGAAAATGCCATTATAGAAAGTGTTATCACCGTAAGGAAGTGTTCTCACCGTAAGGGAGTGTTCTCACGAGAGCCTTCCTCTATATATATATATATATATATATATATATATATATATATATATATATATATATATATATATATATATATATATATATATATATATATATATATATATATATATATATATATATATATATATATATATATATATATATATATATATATATATATATAGGGGAGGGATCCGGTGAGAACACCTCCTTATGTAAGAACACTTCTTATGGTGAGAACACTTTTACACTCTCTATGTTCTATATTTATTCAACAATGTTCTAAATTTTCAAACTCATGTTCTAAATTTTTAACCTCGTGTTCTAGATTAATTCAAGCATGTTCTAAAATTATTCAACCATGTTCTAAATTTGTAAACTCATGTTCTAAATTTATTTAAGCATGTTCTAAATTTATTCAAGCATGTTCTAAATTTATTCAAACATGTTCTAAATTTTCAAACTCATGTTCTAAATTTATTCAACCATGTTCTAAACTTATTCAACCATGTTCTAAACTTATTTAACCATGTTCTAAATTTATTCAACCATGTTCTAAATTTTCAACCTCATGTTCTAGATTAATTCAAGCATGTTCTAAAATTATTCAACCATGTTCTAAATTTGTAAGCTCATGTTCTAAATTTATTCAAGCATGTTCTAAATTTATTCAAGCATGTTCTAAATTTATTCAACGGTGTTCTAAATTTGTTCAACCATGTTCTAAATTTGTTCAACCATGCTCTAAATTTAAATTTCTTCAAGCATGTTCTAAATTTATTCAAGCGTGTTCTAAAATTATTCAAGCATGTTCTAAATTTATTTTAAAATTATTTCTTCTCTAAAAAAAATTATTCTAAAAAATTTATTCTAAAAAATTTGTTCTAAAAACTATTTCTTCTCTAAAAAAATTCTCCATGGGCTTGGTCTTATTACGTTCCGCACAAGGCTGAAAAAACGAATTTCGATTATAATTTCTGATTAAAATTTAATATCAGAAATCACACTCACATTGATTATAATTTCTGAATTGAGAAAACCTGATTTCGATTCGAAATTGATTGAAAAAACGATTGAGAAATCGACTGAAAAATAGATCGAGGAATCGATTAAGAAAAATCGATTTCACTGGATTACTGGTTCGAGTTCGCCGGATTTTTTGTTCCATTTCGCTGGCTCCCTCGCTTCCAACTCCGCCGCTGCCGCCACCGCTTCTGCCGTCGGAAATGCTAGGAAGAACACCGGCGATTTCGTTCAAACTTTGGTTCGATTTTGTCCGAGTTTTGAATTGAAATCGATTTCTCAATTCACAAAATCAAAATCGATTTCAATCGATTTCGAAATCAATTTCTCAATTCACAAAATCAAAATCGATTTCAATCGATTTCGAAATCGATTTCTCAATTCAATACTCGAATCTCGTAGATTGAAATTTGCTAATTGAAATCGATTGAAAAATCCTTGATTAACTTACCGGATTGCTGCGAGCGGCGACCGTGGATTTCAAATTGCGGCGAGTTACAACGGCCAGCGGCGAACGGCGAGAGGAGAGGGCAATCGGCGGCGAGAAGAAAGCAGAAGCAACGATGAGAGGTAAGCAGCGGCGGCGGCTAGCGGCGGCGGCGATTGGTGGTGGTGTTCGAATAGGAGAGAGAGAGGAATAGAAGAGAGAGAAAGAGTGCCAGAAAATCAGAATCAGAAATAATGAAAAAAAACGTGAAAAACAATTACATTGTTTGTTTGTTTATAAAAATTACGAAAATGCCATTATAAAAAGTGTTCTCACCGTAAGGAAGTGTTCTCACGAGAGCCTTCCCCTCTCTCTCTCTCTCTCTCTCATATATATATATATATATATATGTATATATATATATATATATATATAGATATAGATTTTTAACCATTGATTAAAATAGAGATATTATTCAACTATTGATTTTCCGAACCGATGTCAACACCACACAGGAAAAGAAAATGATTTTGGTTTTGGAAAAATAAGGGAGTGCAGTAGATGAAAATACTCATATGCTTCACATACGCAAATTTTCTCATACAAGTATTATAATTAGGAAATTTGGTAATATTAATCCAACCTTTGACCGATATTCTTTTATTAAGCCTACTTACGACATATTTTTTAATAATCTCACATTTACTATCCATCGACTTTTATTGGGTTTAACAGATCATAAACCTGTTGTAGGCGGTAATATGTCCCTACGTTGTAGTACTCTCTCTCGATATATTCAGTCATAATCATCAATTCATCACCATTTCGTTGAATTTTTCACCGGTTATCGATCACTTAAGCCCAATAAAAGTCGTTGGGTAGTAAAGGTGGGATTATTAAAAAATATGTCGTAGGTGGGATTAATAAAAGAAAATCGGCTAAAAGTTAGATTAATATTACCAAATTTTCCTTATAATTAAATGGTTTTACTTTGGGACCGTCTTTAGAGTTAACGGTGGATCAAACTCAGACGACTTGTTCTAGTCCTCATTTATTTTCTCACATCGCCTCCCCTCCTCTATTTATGGGATAGTTGGAACAAAAAAGAATATGAAGTAAGATAAATAAATGATCCAAATAATTGATCTGAATCACTTGGATTTAATTCCTAGTAATCCAAGCAAATTGTACGTCGTTGTCTATAATATTGATATGTTTTTTACATATCATTTGAGGTAGGCTGGTGTATTGATGGGCATAAAGAATACGTCATTGTTGAAAGTGATACTGGTGAATGATTTAGATCACTCCTTTTAATTTGATGGTTGCACTTAGCTTGTTCAATTAGGACATCATGTAGACGAATTGAGATGGAAGCTTCAATTTCACCACATAGCCAACAACAACGACAATCTACTACCATAACTAAGATTAAACGGTTACCATATTAGTTTTTCAATTTAATTATGTATTGAAATCAAAGATAGTTTAAATGTGGAGGGATTTCCTTCAATAATATTACATAAAGATCCAATAATTTCCAAAATATCTTACTTTCTAACTTAATTCCTACCATACCGTCCACGTCAGCAAGGGAGAAAGAAAAGTATTTTTTTCCGCCGTTTTATTTTAAAGCAAACCGCCATCTCAGATGGCGGTTCAATGGTATAAACCGCTATCTGAGATAGCGGTTTGCTTTAAAACAAAACCGCGCGATTTTATTATAAAACCGCGTGGTTTTATAAGGGGTTAGCCGCTACCTGAAATGGCGGTTCATTAAATAAATAAGCTGCTATTTCAGATAGCGGCTTACTCCTTTAAACCGTTGTTTCAGATAGCGGTTTATTGTAGATTTTATAAAAAAAAATTAGACCGACTTTCTTGCCGACGTGGACGGTAGAGTGCGAAATAACTGAAAAAATAGAGTATTTTGGGAATTTACAAATTTTCAAGCAATATTAAAGGAAATCGCTCTTAAATGTGTGCTTTCTTTTTTTCTAACATTCGACTATGTTTAACGATCACTTTATTTATTTTAAATTTTAAGGATGTTTGTCTGTTTGAGATTTTTAATGAACATTAGCTATTTGTATAATCCGAAAAGATATTGGTCTCGTCTAATCATATACTAAGTATCGTTTGAGACAATTTATGTGATAATTGTTAGTTTGTTACAATAAAAATAAAAGAGTCTCGAATTGCATAAGATATTTTTCTATTTTATCCACAAAATCACAAATAATTGAAACCTCCAAGTCTTTTTATTTTATTTTATTGAAATTTAATTTGGATTTGACAAGAAGTGACAAAATTGAGTAACTAAAAACGGCAACGTAAGGAAGATGAGAAGACCGAGATGAACACGCGTAAGGTGGCGGTATGTTGTGGTAAACTGCCTATACCGGGTATGGAGTATTTGAGAAGCTAATTTACATGTATTGAATGTTTACATTAGTCAATATCTTTAAAATAAATACTCTTTGATTTTGACCTTTGTCTGATTTGTGCACAACTTATGTTTCTCCTACCAATCCATTTCCAAATCAATCTTGCCGATGGACCAGGCGCCACAACCTATTACTATGATTTGACACATTATACCACAAGTAGTTGCCAATTACTCACAACAATAATTGATTTTATACTAATAATTTAACTACGTGTTTTTGAAAAATAATACTTCCTCCGATTTTTAATAATCGCAACATTTATGATTTCTACATTATTCACATATTATACTTTTATCATTGTTGGTGATTTATACATAAGACAAAGCATAGTCGTGTGAGATCTGGTTAGATTCGTCTTAATGTGTATTTTCAAAATATTAAATTTTTATAATTTTTGATTAAAGAAAATTAAATATATTAATGTTCAAAGTTGTGCATTGGAATGCGTGAAAGTGACCAACGTTGCGAGTCAAAATGAACGGAGGAAATATTTTTTTTGGTGTTAGCACCCAGTTTACCCTTAGGGTTAATCCGGATTTGGGGCGAGTTCAGGGTGGATAGGCTCCAGTCCCCTCCCAATTGTTGTTGCGGGGGATCGAACACAGGTCCTCCCTGCTAAGTTCAGCCTCAATCACCACTGAACCAACAAGCAATTAGCCTGTTTCTGAAAAGTAATATAGTCGATCTTTATAATAGGGCCAATGAACCAATCTAACTCATTTGAAATAGCAAAGTCATAAAATCCATCTTTGACCTATGAACGTAATTGTCCAGAACTTTCTAACAATAGTCCATTTCCATAGGGATGTCAGTGGGGCGGGTTTTATAGGAGACCCGCCCCGCATAAACAAGTAGGCGGGGATGGAGGAAGGTTTGGCGGGTGATGGGGAGGGGATGGGTATAAAAATCATACCCGCCATGGGTGATGGGGCGGATGTGGATTTTGTGTTGAACCCGCCCCATCCCCGCCCGCCCCGCTGAAGGAAATAATGCCCTTGGTCCAAGTATGCATTCTATGTTAAGTCTAATAAATGCGGTTCAGTATTAATTAACAAGTTAATAATTCAGTGAGATCAAGTGAGCTGAATGCCTAGCTAGAGGCCGCTTCAGTTCAAGTGGAATTAATGATATTAATCCACAGCTTACTCTTGACTGAACCCGTAGGGTCACACAAATAGTACGTAAACGGATCAAGTATTTAATGGCATTAAATACTCCATCTATGGATATTCGGAATCGACGGATCTTGGTTTCAGTTGGAGCTGAGATCGTCACAGGCAAGAAATGAATACTCCGGAAACGATGATATTGACGGAAACGGAAATATGGATCGTATCGGAAATATAAATATTATCCAAGTCGTAGATGTTGCCGGAACGGAAACATGGTACATATCGTAAAATATTATCGGAAATGGAAATATTGCCAGAATCGGAAATATTGCCGGAAACGGAAATATTGTCAGAATCGGAAATATTATCGGAATCGGAAAATAATTCCGGAAACGGAAATATTAAATATTTGTTCGAAACGGAAATTGATTCCGGAATCGGAAATATTAAATATTGTTCGTATCGGAAATGAATTCCGGAATCGGGAATTTAATCGGAAGCGTATCGTACGAATTAGCATCGCACGAGGCCCGCTAGACGAAGGCCCAGCACGAAGCCAGGCCGTCGCCCAGCGAGCCAACGCACACCAGCGCACGCCAAGCCTCGACCAGGCCCAGCGCAAGGCCAGGCCCAGCCAAGGCCTTGGGCGCGCGCGCGCGGAGCACAGCAGTGGGCCGAGCGCTGTGCGCCTAGCGTGGGCCGCAAGGCTTGCGCGGGTGTACGGTGCTCGTGCAAAGCTTGTGCGGGAATCCTGAAGCAATCGAGATTCAAAGTATGATTAAATCCTAAAACTATTAGATAATAATTATTTAATTAGAGTCCTAGTAGGGTTATAATTAAATAAATTAGTATCCTAATAGGATTCCAAAACCCTTTCCATAACTCTATAAATAGGTGCCTAGGGTCACATATTTTCATAGATTATTCAAGTATTCAAAGTGAGTTTTTGAGAGAAAATTCAGACACATTTCTTGACTATAAGTGCCGAAAATCTTTAGTACCTTAAGGGCGATTCTAGTTGGTCAATCTTAAGGCGGATCCGGACGTGCTGTGGACTATCTACGGAGGGACGACACTTGGAGTCCTAAAGACTTGTTCTTGTTCGGTTCGGGCGCAGCTAGGGAAGGCACGCAACAAAGAGTATGCATCTAAACTATGCTATATGATTATGTGTAAATAATATGTATTCCTGGCTAAATGGTTTTTCCGCATGATTTATGAATTGTCATATGTATCATAACCTAACAGTGGTATCACGAGCCTCTTATTATTTTCATAATCTAAATTGCATGAACATGGTTAAATATTACAAATTTGCAAGAATTAAAAGGGGTGATTAATTTTCGTAATTGTTAATTAATTGCAAATTGCGTTTATTTAATTATACGTACGCAGTTTTTCGGCAGTTTCTTCGTTACTCATACAAATCGAGTGATTTTTGTGTCAATTCCGCATGTAAAAGGCATTCTAAAATTTTGACAAAAACAGTATTTTTCTTCCGAACCCAGAATTCTCAAATTCGAAGCCTAACTATGACTTTTCGAAGGTTTTAGTTTTTCGAATGCAAAATTTCGTAAATTTAAGATGTTAAATTAAATATTTGCGATTCTTGTTGATAAATCTTGAATTTTTGATTGACCTACTGTATATGTTTAACAAGTTTGAATGCCTAGCCTTGTTAATTATGCAATCTAATTTGTAATTATGATTAATTTGTTGAAAATTAGAATAATTTAGAATTAATTTGATTTTAATAATTAATTATAATTTAATTAGAAACCTATGATTAAAAACCACCATAAAAAATTGTAAATTTATGATAAATTTTAAATTTTTATGACCTAGGCTTGAATCCATGATAATCGGAAATCAATTGAATAATAAATTTTCGATTTTTCGCCCTAAAATTATGAAATTAATATTATTTATTAATTTGTCATTAATTTTAAATATAAATTTTAAATTTTTATGCGATTCGTTCATATAACTTGCACGCACAAAGCAATGGACGCTTCGTGTTACCCTTAAGGGGTGTTGTATAGTGCGGGCATGTGACGACGAGCAAGGGAGCTCGTCGCCCGTGCGGCACGAATGCAATGAGCAGGGGCATGGTGCACGAGCACAAGGCAGCAGCCCTGCCTTGTGTCGTGGGCCACGAGCTATGGATAAATGGGCATGGGCGAAGGCAAGGCATGGCAGTCGCGTGTGGGCAGCAAGCGAGCTGCGCCACAACGCGCACTGCCTCGCGCAAGCGCGCGCAGCCTCGCGCGCAGCGAGCGCAAGCTCGCGTGCTACGATCGCTGCGCCCAGCGTTGATCGCGCGCAATTGCTCACGCACAGCGAGCGATGGCTCGCGTGCATCAAGCGCTGGAGCGCGCGCAGCAAGCGCTGGCGAGCGCGCACAGCGAGCGATGGCTCGCGTGCGTCGAGCGCTGGCGCGCGCGCAGCGAGCACCACTTGTGCGATGGCTTGCGATGGGAAGATGCAGCAGCTATGCGACGAGCGCATGGGCTGCGCGCACATGGCTAGCGATGGCTGTGTGCGTGTGGCCCATGGGCGTGCGATGCGTAGGATGTTTGCGTTGCGATTAGATCGTTTTGAATGTTTAATTTGAAATTTTCAGTTTACGTAATTTTAATTAATTTTAAAATTAATAATTTAAATTATTTTCTTGGATTTTAATTTTGAATATTGTAATTATAATAAATTTTATTTATTCTAATTATTTTACTAAAATTAAAATCATGAATTAATTTAAATACGACTGAAATTAAATTAAACTTTTTGGATTCAATTATAAATTTATATGAGCTTTAAATTTTAATTAAATTTGTATGTTTCCGGTTAGACTAGAAATACATTTTTATGTTTAAAATTAGTAAAGCATATGAATTTATTGGTTTGAGTGGGAGCCCTTTTTAGTCATAAACTCTTGATTAGGTCTACAAATCCTTAAGGTTAAAACAACTTGATTAGAATTAATAAGGACTGAATAATTGGTAGATTATTGGTGCCCTTGATTAATTGCTGCAAATGTTTACGTGATGCATAATGTGTTTTACTAACCAGCTATGTGGGCCATTCATGATAATGAATGGGTGAATGGTATATATTGTATATGTACTGTTTTGCAGGTTATGAAGTGACTAGTATGGCCCAAATAGGATAGAAAATATGGTCTGCGTACCATTAATTTGAATGTAATTGGTCTAAAGTACCAAAGTTGTTTTTCAATTCAAATATGGTCTGCGTACCATCAAATAGTTGTAATTAGTTTTAATTATAGCTTATCCTATTTGAAGAAAATGGTGCCTCCCACGGAGATTTTCGAGACGGACTTTGAAGTTAAAGCTTCAAGATGAAGTCGGGCCATACTAGATCACATTTATCTTATGCATGCTTTAAGTTATTTATTGCTTTAAATATGTCTTAATTATGCATGAGATTGTGGCTTGATTATGTTGCATGATTAAGGATTTTAGTTCACTTAAAATTTAACCAACATAGTAAGAGCCTTAAGTTCCAAACTTAAAAATTGAGTTAAAAGGTGCCATGCCAAAATATACACTTGCTTGGATATCCTTTACATCAATCTAGTAATAGTTTTCGCTCAGCGAGGTGTTACTTATTGGTCCTAAAGGGGCAAGGTACACAAATAATTGTGAGTACATGTTAGTTTTGGTGAAACTCAACGATATAAGTAAGGAGTCCTTTTATGTCGTGGCAAAATCGATAGGTTTACCTAATAAGTTCTTAGACGTACCTATCAACCAAGAGTAGTTTCTAGACTATTAGCAAAAGGCTTTTGCTTACCTAAAATGTTTTAGAATTGAGTCGACAAACTGTGCTTAATTCTTCAATGGTTTTAGGGTCTTGGAATCATTTTATTCACACCTGCCGGAACACATAATTCGAATAAAATGCTAATGACTTGTTTAAATTGCATGATTGCTTTCATTTTCAAGTTATTATTCATGATAAATGTTTAGACTTTGCATGCTTCAATGTATGTTTTAATTATTGTTTATAATTAAATATCTTGCACTGCAGTAAATCCTTTTAGAAAGGTAACAGTAAATTTCCTCGATTGGTAGTGAATCCAAGAACGATTCACGGAAATGAGAGAAAGTGAGCAATTTAAAATGTACGTTTCTTATAGCGACTTTTATGGTTGTTTTCGAACATCAAAGTCGAATGGCAAACCAATTGGTGCTTGTGAATTCAAAATACACCGTAGTTTTGAGATCATAAAGCAAAGAGTTTAATACGCTCAGCTTTACCAATGGTTAACAACCTAATATCTTTGTCCATTTAATTCTCGAATGAGTCTAGTCCCTAGACATTCGAATAGATCGATGCTTAGAGAACTTTAGAAGCTTCTGGTAAGATCATCTAGTTGAAACTTAATATTCAACATAAATTAAATGGTAAGAACCTTGTTGGGGTGACATTGGACATGTCTAACAAAGTATAAAAGTCAACACTAAAGAATTCAATTCTTAAGACTATAAGAAAGGGTACAAGAAATAGGAAAACGAGGAACAAATGAAAGGAATTTACGATTCCGTTTCTACCTATAAGTTTATGTTTAAAGAGAAGTGACCTAGCAATCAAACTTCCTTGGTATATATCATATACCGCTTGAGGTTCTTACTTCGGTAATAACTCAAACAATGGAAGCTAGGATACACTAATGACCTACAAGTGGGAAATGAAGCATGGCAATGCTACATTAGTTGTAGGGTCATCTAGTTTGTTTTAAGTCCTTTCGAAGGCTGGAACTTAATGGCTATTTTGTTCCATAATCAGCATACCTAAATTTCTGTTTTTCAAACACAGAAAGACTCACATTCAAGAAAAACAAAAACAATGTTTGTTTGTTTATTTGAATGAAATGGTCAATTACAGGTTGAGTCAATATGCTTGATTAAAACAAACAACTCTTTAAAGAACTTTACTAGGTTCAAATCAAACCCTTGATTTGAGTTCCACTAATCTTTGGCATTGTTGCTTAGACCATATCAATAAGTTAAACTTCAAAAGCTCTATTTTGATGGACTTTTGAAAGTTCATTGATTTCTAGATCAATTTAAGACGACTAGTCTTACTTGTTGAAAGTAACAAAAGATATGAACTATTGTTAGAACGCCTAGACAATAGAGTTCAAAGCTAAAGAAAGATTTTATGACTTTATTATTTCACATGGACATGAGTGAATATAGGTTTATTTACTCAAATGTGATATAAGTTGAATCTGTTTGGCTAGTTCAAAGATTCAGAAGTATAAAATCTACTTGGCAAGAAATCATAAAGATCTAGGTTAGATCATGTTGATGATTACTTGAGACCAAATATGATCATCAATGATTGTGTGTTGCAATTTCACAATCTAGGTCCATAAGATATGGCATATCTTAGTTGGAATAATCGAAGTCAATTAGTACTTGATTTGATCAATGATGGATCATAAAGAATTTTCCTATAATTTCTAAAACAAAATGCTCAACTACCACCAAACTAAACCAAATTCGTCAAAGCTATTGAAAAGTAATTTCAGAATATCTTTTCATAATATATCTAAAGAGTTCCTAAACTCAGTGGGAGCTTAGTGTTTGTTATTCAACAAACTAAGGCCCAAGTATAGATATATGTTTCATTGTGATTTATTCAAATGAGATACAAGGGTATTGTTTCTACCACGAATTTTTGAGAACATAATGTTTGTTTGCTCGAAATAATGTCCTTTTGGAGATTCGTTTCCAAAATGACAAGTGGGAGAAAATAAACCTCGAAAGTTTTCGAGGCGAACAACAAACATAAACGGACATTCCGGAGGCTTTTCGAAGTGCTTCAGAAAATCCGAACTTATTCTTTAAGGACTTTAGAAGTGGCTTTAAAGAATAGACATCTCTTAGAAGACTTTACAAGTGCTTCAAGGAGAACAGAATATTCAAAGGACTTTCAAGTGGCTATTGATATTCTATTCTCCTTGAAGCACTTGTAAAGTCTTCTAAGAGATGTCTATTCTTTAAAGCCACTTCTAAAGTCCTTAAAGAATAAGTTCGGATTTTCTGAAGCACTTCGAAAAGCCTCCGGAATGTCCGTTTATTGTTTGATGTTCTATACCCAAGTAGGCATAGAATTCAAGTCACTGAAACTATGAGACTCTTCTATTAGATAGTGAAGAAACATAGAGATCAGGTCAATGAAACTATGAGATTCTTCTATTAAATAGTGAAGAAACCTACAACTTGCAGTCAAACTATTATCATGTAGATTAATGAGTTTGTGACTTGTAAGAAAGCTATGACGAAACCCAGATTCCCTAAAATGGTTAGAGGCCATATATAGACTCAAATGTTTTAAATGGTTAGAGGCCATAAAACATACTCAATGTTTTGATGACAAAATTGAAATTTTGTTGATTTGCAAGAATAGTTTCACACCTATTGGTTGCAAGTTTGTTTTAAGGATAAAAACCATCAAACATGGAATTGTGTTCACACACAAAGCTAGATTAGTTGCTAAAGGTTACAAGCAAACTCATGGCATGGATTGTGTTGAAACCTCATGCAAAATCGTAATGCTTAAGTCTATAATTAAAAGCAATGATTGCATATTGGTACATATGGCAATTGGAAGACAAAACATCTTCCTCAGTCAAATGTTGGAAGAAACTATGTACATGCTATGTCATAGGATTTGTGGATCCAAATAGATGCTTGAAAAGAAAAGCTAGTTTATAAAATCTAAGTACAGATTTAAGCAAGCAATTGGGAATTAGAAATATATTTTAGTGAAGCTAATAAGTATTTTAGTTTCATAAAATATACATGATTCTTATAGATATATAAGAAGTTTAGTGGGAGTACTTAAAACTTAATTGGTCCTATGTGTATTACACACATATCTCTCTATTGTGAAATAACATTCAAATGCTAATGACTTAGATTTGAAATTATTCATCAATGATGGACCATGGCGAAACTTAGTACATACTGGGTATTAAGATCTATTTACAAAGATCTTATGATATTGTTTTGGATTAAGTAATGGCATTTACTAAATCAAACACGAAAGTCTCCATTGGAGATATTCGACCCATGTGAATAAATCTAAGTAAAGGATGTTTGAACTATGTATAAGCATTTACTAAGTTAAACATCAAAGGATCTAAATAAGATTCTTAACCTATATTATATGTCAAAGAATTTAGCTGAATTTAGTATCTACTGAAACTAGATAAGCTAAAGTTACATGAATAGAATTCAATTGGGAATTATTCTGCAAAAGAATTTATCATGTATGATATAATATGAGGATCGCCAAAAACGTATCGTATGACTTTAGCCATGACGAACATATACCAATCTCTATTGATCTAAGTAAAGATCAACTAGATTGAGATCAAGAATACTTATGGTACTTGAAAAGGTACATAGGAATAGTTCTTAATTCAAGGAAATAAAGATATGCTAAATATTGATGCTACACGCATAAACACTGGCAAAGGATCAAGCAAGACCCTTTGGAGTTAACCATTGATAAGGACGAGCTATAGAGCATCGTGTTTTGAAAATGGCAACATGGGTTGGAGACCATGAGTTGTTGCGTGGGAAATTAAAATAATAATTTCTATGTTCTAAGATATAGTTGGAGAGTCTTCCACATATCTATGAACTGCTTGGATAGGTAAATCCAAACAAAGCGTCACTAGCAACCTATACAATTGAAGTAAAAGTAATTATTGCCTAAGAAGCAATAAAACAGGGTTGTTTAAAGTTCTTCACTGAACTTGGGTAGATCACCTATCTGCTGGCTTGATGGTTCTTCATTGAAAAATGCGTAGAACCACTCTTGAAGCAAGAAAAACGTCTGCTAACTTGATGGTTCTTCATTGCAAAATGAGTAAAACCACCATCGAAGTAAGAAAGACTAGATCACATAATAAACAAACTCGAAAAGATCTTATCATCATATCTCAAAGAACATTCGATGAAAAGGATGTTAAGATTGGCAAAGCATGATAACTAAACCTATGCAACAAGTGAGAAGCAACACTCACGTTGTAGCACTGGAAATCAAGCATAGCTTTGAATTCCATGAAATGTTTTAAAGATGGGTTAGAGGCCCATGGTTGTAAAACATTGGGGTTGAACATTTATCATATATGAAATGTATTTTCATATTCCATTTAATCTTGGTTTAGTATTAAATGATGAGTCCCTTCAAATTTGACGAAATATTCAAGATAGACTGTCAGGACCAGTCCAGTGACTAAGAAATGTCTATCAAGTGAACTTGAATGTCAAAGGTTGAAAATGGTCCCTAGTCGGAGTTTTCTATAAAATTGGACGCATAGAAAACGTTAGACGACTAGAATGCAAGATGACTAGTAGTTCTGTTTCTTGAACTATGTGGACATGGCAATGTCATAATCATTTGCATAGATACTTACTTTGGGAAGACTAGTATCGGACAAGACCTATGAAACTTTACTGTAAGAGATGAAAATCTGTCATAAGTAAATTTCATTAAAATTATTAGACACTAAGTCCTCAATACCTGAGTGATTTGAGGTTACTTGTTTGAGAACTGGTTGCTTTGACGTTGACCAACCGTCGCACCATAAAAGGAGGCTATAAAGGCAACGCTCAGGTAATCACCTATCAAACGAAGTCTAATCTCAAGATCACAAGATTGGGATTGTCCTCCCATAAATCGGGATGAGATGCTTAAAAGTTGTACAAGGCCACTCGGAGAGCTAGAAACTGTGAAATGCATGGCCGTGCTCGGATGAATCATAGGCTATGATTATCTGTTTATTTGATCAGTTGAACTCTGAAACCGAGAAATACCTCTGGACATAATAAGGATGACAACTCTTACCTTATGTTCAAGAGCAAGCATCGAGCGACAAAGGAATTAGGAAATGCACACTTGTCCCTAAGGACAAGTGGGAGACTGAAGGAAATAATGCCCTTGGTCCAAGTATGCATTCTATGTTAAGTCTAATAAATGCGGTTCAGTATTAATTAACAAGTTAATAATTCAGTGAGATCAAGTGAGCTGAATGCCTAGCTAGAGGCCGCTTCAGTTCAAGTGGAATTAATGATATTAATCCACAGCTTACTCTTGACTGAACCCGTAGGGTCACACAAATAGTACATAAACGGATCAAGTATTTAATGGCATTAAATACTCCATCTATGGATATTCGGAATCGACGGATCTTGGTTTCAGTGGGAGCTGAGATCGTCACAGGCAAGAAATGAATACTCCGGAAACGATGATATTGACGGAAACGGAAATATGGATCGTATCGGAAATATAAATATTATCCAAGTCGTAGATGTTGCCGGAACGGAAACATGGTACATATCGGAAAATATTATCGGAAATGGAAATATTGCCAGAATCGGAAATATTATCGGAATCGGAAAATAATTCTGGAAACGGAAATATTAAATATTTGTTCGAAACGGAAATTGATTCCGGAATCGGAAATATTAAATATTGTTCGTATCGGAAATGAATTCCGGAATCGGGAATTTAATCGGAAGCGTATCGTACGAATTAGTATCGCACGAGGCCCGCTAGACGAAGGCCCAGCACGAAGCCAGGCCGTCGCCCAGCGAGCCAACGCACACCAGCGCATGCCAAGCCTCGACCAGGCCCAACGCAAGGCCAGGCCCAGCCAAGGCCTTGGGCGCGCGCGCGCGGAGCACGGCAGTGGGCCGAGCGCTGTGCGCCTAGCGTGGGCCGCAAGGCTTGCGCGGGTGTACGATGCTCGTGCAAAGCTTGTGCGGGAATCCTGAAGCAATCGGGATTCAAAGTATGATTAAATCCTAAAACTATTAGATAATAATTATTTAATTAGAGTCCTAGTAGGGTTATAATTAAATAAATTAGTATCCTAATAGGATTCCAAAACCCTTTCCATAACTCTATAAATAGGTGCCTAGGGTCACATATTTTCATAGATTATTCAAGTATTCAAAGTGAGTTTTTGAGAGAAAATTCAGACACATTTCTTGACTATAAGTGCCGAAAATCTTGAGTACCTTAAGGGCGATTCTAGTTGGTCAATCTTAAGGCGGATCCGGACGTGGTGTGGACTATCTACGGAGGGACGACACTTGGAGTCCTAAAGACTTGTTCTTGTTCGGTTCGGGCGCAGCTAGGGAAGGCACGCAACAAAGAGTATGCATCTAAACTATGCTATATGATTATGTGTAAATAATATGTATTCCTGGCTAAATGGTTTTTCCGCATGATTTATGAATTGTCATATGTATCATAACCTAACACCCGCCCCATCCCCACCCGTCCCGCTTGATACTCGTCAACCCTATCCGAATATCATTCCCTACGTGAATTGAAAATTTTAAAGAACATAAAAAGTTGAACAATATTTTTTATGCGTTTGGATTGGTTTGTAGTATGTGATATTATGAATTAAGGCAAGACTTTTAATTTTATGTGTTTGAATTTTTTTGTTATGGAAGTTACTTTTTTCCATAATGTTGGCAAAATAAGAAAAACAAGGTGGGTATTGACGCGGATATGGGGCGGGGATGAGATGGGGATGGATTCCCAGATCGGTGGTGGGGCGGGGATGGATTTTAGTTTGTACCCGTTGGGGCGGGGATGGGAATGAATTTTGTACCCGCAAATGGGTGATGGGGCGGAGATGGGGATGGAAATTTTAGGTGGGGATGGGGATGGAGTGACATACATCCGCATCCGCCCCGCCCCATTGACATCCCTATCATTTTCATGTCATGTCAACAAGTAAGACCCATGTGTCTTAAATTAATCAACTTTCAAAAATCAATGTCATGAAATCTTAGAATGTTGTCTTGTTGATATGGTCATATGACGTTGCCAAAGATATGTGGAACACAAATCAAAATATTTGATTTGAACCTTCTGAAGTTTGAGTGTCAAGACAATTGTTTGTTTATTAATCAATCATATGACTCAACCCATAAATGACCATTTCATTCAATCTAACATTCAACGATTGTTTTTGTTTACTTTGAATGTGAGTCTTTCTGTATCAAAACAGAAATTGTTTATGATGATTAATGAAACAAAATGCCATTAAGTTTCAGCCTTTTTGAAGGACTTTAAAACAAACATATGACCCTACATCTAATGTAGCACAACTTTGATTCATTTTTCACTTGTAGGTGATCAATAACCAGACTTAGCTTTCAAATTTGAGTTCTTAGCAGAAATTAGAACCTCAAGCGGTAATCCAATACCATAGGAGTTCAATCGTTAAGTCGTTTCTCTTTAACATGAGCTTCAAGGTAGAAATAGAATTTTGAATTCATTTATTTCGTTCCCATTTCCTATCCTTTTAGCACATTTTCTTATAGTCCAAAAGACTTTACTCTTTGCTCGATCTTCTTACATTGTTATGTTTACAAAGTCCCTTTCCTTTTATTAATTTTGAATGACCACATCCAATGATTCTAGTTCATTATTGAATCAAAAGGAACTTGGTTGTTAACTATTGGTAATATATGAGTCTTTAACTCAATACTTCATTATTCCAAAACTACCCAGTATTCTGAATATATGAGGTCCAATTGGTCTACCATTCACGTTTTAGTTGAAAACAACCATGAAGATCACTATAAGAAATGTTACATCCCAGATACTCTCTCAGTCTCCTTTACTTTGAGAATTGCTCTCAAAATTATTTACCAATCGATCAAGAAAATATCGCAGTTCTATTACCGAACGCAATAAAGTTGAAGATTTACAATTATATGCATTATAATTCATATTCTACAAAATGAAATAGCAAATAAAACAGGTATCATACTTTAATAACTTGAAATAAAAACATTCATGCTATCATTAAAGCTATTAAACATTTCATTCATGCAATAAATACATAGTCCAAAATGAGTGAAACGATTCCAAGATCCTGAAAGTCTCTAAGTCTTAAGCATGATTTGTCTTGTCTTAATCTTTGAAGATTTTAGGTAAGAAAAATTAATTGCTAGTAATATCCAAACTACTCTTGTTAACAAGTTAATGCCATAACTTATAATTTGCCACAACGTGTACCAATGTTGCTTGAGTTACAACAACAATCAACGTGCTCCTTTGGGATGCCTTACCATCTAGCTAGGAATAGTAAAATAGCACCTTGCTTTGGCGTAAACCTACTATCTTAGGTTCGGAGATTTTTGTAAGTGCTTGATTTGGAAGGCAATTTCAAACTCAATGTTCTTTGGACCTAGTTTTTTATATGTTGATTTGATTATTTAGTGAACTAAATCCTTAATCAAAACATAAAACAACATACACATGCATAATATACATACACCAATATATAAAATCATATGTAAATTTGGTGAACTAGTATGGCCCCAATTATTTGGTCTTGAAGCGTCCAATCTTCTCTTCACTTTGTTAGCTTGGAACCGTCTTGAAATTCATTCAAAAATGCTAACTTGTAATTTCAAATAAATTGGAAGTACTTGAACTAATAATCTAATTATTACATCAAAACTTCGTGGTACGTAGACCATATTTAAAACTTTACATTCGAAGATAAAATGGTACGCATACAGTATTTAACTATCCTAGTTGGGCCACACTAGTCAACTGCAACACCTGCAATACATAATAATATATACATGCATTCACCCATTCATATCCTACAACGAATGGCCCAAGTAAACTTTGCAAGTATTTACATGATTAATTAAAATCACGTTCACGTAAACGCGTCCTAAATGATTAATCAATTCAAAATTATTAATCCTTAGAATTAATCTAATAAAAAATTAATTTAATTAAAATAAAATGCCATACGAAATTTAATTAAAGAAATTATTAATTTAAATAATTTCATTGAAACGGCTCGCACTTAAACCAATATTTAATTTTGACCTTTTAATTTTAAATATTTAAACTCGCAGCCCGACCCAAGTCAAATAAAATAAAATAATGAAAAAGTCCACTGTTATCCCCTTCGTGCAAAAGTAAGCCCAAAGCCCAAAAACTAGGCCTTGAAATAAAACGAAGCAAAAATGCATAATTTGATGCATCATGGGCTACGCACGCGCCCAACCCAAACGATGTGATGTGCATCGCACTTGTCGCACAAGATGCAGGCCGCAAGGCCCACGCCCCATGCAACATGGCAGCAACGCACAAGGCATGTTGGCGCGCCAAGTGCACGAGCATTGCTCGTCGCTGCCATCGATGCTTCGCTGCGCTTGGCCAGCGCACGTTGGCACGCCAGCTCTCTCGCTGGTGCCGCATCGCTGCGCCTTGCGTGCATGAGGCTCGCCTATAGGCTTCGCCCAACCCTTTCACACTGCCACACACAGCAGGCAGCAAGCCAAGCCCATGCGCGTGTCAATGCTAGCTTGTTGCCCTGCCCCTCGTCCTGTTGGCTTGCGTGTGCTCACAGCGGGGAACGAAGCCAAGCCACATGCACACACCACACATGGACAACTGCCACCGAGCGGCTTGCTCGTCCAACGAGCATCAAAATATAATTTAATGTTACGAAACGTAATTTGCACCAAAAATATTTTTCATAATATTAACAAGTCCAATCGTTTTGATTACCAAAAATAATTAAAATGGGCGATTTAAATAATTTCAAACAATCCAATTAATGAAATTAATAAATCTAGGATAACTTATATTCAAATTTAATGAACGATAAACATCAAAAAAAATTGAATAATCATGATAAACCAATCCAAACATTTAAATCGTTCCAAACACTTAAATTTTACATTTTTATCGAAAATTGGTTTAGGTGAACGATTAAAATTAACGAATCCATTCAAAATTTTAATCCTTCAATTTTTAAATAAGCCATTTAAACATGAAATCATATTCCCTTCTCACCTAAATAAAATTTTTGATCTAACTAATTAATAAAAATATTTTTCGATCAAAAATCATTAATTTAGGTTAAATTGCGATTACAGTTTATAATTAAAATTTATGAACGAAAAAATTATCATAGGTTCATACTATTATAAAAAAATAGTAGGACAAAGTTTCAATTAATTATAAATTTGCTCATATAATTAATAAAAAAACGCATCAAAATTAATGATTTAATTCATTAAACAACAAAACGCCCGAAAACTCCAACTTTGGAGCCTGTTTTTGACATTCTGGTCTCATGAGTTGATTTTAAAATACCGTTTCCAACTAGATTAGGGTAATAAAATTAGAAATTCCGACACTTTACGAATTAAGAACCCTTTTCGATCTACGATTCATCCAATAATCAAGAAAATTTCGAAAATAACCCAAAAAATTCAGAAAATTTCGAAAGCACATAAAAATATGAAAAGTGCTAAAAAGTACTTAATTCGCATGAAGCTCATGATACCACGGTAGGGATTTACAGTTAAACGAATAACATGATAGCGGAACAATCCCAAAGCCAAGAAACATGTATAAAGTACAAATTAAGAAATACATACGTTTGTAGCGTGTTTTCCCGTTTAGTCTACGAACACGAACAAGAACTCCAATTGTAGTTCCTCTAATTGGTTCACCGACATGTTCAGATCCGCCTTGATTCCGTTAGCTTAGAACTTCCACAAGGTATTTTGATTTTTGGTAAAAAAACTCACTTTGAGGCACAGAGAGGATTAGGGTTCTCTAGGTGTCTATGGTTCGAGTATGAATAGTTGGATGGAAAACAACAAGTTAGGGATTGATGTTATAACCCTAAAGTTATAACACCAACAGGCCAAGGCACTAAGGCCAAGACCGACCATCAACTCACTCAAGCCCATACGCGCAGCCACACAAGCGTTGGGCCTTGTAACGCGTTGTGTGCGCTGCTGCTACTTCTGTTCCGTGTGTGCGCGCCCAGCCGAAAGGCTTGGGCCTTGCTTGTGCACACAAGTATTCTGCTGCGTTGCTTTGCGCGCTGCGCTGCCGCCCATGGGCCTTGAGTGCCTCGTGCACTCGACTCGTGGGCTGCCCTTCGTGTTGCGTATTAATTTATCTTGCGATAATTTATTTATCGTATAGTACGATACGATCCAACGTCGTACGATACGATAATTCGTTTCGCCTAGCTTATGAATATACGTAATACGATATACGATTCCGATCCAACGTCTTATCATATATTTATGTTTTCCAAACCAACTTCTCAGAAAGCCATTAAATGAATTTTTGATTCATTTAATCCGGTGATCTGCTTTATGTCATTGGTGTGACCTTGTAGGTTCAGCCAAAAGTAAGTTCTGAGCCTACTAAGGATTAGTACTCACTGATTGGAAACATTGCTCCAGCTAACTGTTACGATCACTTGATCTTATTGAATTAATTATTCGTAATTAATCTTAACCTTAGTATTGGACCAATGCACCTTGGGTGAAGGACATATTTCCTTCATCAAATACTTTTATTTTGAGTATTTATTTCAAGTATGGATTTCAAGTACTTAAAGATTTTTGAAAATTTTGAATTAATGGTTTGTGGGCCTGTAATTGTTCCAAGTTGTATAGACTTTAATTCCATATAAGATTTTGTAAAGCATGTTAATTAGTAATAGTTAAGTACCGATGTAAAATTCTGATAATATCCTTAACCATTTTCATGGTGGCGGTAATGCCTTGGTAATTCCTTTTATTTATTAAAGAAAAGTAGTTTTGAAAAGCAAGAAATTATTAGGGTGTTACAATAAGGGCATTCGAGTTAACATTTCTCTCTGTCCAGATTCGTCCTACAACCTCTAATGTGACCTTCGTCTCCTCTTCTTCTTCACCTTCAACTATCCATTCTACCTCCTGGTCGCTTTCCTCCTTGTAGGATTCGCGTTGCAGGGTTGGTGGGGTGAAGTTTTCACCTGCCATAGTTGTCAAGAGTAGTAAAAACTTGAGATAATTCGAGCATGAAGCCTCCGAGAACGAAGGAAAACCTAGCAAGAAGTTAGAGGTACCCTCCCAAGAGAAAAAACCTTAGAGGGAAAAAAATCCACCAAATTCATTTTAAAACTTTGCTTATTTCAAAATCTTCTAATGATAACAACTTACGTTACATAAACACATCCACAAATGCACATAGAATTAAGCCTCTAAGTGTGTTGTTGTAAAATTTGTGGAAAGATATCGACTCAAAATTTTAAAAACCTTTAAATAAATTTCTATTCTAGAATGAATATAAGTTTATTTACCGTTACTGTTAAGTTTCATTGGGCCAGGCAAAATTCCAGTGAATGACCCGGTGAAATTGAATTGTCCATGATCGAAGAGTTTGATCACACACAATCCTATCAAAATAAAAAGTTAAATCATAAAACCAAGTGGTGATAGATCGATAGAGTAGTACACTAAAATCATACAATTATGGTACTCCTTAACTTGCTAATTGCTATCGGCTAACAAACGGATAACTAATTAACTATTGTACATGTATGGTTACAATAAACTCGTCTTCTGTTGATCCTCTTCTAGTTTCTCCATGTTTTCTTCACTAGCGGTCGTGTAACCCAAAGCTTATTTCGAGTTGTTGACACGTCTAGGGTGTAGGAGTACTATTTGGAGAAGGGGAGTCATTGAAAGCAAGGGAAGCGCAAATGCTTGGTTAAATTAGTCATAGACTTTTTTTAAGTCTCTGCAATATTCAATTCAAGTGTTTTTCTGCGTTCTAGGGATTGCAAAAGAGAGTATTCCGTATGAGATTTGATAGTCACCCAATTTCATGAAAATAACTCCATTTGAAAATTAATTGGATGTTTCCTAGCAATGCAGAAATTGTAGATCGCTAAGGAGTGGTCGTTTTACATGCATTTCTAATGCATGTTTCTTGATTTCTGTGTTCATGAGAATTTAACAAATACAAAAGTTAAAAGTTAGTGTCATGTTTTAAATCAATACACATTTTCAGGTGAAACTAACTTGGTGCACTAAAATGTGAGAGGTATAGCCACAACAATCGAGTGCACCTTAGATGCTCTTTTTAGTCTAGAGTAACTCAAAAACAAAACTATTTCATACTTGTAATACATACTACGATCCGTAGTAGTTTGATCTATCGTTCATTCGTATTGTATTATTTGGGAACATGCTCACATAGTAGTCATCTTCAAGCTTTTTTCCTAATTTATGTTTCCACGGTAATTAAGAAAATTCAAAAAGGTAGTTGGGCTTGTGTGAGTATGAACTTTAGATAAAATTAATATAGGGATTTATTTGTAAGAACATGTGTTATGAACCCACATTTGAGTTGGGATTAGTTGTCTCACGTGGAAAACTAAGAAAGAGAACGACTACCATATAATATTGGTGGATTACTCCCTCTAATTTCAATTAGTTTTAGGATGAAATATTATTAGGTTTGTATGTGACCAGACTCTCCTTTAGCATGGGCTCGGCTTGGCCCAATTAATGATCAGAATGTTCAATCCCATCAATATTATATCTTTAATTCTTTGTACTTTGTTACGGGTAATTCGCTAAACATTAATTAACGTTTATTTTGTCATAGAAAAATCAAGTACTCTCGTGATGTTTTTGGTGCTCAAAGTTCACAAAAAGGCAGTCAATTTGGGTAAAATGAAGTTAGGCGAGTTAGCAGTAAACGGAAGACAATACGAAAGTTTGTGTTATGCGGGGAACAAATCGATGATAAATTTTGACCAAAACAAAGCGGTTAAGGAAATACTGCAGCGGCAACTAACGTCAAAGGACTGAATCAGTCACGACTCATAATATTGTAAATATGCACAATAATAATACATACTTCGTACAAGTCTCACACTTTTACTTACCAAGTTACTATCATTCAAAAAATGTACTACTAAAAGTCTTGATGATGAATACTCCATATCTCCCTCCTAAAGTTGGAATCTAAAAACATAAGTGGCGATTTCATAATAATATCATATTAAATGTAAAATGATACTCTGTACTCTAATAATAAAATGAACAAAATACTTGATAAATATGAGGCTCATTACTTTCGAATTGAAATCGTCAAATCATAGTAAACCATCAATATTTGATAATATCTCATGTTTAATTGTCAAATATTATAAGGTGAAGAGAGCCACTTATAATGATAAATAAAAGCCTGGTAAAAGTATAATATCCGCAGTTCATCTACCTCAATATGGATATATATTTTCGTTATTAGGCGTTAATACTGAGTAGTGGAGTACCTAATTGGCTAACAACATGTTAGTCACGTAACCTCTTCTAATTCTAACTAAACTTTTAAAAAATGAAAAATGCATGAAATGGTAGATAGATTACACTTACCACTTTGAAGTTGAAAGTTGAAACTGTTAAAATAAAAGTTAGAGAAAAAGACACTGCCCAAACTCCCCAAAGCACAAAAAAGACCCCCTTCTTCTCCCCACTTCCCCCCTTAACCCCAGTTTGTTTTTCTTTTTTATACCCCAATAAAAAACAGTACAAAAAAAATTGATTTTCTTATCACTCAAATAATAATAAATTGAAAAAAAAAGTACACTTCCACTCACTGAATAAAATAAAAATTAAAAAAAAGAATAAAAAATGGTTATTACCAAATCCCCCAAAAATCACCGACGATAATGCTCTCATCTCTGTGCAACAGCAGCAGCCTTGGTTCTGCTATATCCCGACGACACTCTCCCCGCTGTCAAAGATTCTCTCCTTCCTCCTCTCTTACTTTCTCTCTCTTTTTCTCTAACCCTAAAATCATGATTCTCTCTCCTCAGATCTCTCCTTAATTCTCCCCAATTCCTTCCATTTCTTCCCTCTCACTATTTTATTTCTTATTAAATTCAAAATTAATTATATGGGGTGTGCGAGTTCCAAACTCGACGACCTACCGGCGGTTATACTCTGCCGGGAAAGAGTCGAGTTTCTTTCTCTGGCGCTCCAACAACGGTATGCGTTTGCTGAATCCCACGTGGCGTACATCCACTCCCTTCAATCCGTTGGTGATTCTTTCCATCGTTTTTTTGACTCTCCCGCCGGAATTCAACCGCCGCCTCCGCTTCTCGACCTTCCTCCTCAACGCAAACTCGCTGAGCAAGATTTGCCACCGCCGGCGGCTGTTGCTGCTGATTCCGGTCATTTGTCTCACTCTAATTCTGGGTCTCACCTTCACTTTCACACGGATTCCGACGATGATGATGACGACGAGGATGATGATTCCGCTTCTGGGTCACTCCACCACCACCATAACCACGACTCTCCTCCCAGAACTGGTATGATGTATGAGGAACGCTCAGAGGGTGGCGCTGGTGGAAGAGACGGAGGCTTTATTCCGGGTGGCGGCGGATTTATCCAGGGTGGTGGTGGTGGCGGTTTTAGCCCGGGAAATGGTGGGTTTAACCCGTATATGTATTCAAATGCTGGAAATGGGTATCCTAATATGCAGATAAATTACATGAAGAAGCATGTGACACCGTCTGTATCATATGAACAGAGGCCTGTAAGTTACCAGACGGAGACAGTTCAATTTGGTGATCCATCGTCTTCTTCTACTAATTATTATGATTATTATGGTGGTAATAACAATAATAATAATAACATGAATACTAATATTAAAGATAGTAATGGGTATATGAATTATGGTGGTTTTTTCGGCGCGCCTGCCCCGCCACCGCAAAGAGACGGAGGGTATGGGGGTTGGAATGGTGGGCCGCCACCACCACCGCAAAGAGGCGGTGTATATGGGGGTTGGAATGGTGGGCCGCCACCACCAATGGGGCAAACTAAGCCGGCCCCGCCTCCACCCCCTCCTCCGGCGCCTTCGACTTCACCGTGGGATTTTATGAATTTGTTTGAGAGTATTGATAGTCATTATCCGCCTTATACCCCAAGTAGGGACTCTAGGGAGGTGAGAGAAGAAGAGGGGATTCCTGATCTGGAGGATGAAGATAACGAGCATGAGGTTGTGAAGGAAGTTCATGGGCATCAGAAATTTGTTGATGATAATCATGGTGGGAATGGTGGTGGTGGTGGTAGTGGTAGTGGTGGGGGTGGTGAGGCAAAGGGCGATTCGAAGAGAGTGGAGGAAGAGGTTGTTGGGGTAAGTGAGGGTGATGGCGGTTTGTATAGAGAGAGGCCTAGCGCATCGTCGCCTGAGAGTACCCCAGTAGAGTATGAGGTTCATATAGTGGAAAAGAAGGTGGTTGGTGAGGAGGGGAAGTCGGATCAGCAAGGGAAAGGCGGTGGAAGGCCGGGTTTTAGGAGTGTTTTCGAGGTTGTGAGGGAAATTCAGGTACAATTTGAGAGGGCTGCCACTTCTGGGGGTGAGCTTGCTAAGGTGCTTGAAGTGGGTAAACTCCGTTATCAACGAAAGAATGCTGCTTACCAAGGTTAGGATATTGCATTTTTACATAAGTACTTATTTTTTGGGTTATATTTGTTTCATGGTTGCTCAATTCGATTAATTTTAATTGACATTTGTTGTTTGTGGAACAGTTTCTACAAAGATGTTGAATGTAATTACTCCATCATTACCTTCATCGTCGAAAGACGAGGCTTCTTTAGTGGTTGATGAAGATGTGCAATTGCGATCAGTTAATCTTTCAGCTACCTTGCAAAAGTTGTATCTTTGGGAGAAGAAACTCTTTGACGAAGTAAAGGTATATAACCAGTCATTTTCACCAAATAGTCAGTATATGACCTTTGTTTTTTGCTTAATTGTACGTCATTCTAGATTTTTTATGGTAAATTATGTGCTATGGAATTCTGTTGAAGGTCATTGTTGGGTTCTATTTGGTGCTTAACGGTTGTTTCAGTTTGCTGAATATCAAAGATTAGTTATTTCCAATTTGGGGCTTTCTTTACAATTTTTTGATAAATTTGATGGCACTGCAAACAGCTGCTTCGGTTATGGTAGTGGCTGTCTATGTGTTGTGAGTTTTGACTGTTGCTACTATTCTAATTTTGCAATGTGTGTTTATTTAATAGGCATCATGAGATGGCTAGATTGTGAACTCTACAGAAATGTAGTTAGATAAAATGGTTTTGTGTTGAATTTTGTTTTGGCAAGCTATCACGAATTGGTATTGAGTTTGATTTTGGCAAGCAAATGTTACTTTGCAAAGTAGACTTCCGCAATTTCTAAATCAGTGCTTTCATGTTGACTGCGTCTTCCTATTATTTACATGGTCAAGAAATGTTCAAAATTAAAATTGGTCTGCTATTTTTTTCTTCATTCCATGCTTGCGAAATTTGGTCCACCCGGTGTGTAATTTTATATTCTAATTATGAATAATGAAGTCAATTATAAATTTTAGCTGGATCATTTTATTTTATTAAGTCCGCTATTCTTTTACATCGCCTTATTTTTTTGGTGGTCTTTAATGTATTCTTTTACTGGCTATTGTTAGTGTTTCCGGTTTTATGTGTACACGAGCAACCAATTTTATATACTTCGTATACAGTTAGTGCTTCCGTTTAATTGCTGTAATATGAGTATATAATACCGTAGGTCTGTAGTTGTTGCTAGAATAGAAACTTTTAGTTTTTGTCCTATCCCCCTACTACAAGGAATTTTTTTAGTGGAACTTTAGCGAGTTGTATGTTGTACAAAGTTTTCATATGTCCTGGCTTCATATATTGTTTTATTGAGGGTGGGGGAAAACTACGTCTACCTCTCAGTTTTATCGACACTTTTAAACTGCTGAGTCTGCTGTGATATTTTCTGCATTGATGGAATATGTAATTTGTTTGGTTCATCCCTGTACCCAACCGTCATATAATCGTACTTCCTCATCACAGGCTGAAGAAAAAATGAGGGTTTCGCATGATAGAAAAGTGGATAAATTAAAGCATTTGGTTGAAAAAGGTGCCGAACCCACCAAGATTGATTCAACAAGAAGCGTGGTGAGGAGTCTATCCACAAAGATAAGAATTGCAATTCAAATTGTTGACAAGATATCAGCAAAAATAAATAAGCTCAGAGATGAAGAGTTGTGGCCACAGTTGAAAGAGTTACTCCTAGGGTATGCGATTTCTTATCAAGTTCTTTGATCAACTCTTTGTTGTCTACATTGTTTAAGTTGGTTCACTTTTTGTGGCTTTAAGATAATTTTATCAGCAGGCATCATAAATTTAGCAGAAAGCTATTGGTAATACTTGCATAAATTTGGATTAAAACTTCCCCTCACTTGTGATTAAGTACCTTTTGTGTTTTTAAGGGTGGTAAGGTAACCACCTTTGGGAGAGGATGGGGCATTACTCCTGGAGCGTGCAATAAGTTCTTCCATCCACAGCTTTTTTCCAATAGTTTTTAATCACACCTTTTCAGTGCGTGTTCCACTTTGATAAATTAGCTAGGATTTGATATGTTGGTTATAGGATTGTTTTCTTGAGCTAGTCTCTCGGTTAAAGTATAGCAGCAGCCATGTACTACCAAATTTGGAAATGGTAGCCTGTTGGTCCTGCATTGTAGTTTGTCCCTCGAGGATGACTGGATTCTGGATAGCATAGTACCGTACTACTATTAGGAGATGGTTCCGGAGATAACTACACTCTCTCATGGATTTGCATCAACCCTACACTAGCCACTGCAGTATATTGCCGTGGCTTTCTGAAGATCAGTACTTCGTCATAAGAGAGGCCTATTAAATAATGACCTGATTTACATTACATCTTGTTACTTTTCAACCCCTATGCCTGCTTGTCAACTTTGTCCATCAAGCCCTGTCAAGGAACATGACTAGTCAAGTAGCGTTAATCTGTTCTCGGAAGGGTGGGGAGTTTTTGGGCGTGTCATCTCAAAGCGTTATTGAATCATAGACAGAGAAATCACTTATAGCAGATTTAACCTGCAGGCTTAGATATATGTACATCGTGTCCTTGTGTAGAGATGGGTTTGCAGTTGGAAAGAGTTCAGTTATTAAATTTTACTTGAGCAAGTTTAGCCTCTTTTTTTTATTGACGAGGTTTTCTTTTTTAAGTTAATAATAATGGTATTAAGAAGTGCTTTCTTTTTTTCTTTTTCAAAATTCATTTATTAGAGCCTTGAAACTAATGTAAAATTTGAGCAAGTTCAGCCACTAGGAATTTATACTTGAGAAGTGTTTTTTCTAGTTTTCGTTTTTAAGTGAATAAATTCCTGTTCATGGTTACCTGTGGTTGTAGTGGATTTAGACCATGAAAAGTTGCATATGCTATAGTAGAAAGCTTTGACGTTGTTGTATCAGTGAAATTTCGTTTTGCTGTAGATGTTTGTTCTGTGTTGACCTGTGTAGTGGTTGGTAAGGCTGCTGGATAGTGGGATTCACTATACTCCTGTGTTTGGTGGATTGACCAACATCTGTTCCTTGCTCCAAGTTCTTCAGATTGTCAAACTTTTGTTCTATGCTTTTGATCGTATTACTGATTTGGGTTGCGTTTTTTGACGAAGTACTTATCCCTATTTTTACTAGTCCTATATGTGTGGGCCTAAATTGTCTTCTACGAAGTTTTATTATTGCTACTAATTAACATCATCCTGAATCAAATATGGTAGGATTTTTAATCAATTAATTTGTATAATTATTTAAATAATTTCAAATAAGAACAATATTGACAGTTTATGGAACACCAAACTCCCCAAGAGTTGACTTATAGAATAGAGATTGATATGCTTCTAATGTTATTACTCGTATACTCAAATTTGATTAACTGCTGCGAAGTTTTGCTTTCCAATGACTTACTTAGTGGTGGGGCCTGCCTGATGACTAACTTTAATATTTATATTATTATCCTTGGTCAGTCTGAGTAGGATGTGGAAAGCTATGCTGGAGTGCCATCACAGTCAGTGTGAGGCAATTGATGGGGCAAGGGGTCTAGATGCAATTGCATTTCCTAGCAATCCGAGTGATACACATCTGGAAGCCTCGTTACAGCTTGAACACGATCTTCTAAATTGGACATGCCGGTTCACAGAATGGATAGGTGCTCAAAAGGGTTATGTAAGAGCCTTGAATCGTTGGCTTCTGAAATGTATTTTATATGAACCGGAAGAAACAGCGGATGGGATAGCTCCTTTCTCACCTGGGAGGGCAGGGGCACCTCCAATCTTTGTTATATGCAACCAATGGGATCAATCATTGGAAAGAATAGCAGAGACTTCTGAGAAGGAATTGGTTGATTCTTTACGCGTGTTTTCAATGATGGTTTTGCACTTGAGAGAACAAGATAAGGGAGAATTACGGCAGAGGATGACTGCAAATAGAGATATGGAAAGGAAAGTGAAGAACTTGGAGAGAGAAGATATAAAAATGCAGAAGAAGATGGTATTAGTTACAGCTTCTGGGGACTCTGATGGTGTGTCCTCGTTATCTGGGAATGTAGTTTACCAGAGTGACACAAGCAGCAAGGCTAGTTTACAGGCTGGTCTAAGGCATGTATTTGAAGCTTTGGATAGATTTACAACAGACTCAGTGAAAGCTTATGAGGAACTCCTTGAACGCAGTGAAGAGGTGTTACGGGAACATGGAGGAAATGTTTCATAAGCCTAGCCTTTGGCAGGTAAATCCATAATTACTTGAATTTTGTACCAATAGGACCTTTAGATGTAGGATTTGCTGGGTTGGGGAGACGCAAGTCTTGTCTTTGTAATTGCCCATAATTTAGAGATGCTACCGTACCGTACCGTGTATAGAAAATGTTAGGGATCACATAAGATCAGGTGTAACAGTTATTTAGTTGTACAGAATCTTGGACCTATTTATTACTCCACCCTACACCGATAGGAAGTTCTGGTGATTGAAATTTGTTGTCTTTAATTCCTCTAATAAACCAATCGATTATTATAATACAGATTTTGATGTTCATTTTACTTAAATCGGTGTAGTTTTACGAGTATGGAATTCCTCTGGGTTATTGTTACTCATTTAGTGAAGAAAGTAACTACGATGTCTCATGTCTCATGTCTGGGAATATTACGGTCTTACAAGCAACTAAGCAACTGGAACAGATGAGAGGACGAATGCATAACTCACAAGTCATATTCTCCAAACTCTCCCAAGGGAGAATGGAAAACATGATTATAATATTGAAAGGCAGTTAGAACTTCTCGACTCTTGGCTCATGAAAATGCTAAGCATAGCTACAACGATTAGCTCATCAATAGGATGAAAATTCACCTATCCTAATAACAAAAAACTTGATAACTGATGTTTTTTATTCCTTTTAAGGTAAGAACCCACGGCACCCACCGGAAGGGGGAGATAAAGGAAATTCCATCAAATGAGTCCCATGAGATTTAATCACTGTTAACAAAAAAAAGTTATGGAAGAACTATGTAAAAATGTCAAATGCGTATCAATAATGTCTTGGCCTAGTGGTTAAGAGGGTTGTGTACAATACGTCTCAAGTTCGAATATCCCGCCCTCATTTGTAAGTTATATTGCCCTCGTGGCTCATTCACACCCAAAAAAAATGTCAAATGCGTATAATATTATTCCCTCAATCCCTTTTTTGTTTGCCCCATTTAACGTTTTGGGTGCTCATTCATACCCAAAAAAACATGTCAAATGCGTATAATATTATTCCCTCGATCCCTTTTTTGTTTGCCACATTCGTCCCAAAAAAAATTGACTCATTACCATAAAGCTTATGGTACCACAACTTTACTCTCCCATAAAATATATTTGTCCCACTACTTTGTCGCTTCTCAATTCTACACAACCAAATTTTAATAAAATACTATTGTTGCATGAGGCAAAGGATTAGGGACGGAGGGAGTAGTATAGAACGAAAATATTTGGTATCGTTTGTTGTTTTCCGTTTGTTGTTTTCTGTTTTTTGTTTACTACAAACTTAAAACCAAAATATGAAAATCATAAAAGATGGTTTCAAAAGTTTATTTTGTAAATTTTCAAAATCAACATTATTACTTTAATTATGACTATTTTTAGTTTATGATTCAAACTAAATAGCTTTCAAAACTAAAAAAGTCCAGAAACTAGAAACTTACGATGATAACGAACAAACCGTAAACTTTTATAATGGTTGCCTGTATACGATAAATTTAAGTTTCATGTTCAAATACGCAATCTCCATTTGTAATACGTCCTAACTCATCGCACCAAAAAAGCAACATTCATAATCAAAAGGTTCTTAATTATTTACTACTAGGCTAGCCTGATACAAGGATGGAAAAAGCACGGTTCATCATGAGTACGAAGTTATAGACTGAGCTAAGGTCACCTTTTTGGTAAAAAAAAAGACAAGACACGGCATGATAAATAACATTAAATTGAGTGAATTAGGCTTCGGTACGAAAGCATTATGTGCCCAACACGAGGGCACGGCACGCGGGCTTGGGTTCGCCTAGGCCGTCCTTTTAAAATTTTCAGGCTAAATGATACACGTGGGCTTGGTATAGGCTCGCCACGAAGGACGGCCCACGACTAAATTTAGGTGTTCTATTAGGGCTGTCAAATCGGGTCATCAGATCGGTTTCGGATGGGTTATAAACAGTTCGGGTCACTTTGAAATCGGTTATTGTCGGGTCAAATTTTCTATTCGGGTCAACGATCGGTTCGGAAAACTTTGGTTCGGGTGAGGACGCGTCATAAATTATTTTGGATTGTACTCGGTTTCGGATCGGGTAACTTCGGTTCGGTTCAATCTCGGGTTCAATTAAAATTGGATCGGGTTTATAACAGTTTTTTGTCGGTTTGATTTGGTTCGGATTGAGTTCCGATCGGGTATATGTCGGATTCAGATACAATTTGATCGGTTTTCTTTCGGATAGGGGTCATGTCCAGATCGGCTAAGTCTTTGATTCCGGTCAATTTTGGGTCGGTGAGTCTCGGGTTCGGGTCAAGTTCAGATAGACGTACCTCGAATTTGAGTCAATTATGGATTGGGTTTGCGGTTCAATTTTAGACCGAGTTAAGTTTGTAATCTTAATTATTTTTCTATTAATCGAGTGATTCTCGAGTTTGCGATAAACTCTGGTCACTTTATTATTCTATAATTTCATGCCAGATAAATATTTTTGAGACTTATATTACGGAGTACTTTATTTCCAAATTATTTAATATAAATAGAACATATAATAAATCTTCACGTATCGAGTTAGATTTACATAGTTAATAGTTCGATTCGGTTACATTGAGTTAGATAATAACGAGTAATTAAATAGGATTCGGGTAAATTAGTTTGTTTTTACTGGCCCGACTTTTGTTTATCAGGTTAACTCGAGTCAGGTTATTTTCAGATACCGATTTAATCGGGTCGAATTGACAACAATTCGGTTGAATTCGGATTCGGATATTTAAATCGAGGATCGGTGTTATCGGGTCGGGTTGAGTGCGGTTGTTATCGGGTAAAATCAGTTTTCAGATTGCTATCGGAACGGATGTGGGTTCGATTCGATTAAAAGTTATCGGATGCAAATCGGGTTACGGGTCTCCTTAGGTTGTTGTCCGAGTTTTCAATTTACGGGTCAAATCTGATTTTGGGTCAACAACTGTTCAGTTCGTGTTGATTTTATTCTGACTATTTGTCAGATATATTCGGTTCGAATTTCAGTTGGTTTTGATCGGTTTTCGAGTCGGGTCACTTTTTGACAGCATCTATTACTATATACTAAAAGAGACACCAGAAATGACACGTGTCAATTCCTGGTGTAAAATTTTCCCGCCAAAATGCCTTTTTATTTTTTTACTTTAAAATAAATAAGTTACTGTTAGAATATATGAGAGTATATTTATTTGTTAAGAATATACGAGCATATATTTAGTTGATGTAAATAAGTTACGTAGATATTTTGTTACCTAACTTAGTCAAAGATCAGATAGTGCATAGTTAGAATCATGGCTGATTAGCCTCGAAATACTTTGTATATATTGTTGATTGATGGAATGAAATCCTCACGGAATTAAACTCTTTCAATTACATTACGGTTTTTTTAAGGAAACTAAGATAAAAATATATTTTAATTATCATAGATGTGTACTGCATAATATATTATTGGAGGAAAGCTAAATCAATATTATTTTTTCCTTTATGATATAATTTTATTTATGCATTATTATAACTTTTTAATCTGATAAGAAATATAAAAAAACATTGATAAATAAACTCTTATGTTAGTCTACTATTAATAATATAATACAGGGTAACTGGTAAGTAAGAATGTTAATTAAAATAATAATACATGGTAAGTAGACTAACATATGAGTTTATTTATCAAGATTTTACTCAATTCAAATTATGTTGTATTTGACTAACTCGGTTATGCTCGGGTCTTTTCGAAAATTAGTCTTGAGTCATTCAGGTTTGGTTAACAATGTTAGATCGTTCTACATACAAGTAAACGACTATAATTTTTAACTTTGTATAGTAATATATATGCAAATTTAGTTCATTTGAATATGTTTTTTTACACAACTTTAAATTTATATTTTTTCATATATCCTTTTTACTTTCATGTTTTCCTAATATCACAAGTTTTTTAAGTTACTATTAAAATAATAAATTGTTTTAGTAATAGTCGTGCGTTGCACGGGCCCTAAACCAGTTAGTACTTCTATACTAGAGATAAGAATCATGAAAGTGAGCCGAAATAAGCAAAAAGTTTTCATGGTTTCATACTTCGGCCCAGTGGTTACCTTCTATTGACGAGCCCAAATTCTCCCAAATAATTGAGGGACGCTCATACTCTATTATTGAGAACTTTTATTCATGTACCATTAAGGATGGGTCATCTCAAATAATTTACCCTGATACTCCGTATCTATTACTTCTATTACTATATATTAAAAGAGACATCAAGAATGACACGTGTTAATTCCTGGTACAATTTTTTTCCCGCCAAAAACCCTTTCCTAAAAAAATATACCTACTTTATTCTATTGTTATTTCATTTCATTTTGTATAAATGTTTGTAAATAGAAAAAATTATAAGATTATTAAATATGATATTATTATACAATTTTGGTAATATTTAGTCAGATCGTCATCTCAATAATAGAAAACATTCTTACTCAATATTTTGTTCATATTAAGCATATCAAATATTTAATTTGGTCAAATCATCATATTAAACATATAAAATATATAATACGTAATAGAGCGGAAATTGTGAATTGTATGATAAAATGAGTACGTTCGAGATTTATTAATTACGGAATAGATTTAAGGGATAAATATTCCAGTTAAAAAAGATGATCAATTATAATTTTCAAATAACCGTACGTGCACGGGACCTAATCTAGTTTTTTATGTATAAGGAAGTCATAAAAGACAACAATCTATAATAAAGAAGGATTTGATCTTAGATTCTTAGGTACTGTATCGATATACTTTAACCAAATACTCAGTTACAGAGTAGTAGGTCAGTAGGTGTCCACAAATTTCACTTTAATAACTTACATTTTGAAATGTACTAGAAGTCCGATCTCAAATGATTTTTGATTTTTTTTCCACCCAAATCTTTAAATTATACAACGTATTAGTACGAAGTATTAGAAAGCTCTATACTCCCTTATATATTTAAAATAAGGGGGTTTTTATTCGACGCTCTTGTTAGCTAAAAACGCCCTCATTTTTTACGGGAAAGTACGAGTTTACCATTTATAAATAAATTGACACCCCTTCCCTCTTCACCCTTACCCAATCCTGTTCAGCCCTCCCTAAATCAGTCCGGCCACCCTTACCCAATAATTAATGACAATTAATAATGTTAAGTAAATATTAACAACATTACACACAAGTATATTTTTGCTCGCCGGAACTGTAATTAATAATATACTTAATAAAAATTAAATAAAAAAAATTATATACTAAAATAATTTAACAAATAATTATACACAAACAAATAATTTGTAAAATATTTATATACTAACAAATAATTATATACTATAATTTCTTAATTTACTAACACTCATTTATGAAATAATTTAACACATACATTCTTAATTAACAAAAAACTTAACATTAATTCTTAATTAACTCCAATTTTTGACAATAATATGCCCTAATATTTAAACATTAATACTAATTCTGAAAAATTGATAAACGACAATAATTAACGACATAATATTTTCACATAATATTTATTCTGAAAAGCATACATATATATATATACCATGGCAGCCGCACACGAATTTTTCTTGGCTACCACGCAAAATCCGTGCGCGGTAACCATGGTAGCCAAACACCAGATCTCCATAGTGGCCATGGCCGCCAAGCAAAATCCGTGTGAGGCTGCCATGGCCACCATGCAATATCCGTGCGTAGGTTCGCGGTAGATTTTTTTTTTTTTTCACCTCCACCGACTCCATTCGCTGGATATTTCAGTCTAGTCGACAAGTTTCTTCGATGAATTATCAACCACCGTCACTTTCCAGCGAGAAATGGAGAGAAACTAAAGTTTTCTGGCAACATTGGTTGTAGCCAAAGGGGTGAAGGGGTTTGCCAACGGAGTTGTAAAAAAAATATCGCCAGAATTTATGGTTTGCAGCAGGATGAGAGAGTAGTCTGCCGAAAGGGAGGTGAAGGGGTGAAAGATGGGTGAAGGAAGGAGGTAACATTTTAATAAGGGTAAAAGTGTACTTTCACATTAAAAACACGAGCGATTTTAACGTACGCGAGCTTCGGATAACGATACACTAAAATAAATTTAAGGAAATTCTTAATGGCGTAGATATACTTTGGTTCTTTAAGTATAAGTGTCATCGCTCATACTCACCTAAGTAGGCTATAGATATTGCTATCGGTGATGCCTAGTGTAAAGACTAATGACTTGTGTATGATAGTAGATAGGTCACAAACTTGAATCTCCCTTCCCCCATTTATGATTTGTAATGTCTTGTTTCTCATACGCACCGAAATAACTTATCGATATACGGAGTAGTAAATTTGTAATCATATTCACACATACTCCTATAATCTTCACAAGCATAATCAAGTCAAACTTTTTGGCATCACAATCCCATCACTACTATCAATTTATCATCACCCCGTTGAAAAACTAAAAAGATGGATTATCATTGAATCTTTATTACTCATTAAGGTGTGACATATAGAAAATTGAAAACCCTTGTTCCTACCAAAGAAATAATTAGGTTTGTTGACAAATCAAAATCCATTGTTTTAATCTGAAACAATAAAAAATAATAGAATTTGGAGAAATGGGGTAGTTCATTTTTAAGATGGTCCAAAGCAATAATGGTTAAGAGATACTTATATTGTGCAAAAAAGTACAAAATTGTGGTCCATTAGCCATCTCATTTAGACGAGGATGACAAGTTTGGCTATGTTGTGTTGGAAGTTTAACCCATTCTCAAACATATCGACAACTGCTTATTTTTTGTCCATTTGAAAACACCAACAAATTAGGGATAGGTTTAAGAATCGACATATGTTAAGTGATATTAGTATCAAAGGTGTATGAAACTGAAAACGACTTATGAAATAACGTGGGCACAATCGTCATGTTAACGCTTATGATGACGTATACTTACTCTGTTCCATAATGTTTTTCATGTTTATTATTCATATGTTCAAAAGTTTAATACTTTGACTGTGACTAGTAGCATAAATAATAGAAAAAAAATAAAAACTTGTGGAATCTCATTGGATTTCTTTCAATTCGATATAAATTTTCTTATTAATTTTATAATTATTACTAATGCAAAATAAACAATATTAAGGGTCAAAGTAGTGCATTGCATTGCATATCACACATAATGGAAAAGTGAGTAACATATTGGACGCAGAGGCGGAGACGGGGGGCTGGTGGGGGCATCCCTCCCCCCCCCCCAGATAAAAAAAAAATCGGTATATCATCAAACTTACTTTGCTCCAGTGGTTGAAGAATAAGGTGTGTTAAACATTAGACATGTGGTTCGAATCACATCAGTGGTTCCTTCTATATAATTTTTCCCCTTCTTTCTTTCTTTTTTTCCATTTTCTTTTATTCCTTTTCATTTTTGTACGCATGTAAACAATTCTTGAATAACTATGTCCAAGTTTAGTACTCCATGAAAGCTAACCATGAACACCTTTAAATACACATATAAAACGCTTAAAATTTTGATGTAAATTTTTCGCCCTTCAACCTAAAAATTCTGACTCCGCCATTGTGCGGAGGGAGTAAGAATCTTACTCGTAATTGTTTAGATAGGAATTTGACATGTTCTATGTAAACTTTAAATTGCAATAATTTCATATTTTATAAAATCGATCCACTATGATCACTTAAGGTTATTGACTCTTGGCACAAAAAACCCTAGTCAAAGAACAACACAAATCATTCTCTAAAAAGTCAACAACAATCCAATAACTACACTACTACAGTAGTTACGTTTGTCAATTGATGTTAAGGTTTATCCATTCTAAGTACGCTTGTATAAAAGAGTACGAGTATTAATTTACTCAATTACTACCTCCGTTTTCATTAAGTTTTTTACGCTTTGAAAAATGTGTCTAACAGTCAAAACTTTGACCATAAATTCTCACTATACCTATCAAAAATTATCATGAGACATCTTGTTAGATTCGTCTCAAAATGTATTTTATACATATCAATTTTTTTTATAATTTTTGGCCATACAGAATTGGATATGTTAACGATCAAACATTGCACTGGAGTTCGTGCAAATAGTCAGTGTAAAGATATTTTTGAAACGGAGGTAATACTTAAAATTGATCTTGTTCTACTCGTTTACTTTAAAGTTAGTCATAGTTAACCCCATCTGTGTTTAAAAGTTACTTGTCACACCTTACTTCTTTCTCCTATCAATAACATTGCTACTTTTGTTTTTCACTTTCCAGTTTACTCAATTAGCTATCCCAAACCTTTAAAATGCATGAACTCAAAACACTATGCTTAACAATAGTGTATTGAGTCACATTTAGGTGAAATTCACTATTCATAAGGAAAATTTTATTTTCCTTCTCTTTGAAAGCTCTATCAGCCTTGCTCAATCAACCGAGGTTCGATTCTTGATCCTTGCATATTTCCAACTATTTTTGCTATCCCTTTTCTCCTTTCCTTTCTTTCTTCTGATCCACCTCCTGGATCGTTATCAATTTCTAACCTAAGCTCCTCTCTCCTCTCTCCTCTCACCTCCGCCCCCTCTCCTCAAATCAAACTCCACAACGAGCCACCAAATTCCGATCTTCCCACCACCATTCATGTGCCGTTCGTCACAGACTCAACCAGGTGGTGGCGGTGCTGCGTTCCAGCTGAATCGTTTCTTCGAGGCCGGATTTTTTTCCTGTCGCAACACCTAGACGCAACTTGTTCATCGAAAAACCCTAATTCCTCCGAGTTCATCTTCATCAACATCGATGCGATCCTGAATTTTCAGCAAATTCTCTCTCCTCCTCTGCCATGGTTGCCTTATGCAGGCTCATTCCCTTACGCTTCCGTGTTTTCTCTCGGACTTACAGTACCTTTACCCTTGAAGGTTTTTTTTTCAGTTTCTCCTGAAATTCAACTTTTCTTGTATCGAATTTGGTTATGATGTGAGTATTTTGATTTTTTGATGAAATGAGTTCTATTTTCAGGAATTGGAGGGAGTTTGCGGCATTTCAGTGACCAGAAAGTGCTGAAGATCGAGAACGAGGTGATCGAGGATGAGGTCAAGAAAATTCGGCGTGAATTAGATGCTGCCAAGGAGAGTTTCCTTAGAATTCCACATGCTCTTAAGTCTATGCCTAAGATGAATCCTGAGGGTATGGTACTACCACCATTTCAGATTAATTGATCACGTAACTAACTTTTCAGAATTTTAGTTCGTATAGTTTGCGACTGAAAATATTTGCACTTTGTTGCCGCGTTTCAGTTAGCATAGCAATGCATTGAACACCAATGCAACACCTATTTGCATAGTGTTAATTGTTAAAAGACAATATGAAGTGAAATGGAAGTAGTGATGTTTGTTTAATTATTTGTATGCACTTTGCTTCAGATTAGTAAGTGAATCGCACTTAAAATAACGTCAAAGAGATTTATATTAGAGGGAGTACTATTTGTTTGATGGTTTAAATGCACTTTGTTCGGCTTTGATTGCTTGGATTTATCATGTAGTATAGATCCGCTAAATCGCAGCCCTTGGCTTATGAACCACTCTCCTCTTGTCAAACTCGATAAATTTAGTGGCCCCACTGTCAAGCTAGAGCGGCTCCCTTGTCAAACTTGATATATTTATTGGCTCCACTATAAAGCTCGACGCCATTGTTGTTGCCTCCATTATAAAGATTTTTTTCGGTATAGTTAGCTTCTTTTTTTCGGTTTACACTTTTGATTAAATAATTTATGATTTATAGTTTCATTCGTATGAGTGTGTGATGATATACTGATGTCAAAGTGGTTTTCTCTCTCTTTTGCTTGATCAATTTTGTTAACTTTCTATTGCTAAACAATACATTTAATTGGTTGTCATACTACTGTGATTTGAAAGTGTGATTTTATCAAGTCAAACGGACTTATTCAGGGGGCTCAACTCTGTTCCTCTTTGGCTGATTCAAAGATCCGGGGTGGGGATTGTCGTCTAATGGTATGGGCCTTCTGGTTGTTTGAAGCCTTTCTTAGGTGGTTAACAAGTTCTATAGTTGAGCAGTTCTTAAATCTGATAGTTTTGTATATCTTGGGTATTTTGAGTGATTTTTATTTCATGCTATTTTCAGATTTTGACTTGACTTGCATAGTCGTTGATCTGTCTGCAATATTAGCTGCAATTGTAACAGCTCTGAAGTCTGATCAAAGTCCAACTTACAGTCAAATTACTTGGATGTCATTTACTGATTTGAGAAATACATGGAGTGATTTCCCAAGGCAGTACACAGAGGAATACGAGCAATGTATCGAGACTATTCTATCAGCGAATAAAGGTATCTACATCATGGTTTCTATTTTTATGTATTTTGAGGGTTGGAGGGGTGGAGTGGTTTGTGCAGAGGCCTTATGTGTTTTGGTTTGTTTAATTTTGGTCACTGTTTTTGAAGAAATTGGCTCACTTTTTTTTTGAAAAATCTTCAAATCCCTCCTTATCTCAGGAGCAACGTATACAAATGAAGTCTCAGTGCAACAAATATGGACCATAATATCTTAAACTTACATATAATCAAACAACAAAAATCTTTCTTTTTGTGAAATTGACGTTTAGGGTGTGTTGTTGATTAGTTTGCAATCTGAACCTTTTTTTTGTTTGCAAAAATCTTTGTTTTTGTATCGATGAACAGAACACATGTACTCTCCTTTTTTTTGAAGCTTGCATTGAATTTATGAGGTCTTTTCTCACACATTATTGCTGATTGTAGGAAGATTTTTCAAGAGTGCAGGAGATATCGTAGAAGTAAGATTTGCTCAGACCGTAATGGTTGTAACCTGCGAATGGGCATGGTGGCTGAGGCAACATATCTGCATAAGAGAGTCCATGTTCTATCAATGGTCCAATCAATGGATAGCATTGTGAGGTGCTTTTCTAGCTTGATCATTGAATTGATTCGATCTTTGTTTTTGTTAATCTATTGTGTTAATATCTTACTTTGTATGCTCCTTCATGATCTAAATTGAACTGGTCATTTGAGTTCATGGAAAAATTATAGTACATGGAAAAATTAAAATATAATTGACATTCTTGCAACTCACCTTGGGACTATGGTTGCCTTTGTGTCTCCTGCCACTTAATCTTTGAAAGCGTTATTTATGTCCTAACTATTCAAGTGTTTACATAAGTCTGTTTGTATCTTTAGAAAAAACAACTAGACGCGGATCCTATATCATACCAAGTGGTTGTTTGTTTTATTTTATTTTTGTTTAAAGCCACTGTCTATATCCTCAAAAGTCAAAGTACATTTCCTCTTGGGAATTATTAGTTGGTTGTCAATGTTTGTCCTCCGCATATATATATATATATAGAGAGAGAGAGAGAGAGTTTATTCTATAAGGAAGAAGGTTCATCTTAATATTTATGAGATGATTTTTTTCTTCCATTTTTTGGGGGGTTTAAACAATCTGATTTAAGATAGTATTTGCTTGGCCATGCTTGAGTCTAAACTGCTCAAATGCTCAACTGAACCCTTCTGTTGCAAATTTAAGTGCTTTTATGTAAGGAAATTGATCAGTTGACATGTCTTGTATGAGTAAAACTGTCAACATACATAATCAAAAGCTCAATTTGTAATTTCTCAATTTTGTATGCCAACTTATATTAGATGATAAACTTCCCCTTAATAGTATTCTGAATCCTTTCTTTCAAGGCCACAAGGCCCACAATCGCTTATCTATTTCTTCTCCCTACATATCTAATCTAAACAACCTTCTTTCGCAAACTCGTAGACAATGAACACTCAAATATCCTAGATTTTGTTCCTTGATCGTCCCATTTCAAAAGAGAATAGAGTTCCATCACCAAATTAGGCTAAATTTAGGTCCTACAAATAATGTAAGAGAAAAAAAGCATGTAACTCTGCTCTTTCATAAAGAGGTTGAAACATCATAGACATATACAAGAATGCATAAGTTGTTGCTCAACTCTTATAGTACTCGGGGCTCAAGAGGGATAATTGCTTATGAAAAGTATGGCCAAGGAGGAAAGTTGTGTTGGGATCAATGATGAAGAACATAAATTACTACAACGCATTGTTTGTATAAGAGGAAATGGAGGGGAACAAGCTCCCTTGTTTGAATTGAAGGTTGTAGAAAGGAAGTGGAGGGAGAGGGATTACGGGTATCTATATCCCAAACCCTTAAAATGCAAGAGATTGGAGTATTGTGCTTAATAACAGTGTTTCACGTGCTTCCCTCCTGCTACACGTGCTTCCCTTCTTTTACCCATTTCCCCCAATTTTCGCTGCTCTTTCAACCTACCTCTCATCCGCCCCCTTCTCCTCTCTCCTCCATCCTTCGCTCCCTTCTCCACCGGACCACCATTTTTCTTCTTTTCACTCTCCATCATACCTTCAATTTCTTTATCCTCTAATCTCTTTCTCTATCTATCTATCGCTCGGACATGTGAAACCTCTACTCATTTGGTCGATTTTTGGATGATTTTTTCTTTGTTCTTCTTTTATAATTATTTAATTCTATTTCATTTTATGTTTTCTTGGGTGATTTGTTCTTTTGTTCTTCTTTTATAACTATCTAATTATATTTGATTATATTTTTCGCAGATTTGTGGATCTGTTAAATTTTTAATTTGTTTTTCGATTGTTAATATTGTTTATCGTTCTTCTTTTATGATTTTACTAGACTTGTGGGGGTTCCCCCGCTGTTTTCATTAAATTATTGCAGATGATTGCTGTCTTTTTTTTCGGGTATTTTGATTTCAGTTGGAATTGAAGTTTCGGTAATTCTGTAGGGATCAAAAGACAATTTGTATCAGTGTTTAATGTCTGTGTTGTCTTTAAGAAGTAAATTAGGCTGGTAAATTTCAGTTGATTGATATCTGTTCATTTTTTGGGGGGTTTCTTCTGATCTTAGGCATTTCTTGAGTTAGACTTGGTTTAACTCAATTTGCTGAAACTGTTAATTTATTGTTCTTCGGTCTTTGGTGTTTAAATGGAATTTATTGGCTTTTCGAATTTCTATACATTGTTTACTAGCTAGCATTATGTCATTACGTCAAAACAAAATTGTTTCCTATAATATAGGGAGGATTTAGGGCTTTGCAAGCAAGTATGACTCTAAACGGTACTATTTGTCCAAGTTGTATTTTGTTTGACTTAAATTCTTATATGTACGACCTTAAAATCCATATGGAGAGAGAGAGAGAGAGAGAGAGAGAGAGAGAGAGAAAGATGGAGGGAGGAAGAATAGGTTGGTCTTCTATTAGCTAATCTTCTCCTATTTGTAATGAACTGTTTTTGTGATTTAGTTGTTGTTCGAATAAGAATTGTCTCTTTTAATCAACTTGAAACCACTTACTGATGTTTATAGAAATAAAAGTTCAAACAGAGGGGAAGGGTGTGGGCTGTGGGGAGAACAACAAAATATTCATGGTTCAATAAAGCAACTGTAAAAGTTCTTAACTCACTAATAATTATTGATGTTGCTTCAAGTTGTGATACGAAGTTGCTGAATTCTATCACACAACGACTTAGGGGGTCGCACGCCTGTATAATGAATTCGCATTCAAGAACAAGTGGTTTTAGTTCCAGAACTTTATTTACGAAATAAATGTTCATTCAGTTTTCTAGAATTCAGGACTTGCTCCAAGTTTTCAGGTTTCAAAACCTTAGTTTACAAGAATAACAAGACTAATAACTTGTAATGCTTGTTTATGATTGGTACTTGCTATTGAGCAATGAAATTAGGTGACATGTTGGCCGTGATGTTTGCTTGTTGTCCTGCTCACTAGAAAAAAGTAATTAGTTTATGGTTACTCTTATGTTGGATGGATGGGTTTTGGAAAGGCTTCAGGGGAGGTGGTGGTTCTGAGAAACTGTTTTTCAAGGCAGAACGGACGCTGAATACATTTAGTAAAACAGAGTTGAGTGCAACTCTAGCCGGAGGGAACGGCACAAAATTTGTATTTGCAATAAGAGGTTGCTTTTCTTTTGAACTTTCACCATTTATCAAGACAAATATGTAGTAGCTCATAAGCACATTTATATTTCTGTTACTAAATTTCTTACTGTCCAATCTTTCTTTTGCTTGTGAGTTGTGATTGCTGCATCCTTGCATCAATCATAGATTATTTGTGAGTTTGACAATAGTTTTCATTGATGCAGACAAATCTCATTTACAAGTTTGGTTTCAGGAAACATTTCTTGGGGAGGACCAAATTTATAGTAACTATGTATATTTCCTGGATTTTGCGATTATTGCTTCAATTATTTTGATATTTTTAGTTTTTATACATTGGGTACAACCGATGGTTGATTTTGAAATGCTTCTACCAAACTTGCAATGCCACACAAATTTACTCTATTTTTTCCACACACAAAACTTGTAATACTCCCCGCTTGATGGTTTAAGGTTGAAGAAGAAGAAAGGAAGCTTGAAGCTGAAGAAACAGAGAAGCAGTGCTCGAAAGTAAACACTGAACTGAAAGAATAGGAGATTAAATCCAACCGTTTTAAAGAGTTGGAGGAGAGGTAGCCAAATCTTAGTTTCCAAGGGGAATATATCTTATGAACAGTAATATATCGTATGATGATTAATGTTCTTTAGTTTCCAAGGGGAAGTGTTGTGTTTTAGATTTAAGTATCACGTTACACTTTGTTTCAGGTACTGGAATGAGTTCAATAGCTTCCGGTTTCAACTAATATCACATAAGGTATGTTGGATTTGTCTTGCATTCTTTATTGTTTTTAATAATTTCGTAAATTTGTGATTTTTAGACTGAGCATTCATTTGTTTAGTTTTCTACTGGCTTGTCTAACACTGTTCATGTCTTTGTATTCCATTTGTTAGGTTAACCAGCATGAGGACGAAGATAATAGGCGTGTCTTCTTTCATGGAGATCTCAACCAACATCTTTAAAAACGGGAGATTACCGCCTTTTAACTCGATTGATGCAGTGAGGTTTAAAGAGGAGATAAAAAGGTGTGCGAGAGGTGTTATGAGATATGCAGACTATTGTAGTAGCTCTTGTGATCTACATAAGGATGGTGGTTTGGTGAATGTTTTTTCAACTCAAAATATGGAAATGAAGGTGGAAATCTTTGTGTAATTGAATTTTTTTCGCTCAGCGCCTTTTCCCGAGGTTTTCTCCCCTAATTGCTCTTCTTGTTTGCTAATTTTGTTTTGACAACTGATTTCAATATCTTGGGGGACCGTGCGCGTTAGCGCGCGGTCCAACAACTAGTAACTATTAAATGGAGGGTGTTTCCAAAGTCAACCTCCAAGTTAGTCCTATTCTAGCGATAATTTCACCATTTATTCTTCTAAATCAATGTTTTTTTTTTCAAAGGGTATACGACAACATCTTGAAAGTATGTAACCAAAACAAATAGTAATGACTATACATAACACAGTGAGTTTAATCACGTTTATATTTCTCAAAATTTTAACAGTTATCTATAAATCGAGAAGTTAATTGTATCTGTAAATTATTAATACTCTTTATTAATAACATTTGACTAATTCAATTAAAGAATGAAGAATATGTACCTTGTTCTTTCTTTTCGAGTGTAAGAATTGAATAAAACATACGTACGCATAACAAATAATGTACAAGTGCCCTAGCTATCTATCTAGCTACATGACTAGAGAATCCAATGATGATCAAAGGGGATAATTAACAGAAAATCATCATAGTTGTCCACCTTCATATGCCAATTAAAGATTAAATATTAAAGTATCTTCAATTCAATATAATTAGTTGATCAAATCTTTATAAAATCATTCCATTTGCTTTGGATCGCCCACTCTTTAAGTATTGAAGTACCACCACTTTCATTGTTGTGACACGTATTCATTATGATACCTTGGAACAAATACATCATTTTATTGTACCCACCAATTATTTGCCTGACCTTCACCTACAATATTATTCTATACTCATGGCTAGAAGCTATATTTACTCTAAACTTGTCGAGGAAGAAGCTACCAAATTTCATTATGTTTAATTTAATAGGTCTTGTGCGTATCTGATGCACAATACATTTATTCTATATCGAATAACGGTTATCTAGTCTTTGATAATATTTAACGTGTTTTGATTAATTTTTATACTTCTTTCGTTTTTTAAATATTGCAACAATTTTGATTTTACGTACGTTTTTCAACACATGAATTTGACTTTTAATCTCTCGTATTATGCATAAGTTAAAAATTATAAAAAAAAAATAGATATATAGAAAGTATAATATCGATACGAATCTAACAAGATCATACATGATTACATATTTTCTTACGTACATATATATATATTATAATGCCAAAAACACACTGCACCGTGAATTATGTAAAAGTCAAAATAGAGTGATATTGGTGGAGCCGATGAAGTATTATGAGGTAAATTATGAGGTAATTCCGTGTATCCGATGAACAATAATTTAGACCTAAGTATATATGTAGTAATCATATTTTAGGTAGATATCAAACTGTGTAGTACGTGGTACTTGACTTTTATATACTCCTTAATGATTAAAGAAATCTTTTATGATGTCATTGCTACTTATAACTAATATTGTTACTCCGTGTTCCGGTGTTGTAAAGATGGAAACAATGGGCTTCGAATGAAGGCCCCTTTGTATGTGTTGAAGATCTTGCTTGCTTGAATGAGTAGAGTCCGAATTCACCTGCACAAGAGCAAAGTCACTAGCCTCGGGGGTGTTTCCGAGGAAAGCCCCTCCGATGCCTAAGTAAGAATGATGCTCGGATTCTAGAGAGAAGTTCTCTAGAAGAGTAGTCTTAAGGCGATTAATTGGACGTACCTTGAGGTGTGAGCCTTGGCGGCCTATTTATAGTGTTTGCATAATAAATGCCCATAGGTCATTTATTGCTATTGGGCCTTGGGCCCTGATGGATGGTGATAGGCTGTCGTACACCCGTCAAAAATAAAATCCTAACGAAACCTCCTAACAATGTAGTAGGGTAAGCAGGGTCGAATCCACAGAGAGATGGCTATTTAAATCTAGCTTTCAAGGTATGGCGAAACTAACAATGTCACGAAATTTAGGATTCAATGTTTAAACTAAAATAAATAGAAAAATAAACTAAAATATCTAGGGCAACGGTTCACCATATTCATAGTTCAGAATCAATCAAAACATCATCAACAACTCAAATATTCAAATTATCTAGAGCACAAGTTAATCCTACGGTCGGGTCTTAACACTCTCAATTCAACATATGCAGTACGATCGCTAACATAATCAGAATTGCTAGTTGTAGGTAAGCCTCTAAAATTCGATCTTTCGATTCTAAATCCTATTAGCATGATTTAATCAAACAATTGATCAGATTGCAAAGATTAACAATATAAACCTAATCAACTAGAAATATCAATGAATAATCAAACCATCAACAATAATAATAAGGATTCATAATATAAACATGGATTCCCAAACCCTAGAAAGCGAACTACTCAATCATGAAACGAACAATGAAAATCAATTCTAAGAATGAAAACATAATTAAAAGCAATAAATAAAATAAAGAGAAAAATCAATTATACCTCAAAGAATTACATTGATGGAGTATGTAGAAAAACTAGGGTTCATGAAGAAGAAAAGAGAGAAAAAGAACGTGAATTCGAAATCTAGGGAATTGAAACATAAAGGAAATAAAAGCATAAACGAAATAAAGCAATCTTTTCAAGTATTTATATGCTTCCTAAATTCTCAACAAAATAGGAAAAGATAACAATTACATAAGCTAAGATTTAATTGGACGATCACCAAGACGAAAGCATGAACCCGCGTGTGGAAGTAGTTGGGCGGAGAAACCAGCGGGCCCGCTGGTGGGTCGCTGGTTTTCGCGCCCAAGGGGAAGATTGGGCCATCGTTTTGGGCTTCGGGCGAATCGGATAGTCGAGCCATCTTGTTTATGTCATAACTCTTGTTCTACAATGCCTATAAGGACGTGTGACCTGTCGTTGGAAAGCTCTTGAAGTCTACTTTCTAGGCCAATAAAAATCGCCTCATTCCGACATGTAGAACTTGAGATATCATCAAAAGAGTGAACGCTTGTCCGTTTTGATGCTTAGAAAAATAGCGTTTAGCTTCGTTATTGACTCAAAATTATCCCTAGAGATATGCAATGATCCTCGAGTCAACATTCCATCCGTTCATCATCCAAATCAACTCATAACACTCCGAAAGCATCCAAATGACCGTAAAATCACCTGAAACATTAAGAAAACACAAACGGGGCGTAATAGAGTACGATAACGATAACTTATGCAAATGTGATCCTAAATGCAACTAAAATGATATAAATGCCTAATAATGCAACCTAAATGCGCCTAAAATACCCTATACAAATATGACTCATCAAATTCCCCCAAGCTAGACTGTTGCTTGTCCCCAAGCAACACTAAACCAAAGATAGAGAAACGAGACGCACATGACTTTCATAAAACCATGGTAAGACCAACCCAACTCTCGAGCAAACAATCAAACAGAGTTATTGAGACGGAAATCTAGCTCAGATACAAATAGAACCACAAAGCATCGTGATCCACAATCGAAACAACCAAGCTTAGCCACAAACTATTCTCAATCAAGCTAGTCGTCGCCGCATACCTTGTAGAATATAAATATATGATACAACATGGGGTAAGATGACAATAGCAAGAAACGATTTTCATTCAATCACAAAACAAACATGCCGATCAAGAGGTCTTTATAATAAGCTTGCAATGGGGCTAGGTAAAAGTAAAGGGTAGGGTATAATTTGGGAAAAAGTGAGAGTAAGGCCAACTTGGGGAGCAAAGGTGAACTATATGCGTCGGCGTGATAATGCCGAAAATCTAACTCCGTTGAACCATGAAACCCGAACAATCAACCAAGCTATAACCAAGGGGAAAAACATAAAATAATTTCAATGATCTTTCTCCATTCCCCTTCCTTGCCTTCATACTATATGCAAAAACGAAAAACATATTTTTGATTTTTCTTTGATTTTTCAATTTTTTTTTTTTCAATTTTTTTTTTCTTTTCTTTTTTTTTTTCGAATTTGAGATGACATAAATTGATGAATATGAAAGTACAAAAATATAAATACTAATGCTAACTGTTACAAGCTTGGGTGCCAACAATAATATACACCATTTCCGAACCACGAATCCAAACATAGCCTCGAACCACGATCTATTGGCTTAGTGTGCCAATCAATCAACATCAATGAAACCATTACGAACACCGAAGCTCCCCCAAGCTAGACTCGGGACAAGTAACCAACGGGGCTAATAGGGCTCAATTTTGTGGAGTTAAAACAATAAAAGGACAAGGCTACAACATGGGTATGAAAGGCAGGAACTGATGTTTCTAAGTTCGTCTGAAGGCTTCCTAAGAGAATGGCCTCTGTCATACGCGGCATGCGTGAGTTGCAACTAAACTACTAATGAATCTCAAGCCAAAATCATACGATAACAAGTCACATCAATCACACAAACACATAGTAAGGTGACCTACAAGATAATTGGCTAGCTATTCTTGACACGAGACCAACATCTTACCGCATACCATTCAATTGGTTCACACAATGCCAAGCAGTTATCAATGTATAGCATGACCGACTGAATTTCAGAATCATAACTAAGTTCAAAAGAAGCTCAAGAGAGTCAAATAAAGCCCGAACATAGTTTGAAAGTCAATTGCACAATGCAGGGTATAAAGACATATGAATGCAAGTAAGAATGCAAGTAAGAGTGCAACTAAATTGAACAATAACACTAGGAAAGCAGTACATTTTTTTCGTTGCACGTAAACTCCCACCCCTAATGGACAGTACAAAGCGTACAACACCTAAACAAAACAATAAAACTATACTAGAAAGCAACAAAGATAGATATCCCTCCCCCAAGCTAAACAAAACACAGTGCCCTCACTGTGAAAATAGCAACAATATAACTCGAACAAGGGAGAGAGATGGAAAGTGCTCACTCGTGATGAGCCTCGTCGGCCGAGTAAGACTCGGTAGAACGGTCGACAGTAGAAGCGGTGTGGCCAGAAGCTTCAAACTGACGACGCAAAGAGCCAATCTCCATAGATGCAACAATCACAATTTAGAATACTTTATTCAACCAAGACGGTGCATGCTTCAAGATTCAACGATCAATCCCAACGAATAGTTCATGCAATAATCAATAATTTCCCAATGCTACCAATCTGAACTCAACAATCAACAAACATTAAACAATCTCAACAAGCAATTCAGATAATATTCGCCAATGCTAATAGTTCAAACTCAAACCAACAAGCGTTAACCAAGATCAACAAATAATTCATATAATATTCACAACAACGACAACCATTTAAATTCAAAAACCAATATTGTCATAAAAATTCCAATTTTCTTTTCAAAATATGATTCAAGTGAATAAATGTTAGAAAAATTGAAATTTTAATATCTTTTGTGCTTCACAAAGACCAGAATTTGGTTGAAAATTCTCATGAATTTCGGAAACGAGCACCAATACTACAATTTGCCAATGCCCAAATAAATTAAAAACCCCCAAATTGATTTCAAAAGTTAGGGTTTTAAATTCATGAATAAATAAAATAATGGTGAAGGTGGAAGTTGGAGAGTTGGAGAGGAGGGAAAGGTGGCTTGGTGGTGGAAGGCTGACGCGCCGACCACCGTGGTGCAGGGGCCGGCGGCGGATGCTTCTAGTGGACGGCGTAGAGTGGGAGAGGTTGGAGGATGGGCTGGGTGGCGGACTCCGGTGAGGTGGGAGTTGATGCCGGCGAGTAACGAGGGAGAATTGAGAGGTAAAGAAGGGGGTGGGCATGGTGAGCTGGTTGTGCGGTGGTTCGTCGACCACCATGGTGCAGGTGGCCGGAGGCAGTTGTTTGTTGTGGGCGTCGTAGGGTGAGAGTTCCAACTTTCGAAGGGGTGGCGGCTGCACGTGGTGCAGGTGACGGTTCGGCGCAGGCGTAACGCCGGTGAGGTGATGGCCGACTGTAGGTTGGTGCGAAAGAGAGGGAGGTCGAAGGTTGGGCGGCTGCGGTGTGTGGGTGAGGGAGAGTGGGGCACTGGGGCTGGGTCGGTGTTTCTCGGACCACCGGTGCAGCGCCGGCGTAACTGCCGGTTATGGTGGTTGGATTTGGCGAGATAAGGTTGTGCAGTGGTGAGGGAGGGAGGTTGGTTTCGGTTTTTGAATCAAGGGGAAGGCGGGATTTCCAGCGGTAGCGCTGGTTCGCCAGCGGGCAAGGCAGAATGTTTCGAATTTGGATGCTTACAGGCCAGCGGGCCCGCTGCGCCATCGCTGGGACATGCGCGCATAATGAACTCCCTCGCTGGGCGCGAGACGCTTGCTCGCTGCATTATTGTGGCTTGCAAAACTTGTCGATGCATCGAATTTTCGAAATGGACTTGATCTTGCACCTTAATTGTGAAAAAAAAAAAAAAAATAAATAAATAATTCAAACACCACTAAACTCAAAGTTAGAATCGTTAGTGAAAATTAAACACACAAAATAATAAATAAAAAATAAATAAATAAATAAATAAATACGATTAACGAAAAACTAATCTAAAAATGAAATAAAAATATGAATTCAAGCGAACTCAAAGGGAAAAAAAATCATTAATTAGTAAAATCAAACGCAAAATAAATAAATAAATAAATAAATATGATTAACGAAAACTAATCTAAAAATAAAATAAAATTATGAATTCAAGTGAACTCAAAAGAAAATATTTTTGTGCTTTTGTTGTTTTTAAATTTTTTTTTTTTTCAATAAATTAAGCAAATAGAAATAAAATACTAAATTAAAATGGAAATAAATGAAGAAAATTGAAATGAGGGAAAGTTAGGAATCAGGTTGCCTCCCGATAAGCGCTCGTTTTAAGTCTTTAGCTTGACTCCACTCAAGTTGTTAATCAGAAGAATCCAACGCCTTGAGTAATTTATCAAATGCCCCTGCAAACATGTCATTGAGCACTACGTATGGCTTGAGTAAAACCACATTCATCCTCGCAAATAGGGTATTAGATAGATAAGTAGAAAAAATAAAACCAAAAGAAAAAGAATCAGAAGTAGAAGAAAAATCAAAAGAAAAAGAAAAAGGAGAATATTTACAACTTCCCTCTAATTGCTCCTCGGGCAATGTAAACGTTTTAGAATGAGCATCAAGGTCGGCAAGGTCAAATGTATCATGGAATGGAGACCTATTGATAAAGTGCGAAAGACTTAACATGGGGGATGTAGGAAAAAGATCAAGCCTCCGCGAGAACGGGACGTAGGCGGGAGGAGATATAGGCTCAACATTAATGCTTTTACCTATAATTCCACCCTCGTGAATAAACTTGTCACTAAAATCTTCAACCAAAAGTTTCGCAACCAATGGTTTCTCAATCATCGATTCTACAAACATTAGTGATTCTTTATCCTGCAAAGTCTCCGTTATATCCAACTTTTCCTCATCAGTATGGAGAGTCAAATGATAACCTTCCTCTAATGAACTAACATTCTCAACAAATCCACCATCATTATCATCATCATTATAAAGGATTTTCATGTCACAATAAGATGGTTTGAGTTGGAAATTTTGCATATCAAATCGAAGGAAAGGGTTGACAGTACTAACATATGACTCGTTATAGGGACAAAGAGAAGTATCATGGTCATGACAATGGCAATAAGAACAATAATATGGGGGAGGGGTGTGAGTTTGAGGAATAGGAAAAGCGAAATTTTGCAGAGTAGGTTCAACAAACATTGTCATTTCCCACTCATATGTATCCCTAGCTAATTGCTCAATCAAATCCCAACACTCTTCTGGAGTCTTCTCCACAAATATATAACTACTCATGGAATCCAACACCAATCTTGTATCTTCATTCAATCCCTCATAAATCACCATACATAGTTCCCATTGTTCAAAAAGATGATTTGGACCAAGAAAATCTCCGAGCCTATAATAATACCTCCAAAACACTTCATTCTCGAATTGAGGAAAACAAATAGAAGCCATGTGTATTTTTTTTTAAAAAAAGGAATTCTATACACAAACCAAAAAAACTATATACAATGTAGCCTCACCAAAAATAAAAGCTAAAAAGAAAAAATAAAACCGTCTCCCCGGCAACGGCGCCAAAATTTGATAGGCTGTCGTACACCCGTCAAAAATAAAATCCTAACGAAACCTCCTAACAATGTAGTAGGGTAAGCAGGGTCGAATCCACAGAGAGATGGCTATTTAAATCTAGCTTTCAAGGTATGGCGAAACTAACAATGTCACGAAATTTAGGATTCAATGTTTAAACTAAAATAAATAGAAAAATAAACTAAAATATCTAGGGCAACGGTTCACCATATTCATAGTTCAGAATCAATCAAAACATCATCAACAACTCAAATATTCAAATTATCTAGAGCACAAGTTAATCCTACGGTCGGGTCTTAACACTCTCAATTCAACATATGCAGTACGATCGCTAACATAATCAGAATTGCTAGTTGTAGGTAAGCCTCTAAAATTCGATCTTTCGATTCTAAATCCTATTAGCATGATTTAATCAAACAATTGATCAGATTGCAAAGATTAACAATATAAACCTAATCAACTAGAAATATCAATGAATAATCAAACCATCAACAATAATAATAAGGATTCATAATATAAACATGGATTCCCAAACCCTAGAAAGCGAACTACTCAATCATGAAACGAACAATGAAAATCAATTCTAAGAATGAAAACATAATTAAAAGCAATAAATAAAATAAAGAGAAAAATCAATTATACCTCAAAGAATTACATTGATGGAGTATGTAGAAAAACTAGGGTTCATGAAGAAGAAAAGAGAGAAAAAGAACGTGAATTCGAAATCTAGGGAATTGAAACATAAAGGAAATAAAAGCATAAACGAAATAAAGCAATCTTTTCAAGTATTTATATGCTTCCTAAATTCTCAACAAAATAGGAAAAGATAACAATTACATAAGCTAAGATTTAATTGGACGATCACCAAGACGAAAGCATGAACCCGCGTGTGGAAGTAGTTGGGCGGAGAAACCAGCGGGCCCGCTGGTGGGTCGCTGGTTTTCGCGCCCAAGGGGAAGATTGGGCCATCGTTTTGGGCTTCGGGCGAATCGGATAGTCGAGCCATCTTGTTTATGTCATAACTCTTGTTCTACAATGCCTATAAGGACGTGTGACCTGTCGTTGGAAAGCTCTTGAAGTCTACTTTCTAGGCCAATAAAAATCGCCTCATTCCGACATGTAGAACTTGAGATATCATCAAAAGAGTGAACGCTTGTCCGTTTTGATGCTTAGAAAAATAGCGTTTAGCTTCGTTATTGACTCAAAATTATCCCTAGAGATATGCAATGATCCTCGAGTCAACATTCCATCCGTTCATCATTCAAATCAACTCATAACACTCCGAAAGCATCCAAATGACCGTAAAATCACCTGAAACATTAAGAAAACACAAACGGGGCGTAATAGAGTACGATAACGATAACTTATGCAAATGTGATCCTAAATGCAACTAAAATGATATAAATGCCTAATAATGCAACCTAAATGCGCCTAAAATACCCTATACAAATATGACTCATCAGATGGCTGATTAGCCATTGGTAAGTTTGATGCTGTTTGTTTAGAGCCATTGGGCTTTGGACTTAGTGGCCCAATTGAGAATCAATTGGGAGCCCAAACAACATGCCCCCCAGACCCGGTCCATTTAGAATTAAATGGGTGGGTTTCCAGCTGTCAGAAGTCCAAAAGTTCCCTCTCTTTTTTCGAAAAGGGATGATTGGCATTGATGACAAGTGTTGGGAGTTGTATTGTGTCGTGGAGATCGTGGGTTGAGGAAGTTGATGCGCCCCCTTTCTTTTCTATAAATACTGGGTGCTTTGCTCCTTTCGAACTTTTTACTCCTTCTTTCAAACCCATTCTCTCCCTAAATTCCGGCGATCGCAGTTTTCAAGTTTCTTCAGATCTACGGAATTCAGTCAGCTTTGGACTTCGGGAACTTGTGTTGTTCGTTTTATCGGCGAATTCCGCTTCGGAAAAAGGTAATTTGTTTCTGAATTCTCCTTACTTCTTCGTTCTTCCTTCTACCCCTCAATCTAAACCCTAGACCGAGAATTCGCGACCATGGCAAAAAATAGGGGCAAAAGCAAGTTCGTCGTTGGCTCCTCTAGTGAGAGGGAGAATGTGCCTTCGGGAAGGTTACAGAAAACTTCGAGGGGTCGGCCTTCGGAGAGGCCGGTGGAGAGGCGTTCGACTGGTTGGGATGCTTCCAAAGATGATGTTGTTGGCGGGTCTAGCGTGTCTGAACGCGCAACTTCTGGTAAGAAAGCTGGTTCTTCGGGTGTGCGCCGTCCTTATCCTGAGTTTCCAGTTCATTGGACTGAAGCTGATCCGCAGGGCAAGTATGCCCCGATCTTGCATGAGACCACTAAGATCGATGGTCCGTTGGAGAAATCGGTCAGTGGTGACTGGTTGGTGGAGGCGAAGCTGGGGAACTACCATCGGAGGGCCGAGGAGCTATACGGAATCCAGCACGCCTTGGGGTACTGGTGCGAGCTTCCCGATCAGGAGCGTCCTCGGGTGACTCATCCGCCGAGGGGGTTCATCTCTGTGTATACTCATCACTTGGAGAACGGTCTCCGCTTTCCCTTGGATCCATTCATTTCCGAGCTCCTGGTGTCGTACAACATCAGTTTGGCCCAACTTACACCCAAATCTATGAGGCACATCATCGGATTTAGATGGGTGTGCGATTTTGTTAACTTTCCCTGTTCTGTCGCCGTGTTTCGGGATCTCCACGATCTGTCTTTCAATCACGCTTCCAAGGGGGATGGGTATGGTTGGTGGACCATCATCAACAAAAAGTCCCGAAGAAAGGGGGAGCCGAACTACATTACGGCCTACCCTTACCTCAGCTCTGACCATAATTGGAAGACGGAGTGGTTGCTCGTTCGTGTGCCGACAGATCCGAAGCATCCCAATTTTTATCGCCCTCCGAAGTGGTTTGTGACTCCTGATCCTGATATGAGAAGCGTGGCTGCTCCGGATCGGAACCATCACCACTACGTGGATCTCCTCCAGTGGTTTTTGGCTCGGGAGGACAACTACAAACTGCCGTCTAGCTGGCTCCCGAACCTCAACTATATCTTGCGGGAGGACATTCTTGCTGTTGCCGGTCTCAGCAGGATTTTTGACAGGGGTAGGTGTCTTTCGGCTGGGACCGTGCTTCAGTGAGTTTGTCTTCTTCCTTTCTGTCTCGTTTTATTGACTTGTTTTGTGCTTTGTTTCTGCAGAGTACGGCTTTAGCTGCATTGATCCTGTGGTTTTGGGCATCTCTTTGGATCTGAAGACTATTCACGATTCGGCTCCTGATTACAAGTTCGGGAAAGAGAATCCTCGTAATCCTCGCTTGAAGGATTACGTGCTGTCTCCTTCGGGTGTCGCTCGGCTATCTGAAGTTCGAGCTGATCCGTGGGATTCTGCCTCCTCTCCCGAAGCTGTTCCAGTGAAGGTCGTGCTTCCTGATTTGAGGACAACCTCAGATCCGGTGAGTGTTTCTATTTCCCGAAGTCTTTTGTTTGTCTTTCTTTCTGGTTGGCCGTCGGTTAACGTCTTGGTCCTGGACCATCTTTTTAGGGTCCTGGGACTGACGCTGTGCCGCGTGCCGTTCCTTCGGTTTCATCTCCGGCTCGGATAGATATCTCTTTATCTAGGAACCGGGTATTTCCCGCTTTTTTCTTTATTTCTTCCTTTGTCTTCTTTTGCATTTATTGACTCTTGGTCTCCCCTTTTTAGGATCAAAGAAAAAGGAAGGGTAGCACTCTTTTGAGGCCTTCCGCGCATCCGAAGAAAGCGAAGGCTTCTCAGTCCTCGGAGAAGGTATTTGCTCTGACTTGGAGTTTTTTGTAGTCCGTTTTCCCCTTCTTCTTCTTTTTCCTTGAAGCTGATCTTTGAACGCCTGTTTTGTAGGAAGCGGTTTCGGAAGACATGCCTCCTCCCAAGAATCTCCTTCACTTCATGCCCTTGCCAGGGCAGAAGTTGAAGAGTGTGGTGGTTGCGGAGCCGCCGCCCGTGGATCAACCGTTGGCTGAGGAAGATACCATCCCCTCTCCGCTGAAGCCGTCAACTGCTTTAGGGATCGAGATCCAAGATATCACCAAGGTGATGGAGGCGATTGAGGCCGACCTTGTTCCTGGCTCGGTTGCCCCTATCGTGGTCGAGCAGAAGGAGGAATCTGCTGACGTTTCTCTCGAAAGAGAGAAAAGTCCAGATAAGGAGATGGTGGACCTCACCGAAGCACACATTGAGGTTCCCGAAGCTGAGAAGGAGGTCCCTTCTGCTGAGGAGGAGCAGCCCGAACAGGGTCTGACGAGGAAGAGGCGCCACTCGACCTTGGGCTCTACTTCGACCTCGGCCTTGGATAGACTGATCCACGCTGACCCTTGCTTGGATGTTCCGCTGAAACGGATCCCCGAGGAGGTAAGGGAGGCGATGACTCGCTATGCTAGGGCTCCGGTTTTGGGGGAGAACCCCATGGCTCATGTGGGATCTTTGGTGGGTCCCGAAGCTGCTCGGGAGAATCTTCTTCGGGCCAACCCGCAGTGGAGGGTTCCTGGAGCTGAAGAGAGGAACCCAGCTATGATGGCCCAATACTATCTGAATGAGGTAAGTGTTGGATTTTCTCTTTTGAGTTCCGCTTTTGTTTATTATTATTTTTTTTCTACTTTTCCTCATCCTTCCTTCTCTCCCAGGCTGTTTTCTGGTCCTCGTTCGCTTCCGAGTGTAGCTCGGTTGAGGAGAGACAACTGAGGAGATATCAGGAGGCTTATGCTCGTGATATCCCTATTTTGGACCAGAAGGCTGGGCAGCTCTTCACCGAGCTGGTGGAGGTCAAGCAACTGTACCTTCAGTACAGTCGTGAGGCTAGGGAATCGGCTGAACAGATCGGGGCCGAAGTTGGGAAGCTCACTTTCCAAGTCGAAGAGGATGCTGAAAAGATAGCTTCCTTCGACAAGGAGATAAAAGAAATGGCCGCCAGGTTTGCGGGCGAACTTGAAGAAAAAGACAGTCTTCTCAAGGAGATGACGTCTAAATTTGAGGCGGCCATTAAGCAGAGCCAGGAAGCGGAGGCGAGGCTTCAGCAGTTTGTCAAGCATCGAGAGATTATTCAGAATCAAGCTGACAAGGTGCCTGTTCTCCAGCTGAAGATCCGAGAGAAGGATGCGGCCATTCGGAAGTTGGAGCAAGAGCGAGTCGACCTCTACACTGCTGACCAGTGTAGAGAGCAGTACTGGAATGGCATCCTGGGTGCTCGGCGCATGTTTGCGAAGCACATGCCTCATTTCCCTTGGAATGAGAAGGTTCCTCTCTGGATGAGGGCCCAGGATCACTTGGTGGAGTGCCAGGCTGATCGGGACGAAGCTGAAGCTGAACGCCAAGCTGCTCTTGCAGAGGCTCGGGCCCAGAAGGCGACTTCCGAAGGTGACACTACTGCTGGGGGTTCTTCGAAGGATGCTCCCCTAGGGGCCGCTCCTGAGACTCCCAAGAGTTAGGGATTCGGGCAGTCGTCTTCTTCAGAGTCGGTCGGTTCCAGTTGAGGACTTCCGAATGTGTGCTTGCTTTTCCCCCTTTTGCCTCGGCGCTGCGTTGTACTGTTTCTTTTTTCTTTCTTAGTACTTCGGTAGGCCGGTATTGTCTGTTGATGGCTGCCGATTTTAACTGTTTCATTTTGTTTTCAATTTTTGAGGGTCCTCGGGTATGTACCGAGTTTGTTTGATGTATTTGTACTTCCCCCAAATATTGAATGAAAAATAAATGTTTGTTACTTGGCTGCTTCTTTTCACTTTTGTACTTTCGCAATTTTAAGTCTTTGAATCCGTAGATTTTTCGAGCCCTTCTTTCTGTAGACTTGCTAAAAAAAACCCTTTGATCTTGCGAGCTCTTCAAATCCGTAGATCTGTTAAGAGTCTTTTTAATTTGCGAGTTCTTCCAATCCGCAGATCTGCTAAGAGACTCTTTAATTTTGCGAGTTCTTCAAATCCGTAGATCTGCTAAGAGACTCTTTAATTTGCGAGTTCTTCAAATCCGTAGATCTGCTAAGAGACTCTTTAATTTGCGAGTTCTTCAAATCCGTAGATCTGCTAAGAGACTCTTTAATTTCCAGACTCTTCAAATCCGTCGATCTGCTAAGAGATCTGGATTGTTCTTCCGATCTCTTGTGGTTCGGAAACCTGGGCAAGAGATCGCTAGTCTGCCTCTTAGTTATGACTTCGGCGATCCGTGGATCTGAGCCGAAGTTTTATAACTTGATTCGAGCGACTGTTTGTTGCGAACAAATTTTATCTGGGTATCGCGAATCCGAAGATTCTGGACGATTCCCTGAAGTGTATGATTTGGTCATTTCTTGCATTTTATCAAGGAATGGGCAAAGTCAACCTGTTTTTAGTCTCGGATTAATCAGATCCGAGGCTACATGTATATATAAAGGGACAATAAGTATAGAGATAAGTTTAATGAAACACATGGTGCCAATGGCTTTCCTCTTCTCATTAAACAACTTACTTGGTTTACAGATAGAGATCATACAAAATATTTCTTGAGAACATCGGTATTCCAATGGTTCTTCAAAATTGTTCCATCTAACTGTTTCAGCATAAACGTGCCTGGCCTTTTTTCGGAATGGATGATGTATGGTCCTTCCCAAGTGGCTGAGAGTTTGCCATGGATCCGTCCTTTCTGAACTGAGGCGGCGTTTCTGAGTACTAGATCACCGATTTTTAGGGGTCTGGCGTTGACTCTTCAGTTGTAATGCTTGTTGACCCTCTGCAAATAAGCTGCGTTGAGTGTCCTCGCATCGTTCCGAGCTTCGTCTAGTAGATCGAGAGCTTCGGACAGAAGTTGGTTGTTGCTTTCTCCTTGGAGCCCATCATACCTGTTGTATGCCTGGATCCTCAAGCTTTCTATTCCGATTTCCACAGGGATGACAGCTTCGGATCCATATACAAGGTGGAACGGTGTTTGCCCGGTAGCTTCTTTCTCAGTGGTCCGAAGGGACCATAGCGTTCCGGGTAGCTCTTCTAACCATTTGTTTTTGTCATCCTCGACTCTTTTCTTGAGTGCATTGAGGATGAGTTTGTTAGCAGCTTCGGCTTGCCCGTTGCTTTGTGGGTGGCAAAAACTGCCGAGTAAGCTAGGTGTATGCCGAACTGTTTGCACCATTTTTGCAACGGGGTGTTGTCGAACTGCTTCCCGTGGTCGAAGACCATCAGTCTTGGTATGCCGAACCTTGTGATGATGTTCTGCCATATGAACTTGCGGACCTGAGGTTCGGTGATGGAGGAGACAGCTTCAGCTTCGATCCATTTGCTAAAATAGTCGACTCCTACAATCAACCACTTCTTCTGGTTCGTAGCTGAGGGGAAGGGACCAATGATGTCTAACCCCCACTGTGCGAATGGTAAGGGATACAGTGTTGATTGTAAGGTTTGAGCTGGTTGATGGATAGCTGGTGCGAACCTTTGGCATTTCTCGCATTTCCTTGCCATCTGCTTTGCCTCGGAAACCATAGTGGGCCACCAGTATCCGGCCCGAAGGGCTTTGTGTGCCAATGTCCTGCCTCCGATGTGGTTTCCGCATATCCCGAGGTGGATTTCTCTTAGGATATAGTCAGCGTCTGTTGGACCCACGCATTTTAGCAGCGGAGCGGAGAATGATTTCCTCATGAGCTCTCCTTCGGCGCTGATGATGAACCACTTGTTGAATCTTTTCAGTTTTCTCGCCTGCAGCTTATCTTCGGGAAGTTCTCCCCTTTCTTTGTATGCAACTACTGCGTCCATCCAGCTGGGTTCGGTACGTAAACTGCATACTGTGGTGGGTAGCAAGTCAATGCTTCTCTCTTGGTGAACTTCCACGTGGACCGACCTGTTTAGGTCGATGAGTGTTGAGCTTGCGAGTTTTGACAGTGCGTCTGCTTGCGTGTTTTGTCCTCGGGGGATGAGAATGACTTCAAAGGATCTTAACTTTGACGTTAAGGATTTAATTTTTGCTAAGTAAGCTGTCATGCTGGGCCACTTGGCCTCATACTCCCCTCGGATCTGGTTGGCTACAAGCTGGGAATCAGTTTTGAGGCAAACATGCTCGGCCTCCAGGGATAAGCAAAGCTCTATCCCTGCGATTGCGGCCTCATATTCGGCCTCGTTGTTAGTTGCTTTGAAGCCGAACTTCAATGCATACTCTATGCTTTTCCCCGTCGGGGGGATTAGTACAACTCCTTCTCCTGAGCCGTTTATTGTGGAAGATCCGTCAGTGAAGACCTCCCAAGTGCTTTTCGTATCATCCAGCATTTCCTGGTATGAGCACTCGGCCAAGAAGTCTGCCAACGCTTGTGCTTTGATTGCTGTCCTCGGTTGATATTTGATGCCGAACTCTGATAGTTCGAAGGCCCAGGCAGCCAATCTTCCTGACCTCTCTATTTTGTCGAGTACTTTCTCGAGCGGTTGGTCAGTTAGTACTGTGATCTGGTGGGAGTCGAAGTATGGCCTCAGTTTTCGTGCAGCTACCACTACTGCATATGCGACTTTCTCGATGAGCGGGTACCGAGTTTCGGCCCCTGTGAGTGTTCGGCTGGTGAAGTAGATTGGCTGTTGCTTCTTCTCTTCTTCCCGAAGAAGCACTGCGCTGACGGTTCCAGGGCTGACTGCGACATATAGGTATAGGGTTTCTCCCTCCTTTGGTCTGGCCAGTGTCGGCAGTTGAGCTAGGTGGGCTCTGAGTTGCTGAAAAGCTTCTTTTTGCTCCTGTTCCCATATCAGTTCGGGATCCACCTTCCTCGGGACCCCCTTTTTCTTGACTGGTTCTGCTTCTCCCCCGGGGAGGTTCTTTGGTTTCAGTGCTTTGAAGAAGGGGGCTCCCTTGTCCGAGGCTTTTGATATGAACCTTGTTAGTGCGGCTAACCTGCCGGTTAGCCTCTGCACATCTCTTTTGGTCTTCGGCTCGGGTAAATCCAATCCCGCTTGGACTTTGTCTGGGTTCGCATCGATTCCTCTTTCGCTCACCATGAATCCGAGGAACTTCCCTGACTTCACCCCGAAGACACATTTTTTTGGGTTCAGCTTCATGCTGTATTTCCTCAGATTTCCGAAGGTCTCTGTCAAGTCTTTAACATGGTCTTCCTCCTTGATACTTTTTACGATGGAGTCATCCACATAGACCTCGACATTCCTCCCTTTCTGGTCGGCGAAGACGTGATCAACTAGCCTCTGGTAGGTGGCTCCGGCATTTTTCAAGCCGAAAGGCATCATTTTGTAGTTGAACACTCCTGCGCTTGTGATGAATGCTGTCTTTGCCCTGTCGTCGGGGTGCATGAATACTTGGTGGTAGCCTGAAAAGGCATCCATGAATCTGAGCAGTGCATGGCCGCTGGTGGAGTCAACCAATTGATCTATCCTTGGCAGGGGATAGCAGTATTTGGGGCAGGCTCGGTTCAGATCTGTGAAATCCACGCACATTCGCCAGGAGCCGTTCGCTTTTTTGACCATCACCACGTTGGCCAACCATTTTGGGTACATGCATGGCTCGATGAATCCGGCCTCTTGCAACTTTTTCACCTCTTCGGCGATGGCTCTATTTTTCTCCGAGGAGTAATTCCTTTTCTTTTGTTTGATTGGCCGAGCTTCGGCGTTGACGTCCAGCTTGTGACAAATCAGCTTCGGATTTATCCCTGGCATATCTGCTGCCGACCATGCAAAAATGTCTTTGTGATCCCTGAGTAGTTGGATCAAATCGATTCAGAGCCCCGAGCTTAGGCCCTTGCCTATTCGGATGCTCCTGTCTGAACCTTCTTCGAGGAAGATATCCTCCATTTCCTGATCTGGTTCAGGAGACAGGGTTTCGGGGCGGGCATCGACCTCTGCGGGAGATAAGCTGCTCATGCCTGCTTTCCTCCTTTTTGCCTCACTCTGCTCTTCTGGAGCATCTTTCTCCGCCTCCGAACTGTCTCCTAATTTGGGCTTTCGGACGGCGGTGTGGCAGGTTCTTCTCGCGACCTCTTGATCACCTCTAATTCGTTCGGCGAATCCTGCATCCGAGACGTATATCATCAGCTGATGGTATGTGGAGGGGACTGCTTGCATCTTGTGGATCATGGTTCTTCCCATGATTACGTTGTATACGGAATCGCAGTCCATCACCAAAAATTCGTCCCGAAGGGTTTTCGCTGCTTGGCCTTCGCCCACTGTGACTGGCAAGGTGATCTTTCCTCGAGGGATAGCTGCGGATCCGTTGAATCCGATCAGGGGGTAACTGACTTTCGTCAATGCTTCCTCTGACTCTTCGAGGATCAGTTGCTCGAAGCAGTTTCTGAAGATGATATTGACGGCACTTCCTCCGTCAACCAACACTCGGTGTACGTTGTGGTTATTGAGGTCCATGGAAATGACTAGAGGATCGTCATGTTTGTATTGGACTCCGAAGCAATCATCGGCAGTGAAGGTCATGTTCGGGGGGTGTGGTTGGTTGTCTCCCACTGTGCTGAAGTTGACTCTATGGGTGAGAGCTCTCAGGTGTTTCTTGCTGGCTTGGCCAGACTTCTGTCCCCCGAACACCACTAGGATGTCATTCTTCTTGTGCCCTGTTGCTTCGTAGACCCTTTTCTGGGTTTGCTCGTGTTGTTTGCCACTTGCGGCCTTTTCTTTTTCCTCCCTTCGGTCTAACAAGTACTGTTTCAGGTAGCCTCGGCGAACGAGGTCCTCAATGTTGTCTTTCAGCGAGTTGCATTCTTCGGTGTGGTGACCGAAGTCATCATGAAACTCGCACCATTTGTTCTTGTTTCTCCGAGCTGGGTTGGACTTGAGCTTCCCAGGTAGTTTCCATTTTTCATCGTTTCTGTTGAGGCTAAAGATTTCTTTTCGGGGCAGAGTCAGTGGAGTGTAGTTAGTGTATCTGGGTTGAAGTTCACCCCTTCTCCCGTCTTTCTTCGGGCTCATCTCTCTAGCTCCTACTTTCTCCTTCCCTTTCCTTGAGCCGCCCTCGGGCTTGCTCTGGGTATTCTTTGTTTCTCTCGGATCCGACGATCCTTTCAATCTTGCAGCGGCTTTGTTGAACTCTTCGGTTCTGATGAACGCATCAGCCATTTGGAGCACGTCGGCTATTTTGGAGGGGTTTTTCATCGAGAGCTTATCACGGAATTTCCCTTCCTGGAGCGCGTGTTTCAAGGCGAAGATGGCCACATCTGGTTGTAAGTTTGGTATGTTTGTTGATTCCTTCATGAATCTGGCCATGAACTCTCTTAGACTTTCGTCTTTTTCTTGTTGGATCGAGGTCAGTTCTGCCGTGGTTCGCTCGGGGCGATTGTTGCTCACGAATTGTGTGCAGAATCTCTTTTTCAGCTTCTTCCAGCTTTTGATCGATCCCTTCGGCAGCGATCTAAACCATTCTCCCGCCACTCCGGTTAGCGTGGTTGGGAAATATTTACACCAACATGCTTCGGAGTAGGGACTCAAGAACATTTGCTGCTCGTAGGAGATGACATGATCCCTTGGATCCGTGATTCCGCTATACGTCAGGTGTGCTGACAGTCTTACCTTTGGTATCTCTTCCCTGATCAGCTCGTCCGAGAAAGGGGATGACGTGGGAGTCATGATTCTTTTCCCGAGTCTAGCCCTGATGCCCTCGTTCGCCGAGGTTCTGTGGTTAGAACGTTCGGGCGTACGATGGGGGCTAGGGGTTCGATCATGCCTCCTGTCTCTTCTTCTTTCTCGGCTACTGACCTCGGGTCGTTCGCCAGATCTGCTTGATTCGCCTACCTCGAGTCTCGTATGGATCGAGGGTCTTAACCTTGAGTGGACCGATGGCCTCAACCTGCTGAGCACCGAGCTTCGGATCCGGGTGTTACGAGTAGTTGATTCGCTTTGGAGAGCTGTTGGAGTAGGCGATGGTTTTGCAAACCAATCTGGTTGTTGTTGTGCCCTTTTTTGGGTGTCCCACGTGCTTTCCATCCATCTCGACGTCAGGTGTGTTCCTGTCAAGGGGAGGAGCTCTCTTCCGGGTCTGGACACTTCTACACTGGGCTGCTCGTTTAGCCTTCGCCTGGTCCTCCTCTCCTCTCTGCGGTCTTTTGCCAATCCTTGCTGCTTCTCATTGAAGAGGAAGTTTTGCATGATGGTCATGGCCACAGTGAGCTCTTCCCTAGTTGGAATCGAAGGTCCTGCATTTGTGGCGGTCGTAGCTCTGCTTGGCTGTGACCTCGCCATCGATTGAGGGTGCTCCTCTTCGTCAGATTCCGAATCTGACCGCACTATCATATCGTCATCATCGTTGTTGATAACATCATTAACCATTTTGCAGAAAGAGGTGGTTAATGTCTTTCAAAAGGCTTTGAAGTGTTCTTCCCCACAGACGGCGCCAAATTGTTCCGGTGTTGTAAAGATGGAAACAATGGGCTTCGAATGAAGGCCCCTTTGTATGTGTTGAAGATCTTGCTTGCTTGAATGAGTAGAGTCCGAATTCACCTGCACAAGAGCAAAGTCACTAGCCTCGGGGGTGTTTCCGAGGAAAGCCCCTCCGATGCCTAAGTAAGAATGATGCTCGGATTCTAGAGAGAAGTTCTCTAGAAGAGTAGTCTTAAGGCGATTAATTGGACGTACCTTGAGGTGTGAGCCTTGGCGGCCTATTTATAGTGTTTGCATAATAAATGCCCATAGGTCATTTATTGCTATTGGGCCTTGGGCCCTGATGGATGGCTGATTAGCCATTGGTAAGTTTGATGCTGTTTGTTTAGAGCCATTGGGCTTTGGACTTAGTGGCCCAATTGAGAATCAATTGGGAGCCCAAACAACATGCCCCCCAGACCCGGTCCATTTAGAATTAAATGGGTGGGTTTCCAGCTGTCAGAAGTCCAAAAGTTCCCTCTCTTTTTTCGAAAAGGGATGATTGGCATTGATGACAAGTGTTGGGAGTTGTATTGTGTCGTGGAGATCGTGGGTTGAGGAAGTTGATGCGCCCCCTTTCTTTTCTATAAATACTGGGTGCTTTGCTCCTTTCGAACTTTTTACTCCTTCTTTCAAACCCATTCTCTCCCTAAATTCTGGCGATCGCAGTTTTCAAGTTTCTTCAGATCTACGGAATTCAGTCAGCTTTGGACTTCGGGAACTTGTGTTGTTCGTTTTATCGGCGAATTCCGCTTCGGAAAAAGGTAATTTGTTTCTGAATTCTCCTTACTTCTTCGTTCTTCCTTCCCTAGCATTGTTTAGGGTACGATTCCTACCCTCAAACATTTGCTTGGAATTAAATTGGGGGTATAAAGCTTGTAATGGGCCTCTGGGTGGGGGCCTTGTGCGAGGGTATCCCAGAAGATTTCTTCTTACCTGTAAAAAAAATGTAATAACTACTGAGTATTATCTAACTAGATTAGGTCCTACGTATGCACGAATATTCTTAAATTATTTGACCAATATCAAAAATATTTGACTGAAATATTTCTCTACCTAAAAATATTGCATTGTTAATAAATCTTGAATATACTCATTTAATCATCTAATACAATTTTTGTCATACTAAGTATTGCATATATTTTAATGTTTGATAAGTTGATTTGACCAAAATATTCGATATACTAATATATTTTATCAAAATATTAAGTAAATATATTTTTCATTATTAACAATTTGACTAAAACATTACCAAAAATCATTTTTAGCAAATTATTATGTGGCATATATTATTTTCATAATCTATAGGAAACTTTATGAAACACTACCTTTAAGTTTGGTGGTTTTGTGAATTGCTACCTTATAAAAACTTTTTAAAATTTAACTACCTTATAAGTTTGGTTTGTTTGACTAACACTACCATTTGACGTTTTCCATTTTCCACCGTGTATTTGTTCTATTCTTTTAAATATCTCTGTTCATTTGTCGTTTTGTTCATTTGCCATACTAAATAACCGTTGTAGTGGAGTTCAAAGACGGAAAACATCAATAAAAAATGGCAAAACAAACCAACGTTATAAGGTAGTAAAATATAATTTATTTTTTAAAAGGTAGCAATTCACAAAACCATCAAACTTAAAGGTAGTGTTTCATCAAATTTCCTAATCTATATTCAAATTACAAACTTTTACATAATATAAGGTGGTCTTACACACACCTTGGTGTCATATACGTTAAACATTGTTACCAATTCGTTAAGCACTGAAACTAGTTAGTTAAGCACTAGAACTAATTAGTAAAACAACGGAACCAATTAGTTAAGCAATGGAACCAATTAGTTAATAATCAATGTGGTCTTTTCAGTAAGGCGGTCTACACAAAAGTTGCCGTTTGTGAAACAATGTTGTGACTGAAAATTTTGCATCAGGAAGTGACACTTGTCATTTCAAGTATTTATTTTAATATAATATAATAGATAAGAAAAGGCGAAGAGAATATAACCTAAACTTCGAAGCAAAAGCCCAAAAGCCAAGCATTTCAAGGAAGCTAACGTGAATAAGAGAGGAATCAGAGGACGATGGGGGAAATAGATTATGAAATTTATATTTTACATTTTACATCAAAAAGGATTTGATATAGACTGCAAATAATACTCGGTATAAATAAAATGTTGTATCTACTTCAAAGAACATCATTTGACTAGGAAAGGATTTAATACAAAAGTCAATTAGGGGAAAAAAAGTGTAATGAAGTACGTAGTACGAAGTATGAAACTAGCTTATGAAACACACTCCTTATAATCCACAAAAAATTGAGTCAACTAAAGATATAATTATAAGTCAATAAATTTTGTAGATTTATACCTATAAATTGATAGCAAAGTCCTTAAACTCCTTATAATCCACAAAAAAAATGAGTCAACTATTTTGATCTATAAATTTTCTCCGTTTCTATCACTAAGCTTTTTATATATTTCTGAACCTTACTCTTTAATTAAATAAAAAGGATATATTCTTCGATTGAACTTAGATCCGATAAATCAAAAGGACTTCACCCGCATGATAACACTACAAGAAATTGTACCATTAACGACGGGAAATTCCGTCGCTAATAGTCAATAATCGTTGATTAACGACGGGATTTTCTGTCGCGAACCCGTCATATAAGGGATCGTCATTAATGGAAAATCCCGTCGTTAACCCGTCGTAAAAGACATTTGCGACGATTGTCCCCGTTTTTGTTTGGTTGTTAGTCCCGTCGCAAAAAGATATTAGGTTGTTATTAGGTTGTCATTAAAGATACAAATTAAAGGTGTTACCTCTTAAAATAAGATCATTTTCCCTTTTCTTTAACCAATTTTATATCTTCTGTCAAATAAAATAAAATTATAACACTCAACTAACATTCCCAAAAAAAGTTCCTCCCATTATACAAATTGTTAATTACATCCAATGTATAATAAATGTAAGGTGAATATTACCAAAAAATGCTTAAAAGTTATCCCGGTATAAATAATTAGTGATAAAATTATTCTTTTTAATGAAAATTATTCTTTTAAAATCACTCATAATGTACAAAAATAACCATGTTACACTTTAAAAATTTTATCCTTCTAAAATTACTTCATAATGTAAAAAATTGATCAAAATATGTTAAAAGTTACTAAAAATTGGGTAAAATTTACCCTGACATGCAATAAACTTATCGTACACCGGATGTGTGCAAAACCTATTTCATTACTTCACAAGTGTTAATTTAAGAAATAGAAAGGATCTCTAACCTGTGATAAAAGGTACGCCACTATTTTTTTTTTTTTTTGAAAAGGTAAGAAGAATAGTACATTAGAAGCCCCTCCGCACGAGGGATACTCCTAAGTAATCACCGTTTAAAATGAAAAGTAACTGGGGATTATTACAAGGATTCAATACACATAGTATTGCTAATTAGATGACCAACATTTGCTTTCCAATCTGCTGCTCGATTAGCTTCTCGGTAGACGTGCTTAATATCTTAATTGTTGAAGAAGTTGAGAATATCATGTATATCTTGAATGATGAAGTGGAGTTTCAACAGGATTTCCCAAGTTCCTTTTATTGCGTTGATGACCATCAAGTTGTCTCCTTCAATGCTTAAATGCTTGATGTTGAGTTTTTTCGCTTCTTGAAATCCTTTGTGAAGACTGAAGAGCACAAGCTTCTGCCATGAAAGCTTGTGTTATGCCTAGATTGTAAGTATGAATACTGATAGGGGAGCCATTGTTGTCGCGAATGATGAACCTAGCTGCTGCTGATGAAGTTTTGCAAGATCCGTCAAAGTTGAGCTTGAAAGCACCATGAGGAGGGGGGGGGGGGGGGGGGTACCAACGAACTAGAACAGGAGGAGTGTGAGTAGACGTTGTGTGAGTGTGTGAAGTGAGAGGGGTACCCTTAAGTTGATGCAGGTCAATATTAGTTCGAAGCTGCCATTCTTTGAATGCTATATTGGCCTTAAAGAAGACTCGAAAGGCATTAAAAATACTATTGTTGAAAATACAGTCACTGCTCTGTTTCCATAGAGCACAAATGGTGAATAAAAAATTGCAAAGAGTTGTTTGGAGTAGCTTTTTAGCAAAGGTACACCACTATTATTCTTTGGAAAGATAAGTATACTGCAACTGCTCCGTATTTAAAACACTGCTACTACTCCGTACTACAAAAGTTATTTTGACCTGTGTCATACGTAGTTCGACTAGCCTCATACTTGACAATTGACATGAAATTTATGTGTGGACCGTAGACAATTGTCTTGCTTATCAATTTAGGTTTCTAAGACACTTCATATACTTGGTTGAAAAATCCACAACACCATCAAGGCATGGGTGTACGTACTAAAATTGAAATATGGAAAAAGTTAGTGAACAGTATAAAAGTCAAAACTCATATAAAGATGTCTTCTTTCATACGAAGAACTATGCAATATTATTTCCATTTAGGAAGGAACCAAAAGACTTCCAAATACTTCGTATATGTTAAATACTAATAAAACCCGGCTTAATACACCGGGGGTCAGAGGTGACGCTCCAACCACTATATTTAAGTTTAAACAATTATTGGCCACTAAATGAACAAAATTTTTAAGTACTAAAGTTGTACAATAATATTATAAAGTTTTGATAAACTCATTTACACTTGTTGTGAACTTGTGAAATCAAATACTCACTACATCAACTGATATTCCATAAAAAATAAAATTGAGCCACTAGACATATAAATCAAAGAATCTCACAACCAATTCCTGTTTTCCCACTTTCCATTCCCATTTCCCCAACTTTTTTCTCTCTCTCCCTCTCCTTTTTCTCTCTTTCGTTGTGAATATGCACACGGTTGGGTTGAATTGGAAAGACAAAACTCCATAATTTTGGTTTCTCTCTCTATTTTTCCCTCACTGATTGAAGCTCAAAGTTGCCAGCTTACTCAAATGCTTTTCTTCTGACAACCAAAAAGCATCACCAAAACAAAACACCCAACCAAAAAAATCTAATAGAAAAAAGTAAATAAATAATTATAAAAATTATCACCCATTAATTAATTTCAACATGGGGTGCTGTCAATCCTCAGAAAACAACCCAGAAAAACACCCCAACAACACCAATTCTAACCTACCTCTTCATCACCAGCAAACACCGTCTACTGATGGTGGTGGTATAGTAGGAGGCGGCGGTGGGGTCGGTGGTGCTGGTGGAGTTCCTGCTTTTGCTGAGTTCTCCTTTGCTGACTTGAAATCAGCAACAAATAGTTTCAGTTCGGAGTTTATAGTGTCAGAAAGTGGTGAAAAAGCCCCTAATTTTGTTTATAAAGGCCGCCTCAAGAATCAACAGTGGATTGCTGTTAAGAAGTTTACCAAATTAGCTTGGCCTGATCCTAAACAGTTTGCGGTTTTTCTCTCTCTTTTGTCCTTTTTTTTGTATGGCTTTTGCATAAAGTTGATTTCTTTTGGGCTACATTGGGTATACTTAGGCAAAATTTCATCTGGGGTTTTCCTGATTTTGTTGTTTGAATTATTGATACATTATTTCTTTTATGCTTTTGGATTTTCTGTTTTTGGTAAAATAAGTTAGGTTTTTGTGAATCTTGGGTTTAATGCATTTGCTTTTGTTTCCCTTTTATTTTTTTTGGTTTTTAGACTTATTATGGCATAAAATTGTGGTGCATTTTTGGAAAAACTTTTATATGGGTATTTCTTAGACTTTCCGGTATTTTGTTCTTGCTTTTTTTTGGTGTGTGCGTGAGGGGTCTAGTGGCTGATACATTGCTTATTGGCTATTCTATGATTGTAGGAAGAGGCTTGGGGAGTAGGGAAATTAAGGCACCAAAGGCTTGCAAATTTGATTGGATATTGCTGTGATGGTGATGAGAGATTGCTGGTTGCGGAGTTTATGCCTAATGATACTCTTGCCAAGCATTTGTTCCACTGTAATTTAATCTACCTTTTCCTATTTGTTACTTATTACTTCTATTTAAACTTAAAAGTTGCCCTTCCAACCGGTTTCCGGCACCAGAGTCGTGTAGTGTTCCTGATCTCTATTTTAATTTGGAGATAACTTTGTGATCATGTTATTTAGATTTTGCAAATCTTCTTGTGTGGGAAAAGTCTATGCAGGAGAGAATATTGGTCTTTGAATGACATAAATGTTGTACTGTTTTTATGGGCAAACATGTTTTCTGCCCATGTTGATTTCTATTGTGGTAAGGCAAATGCCTCTTGGTGGTCCAAAGTGATGTTGTGGAGAATGGGATTTATGCTCTATCCTGCCTCCATGTGATAGGTGTTCATTCATTAAATGATGCCTTGGTTTGTTTGTCACTCACTTGTAGTATTTATTGGGTGTTCTTCACCTTGTGGAGGGTATACTGGCTATATTATATTTGGTTGCTGTTGGATTCCTTACTGCATTGATTATCTATCATGTTTTCTGGTTACTAGGAGTGTGGAAGATTTGTGCTTACATCTTTGAGTAGTGCAGTTTTAATTTGATAGATATTTATATTGTAGTTGATTGTGGGTCATTATTTGGCATTTTGAGAGACATTTGCAAGCTCATTAGTAGGGTTCGAGTAGTTAGCAGATTAGTTATGCTGATTGGGTTCACATTGGTTGTCCATATTTTATGAAGTTCTGCCAGTAATGCACATTGGCCGTACTATGCTTCTAGGTAGAGCATGAATAACGGTTTGAGTTGTTACTTCCACCACCACAAATTAATGTCCCTCTTTCACAAAAGTATGTTCACCTCTTTGGCCATAACTATTAATTACTGATCTCCTTTTGACCTGGATCGGAAGAATAGGTATACCCGGTACATCTTATTCTGACAGGACAAATGTGTATGGGCATCATTGCTAATATAATTCATTAATAGTCGCTAAGACGATGTTTACAAAGATTAGAGTTTGACATTGTCTTGCTAGTGAGGAAAAAGAGCTGGCCGTTGGTTTGTTCTGAGTTGAGCTTGGTAATAATTTTCATGAAAGCCTTCAAACTTATGTGAAAGCCCCATATGACCACTTAATAAGTTTTAGAGTGTCAAGTGACTCAAGTATTAAGTGTTGCTAAAAAGGGTGTCAGCTTTTACGGTAATTTGGGTTTAGTTTCCCGACTTCCTATAGGTGCTGAGTTTTAATCCACAGTTTATGACCAATTTTGGTAATATTTCTGTGTTATATTCTCTTATGCCTTTTTTCCTTAATGTCCCTCAGGGGAAAACCAGACAATTGAGTGGGCAATGCGACTGAGAGTAGCTCTTAATGTTGCTGAAGCCTTAGATTACTGCAGTTCTGAAGGTCGTCCATTGTACCATGATCTAAATGCTTACAGGGTTCTCTTTGATGAGGTACGGTCATTAAAATCCGTAAGAATTTGTTTTCTTTTACTTAATTACGCAAATATGTTGGCCACTTTCTAAGTTCTACACATCAACTTGATTTTGTGATTTTATGGTGGCTGTTGTAGAACGGTGATCCTAGACTTTCATGTTTTGGATTGATGAAAAACAGTAGGGACGGAAAAAGTTACAGCACAAATCTTGCCTACACCCCTCCAGAGTATCTAAGAAATGGTAATCACTTCTCAGTTTTGGATAGCTTACTCATTCCATGAGAGGATTGTCTACCATCCTAAAGTTGTTTGAGCAGCTCTGACTACTTTCTGGCATGTTTAATACCTTAAATAGATGTTTTATGCCCTTATGCTCATTTCATTTAGAGTATATTAGAATTCAATTTTAGTGTATCAACATGTTTACATCTGGAATTTTCTTGTGGCTGCTTTGAATGTCTCTTCTCTCTTTCTGGCGAACAGAAGTTTATAAATGTATCTATTGTTATGACTATTTGATATGAACATAAGTAATAAAAAGCTTAGAATAAGTAATCAACAGAAAGAGGTAATATAGGGTCAAGGCAAAGGGATATGTGAGTCCTTGCCAAGTTCTTCTAGGCCATAGAATGATATGTTAGCCGAAGTCAGCTTTTAGGCCTCTCATATTACTATTTAGGATAAGAGTTCTAGCTCTAATCTAGAAATGAGTCTTGAGGTTTTACCCCATTTAAGAAGCTGGCTACATCACATCTTGGCTGGGAGCTGTCATGAAACCGTTGGTAGTTTGTTCTATGCTTTTGAATAGATTTTGGATTACACTATTATAGTATGTAAGAAGTGGGCAAGATAATACTCCATAGGAATAAACCAAATAACACGCGTAATATTATGGGGAAGATTAAAGGACTCCTAATTGATTGTTGAATGAGACTCTGAGAATTGAGAGTACAGTCTCAATTGCGCCTCCCCTTTACAGAAATATGATAGACCTCTCCTCAAGAAGAACCTATATCTAGAGATAACAAATCTCACAGGATTTAGACTCTAATCGCTTTGGTAATACAATCCTACCATGCCACTGAAATAGTAAGGAAACTACATCTTATGAAATATCCTTAATATTTTAGGAATCTGAGATGATGACAACAGACAACTTTGAAATAACTAGGCTTCCTGAAATACACAGAACACATAAAACACTGCACAATACAATTTTCGAAGACAGGGTCATGTTTCGAACATGTGTGCAACTTTCTGCCTCAACCACGAAAACTGCTGCTGCTTTTGGTTGAGCATGTTGGGTTACACAGCTCAGCATGTAACCTTCTGCCGCTAGATTGTACCTTTGTTGTGGGCTTGGGCTTAAAACCCAATGTAAAACTTGTACGGAGTACATTCTCTTCTTATCTTGGTCCCATTTACAGTTTCGTGCTGCCATTGTGACATGTTCTACTCATGGTTCACCAATTGTTGAAATATCTTCATGCCTAAGTAGCAAAATCTTATTGCATTAGAACCATAATTAAAATTATGGAATCTAATCGCTTGGATTTTATTGATGTGTCTTTAGTTTGGTATGTGACATATACATCACCAAGCTGTATTGAGCAAAACTGCCCACCCCAACCACTCCCCTCACCCCCATCCCCCACGTACCACCCCCCAAAAATAGAAGTTGTATGTTTTATGCTTTGACATTCTAGCACACATTGCCTCTGACTTCCTTTACTTTTGTATTTCAGGAAAAGTTACTCCTGAAAGTGTTATTTACAGTTTTGGTACGATTCTTTTGGATTTGCTGAGTGGAAAGCACATACCTCCAAGTCATGTAAGTAAAATGTGATTATGTGGTATTACATGTCTGCTGGAAGATTAGTTAAGTTTTGTTCATGATTTTAGCTCATTTCCAATGTCATAAACCTGATCAGGAAGACATTCTACTGACGACTTAGTAGTCGACCTAGTTGTGTAAATGGTTAGTCAATACTGTTATACCGCATCTTGCTACTGCATACAGCTTGTGCAAAAGTGAATTTCTCCTGAAAAAAGGACCATGTTGTGTGCTTTCTTTGTTGTTTTTTGTTTTAACTTCTGCAACATATTCATAAAACCTGTCCTGACATAAAAAGTTTAGAAATCATGATAACATCCAAGAGGTTTTACAATTGTATACAATAATGGTGAAGTTTCCAACTGCCGAGTTTCAGAGAGTCAACTGGAAAACGTGCTGCCGTGAACCATATTTAATGAGTTAATTGACAAGATAGTTGATCATTGATGTGGGGAATTGGGGACTTCTATATTAGTGTATACTAGCTGGGTTTTCTTTTGGAAAAGAATAGACGTGACTGAAATCCTTTGTTATTATGTCCGTAAAATATGTTAATGCATTTTGTTATACTCCCGAATATTTTTCCATACTCTTATTTGCTTGGTGTGGTTAACCTTCTTCATGTGCCTTTTTTCTTTTAGGCCCTAGACATGATACGTGGAAAAAATAATATCCTATTAATGGATTCCCATCTGGAAGGAAAATTTTCCGCTGAGGATTCTAATGCAGTTGTTAATCTGGCTTCTCAATGTTTGCAATATGAACCTCGGGAGCGGCCAAACACCAAGGATCTTGTTTCAACGCTTTCCCCATTGAATACAAATCCTGAAGTAAGGGCCCTATTATATTAGTTGCTTTTGTTGGAAGCATTATCTTTGTATTATCAATTTATCATTCTCAAAATTATAATCATTTCTGAAAATTTGTGGGCTACTTAACCCCCCCTGTGCCACTCAGGATGTACAATTTTCATATACTTGATAAAGAGCTTCTGTCAATAATAATATTGAACTGTAATACTTGATATTCAGGTTGCATCACATGTGATGCTTGGGATATCACAGCAAGAGGAAGCACCTCCTACCCCGCAGCGGCCTCTTTCTCCGATGGGTGAAGCATGCTCTCGGATGGATCTAACAGCGATCCATCAGATATTGGTTATGACACACTACAGAGATGACGAGGGAACAAATGAGGTTAATTTGAACAACTATAGGTTATGTTTTATAATGTTTCTAGCATTGGGTTTTAACGTAATTATTCTGCTGGTTCAGCTATCTTTTCAAGAATGGACACAACAAATGAGAGATATGCTGGACGCAAGGAAGCGGGGAGACTATGCTTTTAAGGACAAAGACTTCAAAGTAGCCATTGATTGTTACTCTCAGGTATCTGCATCTTGTTTAAATCACTGAAAGTCTTCACATGAAATTGATTCGCAAAAAAGCTTGTAAATGTATCCTGGGTTATGATGAATCTATCCTCCTGTTTGTTTTGTGTGTGTTCTCCATTGGGGCAGTTTATAGATGTGGGGACTATGGTGTCGCCGACTGTGTATTCAAGGAGAAGCTTGTGCTATCTGATGAATGACCAAGCAGATGCAGCACTAAGAGATGCAATGCAAGCACAATGTGTGCACCCTGATTGGCCAACAGCCTTCTATATGCAGTCAGTTGCTCTTGCTAAGCTTGATATGCAGAAGGATGCTCTTGACATGTTAAACGAAGCGGCTGGCCTTGAAGAAAAGAGGCAGAAAGGCGGAAGAAGTTAGTCATCCACAAAACCTGACTTTGCATTTCTGTAAAATCTGAGATGGAAATGGAAGTTTCTTATTGATGCAAAAATTGCATCATTCTTACACTTTCGATTGTATGATTGTGTGGTCATTATTGTATGTTACTGGGGGGGGGGGGGGGGGGGGGGGGACTGTAATTTGAGAAAAAAAAAAGGGGGTAAAGAAAAAAAAAGAAAATGAAATTTGCAAACAAAGATGCAAATTATTCTTTCACCGTTCATTTGTTAATCATATTGATGTTCCAAACGCAACACCGATTATTAACAAGTCTTAAAAGAGGAATGATTATCACCATTTCTTACTTAAATCTTTGTACAGACAACCTGTTTGAACTTTGAACAGCTAGGGAAACGTTGTTAATATACAATTACAAACTGGTTGTTACAGTTTTTCCGTCTCCACATTTACCAAAGCTACGAAATTGAGGTGAGTGTCGGGCTGGGCTGGACCTGGTACTGGCCGATGAATCAACTGAGTTGGGCTAGACTGGGAGGCTGGATGTTTTAACGGACTACTATAAATTTGGATAAAATCAAGTTGGACCTGATGTCGAGTTTAGGCCTTTGTTTTGGCTTAACTGCAGTTTCATAATTTCGCACTTCAGTTCAATTTAACTTATTATTATTATTATATTATTATTATTGTTATTTACTATTAATTTATTATTTATCATTTATTACTCCGTATTATTTTTATTATTAATTAATTAGTAATTAGTAATAATTAATAATTAATAAATAAATAATTATATATTATATATTATATATTATATATTATTTATTGTGTATTATTTATTTAAATTCAGTAATATTCAGTTAAGTTCAGTTCAATTTAGCTCTAAAAAATAGGGCCTAAATGACGTATAATTGAACCCGTTAGGTGAATCTATTGTGTCCCCACTGATGGCTTGGCAAGACCGAGCCTAAACCGGTGGACAAACCCGACATACTAAGCACCTCTAGTCCTCTACTAACTAGTAACTACCAACTACTAAGAATAAAAGTTAATCTTCATTTTTTGGTCATTAAAGTTCGACCATACATAGGCACGACATATATAATTGTTCATGTTCTGATGTTCGTAAACAATGAAGTTGTCTATTATGAAGCCATATTTTTTTGTAAGTGTCTATTATAAAACCACATCATTGTATCACATCATTAATAAAAGTAAACAGCTAGCATTTTTAGTTTCTATAAAAAGTTGCCACTAATCTTATATGTACGCGATATGTGCGAGACTATATAATCATTATCATTAGTCTTATATGTACGCGATATGTGCGAGACTATATGGAAACTAAACATTGATTATTCTTTTGGAAATTTAACGTCCCTTTTGTTCAGGGATGAGTGGTTTTCTTTGTCATTTTTTTATCCCTTCATTTTAACTTTTGGTCTTATGTACATTTATCTTCGTTTTCGTCCATTAGAAAACTCTAAAACTACACATACATAGCACTCCCTCTGTCCCGGAATCTCGCAACGTTTTGACTGGACATGCTTGCAAATGCACAACTTTGACTATTAATATCTTTAATTATATATTATAAAAACTTCTAAAATATTACTCCCTCCGTTTCTTTTTGTTTGTTACGTTTGACTTTTGCACGTTTATTAACGTATACTCCCTCTGTATTTATTTAAGGGATACACTTGTCTTTTCCGGCCGTATAATTTAAGAGATACACTTGCCATTTTTAGTAACTTATCAACCCCACTATCTAATTAAATAATCTATCTTCACCCCACCCCCACCCCCACCCCCCTAAAATGACATGGTCCCCACTTGTTTTTCTTATTAAAACATCTACTCAACCCCACTTGTTATATTACTTTATTTCATTTAATTATTCTTCTTAATACCCGTGCCCGGCCAAGTGTATCTCTGAAATAAATACGGAGGGAGTAATAAAGATTTTTTTTTCTTTTTTATTAAAAAAGTAACCCAAGTAAAACCTCAATCCACTAATCATTACACCAACCAATAAGATTGTTTTATTTATCAAAATGAACCAATAATGAAAAAGCACAAAGATTGCTAACTTAACATACTTGGGAAATTATAAAGAAATTTAATGAGTTGAAAAAATTAGACCAATTAAAATTTTTTGTTTATGCACATGTGTTCTTTTGGTGCACATGGTGCACCATGCTCTATGTGCACCATGGTCCATAGTCCACGGATTGATAATTTTAGGAGAGTGAGTTGAATTTATTAAAGTAAGATGAAAGTGGGGTAGTGGATGAATTATTTATTATAGTAAAAAATAATGTAAGTGTGCGGACAACAACAAAGAGAGAAATATTAATGTAATAGAAGTGGATACCAAAATATGTCTAAAAAGGAAAGTGTATCTCTTTTTAAAATATAGTTATTTAAGGAAAGTATATCTTTTTTTTAAAATAGTTATTTAAGAAAAATGTATCTCTTTTTAAAATACAGAAAGGATATAATAAAGATAATAATAAGATCTGAACAAATTGCAAATTGGCTTGAAATAATGTGTAGGGCAATGTTGTAAAAAAAAAAAAACAACGTGTAGGGTACATTTGCAAGTTTTGCAGTTCACTATCTTGTGCACACAGCACAGCACAGCACATTCCTGCGGTACACTAATTTAATTTGTTTTATTTACTGAGGCTCTTTCTATAACATTTTCTCTTTCAAGTTCATCAACAAGTGAATTACCATAAGCCATAATTATTACTCCCTCAGTCACTTAATACTTGCACCGCTTTTCTTTTCGGGCCGTCCGTTAATACTTGCACCGTTTTCTATAAATGGAACTTTATACCAATATTATATTATTTCTCACACTTACTTACTAACCCCACCTACACCCGTATTCCCTATAAAAAATCATTTAGAAATTCACACCCCCACTCACCACTCCCCACCTCTTACACATTTCCCACTAACTATATTAAAAAAATGCCCCACTATCAACTAACACCCATTAAATTAATAAGTCAATTCATTTGTCTTAAACTCCGCACCAGTCAAACCGGTGCGAGTATTAAGGGACGGAGGGAGTACTATATAAATTTCTAGCTCCTCTACTCAAACGGCCTTTACAAGTTGAATACGGAGTACAATACAATGCTTACATTTTTTTTATATACTTTTGGTGCGCATGAGGCACAATGACAATACAAACTACAATAAGATAGGCAAATTAAAATGATCTGTCGTACACATATCCTTAATTTTAGCCATTACACCGAGACATGATTGGAAATGCTTACCTTACATGACAAGTTGACAACATCATACATTCATGCTCAAGATACGAAAAGGAAGTTGCATTTTTATGTTTTGGGAAGGTGGTCCACATTTGTAAAGTAGAGCTATGGACATTATAAACTTTTTCATCCAAATGCAAAATGGGCCAATCCAAAAGTTTCAGTGCACCGACGAATTTATTTAATTTTGGTTTTACGATATTTTTCCCAAAAACCAGCGTCCAAAAATATCATAGATTCATAGTCCCTTGGATATGCATGACTAAAAATATGGTTGAATTGCTCATATTACCACGAAATTATACTTTACTTATGAAAGAGGAACATTTATATAAAGAGTTATCCTACCACTTCTGATAGTTTAAAATACAATTTAAGTTTTATAAAAATGAAAACTAACAATGCGACAATAATATTACGACAAAATAGCACGAAGAGTACAACCTTAAATAGAAATCACGAAAGGATAGTCATTTTGTTATTTGTGCTCATTTCTTGTTGAGTTCGAGTATCTCTCAGTAACTTCATGCCAGGTTAGACTGCCAGTCTCACTTGAGAGAAAATATTTTCACAAACTCGATTTAGCGGCTAGGAGACCTCATCAGTATGACTTAATTTAACACTTGTGGCAACAGATAAATTGTTCGTTGGACTTGACAAAAAAGAGCATGTGCTGCAAACTTCTCTGCTGATTTGTGTTGCCATTTTGCCTAGTAAGCCTGTAGTAACTTGAGAAATAAGTTAATAATGTTTTCCTCGTAACATGAACCAAAAATTACATAGAAGTTTGAGAGAATCACAGTTCCATGAACATATGTTCCCCACTCGTGTAATTGCACATTTTATGGATCATGATAAGATAAAGCACAACCAAATCATGTGAAGAAAACACACTCTACTACTGCCTTAGTGAGTAATCAAACCATCTGGGGTGGAAGACCAGACATAGCTGTTTATATTGTACTATATATTAGTAAATTATACAAGTATATGTGGAACCCTTGCTAAACTGTCTAAACGTATAGGGTTCAAACATGTCGTTTGGACTCGAGTCACATTAGTTTGAAGTTTTTAGATAATCATAAAGAATAGGAAAAAGAAAAGGATAAATCATACGAGTTGTTGTGGCTTTAACTTGACTCGAGAGACAAAATTGTTACTGCAGCAAAGCTTGACAGCTAACTTGGACCTTGGTAACCAAGTAAAGCAGAGAGTAAAGCAGAGTCTAGGAGAAAGACATGCCATAAAATAAGCTGGTTTTAGCATTAAAATCATGTTACCTGAATCAAAAGAATACAAAAACAAGGGATTCTTTTTGTCTTTTTTACTTCATCTATTTACACATACTGTAAACCAAAAACACTTCCAAGGTAATCACCCTATATGTATATATATATATATATATACATACATATATTCAGAAGTTGAAAGAGATCATTGTGAAAAATGGCCAGCTCTCCCTCAAACCAACCTATTCGTTCCATTAGTTTGCCATCCAGACCTCACCCACTAGTCCCCCAAATCGATGAACATTTATCGAGTTTAAGGTCATCTGAGGTGATTTTAACCTCGGTGTCTCAATTATCCTCACTTGGCCATAAACTTAACATCCTTAAAGATTTGTATGATTGTTTGGATAATTTAATTCTCCTCCCACAAAACCAACAAAAATTAATGCAACTTTCTAATGCCAGATGCATCGATGAGTTGCTCGATGGATCATTGAGGCTCTTGGATGTATGTGGCATTGTTAAGGATGTATTGGCACAAGTAAAGGAGCATATGCAGGAAATACAGTCTTCTCTTAGAAGAAGATCCAATGCTGAGTTAAGCATTGGCAATGAAATTAGTGGGTATGTGAATATGAGGAAGAAGACCAAGATGATGATAAAGAGATGTTCAAAGGATGTTAAGGGCATGATCAAGAGATCTATCTCTCGAGAAGGAGATTGTAAGAATGTTGCAATGGTTGATGTTTTGAGACAAGTGGAGGGAGCTACAGCTGAGATTTTCGAGTCTTTATTAGAAGCAATTTCAGGGTCAAAGGCACAATCTCCTAGGAGAAATGCAAGTTTGTCCATTGTTATGTGCAAGCTAATCATGTACCAAAATGAGGCATTCAACAAGGAAGAAGAGGTGTCAAGAAATGAATTTGAAGATGTCGATTCAACTTTGAGTTCATTGGTCATTATCCAAAAGAAGAGGAGCTGTGTCAATGTAGTGCAAGCTGAGACTTTGAGGAGAAGATTTGTGAAGCTAGACTCAGCAATTCAGGATTTGGATGAAGTGCTAGGAGGCTTGTTCAGGTGTCTGGTGAAGACCAGGGCAACCCTCCTAAACCTCAGTTACTATTGAAAAGTAGAAAACCATTAACAAACCCAAAAAAAGGGGAACATTCACACAAATTTCCTAGCCAGCATCGACTTTGTTCGGGTTTAGGCAGTCTTTTCTGATCTGAAAATCGGCCCTCAGGTAATTTTTTCGGGCTTTGGGGATATTTTTTTTGCTTGAAATGTTTCAGGCTATTTTTCCCCTAAGGCCCGATCCAATCCGACCCGATTTTTGCAGTTATTGGTAACTATTGACTTTTGAGCCCAATGTAGAGCTTGACCAAGAATGTCTGGCTCAAATGTGGTTCTTTTTTTTTATTTTTTATCATGGCCTAACTCGGTCCATGATCACCTCTAGTAGACACTAGACACACATGTATAAAATAACCAAGTGAACTATAGTATTTTCTCAATCTCATGTTTTACCCCGTTTGAGGTCCTTCGAGCTATATAATGTAATTACCTTTTTTTAATACTTTGTATATTGTAATTATTACTTGTATGGTATCTGGTGAAATGGCCAATTTCTTTACACAAATTTTGCACTGCTGTGAACCTGGAATAATACTCTAATAACAAGCTCAGTAAGTTGAATTTATTGTCAACAAGCTCAGTGTGATAAAACAATGATCATTAATCATATAAATTCAGGGTTTAGGCCAAAATCTAGTCATGTAATTTCCAGTATAATTTAGGTTGGGATCTGGTAATTCAGATCGGGCAGGTTATTACGTCTAGTTATCAGTAAGTTATGTACTTATGGGAAGAAGAGCAGGTCCATGGGGGGGTTCCGGGCTCTGTCCTTTTGGAGCCTATTTCAAGAGGGCAAACAAAGAGCCAAAGAAGATTACTAAAAGACTGCCAAAGTGGTGCTATTTGAATCCTCTATTTGTACTTCACCAAGCAAGCAAATAATCTAGACCGAAATGTTCATTTTGGGAGGGGGTCAAAAATCAAAACATGTGCAATGACTGAGGGCATATTTGATTGACATTTTACCTATCAACTCATGTTTGAGAATTATTTTTGAGGGAAAGAACAAGAAACCTAAGAGTGGTATTATATTAATTTGAACAATACAGATGATTTAAGTAAACCAGATGAAATTTATTCAATCTTGCAAGAGTAGATATAACAAAGCAATATTTGTTCCTAACTAATCATATTAAGCATGGAATAGGTGTATAGTTGCAGACTTCAATATCATGGATAAAGTAGTGATTAAGTTGACCCATACCGTAATATTGAAGTAGACTGATGAAGACCAATTCTGGCAAAACCACATGCATGAGAGCATCAGTCCCTCTTGAACTAACGGCTTTTATTCTATTCAAGCAACACGCCTAATCATATCATATGCCACCCCATGAAGAAGCATCTACCTGCACCATAGGATCATGCTGTCAATTTACTTATAGATAACATGTGTACTAAAAGGACCTTGCAGGGTTTGAGAAGGCTAGCTATTCATATACTTGAAGTATCAACAGTCACCTCTTTAAACCCGTTATTGTGTATCATTTACTATACAAATTATCAAAAAAGAAGCATCAACCCAATTTCCCAATATAGGTTGTTAATATTGAAGACAAGTTGTCACTTGTCATTGCAACCTGTGTGTAGCACATCCTCAGGATCGTGATTTGAAGTTTTAACCTTGAATATAGCACCAAGAACAGCACATAATTATGAGCCAAACATAGGGATACAAATTAGAAGGCAAACATATGCTCAAAATATCTACTCTTTATGTACCAGAGAAACACTCTGCTGAATGACAATAATAGAATCGATATTCTACAATCTAAATAAACAAAGCAACTCTCACAAATTTAACAAGTGCAGAGGCACACAACATGTTCCAATTTTCCGAGCTTCCTAATTTGACATAATAACATATTCACTGCTTCTGGCCTTGCAGACTCGAACTAGAATATACTTTATAGGAGTTATAGGAAATGGGTAAGAACTAAGAAGTCAAAAATTATTGTACTCCCTCTTCCATGAATATACACTATAGTGACATACTTCTTGTTGTATACACTATAACACTCCCATATAGATACAGATACACCATGGTGATATATCATATATCTAGGAGTTGTTGGACAACGAGGAATATGGTGAAACATATTGATGCATAATCAAGAACTATCTTGGTCTTTCTTTTCTCTAGTGCAAGTGTGCAACATCACCATAAGTTCCCTGATTAACTTAAATACACGTGAATATTTTATATATAAGCATAACAAGAGGGAAGGACACTTATACATACCAAGCTTTCCTATTGATAAAAAAAAAAAACCTACTGCAGAATGCTTATAAAATTTGACAGTTGGCAAGTCTAAGAATTTCTAGTTTCTTTCCAATAGAGATATAAATATTTTTAATACATGATGTGAAGCTGGTAGGAACAAGCATGCAGTTCAATACTACAATAAAGAAGTAATGGTGCTATTTCCACTCGTGTGCAGCGCTCATTTTGGATCATGCCGGACATACAACATATATATAACACTGAAATATTAATCAAGAATATGATCATTCGTGCAGCTATTTAGCTGCCAAGCTTGATAGGAGGCAATTTGAAAACACGGCATGCAAGAAAACGCAGAATAGAAAAAGGAAATAATATTACCTCGCACTTAATATGTGATTCCTTCTGTCTGCTCTTATTTTGATATATAAGGATAGGAGAGGGAGAGAAGACACCAAACCAAAACTTGCAGTTCTTAGCCTTTGCTCCACCAAAACAATTAGAAATGACTTCTCAAGTTTCAAAATCCTCTTTCCAAGCCCGTTCTATAAGCTTGCCTTCAAGAGCTCACCCAAAAACCGGTCAATTTGAAGAACAGGTGTGCAGATTGAGGTCTTCTCAAGCTGCCACAACTTCATCACCATCAGTAAGCCACAGACTTAACTGTCTTAAAGATTTGTACGAGTTTGTTGATGAGTTGCTTCAACTTCCTTCTAATCAACTAGTTCTATCCAAAAATCTACATACAACATCCGTTGAGGAGGTCTTGAATGGATCTCTGAGGCTGCTGGAGATTTGTGGCACATCCAGAGATGTCTTGCTACAGTCAAAAGAGCAGTTGCAGGACATACAATCAGTGCTACGCAGAAGGAGCAGCGGTGAATTAAGCATTGCCAATGAAGTAGCTGAATATCTTAACACTAGAAAGAAAGCACAGAAGACCATCAGAAAGTGCTTCAAAAATATCAAGGAAGCTCACAAAAATGTTGAGGCCAATTCCATAGTGAGTGTGCTGAAAGACGCTGAAGCAATAACAATTGATACCTTGAAGTCCTTTCTATCCTACATCGCTGGTGCAAAGTTGCAATCGCAGAGAAGTAGTTGGTCTGTAGTTGCCAAAATAGTCAACCAGAGTGGAAAGACTGGAAACACGGAAGCAGCAGAATCCATCAGCCAATTTGAAATTGTTGACGGTACTTTGAATTTGCTAATCCAGAAGAAGAAACAAGGCATCAATATGTCACAAGTAGAGAATATAAAAGGCCAGATGGGAAAATTGGAGTCGGAAATTCAAGATCTCGATGAAGCATTGGAATGCTTGTTTAGGCATCTCGTTAGGACAAGAGCAATCCTACTCAACATCCTCAGTAATTAGAGTCTGGAACTCAAAAGCTTATGTACAAAGCTACAAACTGTAAATGAAAGTGCACTATCAATGAATATAATTTTCCCTAGTTCTTCTATGTACTTGTGTCATTGTGTTAGTAATACTAAATTTTTGCAGATATGACTCCCACGGTATCTTACAATAGATATTACTGAGGCTGTAACTTGTCTTAGTAAGCAGTAAATGTAGACCACAAACTATGAACATTTTGTTGTTGTTGTTGCTATTGAGATATCCAAGCTACTGATAGTCCAAGTGAAGCTCTTAAACAGCTCGCTTATATATTATCCCCTCACAATAGCTTTCTGCATTAAGGCCATATCTTCTAAGACAAGTACACACACAGAATCACCTTTGCCTGATAATAGAGAGTCATGGGTGTTGAGCATAAGCTAGAGACTCTGGACTGAAAGTCGATGTTGCACACAACCATTTAAACCACAGCTCATCTGGCTAAACATAAAGGATCTGAGCATGGATAATTGATAACTAGATGGACTTTGCCATTTACCATAATATATGATGTAGAAGGATGAAGGTGAATAACGATAAGGCCAGACTGGGTACAGTTAATACATTGTTCAAGCAAGACGGTTAATCATATTACACGTTCCTCCATATTGAAGCTTTTTCCTGCATTATCAGATCGTGAGGTCAATTCATCTAAGATTAACCTGTTAATTTAGGACTTGAAATGCAAGGCATACAAATCAGAGTTATAAAAATAACCAAAATTTTCACATCACTCGTGTGCATCAGAGCTTCACTTACTAAAACAGCTTGTTTATTGGGTTGCATCTCATTAAGTATAATTAATGCTCTAAAAGAAGCAACGAACAAATTTCCTGCTCAGAGCTTGCTCGATATTCAGGAGACAAATTGTCATTGCATCTTCTGTGGTTCAAATTATTTAATTTAAATTATTCAAGCAAGCACACGATTTTGGGTAAAGGGACAGAAGAAGATTTATTAATTGACAAGTTTAGAGTGAACAGACATTAGCACAAAGCCCATTTGAAAAAAGAAAATCAAATCACACTCATCGCCGACACCCTTTGCAGTGGCGGTGCCAGGAATTTGCTGTTACGGGTTTGGAAAAGAAATTAAGTTGTGATATCAATAAATATAATAAAATCAATTTTTTTCCCCTAATTTTTTTCCCTGATATCATTCCCAACTATAAGTCTATAACCATGATATTGGGTGCCAAATTTTTAATTACCCTTTTTTAATAAAAAAAAACCTACTCCGTATGAAATATACTTAAACTAAATTAAATTAAAGAAAAGAAAAATATAAAAAAACCTAACTACTTAGATTTTACAACTATGCATAAACAAAACCATAAACGAAAGTTAACATAACAATTCACGCATGAAGTATGTAAAAGGAGCTGAAAAACTTTACAAAATAAAAGAAACACAACTGTTTGGCTACAGATTCGAACCGTGTCCCTGGTCGAGAGTACAAAACTTCCTCTCATGGTTTAGACCACTGAGCCATTTCTATTTACCTTCTCTCTATTGCGCGCAAATTTTATCTATGCAGTTTCTTTTCTTTAATTGCAGATATTTTCCAAAATCCAGTATGGGTTCAGTTGAACCACTGAACCCATACTGGTGCCGCCACTGCCCTTGTGGCATTGTGTAAACCTAAATAGAAACTAGAAATACTATCAGAGGATCAACTCAACCAAAAGCTTAAGCTGATGGTTGAAGCCCCAAGAATAATTTTATAATCTATCACGTCCCCTCACATAAAAGCTCTTTAGGCTTGAAGTGTGCATGCAGCATGGGCCTCCTCATACCCAACGCTAAATATTCCACTTGAAAGGAGGGTGGATGAGATTTGAGCCCGTGACCATTGTGTCACGCTGGCTTATATACCATGTCAAATGACCAACTCAACCAAAAGTTTAAGTTGACGGTTGAAGCCCCAAGAATAGTTTTATAATCTATCAGATACTTGCAAAAAATAATAGAAATTAGATGGAAGCTTCCTAGTACGAAAGTAGAACAAAGGGATTATTTACTTAGGCAGAGGTTCCAATTTATGGGCACGAGACATATGAAACTAGATGGAAGCTTCCTCAAATCCCCAAATGGCTATAGTTCACCAACTAGCTTAACTGTGTATATGATCATTGTCCCACTAATTAGCTGGCAAGTTGGGTAAGGAGAAACAACAAGAAAACATAGCCTTGTGAAGTGCATAATAGAAAAAGGAAATCATGTTACCCCTAATTAATACGAGATTCCTTCTGCCTACTCTTACTTTGATATATAAAGAGAGAGAAAGGAGAGGAGAGAAGTAGTCAAACCTAGACTTGCAATTGAATTCTATGCTTTAGCCCCATCGAAATAATTATGGCTTCTCCAGTTTCCAAATCCTCTTACTTCTTATATCAGTTTGACATCAAAACCGCACAGTCTCCGATCAATTTCATGAACGTTTATGCAGATTATGGTCTCGTCAAGCTGCCTTTACATGTTCATCCTCATAACTAAGTCACAAGCTGGACTTAATGATTTGTATATCTGTGTTGATGAGTTGCTTCAAATGCCTTCAAATCCTATCCCAAAACAAAAATGGGTTGAGGAGGTTTTGGATGGATCTCCAAGGCTCCTTGCCATTTATGGGACATCTAAGGATGTCTTGCTACAGTCAAAGGAAAGGCTCGAAGACATACAGTCAATTCTGCGCAGAAGGTGCAGCAGCCAATTGCATATTGCCAATTAAGTTCTATAATTGAGCACCAGAATTATAGAGCCAAGAAAACAATCCTTGAAATATTATCGACGAGACTAGTAGAAAAGGCAAATCCAATGCCATTTACTCATTTAGCGTATGTTGAAAGATGTAGAAGCTATAACAGTCGATGTCTTAGAGTCATTGTTGTCCCATATTCCATTAAGAGCATCCAACATCCTTCAGTCCTTGCTATCATACATAGCTGGTACGAAGGGCTCCTTCAAGAAAAAGTAGATGGTCATTGATTTCTAGATTCAGAAACCAGCAGATCGTGTGCGAACCAGAGGTGGCATGTATTGGAGAATTCGAAGAGACCCATGCTGCCATAAGATCCCAGCTCCACCAAAATAGGACAATAGGAGTTGAAGCTTTAAGAAGTCAGATGATGCAATTTGAATCAATCATCAGGACTTGGACGAAGGACTAGAATACTTGTTCTGGAGTTTGTCAAGAACAGAGTAATCTTCTTAACATTCTGAATCTGTAGAAAAAAGAGTCTTCATGTAAATACTTGCAGAATATATATGAATAGAAATATTAAAGAAAATCAGTTTTTGTCCAATGACATCTCTGTAATTTCAGTTCATTCCCATTCTCATCTAACGATTAACTTTATTATGCTATTAATCTTCCAAAAACTCAAACGCATTACACATCAAGCTACAACTTGCTCTCTTCTATGATTTTCATACTTAAAAAAAGAAAAGCAGAGAGTATAATCTATCACAATAATGACCAATTTAATCACATCAAACTTACAATCTATACAACAAGAACAGTTGTAAGCTAGATGAATTTTCATCTTATGCCTTGGAGCAGAAGATATCCTCTCAAATAACTCATTCGCTTCTTACCTCATTAGAACAGGGTTTAAACATACACATAAGTGAGAGCTCCCATGTAATTTTCCACCCTATCATGCATAGAGCTGTGTAAATCTTGACTTACCCAACACAGCTAACATTCAAGCAAGGCGTTATCCTTCTTGTTGTATACAATCATTCAATCAACCGTCATATAATAACCTAGAATATCCTCAGGTTCGTTTAATGATTTATTGAGGAATGTTAAAAAAAGATGAAGGTCCATACAATCAAGAGGAACCTTCCGAAATCTTGTCCTTAACACACAAGAAAATCGAGAAAGTGACGTTTCCCTATTAAGAAGTGCAGGGTACCTTCTTTTTATAACCTTGCTCATTGATAATTAGATATGACTGCAGGCAGAAGTTAAGCAGCAGACAAGACGGATACCATGCAATAAGAGGACTTCTGCACCAGACAAGCTACATTTTAATAACTTTGTTTATTGATATAATTAATGCAATAAGCCCAGAGAGGTATGGAATGCATGCACCTAGACAACCTACATGTTAGAACAAACTGAATTAGGATCAACTTACCTATTGTGATGAAAACGGCTTGAATAAATAGAATGGTTGGCCATGTAATACTCTGATGTAGCAAGAGATGCAGCAAGCGAAGTTTTTGTCTTTTAAGCATCATCCATTATCATGACATTCTGAAACTGCATCATAATATCTTAAATTTTCTAAGTACAAATTTTAATAAAGGATGAAATAAAAGGGGGAGGAATAAGCAATAATTCCAAATCATCTGTACATAGAAAAATATTAACGGTACAATAAAGACAGCCTAATTCCTCTAGCAGAAAGATTTTTTCCATACAGAAATACCTTCCCGTTTCCCAAGCACGTAAAGAAACAAAAGTATCTACCAACTGCAGCAGGAAGCCAGGAAGCCAGATTATACAAAATACTCCCTTCCGTCCCTAAAAGATTTCCCCAAACAACATTTTTCACTTTATTAAGAATGGAGGCAAAAGGAAATCAAGTGGGTTGGTAATTTTGTCATTTTGCTAATTTAAATAATAGAATGTGAGAGGAAACATGTGAGGACCAGTGGACCACATACTATAAATGGTATGGGGCAAACTCAAAGGGACGGACCAAAAAGGAAATTGGGGGAATCTTTTAGGGACGGAGGGAGTAACACAAGAGTAGAAAGTGGAAGGACATGGATAAACCTTGTCTCATTCATGTGAAATATGTCTCTTACCAAATTGAAAAATAATAATGTATTTTCGCATACAAGGTGCATATATTAAGAAGCCTACACATATATTTAGTGGTTGAGTATATTAAGAAGAATCACTCTAGACTTGATTAAAAGCCTGCACAAGCACTCTATTGACTTTTCAAAATCTAGAACTAATGACTGAAGGTCTTCTAAGTGGCCTCTCAATGTTTTGATCAGCACACCCCTATTACATGTAATTGTCTTCTGCCTCGTGAGCATGTGAAGAGCACAGTCAACAACTTCAAATTTATTTCTTTTCGAGTGATCCTCTTCGTCTGTTTGCTCTTGTCTGGAATGGATCAGTTTGGAAAACAAAGACCATTTGCTTGTCTCTGATGGTTTCCTTGAACCAGACACATAAGAGAACAAGGACTTGAGCACATAAACAGATATTGTTTGTGACTTTTCCAAAATGCGTAAAAAGGAAATAGTTTCATGATTTTCATTCGAGGAATCTGTGTTAAATTTCTTTCCAAAGCTCTGTGCAGCCCTTAATGACTTTACAATTCCTTTCCTTACCATCTTCCTTGAACTGAAGTACGAACTAACCTCCTTGGCAACCTCGTGTTGATCGAGCTTTCTACGCAGAACTGATAGAATTCTTTGTGTACCTTCACTTGTCTGCATCAAAAAATCCCTAATGGTTCCACACACATCTATCAACCATAGAGATCCATCTAACAAGAAGTCAACCACTTTCTCATGATGTTCTTTTGGAACATCTTGCTGAATGCAAGCCAGTTGGCACATGTTACTGTACAACTGTATGAGACCATTGAGTTTGTAACTAATTAACGGCTGTGAGGTTGAGGCACCTTCCGAAGACTGAAGTCTGTACAGATGCTCATTAAATTGCAACGGGAAAGGAGGTGGTTTAATGGGTGAGCTTTTCGAACGAGAATGGTGGACAATTTTTGGATTAACAGTCATCTGGTTTCCTTTATGCTAAAGAGGGTTCTGGACTTGTAAGTTGAAAGTACAAATAACCTTCAAAACTTTGTCTCTGTCTGTTTCTTTAGTTGACATGGTTATATATATACTGATAAGAAAAAAAATACAAGACAAAAAATTAAGTAACCAGGAAATCCAACTTGATTGGAAATTTCTGGATATCTCATCAATGTTCATGTAATGCTTCCACCCACCTCCATGTCCAGCTCATATCAGTTAATTGTTTCCTAGTTCATGCATCGTATTGATAAAATACCATGCCGTACATAGCCATCTATTATTTATTCATGCAGATATAGATGTCCAGCTCCACCAACTCTTATAAAAAAATATCAATAACGCCAAACACTCTTCTTTAAAATATTGTAAAACTATATCCAGCAGCATCTTTCCTAAAATCAATAGAATATGCAATGCGTGAAAGTATTTGGTGTGCTCAAGTTTCCATCAAATTCAGCCTCTAGTTAAGCCAATAGTATGTCAATATTACCACGACAACTGCGTGCATAAACCGCTAATCCAAGTGCCACGCAGGGATTCCTCCCAAAGAAATGCATAAAGAATGTATGCTATATGTACTGCCGTACTGCATATTCTTATTGTCTTATAGACCTAAATTAAGTATAAAAAAGAATCTAAAAGACAAGCTTAGGTTTCTACCTTTTGACAAATTATGAGCGTGATTTCTTAGAATGACAGACTAATACCTCCAAGTCAATTGTATTATTTAGGTATGGTGTCAACATAAGGTGAAGCAAGAAATAAAAACCACCAAAATAGGGTATTATTAGTTTTCCTTTAATTACATAATAATTAGTTACCACTAACCCAATTATAAGTAAGTAAGTAACTTCCTACTAAAGAGATTAGGTAGTCCTCCACCAAAGTAAAAGGCCACTAATCCCCAGGAAGAAAACACAAGAAACTTTAAAAATTGATGGAAACCCTATTTCCACCTGCCAGCACTACATTCCCTTCGGATTATACCTAAGATGGATTCACCACTCACCAGCACCCATTAACCCCATAAAAAGTGATGGTCGGACTATATTAAAGTAGTAGGGGTGTTTGGTTCGCAGATTTTAGGTATGAGGTATGGGTTTCGAATGGTCTAAACCCATACCATGTGTTTGTTTAAAAAATTTAAGAGTTTCAAAACCATACCTTAAACCCCCAAGTTATGGGGTTTAGAAACCTAGAGGGAGGTGGTTATGGCACATACCTCAGGTATCAAATAAAAGGAAAAAACTCATCCCTAAACTAATATCACATAGATATCATTCCTCATTCCAACCCCATACCAGTGTGCGAACCACATGCTCCCTAAGTTTAAGCTCAATAAATCTTTAACAAGCAATAGTCCACAAGACCACTCCAGGAAGTTATAATAGGCAGACCCTCAAGACAGAAAAACACTACATCAAATTGGGTTACAAATTTACAATCATCATACACAAATCATAACTTCCACATTCAGATATTCTCTTAGACCAACAATCAAACACTTGGTGAGCATAATTCTGCATCATGAAAAAACACAATATTATGTAATTCTACTTTGATAATTCTCTTGGGATTTTTACAAAGAAATTATATGTGGCATTTTGTAGATGCACATGCACATTCCATATGATGAACTGAAATTATCACGAAACACATCAATTTATGGCGAAAAGGTTAATGGAATTTGACTTACTGCATTTTTCTCATAGATGGACAAATTAAAGGGAAGACATTGCAGATTGCTCCATGTACACTTGCGGGAAGAATTCTCCGTGTAACCTTGCCGGAAGATTTCTCCGCAGGATTTGCTCAAAGGTGTTATGGTGTAAAGGTGTGATCTTTTCACTTTCACCCCATCGGCTAAAATTTAACCTCTGTGATTTTTTATAGGTTTTTCTAATTTAATAAATTTATGCACAAACAATCATTGTATAATTATGGAAATTTTGTGCAACACTACCTTTAAGTTTGGACGTTTTGTGAATTACTACCTTATAATTTTTTTTTTTAAATTTTTCTACCTTATAAGTTTGTTTAGGTTGAGTAACACTACCTTGTAACAGTTTCTGTCAAATTCCTCCGTTTGTGGACCCCACCTCCAACGGCTATATTCAACTGCTTAACTCCCTTTCCCCCTTATTTAAACTTCCTGTAAAGTTTTATCAACCACATTCAACCAATTTTTTGAAAAAAAATCAAGAAATCTGGGTAATTTTTTTCTCAAAGCAAGATTCGCAATTTGGTTGAGGAATCGAGTAACCTAAAGGCGAGTGCATTAAATTCGTTCTTGTTCTTCAATTTCTGGGTTTATTTTTTCAATTTAGGGTTTTTGTTTTTGTTCAATTTTATTAAATTCGAATCCTTTTGATAAATTTAGCGTTTGAAACCTTTGAATTGTCATGTGAAAACAACTACATTGCAAAATTGGGTTCTTGAATTGACTAAAAATGTGGGTGTTCGTGGTTTGAATTTTCAATTGTGATTGTTATTTGCAATTTGGGGGTTTTCAATTGAGAAATCGAATACTAATAATTAGTTGTTTAACTGTTGCAGGATGTCAAGTGGGTCTCCTTGTGCTTCAAAAAAATGTTATTGTGGCATTCCATCCAAGATGTTGACATCGTGGACAACTGATAACCCGGGGAGGAAATTCTTGACTTGTAAGTTCTCTGATGTTCACACTGGTAGAAAAGGTTGTGGCTGGTTTTATTGGGTTGATCCTGATGTTGTGGAGTGGCAAAGAGTCGTGACGAATGAATTGGTGGTGGAGAAGAGATTGCTGAAAACAGAGTTGAGGATCATGATGACTGAATTGCAGAAGTTAGAGGATGACAAAGCCCTTCTTGTTGCTGCCAATGTGAGGCTTGAAAGGATATGCAATGGTGGAGTGGCTGGAATGAAGGGGGCAGAGGATAAGGGCCAAACAATTTCGCATTCTGTATTCTGGTTTGTTGTAGGATTAGTTGTTTGTTGTGTGTTGAAGTTTGTAATGAAGTTCCTCTAGTGTAAACGCGACAATGGAACGAGAAATTGGATTTCATGTAATGTAATGTAATGTTGTTGACATTAGTTGACTCTAATCATTTAATAATGGTAATTCTAGCTTATGACAATATCTTTTTGCATTAACTTGTGTTCGATTATTAGCTCCGTTTAATTGTGTACCGATTAAAACTTGGTTAGTATACGTGCTCGCTTCACCTATCATTCACCACAGAGGATAAATCTATTAATTAGGTAAAGTCCTTGAAGTCAACGGGAGTCAACTTTGGTCCATTGACTTAGTTTAAATGGAGGACAAATTTTTCTCAAATGAACCACACCTGAACATCATCTTATTTTCCTTAACAACAATTCAACAAGTGAACAACAAGAACAACAACTTGTTAAACCTGCACTTAACTGAAACGAGCCACGCGTGAGCCGAGCTCGAACGTCAAATATAATTAAGGGGCAAATGAATCTTTACACAGTGTTCCAATGTAAACCTTGCACCTAATTAGAATTATCATTGCCAAAATGTAACCTTGTTGCTAATTAGAAACCTTAACTACTTGTTCAAAGGAATTACAACCAACAATACTTAAATATGCCACACTGGTTTCTTTGTTGTCTGCAATTTGGGTCTGAGTTTTGGAGGGAGTGATGTTTGAGGCTGATGAGTTGATGTTTGGCTGGATGGACCTGGATGCTGACTTGCTGTCTGACCTAGTTGCTGACTTGAGATCTGACTGAGTGGAGGAGGTTGATAACTCCCTGTCTGACTGGATTGAGGTGGAGCATTAAATGTCTGTTGTTGTGGTTGAGTGACTTATTCAGCATTATACCTCTGCATACACAACAGAAACACATATTGTTAATGACAACAGAAACACAGAAACACATTCAGCTCTAAACAACAAAAACTCACCCTTAAAACTCTTGCAGCCCTCTTGTTTCTGTCAGCCACAACCCATGGGTTCTTGGAGGGATCCCTCCCTGGTTCCTTGGGCTGAATAACACCAGGTGGATTATTGCACTTTCTCTTGTTGTGGCCTGGTTGTTTACAGTTTGAGCAGTTATTCGGATTTTTCCCTCGCTTCACAAACCTCTCCTCAGCATCCTCACCTGCTTCTTTCTTTCTCTTATGTGACTTAGGCCTTCCTGGCATTTTCCTTAACAGTGGAGGCAAAGGTCGAGGCAAATCTGTTTTCTTCCACTGCTTCATCCCGGGCATTGGCTTGATATGAGGCGAGTAAGTTGCTAAGTATTTGGCCTTTGAGTAACACTCATGAACAAAATCTTCAGGCCTCCACCTCTTCTTCACAATACATGCATAAGCATGTGGACATGGTATTCCCGTTAACTCCCACCTAAAGCATGTGCATGTCAAATCCTTCAAATCTACCACATGCCTATCAAAAGCAGTTTCCACCTCCCACTCATCTAATCTAGAAGGACAGACTATACAATTCACAGATGCTTCATAAACCCAAGCTAAAACCTTCTTAACAAATGGCATAAACCTCCCCTCATACTTTTGAATACCCTCCCACTTCTCAGCATTCCTTCTCATTACGTACCTCCTAATCCAATCTAGGCAGGTTATTATTGGTTTATCCCTGGCTTCCCTTATCACAGCATTAAATGTCTCACAAAGGTTGTTGAGAAACATGTTAGACCTAGAATTCGATCCAAATGCATGTCTACACCAATGCACAGGAGGTATGCCACTCAAGTAGTTATATGCATCCTCGTTTAGCTCTTTGATTTCAGCCATGTAAGAATCATGCCAATGCTATACATTTAACAAACAAAAACAAGGATGACATCAACAAACAATAACAAATGCTATACATTTATACATTTAGTGCGACTAAGTCCCGACTCGGGTACGTGTCCAAGTCACGATTCGGGAACGTGTCCAAGAAGCATGCTTTACTTTTCTACCCTAAACACACATGCTTTTAAAATAAAATCACAAGTGCAACCAAATTTAAGAATACTAGTCGATTTCTAAAATAAAATCACAAGTGCAACCAAATTTAAGAACACGAGTCGATTTCTAAAATAAAATCACAAGTGCCACCAAATCTAAGAATACGAGTCGATTTCTAACATGAAAGCCTAAATGCAACTAAATCTAAGAATACGAGTCGATTTCTAACATGAAAGCCTAAATGCAACTAAATCTAAGAATACGAGTCGATTTCTAACATGAAAGCCTAAATGCAACCAAGTTGAAGAATAGCAAACCTTAGTTGTTGATCTTGCTGCTGCCCAAAACAGGTCCTTATAGGCTGTGCCACTGAATTTATTCTTGAAGTTAGCCCATATGTGTCTAGCACAAAATCTGACCTCGGCTTTTGAACTCACAACAGATATAGCATCCAATAGTCCCTGAATTGAAACAATAAACAGAAACACAAGGTTAGTAAACCATCCAGAAACTGTACCTCATTGAACAAAAGAATAAAACTAGATTACCTTTTGCCTATCAGACATAAGAGTCAATCCTTCTCCGTCATGGTGTCCTATGTCCTTCATCAGCAAATCAAGAAACCATGTCCAACTGTCAGCATTCTCAACTTCCACCACTGCCCAAGCTACGGGGAAAATATTGTTATTTCCATCTTTGCTCACAGCCACTAAGATCATTCCTGGATGAGCCCCTTTAAGGTGACAATCATCTACTCCAATTAGGGGCCTACATCCACTCTTAAACCCCACTTTGAGAGCCTCAAAACAAACATAAAATCTTTGAAAGAACGGAGTGGGGTTGTCTCTAATTTGGCATTGTACATAGGCTGAAGAACCAGGATTGTATTGAAGAATTGCATACCCATAGTCATACACGGCAGCATACTCATCTGCAGCATCCCCATACAGAATCAATTTGGCTCTAGCCCTAGCAAACCATGACTTGTAGTATCCAATATGTAGCCCCGTTTCCTTGTAAACCCTTTCCCTAAACTTCACAAGCCTCCAATATGGTTCTGACCTCCACTCCTCCCAATACTTCTCAGCTAACCACTCCGATGTGATTTTAGAACTTGAATGAACCACACCACAAGTATGCTTTAACCTTAAAGACTTGATCTGAAACGTTTCTTCCATCCTTAGTTTCTTCACATGAATCTTAAACCTACACTTATGTGGATCATCACACACACACTTTACAAGCTTTGCATGCTTTTTATCTCATGGACAACTACATCTATACCTACAATACACACTCACCCTCTTCCTTCCATTATGAAGAAGGTAGTAATCGTAGTGGTTCTCGATCGAATGATACCTTATCGCTTTCCTAACAGCATGAACACTCGGGAACTTCAAACCCAAACTGAGCACAATCTTTTTCTTGAAGTCTGACTCTGGATTAAAGGTAGGGTATGGATCTACTTCATCATCTGAACCACAAAGACTTATAAGCTCCTCTGAATCATAATCCACCTCATGTTCTAGATCCACTTGTTCTTCTACAATTGATGGCCTAGACTGCCCTCCTGCCTCCTCATTTACTTTCTCTTCCTGGTTCTCTACCTTACTCCCAGGTACTGCCACCCTATCTACCTCCACCTCAGGTGCTGCAACCTTATCTACCCTCTTATTTCCCCTCAACACAGTAGACAATAGCTCACAGAACAACTCATCCTCCTCTAGTTGTTTTCTGTCCTCTTCCCCTGGTTCAAATTCCACATCTAAATCTGAAAAGTCTGAATCACTTTCAGACCAATCACCAAACTCATCATTTTCAAATAAACAGTCCCCAAGATCCTTTTTCTTTCCTTTCCCCTTCTTCTTCCCTACTTTTCCTGCTTTTCCTTTGACCTTTTTCCCCTTCTGTGCTACACTCTTTCTCCTAGGGGTAGAGGTCTTCAAATCTGGACTAAGAAGAGGTGGGTTTGCAGGCAGAGGTGTTTTTGAAGGTTTTGTGGGAGTGGTGGTGGTATGAGGAGGGATTTCTGTTGGTTCTGTACTTGGAGTGTGAGGATCAGCTGAAGATATATTTGAGGGAATAGGTTTAGGAACACTTGCTTTGACAGTGGCTGAAGCAATTGGCTTTTTTAATTGGGTTTTGTTGGGTTCTTTTACAGTGGATGGATTCTCACTTGGCCCTGTACCCTTTCCCATGTAAATCACATCTGGATCAAAACCAAGCCTTGGGCTTCTCCTAACTGGGGAAAACATTGACTGAAGTGGTTCCATTTTCACTTGTTTTAGGGTCACTGTTGATGGGCCAGCAGGTTTGGTTGTAATGGGCTGGGTCAGTGTTCTTTGTGGCCCAGAAGGATTGCTTTGTGTAGCTTGTTTCAGTGGTCTTGGTGGTTTAAAGTTGGCAGTTTGGTAGGTAACAGATGGGCCAATAGAAGCTGTTTTGGATTCCTCAATAATGTACAAAATCACCCTGTTAGACCCATCTTTTGTCTCCAATAACCTCCCTATATCATCATGAGTGTGTATAATCTTCCTACCCTTAGTCAAATTCATCCCATGTAGCCTAAACCATACACTGAAATTCTCAATAATCCTCCCTATAGTTCCACTCATCCCTTTCATTACAAGCTCCCTCAAACTAAAAACAGTTAACTCATGCAACCACACTGTCAATCTAGTATACAACTTCCCACCAACATAATCAGTTTCCCCCTTATTGAAAACAAACTTTCCCCCATCCATATTGCAAGATCAATGTAACCAAACTGCTCATTCCTACAATTTTAATTACCAAAAAAAAATTAACTGCAAATCAACAGTGATTACAAAAAATTAAAAAAATCCCAAATCGAGTACATGTCCAAGTCCCGACTCGGGTACGTGTCCAAGTGTTCGACTTGGTTACACAACACGAACAAAAAAGTAACCACATGTAATCACTGTAAACTAATAAACTAATCAGTTACACTAATCTAATTTTTCCAATAATAATCAATTATTTCACAACACTAATCCAGAAACCCAATCCAGAAACCCTAGACATTAAAAAATTAGGGGTTTTTCAATTAAACAATCAATTAATCATTATTCACATTAAACAATCATTTAAACAATCATATTAAGGTTTCCAACAACATTAAACAATTGTGGATTTCAATGACAATAAAAAATTAGGGTTTTTGATTCAAAATTTCACAGTGCAATTAAAAAATTAGGGATTCCTAATTAAACAACTAATTAACCAATAATATCACATTAAACTACTAAAATCGCATTGTTTTAACTGTTTAATACCTGATTTGGGATCCACCTTGTCGGTTCGTTGGCATTATCCCCTTTCCCTTATCCTTTGGACCACTTCCTGTCGTTTTCATCTTTCCAAGATCTCCTTTTGGACCACTGCGCGTAAGAAAGAGAAGAATCTCTTGACTTGAAGAAGATTCAGAAGTGTAGCATCATCAATTATGGCTTTAGGGTTTGTGGTTGAGATTGAAGGAGAGAAGAATAAATGTGAAAGCAGAGGAAAAGAAAAATGACAGAGGAAAGAGAAAGGAGAAGATAGAAGTTGGTGGGAAAGTAAATGGGGGGACATAGGGGTAATTTTGATTCTGAAAATGGAGGGAAACGTTGGAGGTGTGGCCCACAAACGGAGGAATTTGACAGAAACTGTTACAAGGTAGTGTTACTCAACCTAAACAAACTTATAAGGTAGAAAAATTAAAAAAAAAATTATAAAGTAGTAATTCACAAAACGTCCAAACTTAAAGGTAGTGTTGCACAAAATTTCCTATAATTATATTAAGAAAATAAATATTTTATCTATAGTTAATTAAAGTGAGATTTTCAAATCCCCTCTTTTCTCTCTCCTTTTAGCGTTTATAAAAATTAGGGTTTTTTAGGGCGGAAATAGCCAATTTTCTTCGGAAATTTGGTTATTTTCGCCTCTTCTCTTTCAATTCTATTTTTGCGTCAGATTTCAATAAAACTAATAGTTTCAGTGTAGTAAGTACCCCTATGGTGGGTTTGATTGTTTCAGTATAGTAAGTACCTCTATGGTAGGTTTGTTTTTAGTTAAGTTTTGTGTGTTTAGTTTAGTCCAGGTTGTTTCTTTGGTAAAGATTTATGCGGGATCGAAGAGCATGTCAATCTTTCGACTACAATCAGACGAATCAGACGGAAATCATATTTGTCACGGCTACAACAGATCTATAGACTCCCTCGTCAATGAAGGCCGTAAATCACAGCGATATAAAAGAGGATATACAGAATGTTTGATATACTACGATCGTAGCTATGGTGAAAGGAAGTTTTTATTTGATTCGATTGTTATGTATTTGTTAAATTTAAATTTTTATGTAGATGTCGTATAACTTTTTATCAATGAATAAATTTGTTTATAAAAAAAAAAGTGAGATTTTCAAACTTCTTATTTTATTAATTAGTTACCTAATATATCACCTTATTATTTCCTTTCTTGTTTTCTTATATATTGTACAGTTGTACTCCTAGAGTACGAAGCACATTATTTCCATATAGCCGGGCTTTATTTATTTTTAAATGGTTCCAAAAAAACACAAATTCTTATTTATAAGGGGTGTACAATAAATATTGTACACTAGAGTAAAAGTTAACTTAAAATGCTTAAAAGTTAAGCTTATATATGTAAAAGTTATCAAGTTTTTAGTGATAAATTTTTTAATTTTAGTAAAACTTATTTCTTCAAAATGACTAATAATGTATAAAATTAATCATTTAACCCTTTAAAATGTTTATCTATCAACTTTTTTTATTACTAATATAAAAGTTAATCAAAATTAGGTTAAAGTTATAAAAAAATTGGGTAAAAGTTATCTTGGTGTACAATAAATTTATTGTACACCTTGTGCGCGCAAGACTTTTTGCAAAAAAAATTGTTGTTCTGTAAATAAATGGGAAAAAAATATTTTTATTTGTTTAAGTTTTTCCCCTCCATATTTTTATCAGATTAATGCATTACGACACTTATATATTATGTTATGTTATGTTATGTTCCAGTGGTTTATTCAGTATACTATTGTAGTGTTTATATTAACACTTTGACCAAATAATTTGTTCTTAATTAAGAATTGGATTTAATATGTTAAAGTAAATGTTGATGCTCATATCCGAAATGACGATTAGGAAAGAGGTGGGGGAGATTTTGGTTGCAGTTGTGAAGAGGTGTTGTTATGAATGAAGGATCCTTTTGAGCCTGAATGTTGATTTGTATGACAATTTGATATTTGAAAAATGAGAAGAAATAATTGAAGAAATTAAACTCACACAAAGATTTAAGGTGGTCCACTCTTCAATGAGCTACATCCACCATGGGGGAGGGTTTGGAGCTTGTATTACTCTTCAATGGAGAAAGAATTACAAAGAGGAATTCTTAAAGGTGAAGAATAGAGAATTCTATGTATGCTTAGATCTAGGGTTTCAATCTCACTTGTGTTTCTCTCTCTTATTCTGAAATTCACATTACATTTGGTATTTATAGTGTTAGACATCAAACCACTAAGGGACAAGAAAATGCCACGTCGATTGAATCTTACGGAGAAGAAAACAGTTCACCCGCAGGGTTCGGTCGAACCTTTAAAGGGTTCGTCCGAACCAAGGTCAGGTTCGGCCGAATTTACCCAAAGTTCGGGCGAACCTCCAAAATCTCAAAGTTCCTGACTCTCTTCAGGTTCGGCCGAACCATCTAAGAAATCGGCCGAACTTCCCCTGCTTCATGACAGCTTCTCGTAAAATAGTCATAACTCCCTCATTTCTCATCCAAAATGAGCTTATGACCAGGCGTTGGAAAGCTATTGAGACAAACTTTCACCACCTACTTGAATCAACTCAATCTAATGAGTAGATCATGAGATATGTCTATTTGAAGTCAGGCCTTCCACTATTACACCCTAACATCCTTCAAGAAAGAAGATTCGAGGCACACATAACAGGTGTGAAATAGTATGGGAGGTTGAGATGGCGAGACGGGTATAACAAGGTACGGCCTAAAGCTTGCGAGGAAGTTGGTGTACGATAATGTGACAATTTGAATGTGGTAAAGGCCATTGATCACAGCATAAATCATATGCTCAAGTTTTATTTTTATTTTAGTGACTATGCTCATGTTTTTTTTTTTGAATGAATATGCTTATGTTGTTTTTGAATGAATATGCTCATATTGTTAGTTTAGTACTCTAATGGAGGTATGATAATTTGCTCCGACTTCAACAACGTATGTCGATAATGACATAAATTACTAAAGCTCTCTTTAAAGAAATAAAAAAGTAGCTACTATATATGTATAAGGAAACAAGGAAGGAGATAATCTAATCTAATCTAATCTAATGTATATATATATATATATATATATATATATATATATATATATATATATATATATATATATATATATATATATATATATATATATATATATATATATATATATATATATATATATTTGCTGAAATATTATTTGCTGAAATATTAAATATATTTAAATGTTTAAGAAAGATAAATATAAGAATCACACTTCATATGATATTACTATAGATTGAGGACGAGAATTCCAAATACACAATATTTAATTAATATTAACGATATATTAATATTAAAATATACGACGTATGTTAATTTGATAACATAAACGAAGAAGATTTTTCAATCAATGGAAAAAACTATCTTTTGCTACATAGTATTTATACATATATGGATTTATATCCAAACATTTGGGTTTTTTTTTTTTTTTTTTTTTTTTTTTTTGTAGTGGTAGATTTTGGGTGGGAAAACAAAAGAAGCGGGTAGATTTGTTTCCCCTGGTTTTAATTATTTGGGTCATAGGTTGAATATTGAAATATGAGAATGTATTTTTTTTAAATCGTACAGTAATAATTAATATTGAGTCATAAGATAAATACTCCATGAGATAAGGTTTGTATTGATAAAAGTATAGTCAAAGTTTAAATTCAATTAAAAATAACTAGAGTTTAATGTAACCTAAACTTTAACCATGAAAACATTATAAATAGTTCTGGTTGTCTTAGGGTTAAGTGTTCGTAGGTTCGTCACTCCTTCTCCTCCTACTCGATTTTGTAATTGTACGTGATTGTGGTGTTTTTCTTTGTAACTTTTATCACCATTTTTTCTCAAATTCCTTCACATGTAGTTAGTTATGCATCATATGCATGGGTTGTTTAAATGGTAACCGGTAAGTGTTATATTTATGCTACCAATGGAAAACGAGTAAGAAGTATATAAATTACTTAGACTAAAATTTATCCTCCTTATTGTTTAGGTTAGTTTTATCTCATCATAACGAAGAAATTATTCGATATTTAATGTAATTAACCAACCGATAAAGAAAATGAGTATAACAAAGTACAAGGTTAACAATATCTTATATGAGTATTTTATAATATATCTTTATAGTATGTATTTGTTGAATTATAAACTAACCGCGTTTTTATATATTTCATATTATTATAGTGTGTATTTCTCATGCAATGAAAATACATATCCGTGCATCGATAAGATTAATGGTTGGAATTGAGTAATAGCTTAGAGTTATACTTTACTCCAAGTTTACGATAAAGAACACTCTTTATCTAAGGAGTACCAATTTTTAGGATAACATATCTGCAAATTAAATGTCATTTGCGTTGAGTAAAATATAATAATTAAAATAGAAATATAAATACAAATCGTAATCCATTAGTCGATGGTTCAAAAAAATTATTAATTACACTCGCTCAGCATGCATGTTTTGTTATTAGCAAATTCTTTGTGTTTTATTCTTAGTTATCGGCATAACTGATTGTGATTTTTTTTTCTTCTAACTTCATTGTATTTCATCAAATAACCTTTTATATATGATAATATGAATATATCTATAATAAACCGTGCATCACACGTGTTTCAAATCTAGTATATGTATAAATGAGACATATTTGCTGAAATATTAGAGAGCCACATAGGAAATTGAATGGTTTCGACCAATGAAAAATAAGATTTCTAATTTATTTTTGAATTAAAAAATCGAGTGCCATGTAGATAATTAATTAGGTGCCACATAGATATTTTAATTAAATAATTATTAATATATACAATTCCATCCACAATAAAACACTCTAATAATTAAAAAATAAATCTAAAATAAAAATGAAAAATAAGATTTCAAAATTATTTTTGAATTAAAAAAGTCGAGTGCCATGTAAACATATTTTCCGAAATATTAGAGCGCCACATAGGAAATCGAATGGTTTCGGCCAATTAAAAATAAGATTTATAATTTATTTTGAATTAAAAAAATCGAGTGCCACATAAATAATTATTTAGGTGCCACATAGATATTTTAATTAATTAATTACTAATATATATAACTCCATCCAAAATCAAACACTCTAATAATTAAAAAAAACAAATCTAAAATAAAATTCAACCCAAAATCAAACACTAATCTAAACTAAATTAATCAAACACTAACCAAAAATAAATTTCAATCCAAAATCAAACACTAATCTAAAATAAAATTCAATCCAAAATCAAACACTAATCCAGTATTAGAGCGCCACGTAAGAAATCTAATGATTTTGGCGAATTAAAAATAAGATTTCAAAATTATTTATGAATTAAAAAAGTCGAGTGCCACGTAGATAAATAATTAGGTGACTCATAAATATTTTTATTAATTAATTACGAATACTACGTATATACAACTCCATCGATCCAAAATCAACCACTCTAACAATTAAAAAAATAAATATAAAATGAAATTCAATCCAACATCAAACACTCATCTAATCTAATATATAAAATCCAACAGTTGGTATATATAAGAGTGTAGACACCTACTTTTGTCCCCATTCCCGAAAGGGAAGGTTCGATGATGAAAACGTAAATCTCCACTTGACAACGCATCTCCTATAAAATAACGAATCTCAATTCCCCTTTTTATTTCACCCGAAACCTGCTATTTATAGAAACCTGCTATTTATGGAAACCTGCTAAAAATAGTAATTACCGTAATGGTAGTTGTTGAAAGTGGCAAGTCATAAAAGATAGAAACCTGTCAGAATTAGGTGTTGCACTCCAACATAAATCCTAAATGAGATAGAAATTGCGAGAGAATCCTATTCCTAATATGATTCGAAAGTAAGAGTCACGTATTAATTAAAATCCTAACGAGCCTAGAGTTCGTAACGGGCCCAGACGCATCCCGTCACAAGGTTAATACGCACTAAAAGACTCAATTAAATCTCAAATACTCCGGATTCTAGGAATCCGAATCTGACTGAGAAAACAGCCCAGGTCCTATTTTCAACGCCTGGTTCTGGGCGCCGAAAGCTTCGGCGCCCAGGCCTGGGCGCGGAAAATACCTGGTACGTGTTTTTTTCCTAATTCCTCGTGGATTAGAGTTCTACAAATCTATCTTTCCACGAACTCTTTTCTATAAATAGGGCCTTAAGTTCGACGTGAAAAAAGAACAACACACAATTATTATTCTGAGTATTGACTCTAAACCCCTAAGCCTAAGCCTCACGCTGCAAAACTGATCATGCGTTCTGTCGCAATCGATCCATAAATCGAACAGAACGTATCCTGTCCCATAATTTGAGATTCGTTAAATAAAAGGAGAAATAGCAAAGTCAAAGTGGTTAGTTTTCTGAGAAGCGTGACGCACCTCTCAAGGGTGCGTCGTAATGTGTCCCTTTTCTATGATTTAATTGCTTTCCTCGCCCTTTTATGAACTGTTAAACTAACTAAATCTGATTGTTCGATCACGCTTAATAAATATGATATTTTTGGGAAATTGGATTATCATGCTAGGTCCCTTAAAACAATCTAAATCAGATAATCGCGCTCGATCTAGTACTATATGTTGCATATTGTTAAAATCAACTCAGATTAGTTTAATAGTTAACGCATGTCCCTTCAATTATTTATGCTGAGCTAGTAAGGATATCCTGCCTCTGGAGTTATCGAAGAGCGAGTACTCCTCTCGGTAGTTACAGTCCCCCGAACCCTCAATCTCTACCCTGCGGGTGTACGTTGAGCGATCCCCACCACCAGGGATCACAAGGGAACCTACGGCCGTCGTGGTTAAACATAATTGCACTCCCTTTATGTCACGATAACCGGGTTTTGTCAGTTTTTCTCATTGTCGTTAAAAACTGAATGGCGACTCCTATATTACTAGTCAATTGGGTGTAAACTCACAGGAAATCCAATTACACTTGATTTGACAAAAAGAAGCGTCACACCCACGAGGGACGAGGTCACGCATTAGCCTCGTGCTTTTTCGACCCCCTCACAAAGAGTTTTATTTTAACTTAATAATTTCATAGAATTCGTGCATTGCGCGGGCTAAAATCCAGTAAGGGAATATTTTAGGGAAATAAGAAAGGAGATAATAATTAAGGTTATATATTAGGGAAACTGTTAATAAAAATAAGAAGGTTGAAAATGTGACATTCTAACCTTAATTAACTAGAGATAAAATACTTAATTACTTAATATAATCATACAATGATTGTTTAAGGTGCATAGGTTAGAAAAATTGAATTTTTTTTATATGCGTCAGGAGTTTAAATCGGTGGCGGATCTTGAACAATTTACGAGGGGGTCGGAAAAAAAAAGCAATTTAATACTCCCTCCGTTTCTTTTTGTTGTTTACGTTTGGTTTTTTTGTAATGTTTTCACTCTTATCAAAATTCTGATATTAGAAAAATAAGAAAATTTTGATGTCCCAATAGAAAAGTGTGAGAGATTAAATGACCCAATGAATTTAATTGGTTAAAATAATCATTTGACACAAATTTTGATAGAAAATTAAATCATTTATTTGATAATATAAAATTAAATGTAAAGAACATTTTGAGACACCTAAAAAGGAAAACGTAAAGAACAAAAAGAAATGGAGGAAGTATATAATTACACAATTACACATAAATTTTAGGGATGGCCATAACAAAAAATACACTATAAAATTTTCCAGCGGGCGAACCCGGGCCCACCCCAATACCAACTAAGACCCTCTCCAGGTTCAAATGGCTACTTATCTCGTATTAGGTTGGTGCGCTCATTATATAAGCCGCTCCCCTCTTTCCCTCTCTCCCCCTCTCTTTTTTCTCAATTGTCTCTCATCGTCTATGATTTCAGTTTTTTTTGGCCCTTTAGGCAGATAATTTAGACTATTTCCGATCCTTCGTCTTGTTTTTTCATTGTTTTCTCTTTATGTTTTTTTTTGTTTCTTTTCGGTTGGTTTTTTTCCAATTTATTCTTGGGTTATTCCTAATTTATTTGGGTCTTTCCTAGATTTTTCTATGTTTTTTATTCTCATCAATGGATGAGAATTTTATTTTTAGGGATTCAATTATTGGGAAGGAAATTTGGATTCATACGGGTTTAGGGTTTGGGAGAAATCCAATTAAAAAGACACAACAACACAACCAGAACACAAACTAATCCAAAGTTTTGGTGAGCATGTGTTGGGCCTCCGAACTGATACCATTATTACATAATAACTAGTTTTAGCCCCGGGCGATGCCCCGGGTTACTGCATTAGTAACATTTATATTATTCTTATTTCGTATTTGAAAATATTATTAATCAGTTCCTTTTTATTACATTTATTAGTATATTTTTGTTGCAATGATAGCATGTAATGTGTTATAGCTCAATGGTAAACACGTTAATGTTTAAACTTGAAGTTGCGGGTTCGAGTCTTATTCATGCTTCATTTCTTAATTTTTCAATATATGAAGTTTACGTAAAATGAAATAATCACAAGCAGAGCGCCACGTGCCACATAAATTTCTTTAGAAACGCCTTTTAATATATAGTATAGATGAGTGTGATTCATGTATTGTATTATTTTAGCGTTATTGGTTATTGATTATCACATCTAATAAATGTTATCAATTCGAGTACCTATTAGAACATCTTCGATGGCTGTAGCTACAAACTAGCTTAAAATTTATAAAAGTTTATAAATTTCAAGCTAATAGCTACATTGGATTGAAAATAAGAAATTAGTTTGCCCAAGGAAATAAGCTAATTTTCTTCACAACTAGCTCCCATAAGAGCATCTACAATGGCAAGCTAATTTGACACTTAGCTTGTTATGCCACATAAAATTTCAAGCTATTTCATTGCTAATTTGTGCTCCAATAGCTAGCAACTAGCTTGTTATTTAAATTGGTCCCACTTGTCTATCAATTATTTGGCAACTTTTGGGAGCTAGTTGTCAAGCAAATTAGCTTGTTTAAGCTAACTAGTTTTTAGGCCCGTTCGACAAACGGGCTGGTTATATGTTGGTTTAGAAGTTATGTTGTTCTTAAGCAAGTGTTAGAAGATGTTTAAACCAAATGACAATAATAAAACTTTACGACCTATAAAGTCTTCTCTTTTTAACCATTATATATTTTTTTTTTCTTATGTTCATCTCTCCTGAAAAAAATAGATCCACTTTAAATCACCTATTACCACCAATAACATACCATTTTTACAAAGACCAAACAATTTGCAACTGTTACAGTTTATGACCATACTCATGTTATCCAATTAAAGGAAAGGCTTAAAGAATTCTAACTATTGAACTATACTGACAAAACTTTTCTTATAGGAGAACTAAAACTAATTGTAAGTTACCTAACAACAAAAATATACAAATAAAATCTACCTAAAAGTCTCAAAATGTCGATGATAATTTACCACATTTAATCATTTGTATGGAAACCATACATTATAAGATTCTCCTTCTCTACAAAATGAAATGCAACTAATTAAGCAAGAAAAATAAACAACATACTTCCAATATGCTTAAGAAAAATCAAGAACATCGTTATTAGAAAGAGAGAGGGGGGGGGGGTTACTACAACTTGAATTGCATGCATGAAAGTACGCAATCAAAATGTTGAATGTCAACACCTGATAATCTCCTACCGTTTCAAAACAGATAAGTCAAAAAGTCTATTAGTGGGAGGTTAAATTTTGAAAGAATGTTACAGGAGAAGGGGGGAATATTTGGGGATTGAATTAAATTGACATTGAAAATAATTAAGGTTGGAGAGTTAATGGGAAGGTGAAGAATGGGGAAGATGAAATAGGGGACGATTGTTTAGGCATAATAAAGTTGAGTATGGATCCTAACTTTTGGTACAATTCTAGTAAATTAAAGAGAAGGGGATTAGTATTATATTACATAATAACCAATGGCAATAAAGTGAAATAATGAATGACCATAACTTTTTTATAACAAATTAATAAGGTTGGGACACGTGTCCTCAACATGGTGTTGCTTACGTGTCATTGAATTGATGCTGGTTTTGTTTTTTAAACTAGTGTGTGGCCGGACGATGCCCCGATTGCTACATTGAATAGTTAAAATTTTAGAATTTTCTTAAGCTCGATATTTGATAAAATACATGTATACCATAAAGTGAAAAGCATCCATCCAGTTCGTTAAATACACAAACACACTACGTCGTTTATCATGGGAAATAATTTTTCAATTACATCATCTTACAATTTATATAATTTGTTTTCTAGTGGAACTAAGTGATTCAAATTAATAAACACCAAATTAGATATATACAGCCATGCAAATCATTTTTGTAGACTTAATACCTAGTAAATCAAGGCAACTTTTGATGGAAGTCTTATTTGATCAATGAAAACCCTAATTCTTATTCTTTTATCGCCTCAAGGTATATACGACGAAGTATTATTTTATCCTTCACTCACTTCAATATTCTCTACTACTGTATTTTGAAAAACCCTAATGGTTCTTTTGGATACTGTCAGGATGGAAATGGCCCAAAAATTCTTATTTGATAATTAAAGGATTTGAATTTGGAATTGTCCCAAATCCATCCCTCTGAAAAATAAGCCCATAGCATTGGAATTTGAAATCCACTTTTAATTGATGTTATTTGAAATCCAAAATTGTGTCTCTCCCCTTTTTCTCTTCTCCGATCCCATAAGGCCCCAACTCCTAGGTTGCATCAAAACGGACACAGATACGGAGGCGATACAAGTACGGGAAAACGCCATCTTAAAAATGATGTATACGTGGACACATGAAATAATAATAAAATAATACCCTGTATAAATATCAATAAAAATAAAATCACAACATTAGTTAAAAACAAAAATATACTCGTAATTATATTTCCATTAATATAAAGTATTTTATCTTATTTTCCAATTACAATCACCAAATATAAAGTATCACAGTGGACTAATTACACATACGAAGCTGCATATATCATAAATCGACCTTTTAAATTTAAAGGCAAATTTGCCAAAAAGGACATTTTATAACTCAAATTTTGCAAGAAAGGACCTTATATAATTTTTTTTGTGAAAGCATACCTTAATGTAAATTTTTTTGCGAGAAAGGACCTAAGGGAAGTTTTTGGAATTGACTGAGCTTTTCCGGCCTTTGACTTGCACGTGAGCATCACATGTGGCTTAAGTTGGCTAAAGACACTGATTTTCCCGAGTCTTGAATTTTCAAACTTGAATTTATTTCAACTTTAGGTTTTAAAGCTTAGAATTTTGGAGGAAAATTGGGTGTGGTTAACAAAATAAAGCCACGCGTGCTTCTCACGTGCAAGTCAATGGCCGGAAACTTACTTTTGGTTGTCTTTCGCAAAAAAAAATTACATTAAGGTGTGATTTCACAAAGAAAAATTATATAAGGTTCTTTCTCGCAAAATTTGGGTCATAAAAGGTCCTTTTTAGCAAATTTGCCAAATTTAAAATACGAATATATGCTTAACAATTAAGACAACGAAAGCAACAAGAAGATGGATGTTATAGATATGAAGAGTGAAGTATTGACAGCTGCACCACAACAACAAAGAGTGTGAGGGTTTGAGCCTTTGGGAATGAATTTGCGCGCTTACAAAAACGCATTGGACCTTTGAAAGAATTGAGATAAGAAAGTACGTAAAAATTTAAAATTTTGACTAATATTGAAATATGTGTCCAATGTGTGTCTAGCAAGTGTTTCCACCACCAATAATGTCTTGGCCTAGTGGTTAAGACTGAGGGCTTGTGTACGTTAGGTCTCAAGTTCGAATCCCCTCGCCCCCATTTGTATTTTATATTTCCTTGCGGCTCATTCGCACAAAAAAAGTGAAGACCGCATATCCGGTTCGTGTCCCCATGTCTAGATATTTCAAAAAAAATTCGGGCAATTAATTTCGCGTGTCCAATAAGTGTCCGACACGGGACATACAGGTCAAACGGCGTGTCCGTGCTTTCCATCCCAACTCTCCAAGCACCATTAACAACTTCTCGCGATGGCTTCATCAACCTCGAGCTCATCGATTTCTGTTCTCCCAAAATCGAAGAGTGTTGGTTAAAAGAGCTTAATGATGCTTTCAAGATGTATAACTAGGGATGGCAATGGATCAATATCCAATCCATTTAAAATTGGACTCCAAAATTGTATCCATATCCAAATCCATTTAAAATCCGGACTCCAAAATTGCATCCTTATCCATATCCATATCCATATCCATATCCAAATTCATTTAAAATTCGGACTCAAAAAATTGCATCCACATCCAAATCCGAATCCATATTCATATCCAAATCCGAATCATGCGTTAAGTGTACTTACATAGAACTTGTATTTCTTAATTTTAAAATAAATTAGAAATCATATTTTTCATTTACTAAAATCTAATGAGTTTCTATTAAATTAATAAATTACAAATATATACGCTTTAATTAACTATATTATAATTAATTAGGAACTTCCTTTTTTTTAAAGTTATCTACGAAAAATAATACACTTTGAAATAATTTCGGGTCAGATTTGGACTCGGATTCGAATTCGGGTTGGAGTCTCTGCAGACTCCATATCCGATCCATTTCGGATTCGGATGTTTTTAATCGGACTCGGATTCAGACTTTTTTTTCTCAGATTTGGATCGGATTTTTTCCTTAGGATTGGCTCGGACTCGGTTCAGATTTGGATGTGATTGCCATCCCTATGTATAACGGCTACGAGAATGGCTTGATTTCTGTTGTTGAGTTGGAACTTGTTCTGAGTCGACTTAGTAAGCATGCTCTGTTGAAGATTTCTCAAAGTCTGTTATGTTGTTGGAGATGGTAATGTTAACTACGAGGAGTATCGTAACATGATGACCAAAGTCCAATACGTGTTCGGCACGGGACACACGGGTCAGACATCATCTCCGTGCTTCCTAGCCCAACTCTCCAAGCACCATTAACAACTTCTCGCGATGGCTACATCAACCTCGAGCTCACCGATTTATTCTCTCCCAAAACTGAGGAGTCCTGGTTACAAGGGCTTAATTATTCTTTAAAGTTGAATTGATAATTATTAATAAGTTGAATTGAATTGAATTAAACTTAACTTAACTGTGAACTGAACTGAATGCTCCTGAACTGAACTGAACTGAACCGAACTGAACCGAATGCTCCTGAACTGAACTGAACTAAACTGAATTGAATGCTCCTGAACTGAACTGCGAAATAAGTCCTGAAACTGAAATTAAGCCAAAAAGAACAAGGCCTTAGAGCTTAAGGTTATTATTTGAAGTGGTGGTAGGCTGGTGGTGAGACTAGCGACTCATACCGATGACTAATCACTTTAATATTGCTTGAACTATGTAAATTCAATATGAAGTGACTTGCCGAAGTGGTTATCCTATTTATCTAACATGACTTGAAATCATGTGGTCGCATTCAAATCCTGCCGCTCACCTTTTTTGTATAGTTTGATCTACTTTTATACTGATTTAGTACCGGAAGAAATCTGATTGATAGATATAGGAATGTAAACATTGGGAGGGAAGTTGGAGTAATGAATATTGATGAGATAAGGGAGAATCAGCTACTTAGGTTTGGAAATGTGAGTGATCGGCCGGTAAGGATAGTGAAGGGTTGGGGTGATGGAGATTGAAAAGGAGCCGAGGGAGGCCAAAAATGACTTGTTGGAGGGAGTTAAAAATGACATGAAGAATGTGGGTTTGGAACTTGGAAGAGCATGTAGCAGTAGATTAAAGAGAATGGAGGAAGAGGATCTTTGTTAATGATGACAAGAGATAGAAGGAACAAAGATTATTGCACGCAATTTACATAATTGTAGATGTTAGGCATTTAATTTACATAATGGCTAGGCATTTAATTATACACATCAGCTCACTTTGTGTTTGAATAATGTGTTAGGTAAGATGAGGATGTCCCATATTGTTTTTTTAACAAAATAAAGTTACTGATATTGAGAAAAGTTACATGAAATGAATTTGTTAGTTTTATATTTTTTGTGGTTAATTTGGAACTATTGTTGAAGCCTATGTTGCTCGAACTTGGACTATGCAGTTAAAAGAATGTCACCATGTTACTTTGACATTCTGGTTGACAAAGGATATCGGGTATTGGATCCTCTGATCACCCAAATATATAGTGGTTTTGTATGAGATTTTTTATATCTAGAGTGTTAGAGGAGTGGCTGGTGCTCTAATCACTTGTCCAACACAACAGCTAAATAGGACTATAGGAGTCTAAGCAACATCAGAACGCCATGATTTTGGTTCAAATAAAAGCGTCAATTATTCGTACCCATGAAGGAAAGTCGGCGATTTGACACGATATGATATTTGAGATGAAGTGGAATGTCGAGTAGCATAGGCCGGTTAGAGTAATGTAACAGAAGATGAATGCTTTTGGAAATAGCGATTAGGCAATTATGCAATTGATTGGTAATTGGATTCTCACCCAAATTCATAGCTGTGTATATTTGTTGTAAAACCAACTTGCTAGAATAATAAATTAGCCTTTCAGTTATAAAATGTCAACCCTAATTAAGCTCCTCACAATCTCACCTGCATGCAGTGAGAAAAAGGGTAAAACATTAATATGCCGCCTGTGATTTTTTTTTTTCCTAATATGCATCTGTAGGCTGTAGAATCTTCTACTGATAAGAGAATAAATAATGCGTATTGTAATATTTATGCAAAATTAAATTAATATTTTGTCGATTGTATTTTTATAGTTTTATAAATCTGCATTAGTAAACAGCTAGTGGACGTGCCGGAGTGGTTATCGGGCATGACTAGAAATCATGTGGGCTTTGCCCGCGCAGGTTCGAATCCTGCCGTCCACGACTTTTGTTTTTAAATGTTGAGTGCATGAAATGTGTCAGAAAGATCTAGATGTCATGTATTATCGTATTCTGAAAGCTGGCTACTTTTTCCTTATTCCGTTTCAGTTCCTTTTCTTTTCTGGTTTTTGGTGTTGCAAGAGAGAGGCTTAGGAAATCCTCCTCAGTCACGGGCTCATGGCCTTGGACTTCTATTGGCTGGTCTTTTGATCCAAAGTTCGAGCTGCTTTCAGTGAGATAACAGCTTAACATACTTGATATTCTCCAGGCTTGATTATTATTATCATGTTATGGTCTACAGAAAGTCTTCGTTCATGTCATGCCTAATTTCTTCACAATTTTGCTGTCATCAGCTTTGTCCAAGCGCAAGTGGTAGACGCAATTCAAGGGAGTGATTATCGGCAAGTATATAGAACAAATCATGTGGGCTCTATTCATTCAAGTATCACTCTTGCCATTGACTTATTTTCTTTACCAAAACTGTATTTGGCAAAAACTGATACATACAAATATACAATCATACATGATCATCTCTTTTGAATTACCTGATCTAACCTTATATAGAATGCGAATGTCCAAAGTGCTCAACTTGTTTTTTATCCAAACCGAAATCAACTCAACCCAACTCCAAAACTATGCGTATGATTTTTTTTATATACGTATCACTTATCAAGTCCAGTAAATCTAAATGTGACCGACAAATGACACTTCACCCAAATAGGATGATTTGAACTACTCTCTCCGTCCCATAATTATCGTCATGTTTGAATCAAAAACACGGATTTTAAGAAAAGTGGAATATAGTACATGAAAAAGTGGAATAAAGTACAAATGATGATTGATTGTATGAAAAAGTGGAATAAAGTACATGCGAAAGAGAATATAGTACATAGAAAAGTGGAATATAGTACATGGGTGGGGTTTTCAATTTATTTTTAATTAATATAGTACATGAGAAAGTGGGGACCTTAGTAGCCAAAATTAGAAACAAAACTATAATTTTGGGACGCCTAATTTAGAAAACAGGACAATAATTTTTGGGACGGAGGGAGTAATTGTTTGCCATTTCTAAATATTACATAGTAACTATTCGGTGCAAGGAAATGGAGCATTGTGTGTGTGTTAAGGGCGAGCATAATTTCCTGTTGTGTTCTTTCTTAACTTGGGCAATTCCACTAAGAACAACATTATCCCAATACCTTTATTTTATAAACTCTGTTCCTGCTTGGGGGTCAGGAGAAGCTGCGACCGTGGTGATCATATATGTTTTTTTTTTATATAGTAGTGGTTATTTCGATCTTATTTCTTATTAATCCTTCTTCTAATAAGTAATGAATGTCAAATTTTCATTATGAATTGGAACACGAAACCAATATAATAAATGCGATACGACTAGTATATGTTTATGAATACACTTAACAAATTAGTAAACTAACTATATATTATTACTATACTTTATTATATGCCAATTTCTTTTTTCACAGACTTGTAGAACCAAACAACCATCTCTTCCCTCCACAACTTTCATATTCTTGATGAAATAGGAAGGGAGGATAGTGATGGGAACAAAACAACAGAGAAGCTCAACTAATTTAACTCAAATTAGTGAAATCAATCTTGCACAACTAAGTAATAAAGTAGAGTTGATTACAAGTTTGGGAAATTAGAGTTGGGCTAGCGAAGTTCAATAAATTCTCAAGCCATGGGCTGCATGACAATGAGAAAAGCGGGTCTTGGGCCCAATCCATGCCCGATTTAGGAACTTGGAGCTCTAAGTTCTCTTTTCCAAAGGGTAGTTGTATAGTATTAGAAGTAACATTCTTAGCAGCAGCTACTTGGCTACAATTGGTCTCCACAAAAGGAGTTTGATCTTCCTTCTTCAAAGTAGTGATCATATCATTTGTAGACATTGGTGTAAAAAAGTCTTGGAAAAATTGACCACTAGCATTCGCATTCGCATTCACATTCACATTCACATTCGCATTAACATCATTAGCGTTAGCGTTAGCATTAGCAGTAGCAGCATCGAGAAAAGAGTAAGTTTCATTTGATGAAGAGAGAGGAGATGTGGGATATGAATATGCAAATCCATTTGTTGATTTCTCTTCTTCTTTGGCTGCTCTCTGTTCAAGTTCTTTTAGTGAGGTTGCCTTCCTGTATATCTTGCACAATACAATGTCCTGCATCAACATTTCCAAACCATTAGATCGACTTGTAGTCAAGGGTAGAACAAAAAAAACACTAGATGTCTAACTTGAATGGTTATGTATGATTAAAATTGATATTTAAATTGAGATTGTTAGTTATTTACATTGAAATTGATAATGAAACGACATACCTTTGGTAAAACAATATTATCAGGGAGGCGGTATTCATTCATAATCCAATCAGTCTTGGAACCTCTTGGTGCTCTACCTTTGTAGAACACAAGAGTCTTCCTTAACCCGATAACCCGTTTAGGTTCTGACAAGCTCACAATCTTTCTGTCTGAACCTGTAGCCTTCCAAAACCCATGTTCTGTGGTTCTGTTTGGCCTCCCACCATTGCTCTGCTTCCTGTCTCTTGGAACAAAGAAGTACCACTCTCTTTCTCCTATTTTTGCCAACCCTGCATTTTCATTTCATTTAACATGTTCAGACATACATACAAAAACTACACCAAATATCAAACCAAAACAAAATAATCAATTACTTATTATTGATATTATGTCTTTGATAGCTGCATGTTATTGAATAGAAACTTATTGTAAATAATAATTCCATAGCAAAAATATGAATGAATGGACAAACCTGGTAAATCCCAAGGATCGAATCGATATATGTTAAGAAATCCGATTATATCATGATACATTTTTCTTCCATTAACCATGTTCTTAAGGTAAAAGTCTAGTAGTTCTTCTTCGGTAGGATGGAACCGAAAACCGGGTAATTCGAAACTAGGGGAAGTTTTATCATCCATGGCTTCTTTTTTTTCAAAATGGATTTTTATTTTTCTCTCTCTCTCTTTCTTATTCTTCTAATACAAGTTAAATGAGAAAACTTAGGTTAATGCAATTAAAGCAGGAAAGTTAAAAGTGTATTTATAAGGAAATAGATGATTGTAATGTTTGATAAAAGAAGGAACAAATATGATCATAATACTCCGTATGAAGCATGGACGAAAAGTCTAGGAAAGTGTTTTCACACTGGGGTCAATTGAGAGGGGTGAATTGGACCCACACGGAGTCGACTGACCCACTGAAAATAAACTTAAGGATAAAATTAGTGACCCTCAAGCTAGCTTACAAACAATTGTCAATTCATCAAGTCTTGGTGCTTGACTCACTTTTTGATTTGTGGTTAGACTATTCTTTATTACAGAGTGGTACGAAGTACATGTTAAAACAACAAGGGTAATAGTTTGTGGCAACATTTTTCCATACGGTGCATCATATTTCACTTAATTACACTTGTTAGATCAACATTAAGGTTTTTATCTTAAGAATTTTCTCATATACCATATCTTTCTACTAATAAATTTATGTCCGTGCTAATTAAAAAAGCCTTGTGTATTAGCACGGGTACAAACTAGTATTTAATTAATTAAATTTTTTTAAGACTTTTTCAGACTCATCCAATTTTTAACTCTTCACCCCTCAAATTCATTTAAAACATCTCAAATAACATAAACGTACATCTTATTTTATTTTTTAATTTCACTCACACATTGAGTCTTAGTTTTCAAGACTCGATTTAAAACTTTGTTAAGACTAACTCACTTCAATGCTACAAATTGATATGTGATCTTAAGACTAGGTGGGGCATATATCATGTCAACAAAATTCAAGTCTTAAGACTTGGCGCTGATGTTGCTCTTGTATTTGAAAATTGACATTAGAGCAATATTAAGCGGGTATTAACTTAAGACTTTTCTCATATGCCATGTCAGTGTTCACTAATATTTAATTTAATTAAATTTTGTTAAGACTTCTTCAGACCCATCAAAATTTAGTTCTTCACCCATAAAACTCATTAAAACATCTCAAATGATATACAATCTTATTTTATTTTTATTTAACTCGCACATTGAGTTTTAAGTTGAGTCTTAGGTTTGTAACTCGATTTAAGACATTGTTAAGACTAACCAACTACAATGCTACAAATTGATATGCTTGATCTTAAAACTAGGTGATAAGTTATGTTAGAGCAACATCAAGGGAGGTCTTATCTTAACACTTTAATCATATGTCATGTCATCTTTTCACTAGTATTTAATTAATTAAATTTTAATAAGACCTCTTCAAACTCATCAAAATGTAGTTCTTCAACCCTCAAACTCGTTTAAAACATTTCAAATAATATAATACCTTTTTTTAAAAAAATTATTTAACTCGCACATTGAGTTTTAAGTTGAGTTTTAGTTTTTCAAGATTTGATTTAAGACTTTGTTGATACTAACTCACTTCAATGCTACAAACTTATATGTCTAATCTTAAGACAACATGAGTCATATGCCATGTTAGCCAAATTCAAGTCTTAAGGCTTGGCGTTGATGTTGCTCTTAACAAAATTCAAATCTTAAGACTTGGCGCTGATGTTGCTCTTACTTGTAGATATCTACTATCCAAAGACAGATTTTGAACGGTTTAAGGGAGGTCAATAGAAAACCGAGTAACATATAATAAAATTTATACTTGCACTCAAATTTTAGGAGGGACTGAAACTAATATATATACGAAGGGACACTCCCATTCTAAACTAAAGATCCACCACTGCTATCAAAATTCATCTAACTTGAAGTACAAAAAATTTTGTGTGCCCCCGGTCTACGGTATTTTACTGTACATCCAACCTAACACGTAAAAGTGAAAAATAGAACTCACTCAAGGTAATAAGTGACTCAGACCAAAGATAAAAGTGAACCCGATCAAAGATATAAGTAACCTTATTCGATGACTAAAGTTACCTTACTCAGTGATACATGTGAACCTAATACTTGTTACACGTTACAACTATGACCAATACAACACCAACAATGAGAATACACTAATACAAAAGTATAATATAGGTAGTAGGCTATGTTGGGCTTGAACCCACACCATGTACAATATTGTACATTTCCTCCCGTTTAAGCTGATAGCCTTGAAAATATAACTTGTAACTACAATAAAGAAAACTAATAACATCAATAAGGGCAACTAAAAGAACAGAATAACTTTCACCTTTTAAATCACCACGCAATGAAAATATAAATTTTCATTATTTAACCCGGAGGAAAAGAAAATCCAGTGAAAAGGACAATTCCGGGCAAAATTATACCTTTTGTGTGCTATTTTTGGGCGAGTGCATGCATGCACCTCGTATAAAGGATAACTCATTAATTTAATTTTGACATTAATTATTTTTTAAAGTATTTTACCTTATTTAAACTCATATGAATTACTAAATGAATGTATTTTCTCGTTTACATTAACGAAATGTGTAATGGGAATTGTCGATGTTTTGGGTGTTCACTTATCTAAATCCGGATTGGAACAAAAACAAAAATTTTGAAAATTTAAGGTCCGTAGACCGGACTGGTTATATTTGAACCGGACTCAGAATGAACCGATTTAGACCGGTGTTATTTCTATAGTTTTAAAAAAAGAAAAATAAATGTGGAAAACTTATTGTTCAACATCCTTTCTTAAAAGATAAAATAAATATTCACATTTTGTTATCTTTCCGACATATTAAAGGAGAAAATTAGTTTTTAAAGTGACTTATATTCATAATTTTAAACCGATCGGATTAAAAACCGGTATTTAAAGGGGTATGGACTGGACCGGAGACCAAAAAACAATATTTCTCAATTCAAAGATTGAGCTGATTTTTCTATGGTCCGGTCAGATCGACGGATTTGGTCCATTCCATTTTTCCGGTCCGCACAGCCCTACCCCTAGTCGTTATTCATTCGATTGTTGACTAACTTGAGTTTAAGCGTAGATGTATTTGAGTGTATAATAATGGAATTAATTTATTTTTTTGGTTCTACCACGAGAAGTTTCCCCCATCTTTGACAAGTAGACTATTTCACGCGGGAGTTTGTATGGTATCTCAATGTGCAGCATCTCTCTTTTTTGAGGTTTTTCCATTCTCAAGGTTCGGTTCCGAAATATTTGATAAAGAGCAAGAGACCCCTAACCACTCATGTTAATTTCAATTAATTATTAGGGACGGTTAAGTTAGTTATCGTTTGCACTATAGTATATTGATAAATGATAAGGATGAAATGGAGTTGCATATGGTGGGATATTTTCCGGGCAATGATGTGGGTGCTTGTATCCTTTTCTCGGTGCTTTGGTTATATAAATACTAATTCAAAGTAATGATTTCAATTTCATTTTCAAGTTTCAACCACAAAAGGATCTTGACGGTCCAAATCTAGATAAAAATGGTGGAATATTACCTCATCTGTCAATATGTTTACCAAGTCTTGTTTTGACGTCGCTTTCGTTTATTGTCTAATTCTAGTATACAGACAACGTCAACAACCGATGTAGATTGTAGGTAGATGCCCATTTGCAATTTTGCATAACCACGATGGCGCTCCAAGACTCCAAGCAACTAATGTGGCTTGATCTAGCGGCAGGACTCTTACCTTGTCATTGAAATTTTACCAGTCCGAATCCTTCTTTCCTTCTATTAGTGTATTTGAGGGTGGGGAATTACCGAATTAGGGATTGATTTGTAATTCAGTATCTTTCCTTGCCTGTCCCCCCAACGAATATTTGGCATGAATAGTTAGGTTGGATTGGCTCGTGAGAAGTTCGTGTCTTTAGAATTCTTCTCCTCACCATAGACAATTAAAACAAATTGATGACTCATCAAATATACCTCAAGTCTTATATGTGAAACTAATTCTAGAGGCTTGACGGAATTAAGCTGTCTGGAGGCTAGCACACCATCAACTTGATGGTGTGACAACCAATTGTCTGTTGGTTCGGTGGTGATTGGGGCTGAACTTAGCAGGGAGGATCCGTGTTCGATTCCCCATAAGGGAGGGGACTGGAACCTATCCACCCAGAACTTGCCCCGAATCCGGATTAACCCTAAGGGTGAAACGGGTGCTAACACCAAAAAAAACTTTATGGTGTGGCGTGTCCACACTTATAAATAAGTCAAGCACGTTTAAAGCCCGAAGCTTTGGTTAACGAAATCTAAAAGTAACACCAACATAGAAAATAAAGTAAAACCAATTTATATAAGGAACCTCTAACATGAAATTGCAATAAAACAAGAAAAGTAACATAGAATACAATGTATAAGTAACATCAGTCTATACAAGGAACTTCTACCATGAAATTGAAAAAAATACAATAAAGTAAAACCATCATATAAAAACAAGTAATAACACTAGTCTATACCAGGAACCTCTAACACGAAATTAAGAACCTGCAATAAAAACAAGAAATTAACATCGAATACAATGTAAAAGTAACACTAGCATAGAAAGTCAAGTAACACCAGTCTATACAAGAAACCTATATCATAAAATTAAATAAACTGCAATAAAACAAGAAAAGCAACAACGAATACAATGTGAAGTAACATCAGCATAAAAAGTCAAGTAATACCAGTCTATATAAAGAACCTCTAATATGAAACTGCAATAAATAAATAAAATAATAACGAATGCAATGTATAAGTAACACAATCATAGAAAGTCAAGTAACACAAGTCTATACAATGAACCTCTAACATGAAACTGCAATAAAACAAGAAAGGTAACAGCGAATACAATGTATAAGTGACACCAGCATAGAAAGTCTAGTAACACCAGTCTATACAAGTAACCCCTAACATGAAATTAAAGAAACTGTAGTAAGACAAGAAATGTAATAGCGCCTACAATGTATGAGTAACACCAGCATAGAAAGTCAAGTAACACTAGTCAATAACCTTCTCCATAATAGCTGCGCATAAGGGAGTTGCGCGCACGTGTCACACCATTAAGTTGATGGTGTGGCTGGTCACACAGGAGACGTGCTGCCAAATATAATCTTCAAAAACAATCCCATACTGAAGTCTTCCATTCTCATTTGATTCTTGAATATACAACTAGTTAGTGGCTCAGGTGATGTCCCGGAGTGTTGCATATAGTTTGATTTATTTTCATTAATTTACTTATATTTTTTTTAATTATGCAATTTGAGAATAATATGAATTTCATTATATATGCAGTTTAAGAATAAAATTGGTTAACCAACAATTAATGAACAAATTTTTTGAGTAATGCTCTTTATTTGTGTAAAGCTTTATTTTTTGTACTACTTTGCTTATAACTTATAAGAATTTTTTTTAACTTACAGTTGTATATTGAGTAACAAAGTTGAAATACATTTTTGAGGGAAATACACACATTTGATTAGCCTATTATTGTGTATGCTAATTTCATGGGTTTATGTTTAAGCTAAATAAGTTTCTAGAAAAAATATATGATTTGATTAGTAAAAGAACAAGAAAATTAAAATGTTATCGTAAATTGTTATTCAAATACATAAATTTGGGCATTAAAACTTTATACATACAGAAGAATGACTTTTCTCCTTTTTAATTGTTTTAGAGCCACAAATTGTATTGTTGGAGTGATGGATAAAACTTAGTATTAACATATAAAAGGTCATGGGGTTAAGGATGGGTAGCAACATTTATTTTGTGATGACACAATAAACAATCATGTGTGCGTATGACATAGCGCGACGATGTCATGTCACTTGCCAAGTCATCGTGACACATGGAGATATGTCATGGATTTCCTTGGAGATTTAATAATATATATAGATTGTAGTACTTACTAAATTTAAACATTGATTTTGTGATCATATGAACCATGGAGGCGTGATAAACCGCTGGACACCAGCGGAAAAAATGCCTATACCCACCCAAAAAAAAAGTAAATAAAAATAAATTGGAAAAGGGTGGACCATCCTTAAAAGAATGGGTAAAAATGTTTCTAACTTGCTACATACTGTCAACATTTGTATAAATATTGTCATTGTTGTATAAATGTTGTCTTTGTTAGATTATAATCTGTCATACCCACTTAAAAAAATGAAATAAAATAGAAAAAGTAAGGGGACCACTTAAATGAGTGAGTAGCGTTGACATATATACCGTTAACATTCGTATACGTATATCCTTGTTGTATTAAAATACTGTCATTGTTGTATTAAAATATTGTCATTGTATCCAATACTTTAGTATTTTGTTTGACTATTCAACATACTCCCTCCGTCCCTTAATACTCGCACCGGTTTGACCGGTGCGGAGTTTAAGACATTTGAATTGACTTATTAATTTAATGGGTGTTAGTTGATAGTGGAGTATTTTTTAATATAGTTAGTGGGAAGTGTGTAAGAGGTGGAGAGTGGTGAGTGGGTGTGTGAATTTTTAAATGATTTTTTGTAGAGAATAGGGGTGTAGGTGAGGTTAGTAAGTAAATGTGAGAAATAATATAATATTGGTATAAATTTTCATTTATAGAAGCGGTGCAAGTATTAAGGGACGGCCCGAAAAGAAAACGGTGCGAGTATTAAGGGACGGGGGGAGTATTACACAAAAACTACTATCTTACCCCTAGGTATGGACATTTTGCCTGCTAGTGCCAAGTAGTATATCATCCCTCATGAAACGTGTATGAAGCACGTAGCACTACTTTTAAGAATAGTTCCGGTTTGTAACTTTGTACTAATGTTTTAAAGTGTAAACTTAGTTAACAGCCTTTCTAATTTATGATCACAAGTATTAATTATACTATTGTAAGTGGGGCTAGTAGTCCACTCCCTTGTACCAAACTAAATAAAATATGAAGTTTAGTACATTCATAATTAAGGGGTTGGAGTAGAGCTGTCAAAAATTGACCCGATTCGAGAAATCGACCCGGATCGACCTGTATTTTCAAGGACCCGGACTCGACCCGAGACCCAAAATTTTGTTAAAATAGGAAATCCATAACTCGACTGTATCCAACCCGTTGAAACCAATGATCGATTTCGACCCGTTGATGCATGACCCTAACCCAAACCTGGCACCCGATCGAAATATAACTGATAACAGAACTAAGTCAGCTTACTCGACAGAAAAATGACCCGAACCCGATTCAACTACCAACCCGATGTCAACCCGAAACCAATTATAACCCGATGATACCTGTTATTGACTCAATTCGTGAAAACCGGTTACCTGATTTTACGCGACCTGTTGACAACCCGATTTGTTATTGACCTAACTAAATAATAACTTAAATCAAGTTAATATTATTTTTTATAATTACCTAATCTAGAAGAAGTGAAAAGCGTAAACCAAATTTAACCAAATTTATAAAAGTTATTTATAAGCTTATCCCGTGACCGATAGTGAACCCGACCTGAATTTCAACTGACCCGCTAATTATCCGATCCGAACTTGACCCGACTCGTTAAGACCCGAACCCGTAATTGTACCCGACTAGAAAAAGCCCCGACCCGAACCCGACCTATACCGAAATGAAAAAATAACCCGACATGACCCGTAAATTTTCAACCTGACTGAACCGATCTGAACCCAACCTGCACCCGGGTGATAAAATGACCCGACACGACCCGACCATATCATGACCAAAGACCCAAGATGACCAGACCCGGACCCGACTCGAGTAACCGCTTTGACAGCTCTAGGTTGGGGTCTTGGGGACTGGATTTGGTAGCTCTAAATCGATTTCATTTACGTGTCGTATTTTGATTTTATCTGACATCTATATCTATACTAATATATAAAAAGCATTTATAAAAATGTATATGTGTCGCTTAGAGCTCTTCTTATTACGCTACATTACCACTACTAAGTATCATGGCATGTCATTGACACCCAAAAAGCATGTAATAATGATTGAACACTAGACCTCTTGAATTAAAAGTTACAATTCTTATCATCCTAGCTAGCCACAACGATGTTACATCTTTCAATAAATAATAAAAATTACCTTTTAAAATGAATAATAATGAATTAAAGAAAATAACGAAAAAACAAAAATAAAAGGGAATTAATTTTATAAATGTACAATTCTTCTCTTCTCAACTTAAGCTTAAAAAGCAGAAAAATTTAGAGTAATGGAGTGTAATTATGAGTGCAGAAGAGGGAAACATTGACAAGGATATAATTAATCAACTAATCATGAAGACCGAAGAGAACTCGACTTTGTTTTGATTTTCAGATATGGGAAGGAAGTTTGTTGACCGGCCACTGATCTTGCATTGAAATTTGATAATGACACCACCTACGCACATTTTTAAAAAAAAAAAAAGTAAATCCCACTAAAAGTAAAACCCGGAGCAACGCCCGGGCCACAAACTAGTATATATATTAAAATCCGTTCTTAAGAACGTATACGTGTTACGTATACCTCTCCTTATTACGACACGTCACCACTAATCAACAATATGACGTGTCTTTTAAAACCAAAAAAACGTGTATCAAGGATCGAACACCATACCTCATTTGTTAAAGTTACACTTCCTACCATCTTAACCAACCACAAACTTATGTTGTGTCTTTCCATATAAACATATATATTATTTTTACAACAAATAATAAATTTAATAAAAGTGAGTGCAAAAAAAAATAGAAAATGATTTATAAATGTACAATTATTACTCTCCTAGCCTAGGCCTCAAATTACAAAAATTTTGGGATAATAGATTGTAATAATGAGTAAGAGAGGAAACATTGACGTAGATGAAGTCATTAATAAACTAATGATGAAGATAAGGATTCAACTTTGTTTTGATTTTCTGGTGTGGGGTTTCAGATTGGAAAGGTTGTTGGTCGGTCACTAATCTTGTGTCATCATCGCCAATTCGTTGAAGACACCATCTATACGGGCTCATATTTACAAAAAATAAACCCGAGTAAATGACGAAACCCGGGGTAACGCCCGGGCTATACACTACTTAATCATTAATCTGTGCGATTCTTTATCTAAAAAACATAAGTTTAGGTTTATTAGTTCCAGTAAATTTCAATCAAGTTCAACAAGTTTACTCTCTTGCAATCAGATCAAATTATACTCCTTAGTAAAATTGTTTTGAGCCTCTCATGATCTATGACTCATGAGATACTGAGAATCTGAGATACTACCTGTGCACCTTAGTCTTGTATTTTGATTACTTTTTCATGTGGATTATTATTGGGTTTGGGCCTTGTGCCCATCAAGGAGAGAATTATTCACTTTGAGTCCAAACCAATTGATGGTAAGAGAAATGATATATCAAGGGAAATGATTTTGATGCAAAATTATGAGACATAGTTTTTCGTGCTTTACTAACAAAATGATTGTCATGATGGTGTGCCAAAATTATTTTTGGTGTGTGAAAATCAGTTTTTGCATCTCAAGCTTACAATAATAACTTGGCTATATCGTCTTCTCCGGTGTGGAACACTAACAATGTGCAACTTTTTTTTTTTATCACGGGTCTCAACATATCTCCCCATAAATAATTATGTACTCGATTCAACTTAGCGGCTGACCGGAGTCTACCATACATTGAATGGGGTTTCTTCACAAAATATGAATAAACTAGTCTTATATGCATGCAATGTGTGCGATATTAAATTGAAACGTCACATTGCGTTATTACATCTGATAACCCCAAAATATAAATAAGAAAAATTGTTCATAAAGTTCCTCTAAACAAATATTTCACTGTCGTAAGTATTGTGATTGTATCTTTTTTTATTACGTGTATAAGATGAGGCAACTAATTATATAATAAATATAGTTGGGAAAGCATTATGTCTATATTTTTTTTAATCTCAATAAACCCCATTCCAAGCTAAATATAATCACGAAAGTCCATATTTGCCTCAATTCATAGCCACTAATCTCCGATATATGTCAATTGCCCCCCAAACGCTGCCTCAACTTTTAAAAATTAAAAGAAATCCAAAATCCAAAATTAAAAATTTATTTGATTTTGAATATGTATAGTTGTTCACTGGTAGACCCAAGGGAAAAAGAGTTAAGACTTAAAATAGTACTCCTTCTGTCCCTTAATACTCACACCGTTTTTACTGGACACGCTTGCCAATGCACAACTTTGACCGCTAATATCTTTAGCTACATATTATAAAAACTTATAAAAATATTAATATTTTGAAAATATATATTAAGATGAAGGCAACAATATATTATACACTATCATTTGTTTTTATATACTATAAATAAAATAAGGTCAAAGTGAATTATGTGAATAGTGCAAAAAGTCAAAATGGTGCGAATATTAAGGGGCAGAGAAAGTAGTGTCTCTAGTATGTTGTTTCTGGCAATTATGAGATCAACAATATAGTATGATAATATGCTAATATAGAGCAATATAAAAGAACAATAACCTTACTCATAACGTGATTGCACACATGTAATATAATATTACTTCCTACGTTCCACAAAGGATGCATCATTTCTATTTGCACGTATGTCAATACGTTTCTTTGAATATTAATATCTCTAAATGCGTATAAGTAAAAATTATAAAAAGTTGAAATTTGGAATCCTTGCATTAATACGAATTTAACAAGATATCACTTGACTATGTTTTTTCTTACACAACAGTGAAAAAATGATTGTCAAAGTTGATTGATGAATAGTGCGCAAATAAGAAACGATGCATCTATTGTGGAACGGAGGAAGTACATTTTAAGCTGTATTGCATTTGGAAGTACGTACAACAATTAACAAAAAAAACTCAATAACAATATTTGCATATTACATCAAATATTTGTTAAAAGAAACTCAATAACAATATTGCATATTACTTCATTTTTTTAATGAGTTAATGGAAAACATGTCTTATTTAGTGAAAGTTATTCGGCGTTGGTTATTTAAAGCAATGACGAACAACATTATACATGCATAACGATTTAATTACTAAATAAATTTTGGAGTTGTATCTCAACAACCGATTAAAACAAACTATAGACAAAATTTACTGGAGTAGAAGCAATCGTAGTTGACAATTAATTGTTTAAAAGACCGCTCTTTTAATTAGTTTTTTTTTTTGTTAATTTTTCCCTATTTCGTGCATAAAATTACTAATTGGTTAACTACACCATCCTCTAATATATATAATCTTGAATTGCTTATTTTGTTAGTCATTCAATTTTACAAATTTAATCATGAAATACTATAATCATTATGTTTTTAATTTGATTATTTGTGCATGGATTTAGAAGACGTAAGTAGTATCAATGCAAAATAAAATACTTACGTGTATTGGCGCGAGATCAACTACATTAAAAATGTTGTAGAGTTTTTGGGACGAAATATTTTTGTTTGTTTGATTTAGTTTTCTTTGAACTCATAGTACTGTTTTTTTTTTTTTGAAAAAATAAGTTGTGTAATTATAATTTTTCATATTTAACACTTCAAGATTTTGGCAACTAAACAGATTTTCGGAATTATATGACTTTTATGTTGAAATGACATAAAAAATTGATTGTGGTATTTTGTTGACTTTTTTTAATTTTAATTTGAGAAATTGTATAATCTTATGAGAGATTGTAAATTTTATATGTGATTCTCTTAAATATATACTAATATATTAAAAGGCGTTTATAAGAACGTATATGTGCCACGTAGATCCCTCCTTATTACGCCACATCACCACTACTAAGTATCATGACATGTAGTTGACAACCAAAAATCATGTAGGAAGGATTGAACACTAGACCTTTTGAATTAAAAGTTACCATTCTGTAACACCCCGACCTCTAATTCAATTATTAATGCATAATTAGCAGCGGAATTAACCTAATTTGGTCGGGACATTACCTGCCGTAATTCCCTCTTGGGAATTACAAGGCAACCATCAATCATAAGCTATTAAATCCCAAAATTTATATAATAATCATTTATATTACTAAAATAAAAGTATGTAATTTATTAAAAGTCTTTGAATAACTATTAAATCCTTAAGCATGAACTAGGTGAATATTAATTATTAAAGTGAAATCCTCGCCACTACTCGTTCCCATCGTTCCCAGCGGTACCTAAAACAGAAAACAAAAACGGTGAGCCGAAGACTCAGTAACGAACTATTCTAGCAACGTAAATTCATTTCAATTCATTTTATTTAATAACACAGGGAGAATAGAATAATGTAAAACAATTTATAAAATCCTTTATTTAATTCATTTATAAACTTTAGGGTGCACATGCTAGCCGTGGCAAGTATGACATGGTGGAACGTCTTCCACGATGGACCGCTGTCCATAAACATTGGGCCTTGGCCCGAAAACATGAGAGCCTTGGCTCAATGGGCGGATGCCCCATGGGTACATGCATGACCGAGAATCGTAACCTATGAACGTATACTGCCAAACGGACTAGGTCTTTCACTTTCATTTATCATGTTTCGTTTAATTTTACATTTTAGCCTTTTTACTTCAGTTGGAGTAACATAATTCCTTTAGATCATGAGATCATGATAAAACATCATATAGATCCTGGGATCAATAAAATATCATTTCTTTCCTGGTATCATAGAAACATCATTTCATTCATGGTTTCTTATAAAGATCGTTTTATAAGAATTTCAATCAATCATATTATAATAAATAATCCAATCAAATCACATTTCATTTCCCGCAATTCATAAAACATGTCAAAACATTCAGTTCATAAATCAATCATAACATTGTAATTTCATAAACGCATTTATAAGGGAATTGCGGGTACTAGCAATAGCCGTTACCTCACTTCTGCGATTTGCTAAGGGTTTTATTTTCCTTGGTTCGTTCGTCCTGAGCTCCAAGTCCAATTTCTTTCAAAAATATTAAATCATTGAATTAGTACTAAATCGATAAATAATTTAAAATCAACATTTTATGAAATCTTAAATTTATAACTAACGAATTTTTAAATAACGAATTTTTAGTAAAAATATAATTTCATAATTTAAATATCAATAATCGAAATAATTATTTATATTTCATAAATCGGTTTTTGTGAAAATATTATTTAAATTCTATTTTGTTAAGTTGTAAGTAGAAAAAATTGATATTTAATAATTAAGCCTGAAAATAATAACGATTTTATTAGTAAATAATTTTATCATAAAAATTTATTAAAACATGAAAACTAAATAAATTAGAAAATCTGAAATTAACAAGTTAGTTTCTTACCCAAAAGCCCAACTAGTATGGCCCATTTAATTGTGTTTTAAGGGAAATGAAACCAAGAACCAAAAACCAAAAATTGGTTTTGGTTCTCTGGAAGCAGCGCACGAAACAGGGGAGGGGAAGAGGAAATGGACGAGGCGGAGGGAAGAGGAGGGAGGAAGGCAACAGGCTGCACTAGTAGAAAAAACCCCTGTTGCAGCCCCCTTGTTGCAGCGTACAGGTATTAATACGCTTCAACAACCCGTCGGTCAACGCGGGTCAAAACCTTTAAAGGGTTGTTGCAGCGTACAAATATAATTGCCCCCTGCAAAAGAGTTTGTTGCAGCGTACATTTTAAAGCCCCCTGCAATAGCCCGTTTTTGTTGCAGCGTACAGTTTAAAAGCCCCCTGCAATAGCCCGGGTAAAAAATTCATTTGCTGCAATATTGGTTGAATAACTAATTCAGAACAAATCAAGCATCTCAAAATTTGAGTTCTCGCGCTTAACTCCTTCTTCTTCCCTTGGATTCCCTGCGTCGTCCCCTAAAAAAAAACACCCATTCCCTGCGTCGCCGAAAAAGCTTCCTCGTCGATACTGGCCCTCCTTGCCAGTCGGCGGTGGGTCTCTTTCTCGCCTCCTCTCCAGCCTCCACCTGTTAGCTTGCTCGGCCGGTGGTTTCAAGGAAAAACTTAGCTTGCTCGCGTCGGTGGTTCCAAGAAAGAAAGTTGTCCGCGTCCTGTTCTCCGTCAACCTCCTTGCCGCGGCTAGTAATCTTCCCTGTCCCCTCTTTTAGGTTTGTTCAAGTCGTTTATCTAATTTTCGTTTTAAGAATTAGGGTTTGTTCATTTCGTTTTTAGGGTTCTATGCGTTTGTTCAATTCGTTTTAGGGTTGGTGCAATTCGTTTTTAGAGTTCAATTCGTTTTTAGGGTTTGTTCATAGATAAAGATGTGGTGGTGTTGGAATTAGAGAATGGTGGTGGGGGTGGTGGCGGTGGTGGAGGGGTGGAGCATGGGAGGTAGAGTTGACGGTTGTTAATTGCATTGTACTATTGAAATATTAATTTATGTCATGCTCATACATATTGATGCAACATAATTACTATTCATTCAGAAAGTTGTCCATTCTTTTATGGTTGGTATCTAGCAATTTCAACTTGAAGAACATAGCTACCGCAAACAAATTGGAAAAATTCTAAGTGGTTAAAAATTGAATCAGTGTCTATCTTCGATGGAAAAATCAATATCTTTTTATTTTGGCTCAGTTAGTAATTCTATGAATGAACAGGTTGTCATAATGTTTAATTGGAATTTGAAAGTCTTCATGTTCCCTCGACAATTTCTAATGGAAATCTTCATCTTAGAGGAATAAGGAATGTGAATAAAGAATAACGTTGATATGCGGTTGTTTTTGTAGACGAGGTCAATAAAACGTAGTAGTTGAAGTATCTATTTTTTCTGAGGTCACTGAACGTCTTTTTGATTCACCTAGCTTTATAAACAACCACATCATTCTTATTACTTAATCTTGTAGCTTCAAAATTGTCTTTTTGATTCATTGTTAATGGTGTTGTCCTGTAAATTTTTTTGTAGTGTGGTTTTATATCCACCCTCAATATGGAGTAATTTCCATTATGCATTAAATATCCTGCTGATGTGACACAGAAAGGAAGAAGTACTGAAGCTGAAGTTGAGTTCGAGAGGCTACTGGGAGGTTTACATGTCAAAAGTGCAATAGCTTAATTGTCAAAGTCGGATAGAGGGGATGAGGCTGATACAGTTAAATTCTCGGAGCTATTTTATGGTCGACATTATAATGGTAAAGTTTCTCACTTGTTTTGACAATAAATTGGCCCTTTCTATTTTATTTTTTACCAAATTATTGTTCAATGTTGATGCAGTCAAATTTTCACTTTCCAAATTTCATATTTTGCTTCATTTTGCAGTGGTTTTCATTGGGTCTGTCCTATTTTCTTTACAGCAGATGTCTGGTATCAACGTTGTGTTCTATTTCTCTTCTTCTGTCTTTAGAGTGCTAGAGTTCCACCAGATACTGCAAACATGTTTGTCTCAGTTGCCTGGTAGAGGTCACTTGCAATACATTGCTTACTGAGTCCTGAGATATTAGGCAGGTAGTGCTGAAGGGTACTTTTCTGCGTGTTTGTCTGTGCTGGTATTCATGCTTGCGCTTCTGTGTGTAAAATCAGGAGGGATGTATGTTGATTTCCTTTTTCTTTCTTTTTTGTTTTCATGAAAGCCATATAAAGTATTTGTTGGTGTTTTTGGTTGGCGGAAGGGTGGGGAGAGGGGAGTGACTTAAGAAAATCGAGGTTGGATGCTTTGTGCTTTTATCTTATGGTTTTTTACCAAGGTTATTTTTGTGTTGGTGAATGATAATGTTTAATCTCTTCGTCATTTTGCAGAAGCATATTCACGTGAACAGACTATGCTGGTTCAAAAAATTTCTTCTGAGCATAATGGCTCTGATTTTATTTTGCTGAAGAACCTGAAGCTAAAAAGGAGCTATGGAAGGTAATTTGGCTATTTAATCTCTCCAAGTTTATCAATCTACTTACGGTCAATGTGTTTGGTGCTTTGATCAGACCTGCTGTTGTGCAGTACTGCAGTTATCCGTCCTATTTCCTGTTTTCCACTTTTGGGGCCAAATGTTTTGATAAATCAGTTAGTTGCTCTTTCCTATTAGTAGAAAATATCTCGACTTTTCTGCCTTTCATTTCAGTTCTGCCTCATCACCTAATGGTGTTGAAGGACTCCAAATTAAGAAGTATATTCTGATCAAGTTCACATGTTTCACAGTTCACTCACTAAATTGCATCCTTGTATATAAAGAGAATTTTGATTGAGGTTGTGCTTCTTAATATCTATGTACCTATAATTGTAGTCTAGCGTGCATACTGTAACACCTCAGATTTTACAATGTGGAAATAAACAAAGAGAATATGGTTAAGTAAGACGGTAGCAGAAGGCCCTCAACTTACAAGCCACTCAAAAGCTAATACAAACTCTCTCCCATAACATGGAGTTTCCTATTCATGAAACACCTAACATATATAGCTAATTGAATCTGTCGCCTAATACTAGGGCCATCAAGAGAAATATTCTGGAATCTTCGCATATTCCTCTCCCTCCATATGTAGAACCTAAGGACTCATTTTAAACTTACTAAATGTTTTATATGCTTATTTTTTACTTTCTAGGACTCATTCCAATCCATTTATGCATATTTAAGGCTCATTGTGTCGTTATAGGTCATATTTAGGCTAAAATGACATTTTCGCTCCCAACTTTGAACTTAAGAACCTAATGACTCATTTTAAACTTATTATATGATAAATATGCTTATTTTTAAGTTTCTAACACTTATTCTAATCTATTTATGCACATTTAATGTTTGTTTTATCGTTATAGGTCATATTTAGGCTAAAATGAGGCATTTGCGCTCCTAACTTTGAACTAAAGAACCTAAGGACTCATTTTAAACTTATTACATGATTAATATGCTTAGTTTTAAGTTTCTAAGACTTATTCTAACTACTTATACACATTTAAGGCTTGTTTGGTCGTTATAGGACATATTTAGGCTAAAATGACATTTTCGCTCCAAACTATGAACTAAAGAACCTAAGGACTCATTTTAAACTTACTAAATGTTTTATATGCTTAGTTTTGACTTTCTAGAACTCATTCCAATCTATTTATGCATATTTAAGGCTCATTGTGTCGTTATAGGTCATATTTAGGCTAAAGTGCCATTTTCGCTCCCAACTTTGAACTTAAGAACCTAATGACTCATTTTAAACTTATTATATGATAAATATGCTTAGTTTTAAGTTTCTAAGACTTATTCTAATCTATTTATGCACATTTAATGCTTGTTTTATCGTTATAGGACATATTTAGGCTAAAATGAGGCATTTTCGCTCCTAACTTTAAAATAAAGAACCTAAGCACTCATTTTAAACTTATTACATGATTAATATGCTTAGTTTTAAGTTTCTAAGACTTATTCTAACTACTTATACACATTTAAGGCTTGTTTGGTCGTTATAGGACATATTTAGGCTAAAATGACATTTTCTCTCCAAACTATGAACTAAAGAACCTAAGGACTCATTTTAAACTTACTAAATGTTTTATATGCTTAGTTTTGACTTTCTAGAACTCATTCCAATCTATTTATGCATATTTAAGGCTCATTGTGTCGTTATAGGTCATATTTAGGCTAAAGTGCCATTTTCGCTCCCAACTTTGAACTTAAGAACCTAATGACTCATTTTAAACTTATTATATGATTAATATGCTTAGTTTTTAGTTTCTAAGACTTATTCTAATCTATTTATGCACATTTAATGCTTGTTTGATAGTTATAGGTCATATTTAGGCTAAAATGAGGCATTTTCGCTCCTAACTTTAAAATAAAGAACCTAAGCACTCATTTTAAACTTAAGACATGTTTAATATGCATAATTTTAACTTTCTAAGACTCGTTCCAATCTATTTATGCACCTTTAAGGCTCATTAGGTCATTGTAGGTCATATTTTAAACTTAAGACATGTTTAATATGTATATATTTTCGATTCTGCTAGAGATCCACGTCGAACAGATTATGCATGGGGAATCTTGAGTTTGTAAGTTCTTTTGCTTACAAATTACATTAGTCTTTAAGAAACCTAAGCCAAAATCATATTCATGAGTACCCATGTTTCGTTAATTTTCTAGGGCATACCAAGTGTACAAGTGCAATGGTGGGCATTGTCCGAATAAAACGAGTTTTAAGTCGTGTAAACCCATTCATATAGAGGTATAACATGTTTCTTAATTAGCTTTTTGCTTTGTTTTTATTAATTATTGGCCTTGCAAGATAAAGTATTATGTTTCTTAATCAGTGTGCTCAACAAATCGGCGGAACTGAGTGTGGCTATTACGTTATGAAGTTCATGTTAGAGATAGTCACGTTACAACATGACTATGAAGGCCGGCTAGATGAGGTAATTAAGTAACTAATTGATTCGTATTCTAGACTATTAATACATTGTCATTAGTTGCTTGAATGTTAAAATGTGACATTTCATTTGCATTTAATCGATCTAATGCTCCATCAATTTTTTGTTTTTGTAAGGTCTATACTCCGAGGACTGCGCCTTATGCTAGTGAGGAAATTGATGTGGTTCGTGAGCAATGGGCGAAGTTTTTTACCACCAAGTATTTATTATTGACCTGAGGGCGCTTGATCGTGTTGGTTTAGATGTTATAGAACAATCTTTTATGTTAAAATGTATGCGTACGTTGAAATTGGAACGTAAATATATTTAAATGTATCGGTATGTGCACTTTTGGTTTTGGGATATATACAAAACTCCAGTTGTTGTTTTTATATTTGTTATACAGGTTGCGTTATTCTATTATTGTTTTGACAGGTTTCTATATTTGGTGCAAGGCACTCTAGGTATCCCTAAACAAAATTAGAATTTTCCCGCCAAAAGTGCTTTTTTGCAGCGCACATATATGTTGTACGCTGCAACAAAGGGAAAAAAATTTCGCAAAAATTCAGACTTGTTGCAGCGTACAAATAAATGTACACTGCAAAAAATTGAGTAATTCAGACTTGTTGCAGCGTACAAATAAATGTACGCTGCAAAAAGTTGAGTCTTTTGCAGCGTACATATATATGTACGCTGCAACAAGTCCAAAATTTTGCCAATTTTTTGGCACTTGTTGCAGCGTACATCTAAAAGCCCGCTGCAACAAATCACTTTTTGCAGCGAACTTGTACGCTGCAACAAGTTCAGACTTGTTGCAGGCCCCCCAGTTGCAGCATACGATGTACGCTGCAACAGGGGTCTAAAAGCCCGCTGCAATAAGGGTTTTTTCTACTAGTGCTGGGCGGCGCAGCGCCGGAAAGGCGACATTGAGGGCGGTGTTCGTGCGGTGGCACGACTGCCAAAAGGAGAGAGAGGGAGGTGCGAAACAAGGAGACAGGGGAAGTTTGAGGGGGCGTTTTTCGGTTGGTTCTGGGCGGAGGCAGGGCGGTTAGACGGTGGTGTTGGGGCGGAGATTGGTTCACGGAATGGTGAGGGTTGTCGGAAGTGGTGGTGCTGCGTGGGTGGTGTGGTGAGGCGAAGAAAGAGGTGGTAGGGGAGAGCAGGGGTTACGTGAGAGAAGGAGAGGGAGAAGGAGGTACGGTGGGTGTGCGGTGGGGTGTGCGGTGGTCGAGTGGCGGCGGACGGAGGTAGACAGTGGAGCAGTGGTGGTTGAGGTGGCTGCCTCGGTGGTGGTTCGAATCACCTGAAACAAAGGGCAGTGAAATTGATTTTTGGTTTTGGTTTTGATTTTTTTTTGATGTTGCATTTCAGAAATGGAAACTGGTTTTTGTAATTGAAGAAAAGGAAGACAATTTGGGCTTTGCAATTGAATGGGGACTGATTTTAGGGAAAAGGAGAAGGAGGAAAATTCCTTCACTCCATTTGTACGTGGAGAGCAAGGAAAGAGAGATGAGATTTTGGCTCTTCTAAGGGCTTTTTAGTAATTTCACAAGGTTTGACCAAAATATCTGAAAGTTGTTGCTATTTTTGGAAACTACTAAAAATAGAAATGTTTAGTTAAAATAATTCTTTATTAAATATCTTTAACGAAAAATAAATAAATTTTCGTTTATGAATTTATCGTTTAAAATAAATCGTAAAAACGTTTAAAATAACGAAATTCGATTATTCGTAATTATTTAAAACGAAATCAAGATAATAAATATTTTTGATTTTAATAAATCGAGTTTAAAAATTTCAGGGTATTACACATTCTTACCATCTTAGCTAGCCACAATGATGTTATATTTTTCTATTTAAATAATAAATACAATCTTTTTTAAATGAATAATAATGAATTAAAGGGGAAAAAACAAAAGGGAATTAATTACTTAACTTATAAATGTACAATTATTCTTTTCTCAACTTAAGCTTGAAAAATAAAAAAAACTTAGGGTAATGGAGTGTAATTATGAGTGTGGAAGAGGAAAACATTGACAAGAGTATAATAATCAACTAATCATGAAGAAGAGAACTCGACTTTGTTTTGATTTTCGGATATGGGAAGGAAGTTTGTTGATCGGTCACTGATCTTGCATGGAAATCAGATAATAGCACCACATACACACATATTTAAAGTAAGTAAATCCCACTAAAAGTAAAACCCGGAGCAACGCCCGGGCCACAAACTAGTATTATATCAAAAGGAGTTTCTATAGATGTTTACATTACACATGGCGCTCTGCTTATTAGTCATTTACTCTATGCGATTTTCACAAACATGAAAAAGATGCGAAATATGGTTTGCATAAGGTTTGAACCCCTAACCTCGTGTTTAAACAATAAAGCCTTTACCACTAAGACCTTACATGTTTCATGTTATCATTGTGAAAATAAAAAAATGAAAATGCAAATGTTATTAATGTAGTAACCCGGGGCATCGTCCGGGCCCAAAAACTAGTTGTTTCATTAAATTAAATTGTGAGTGAAGGTATTTTAGTCTTTTAAATAAGTGAAACCAAAAGTGTGATTATTGAAATACCCTAAGCTTTTCACTTATATAATAGAGATGAGTTAGAATGTGCTCTCTAGTTTTCTACTACCTCCGTTTCATAAATATCTTTACAGTTACTATTTGCACAAATATTAAGATAAAAGTAGAAAAGTTGGTTGAATATAATAAAATACGGATAAAGTAAGAGAAATGTGTAAAAATGTAGGTGGTGTAAGAAAAAATGAATAACGTAAGAGAAAGTGAGTAGAAAATGGTAAATATTGTAAGGTAAATAGTAAGGTAGTAATTTTTCATGTCAAAAAATAGGTAAAACAAAGTGTAAAGAATATTATTAAACGTAATAAAACGAAGAGCATAAAGATCTTTTTGAAACGGAAGTAGTATAATTGACACAAAATTTTCATGAAGATTGAGCTTCATATTATGTACTTCCTCCGTTCCGCAAAGGATGCATAATTTCTATTTGCACGTATGCCAATACGCTTCTTTGAACATTAATATCTCTAAATGCGTATAAGTAAAAATTATAAAAAGTTGATATTTGGAATCTTTGCATTAATACGAATTTAACAAGATCTCACTTGACTATGTTTTTCTTACACAACAGTGAAAAGATGATTGTCAAAGTTAATTGATGAATAGTGCGCAAATGAGAAACGATGCATCTATTGTGAAATTGAGGAAGTATGTAGGAGTCACTATTTTTTACTTCACAATTCGTGATTTTGAATGTAATCAAGGTTTGTAACATTCAAAGGTCCGATATAACGAAATACCGATTGATTTTAGTTTGGAACATCTTTTACACTTGTAAAATGTTGAACACTCCTATATATTGGATGTCAGATACTTAAGCCCATGTCTGTAAGCTTGGAGTAGTTTGTTTGCCAAACTTTACGTATTTTTTGCTAAATTTACTTTCTCTGTTACTTAATATTTGATGTGATTTGACTTTTTACACTATTCACATAATTCACTTTGACCCTATTTTATTTCTAGTATATGAAAACAAATGTTAGTATATACTCCCTCCGTCTCTTTTTGTTTTTTACGTTTGATATTTTTCACGCGTTTTAACGATTAATTAATTTGCATTAAGATTCCTCAATTTTTTTATTTAAACAAGATAAATTAAGTTGATTTATAATGTTTTCACTTTTATCAAAATTCTGATATTGGGAAATGAGAAAATTTTAATGTCCCAATGAAAAAGGGTGAGAGATTAAATTTCCCAATGAATTTAATTGGTTAAAATAATAATTAGACACAAATTTTGATAGAATACTAAGTAATTTATGTGATAATATAAAAGGAAATGTAACTAACATTTTGAAATACCCAAAAAGGAAAACGTAAAAAACAAAAAGAGACGGAGGGAGTAATATATTATTGGCTTCATCTTAATGTATATTTTCAAAATATTAATATTTTTATAAGTTTTTTATAATATGTAGTTAAAGAAATTGGTGGTCAAAGTTGTGCATTGACAAGCGTGTCTGGTCAAAACAGGTCGAGTATTAAGAGACGGAAGAAGTATTTAATTAGACTTATATTTGTTGAATTCAACAAATTTTTGTGTTAAACTTACCTCATTTTGCTAAAATTAGTTTTTTCTTAAGATAGCTCAATTTTATCTAACATAACCTATTTTGCTTAATTTACTTATCTTTTTTAATAATAAGTTGAGAAGAAAAACGTTTGAAGAAATATAAAATATCATGTAAATATCTTAATATTCGAGAATTCATCGCCAAAATTATGAAGAATATGATGACTTTTTGTCATGGGTCTAGAGTCTAGATCGTGCACAAGTAGTGGAGTTATCCACTTTGAGCCTTAAAAGAGGTTCTATCCCAAACCAATTGGCAATAGTAGAAGTAGCTTTCCATGCTTATAGTTGAAGTAGAAAATATCAAGTAAATATCTTAATATTCGAGAGTTTACCGCCAAAATTATGAAGAATGTGATGACTGTTCGTCATGGGTCTAGAGTCTATATCGTGTACAAGTAGTGGAGTTACCCACTTTGAACCTAGAAAGAGGTTATATCTCAAACCAATTGGCAATGGGAGGAGTAGTTTTCCAAGCCTATAAGTTGGTTATTATTATTTCTATTCCGAATCAGAATGACACTCTGCTCTACATATGCATATTTCCATATGGAGTCTTATACCATGATGACTTTTTTCCATGGGCATGGGTCGTGCCCAACAAAGAGTGGAGCCATCCACTTTAAACCTAAGAGATGTTTCATCCAAAATCAATTGGTAATGAGAGGCGGATAAGAATTTAACTGTTAATTTAATACAATACGTATAGTCTAGTTAGTGGCGAGCCTAAATTTCAAATTTCTCTGATAATTGGATTAGTAAATGCTAAATCTTGCATAATTAAATGCATGCAGGGACTTAATTAATGTCTTCGCTTGTTTATTTACCATCACAGATTCAAGATTCTGTATAAAAGCGAACGACGCGTTTTCTTCGGCAGATTGTATTCATGTCAATTGACCGGAACGGAGGTCATGCCAATTAATTTGTGTAGAGTCACAACTCGCAAATGTAACCTACAGTCTACAATTGTCCTTTTGAAACTTGACTGCTAAGAATTGAACTAAGGTATCGTTAGTTGACTATAAGAAGTAAATTTCATAAGAAGAAATAAATGTTGTTAGTAAACAATTTATTCCATTTTGTGGAGTAAGGTGCAAACAAGGTGAGCCGAATAATTCATGTTCATGTTTATTTAATTTAGGTGAGTTTGAGCATGAGCCAAACTTTCAGTCTAGCTCAAGAACTGTTTAAAATCGGTTCGCTTAAGGGATTTTGTATTCGTGAATAATTCACGAACGTCTCGTTATTAACCGAGTTGAGTTCATAAACGAACTTTTTCATAAACTAGTTTTTTTTCTCAAATGATTTATTTCTTAAACGAACTTTGCGCTTTAGAGTGAAACCATTTAAAAATCTCACAAGTTATAATCATATCTAATACGTAGTAGTAAAGACTAAAGTAAATTACTTTATTTGATAAAAAAGAAACTAATTAATTAATTGACAATCCTGAATAACATTATAAAACTTAAAATATGTCCTATAAAATACTCCTCAAACTCAAAATATCAAACTACATCATATTTGTTCATGAACATAAATAAACGGGTTATTTATGAATTTAAATGAACGAGCAAACAAATGTACGTTCAAGCTCATTTATTAAATGAAGTTCAAAAATCATTTAAGCTCGACTCGTCTATTAAATGAATAAACATGAGCAAACTCTAGCCGAGCCCGTGCTCGAGTAGTTTATTTAGATTCTCAACTCATTTGCACCCCTAGGAAGTGGAACTTCCTAAACTATGTGATTTTCTAGGTTTTGCAAACCAAGCAACACCACATTGTTCCATTTCCTAAAAAATTAGATTTTTTTATTGTTTTTCATGACAACCGAACGACAACTAAATACTTTGTACATACTTCGTATATTGCTCCATGAATGCTTTATAAGTATGACACTTGACAAATTTGCCATCAGAGCATCCTAATAAAAGAGACTCTCTACAAAAGGAGGATTATGCCCTCTAGTTGCTGCCCTAGGTGTAACCTTCATAGTGAATCGATTAATCACCTCTTTCTTTCCTGTGAGCACTCTAGACATGTCTGGACTCGTAGGCTAACTAGAAATTGGTTAGATTGTACATTTCAAATGGATGATTTTTTTGTCACCCTAGATCACCTTAGACGTTACTGCACTGTTCTCCATAAATTCATTTTCTTCTGTTGGGTAATTTGGAAGGAGAGAAATGATTGTGATTTCTCCAGCACCACAACTCATCTTGCCAATGTTACTTCAAAGCTTCCAATGCTTATAAAGAATGGGAGTTCAGACTCCTAGTGGACTCACATCAACTTAGAGCTAAACCACTTTCCATTAATCCACATCCATCACCCCTTCAACCATCTCCCCACCCATCATGGCCGGTGAGATGGTTTCCGCCCCCCACATGCGCTTTCAAACTCAATTTCGACGGCTCGTGCAAATCTTATTCAGCAGCGGCATATATCATCATCAGAGACAACAATGGCAAAACTGTTTCAGCAATTTCCTTTAACATAGGAAACATTCAAGTCTATATGGCAGAAGTGTTAGGTTATGATTCATATGACAGTTCATAAATCATGCGGAAAAACCATAAAGCCAGGAAACATATTATTTACACATAATCATTTAGCATAGTTTAGATGCATACTCTTTGTTGCGTGCCTTCCCTAGCTGCGCCCGAACCGAACAAGAACAAGTCTTTAGGACTCCAAATGTCGTCCCTCCGTAGATAGTCCACAGCACGTCCGGATCCGCCTTAAGATTGACCAACTAGAATCGCCCTTAAGGTTCTAATATTTTCGGTTAGGTAGGCAAGAATATTGGCTGATTTTTCTGCTTAAAATCTTAGTTTTTAATACTTAAAAATTGTTGTATAAATAATGACCTCTAGGCCTTTATTTATAGAGTTATGGAAAAGGAATCGTAATCCTAGTAGGATACGAATTAATTGAAATTAGAATCCTACATGAATTCTATTTAATTAATTTATCCAATAGGAATATAAATTTAATCATACACTGACTCTTGTAGATTTAGGAATCACGCATGAGCACAAACTCACACACACACGGCAGCCACAAGGGCTGCCCATGCGCGTGCGAGCAGCAGCCCACGCAGCGCGGCCCACGCATCCGTGGCCTTGGCGCGCGCTGGGCCTGCCTTGCGGTAGGCCTGGGCGCTGCCTTGGCTGCGCGCGTGCTTGCTGGGCGATGGCCCGGCTTCGTGCTGGGCCTTCGTCCGGCAGGCCTCGTCCGATGCTAATTCGTACGATACGCTTCCGATTAAATTTCCAGTTCCGGAATTTATTTCCGATACGAACAATATTTAATATTTCCGATTCCGGAATTAATTTTCGTTTCGAACAAATATTTAATATTTCCGTTTCCGGAATTATTTTCCGATTCCGGTAATATTTCCGATTCTGACAATATTTCCGTTTCCGGCAATATTTCCGATTCTGGTAATATTTCCATTTCCAATAATATTTTCCGATACGTACCATGTTTCCGTTTCCGGCAACATCTACGACTTGGATAATATTCATATTTCCGATACGATCCATATTTCCGTTTCCGGCAATATCATCGTTTCCGGAGTATTCATTTCTTGCCTGTGACGGTCTTAGCTCCCACTGAAACCAAGATCCGTCGGTTCCGAATATTCATAGATGGAGTATTTAATGTCATTAAATACTTGATCCGTTTACGTACTATTTGTGTGACCCTACGGGTTCAGTCAAGAGTAAGCTGTGGATTAATATCATTAATTCCACTTGAACTGAAGCGGCCTCTAGCTAGGCATTCAGCTCACTTGATCTCACTGAATTATTAACTTGTTAATTAATACTGAACCGCATTTATTAGACTTAACATAGAATGCATACTTGGACCAAGGGCATTATTTCCTTCAGTCTCCCACTTGTCCTTAGGGACAAGTGTGCATTTCCTAATTCCTTTGTCGCTCGATGCTTGCTCTTGAACATAAGGTAAGAGTTGCCATCCTTATTATGTCCAGAGGTGTTCCTCGGTTTCAGAGTTCAACTGATCAAATAAACAGATAATCATAGCCTATGATTCATCCGAGCACGGCCATGCATTTCACAGTTTCTAGCTCTCCGAGTGGCCTTGTACAACTTTTAAGCATCTCTTCCCGATTTATGGGAGGACAATCCCAATCTTGCGATCTTGAGATTAGACTTCGTTTGATAGGTGATTACCTGAGCGTTGCCTTTATAGCCTCCTTTTACGGTGCGACGGTTGGTCAACGTCAAAGCAACCAGTTCTCAAACAAGTAATCTCAAATCACTCAGGTATTGAGGATTTAGTGTCTAATAATTTAATGAAATTTACTTATGACAGACTTTCATCTCTTACAGTAAAGTTTCATAGGTCTTGTCCGATACTAGTCTTCCCAAAGTAAGTATCTATGCAAATGATTATGACATTGCCATGTCCACATAGTTCAAGAAACAGAACTACTAGTCATCTTGCATTCTAATCGTCTAACGTTTTCTATGCGTCCAATTTTATAGAAAACTCCGATTAGGGACCATTTTCAACCTTTGACATTCAAGTTCACTTGATAGACATTTCTTAGTCACAGGACTGGTCCTGACAGTCTATCTTGAATATATCGTCAAGTTGAAGGGACTCATCATTTAATAAACCACAAATTAAATGGAAAAATGAATTCCTTTCATTTATTGTGAATGATTAACCAATAATGTTTTACAAAGATTTAAACTCTAAAACTTTAAAACATTAAACAGAGACATCAAAGCCATTCTCCAATATGCTTGATTCCCATAGCTGCAGTGTGCGAGTTGTGCTTCGCTTGCGGCAGAGGTTTAGTTAATGGATCTGATATGTTGTCATCAGTTCCAATTTTGCTTATCTCGACTTCTTTTCTTTCAACGAACTCTCGTAGAAGGTGAAATCTACGAAGTACATGCTTGACTCTCTGGTGGTGTCTAGGCTCTTTTGCCTGTGCAATAGCTCCGTTATTATCACAATACAGGGCTATTAGTCCTTTAATGGAGGGGACTACACCAAGTTCTCCTATGAACTTCCTTAGCCATATAGCTTCCTTTGCTGCTTCATGTGCAGCAATGTACTCCGCTTCAGTTGTAGAATCCGCAATGGTGCTTTGCTTAGCACTTTTCCAGCTTACTGCTCCTCCGTTGAGGCAGAAGACAAACCCAGACTGTGATCTGAAATCATCTTTGTCGGTTTGGAAACTTGCGTCCGTATAGCCTTTAACAATTAATTCATCATCTCCACCATAGACCAGGAAGTCATCTTTGTGCCTTTTCAGGTACTTCAGAATATTCTTAGCAGCAGTCCAATGCGCCTCTCCTGGGTCTGACTGGTATCTGCTCGTAGCACTGAGTGCGTACGCAACATCCGGGCGTGTACATATCATAGCATACATTATTGAACCAATCAATGATGCATATGGAATCCCATTCATTCGTCTACGCTCATCAAGTGTTTTTGGGCACTGAGTCTTGCTTAGAGTCATTCCATGAGACATGGGTAGGTAGCCTCGCTTGGAGTCCGCCATCTTGAACCTATCAAGCACCTTATTGATATAAGTGCTTTGACTAAGTCCAATCATCTTTTTAGATCTATCTCTGTAAATCTTGATGCCCAATATGTACTGTGCTTCTCCTAGATCCTTCATCGAAAAACATTTCCCAAGCCAAATCTTGACAGAGTTCAACATAGGAATGTCATTTCCGATAAGCAATATGTCGTCGACATATAATACTAGGAAAGCAATTTTGCTCCCACTGACCTTCTTGTATACACAAGATTCGTCCGCGTTCTTGATGAAACCAAAGTCACTGACTGCTTCATCAAAACGTATATTCCAGCTCCTGGATGCCTGCTTCAATCCGTAGATTGACTTCTTTAGCTTGCATACCTTTTTAGCATTCTTTGGATCCTCAAAACCTTCAGGCTGTGTCATAAACACAGTTTCTGTTAAAACGCCGTTTAAGAAAGCAGTTTTGACATCCATCTGCCATATTTCGTAATCGTAATATGCAGCGATTGCTAACATTATTCGAATAGACTTTAGCATTGCAACAGGTGAAAAGGTTTAATCGTAATCCACACCGTGGACTTGCCTGTAACCTTTTGCAACCAATCTAGCTTTGAAAACTTCAAGTTTCCCATCCTTGTCCTTTTTCAGTTTGAAAACCCATTTGCTTCCAATGGCTTGGTAGCCATCTGGCAAATCGACCAAATCCCATACTTGGTTTTCAGACATGGAGTCTAATTCAGATTGCATGGCTTCTTGCCATTGCTTGGAGCTAGGGCTCGTCATAGCTTGCTTGTAAGTCGCAGGTTCATCACTTTCAAGTAATAGAACGTCATAGCTCTCGTTCGTCAAAATACCTAAGTACCTTTCCGGTTGAGATCTATATCTTTGCGATCTACGCGGGGTAACATTTCTAGATTGACCATGATTCTCACCAGATTCTTCTAAAGATCTCTGAGTTTCATCCTGAATGTCATCTTGAGCATTCTCTAGAGTTTGTTGTTCGACTCGAATTTCTTCGAGGTCTACTTTTCTCCCACTTGTCATTTTGGAAATGTGATCCTTCTCCAAAAAGACACCATCTCGAGCAACAAACACCTTGTTCTCAGATGTATTGTAGAAGTAATACCCCTTTGTTTCCTTTGGATAGCCCACAAGGATACATTTGTCAGATTTTGGATGAAGTTTGTCTGAAATTAATCGTTTGACGTATACTTCACATCCCCAAATCTTAAGAAAAGACACATTTGGAGGCTTTCCAAACCATAATTCGTATGGAGTCTTTTCGACAGCTTTAGACGGAGCTCTATTTATAGTGAGTGCAGCTGTATTTAGTGCATGTCCCCAAAATTCTAATGGAAGTTCGGCCTGACCCATCATTGACCTGACCATGTCTAGCAAGGTTCTGTTCCTCCGTTCTGACACACCGTTCCATTGTGGTGTTCCAGGAGGAGTCAATTCTGATAGAATTCCACATTCTTTCAGATGGTCATCAAATTCATAGCTCAGATATTCACCGCCTCTATCAGACCGCAGTGCCTTGATCTTCTTGCCTAATTGATTCTCTACTTCACTCTGAAATTCCTTGAATTTGTCAAAGGATTCAGACTTATGCTTCATTAGGTAGACATAACCATACCTACTGAAGTCATCAGTGAAGGTGATAAAGTAGCTGAAACCACCTCTAGCATTTGTACTCATTGGTCCACATACATCTGTATGGATTAAACCCAATAGTTCATTTGCTCTTTCTCCAACTTTAGAGAAAGGTTGCTTTGTCATTTTGCCAAGTAAACATGATTCGCATTTACCATAATCCTCTAAGTCAAATGGTTCTAGAATTCCTTCCCTTTGAAGTCTTTCTAAGCGTTTCAAGTTTATATGGCCTAATCGACAATGCCACAGATAGGTGAGATCTGAATCATCCTTTTTGGCCTTTTTGGTATTTATGTTATATACTTGTTTGTCGTGATCTAATAAATAAAGTCCATTGACTAATCTAGCAGATCCATAAAACATCTCTTTAAAATAAAACGAACAACTATTGTCTTTTATTATAAAGGAAAATCCCTTAGCATCTAAGCAAGAAACTGAAATGATGTTTTTAGTAAGACTTGGAACATGGAAACATTCTTCCAGTTCCAAAACTAGCCCGGAGGGCAACGACAAATAGTAAGTTCCTACAGCTAATGCAGCAATCCGTGCTCCATTTCCCACTCGTAGGTCGACTTCACCCTTGCTTAACTTTCTACTTCTTCTTAGTCCCTGTGGATTGGAACATAAGTGTGAGCCACAACCTGTATCTAATACCCAAGAAGTTGAATTAGCAAGTATACAGTCTATAACGAAAATACCTGAAGATGGAACGACTGTTCCGTTCTTCTGATCTTCCTTTAGCTTCAAGCAATCTCTCTTCCAATGCCCCTTCTTCTTGCAGTAGAAGCATTCGGATTCAGAAGTGGGTTGACTGACCTTCCTCTTTGCAGATTTGGCGCCAGTTTGCTTAGTTGGGCTGGCTTTGTTGCCACCTTTCTTAGCATTCCTCTTCTTTCCAGATTTCTTGAACTTGCCCCCACGCACCATAAGCACATCCTGCTTATCACTTTTGAGCGTCTTTTCAGCGGTCTTCAGCATACCGTGAAGCTTAGTGAGCGTTTTGTCCAGACTATTCATACTGTAGTTCAGTTTGAACTGATCATACCCGCTATGAAGAGAATGGAGGATGGTGTCTATAGCCATTTCCTGAGAAAATTGCTGATCCAGCCGACTCATATTCTCAATGAGTCCAATCATTTTGAGAACATGTGGACTTACGGGCTCGCCTTTCTTAAGCTTGGTCTCAAGAATTTGCCTATGAGTCTCGAATCTTTCGACTCGAGCCAGATCTTGGAACATGTTCTTCAACTCACTGATGATTGTGAAAGCATCTGAGTTGATGAACGTTTTCTGCAGATCTGCACTCATGGTGGCGAGCATTAGACATTTCACATCCTTGTTGGCATCAATCCAACGATTGAGGGCTGCCTGAGTGACCCCGTCGCCTGGAGCTTCGGGCATCGCCTCATCTAGGACATACTCCTTTTCTTCCTGCATAAGAACTATTTGCAAGTTCCTTTGCCAGTCAAGGAAGTTTTTCCCGTTCAACTTCTCCTTTTCGAGAATTGATCGAATGTTGAATGAATTGTTGTTTGCCATATTAAAAACTACAATTGAAAAGAATAAACAAATAAATAACCATTCACAGTTTCTCTTAATAAACTTAAATTCTAGCATACATGCATAATTCAATGTTTATTAAGCATTTTATTCAAATTATGTGTTCCGGCAGGTGTGAATAAAATGATTCCAAGATCCTAAAATCATTGAAGAACTAAGCACAGTTTGTCGACTTAATCCTAGAACATCTTAGGTAAGCAAAAGCCTTTTGCTAATAGTCTAGAAACTATTCTTGGTTGATAGGTACGTCTAAGAACTTATTAGGTAAACCTATCGAATTTGCCACGACATAAAAGGACTCCTTACTTATATCGTTGAGTTTCACCAAAACTAACATGTACTCACAATTATTTGTGTACCTTGCCCCTTTAGGACCAATAAGTAACACCTCGCTGAGCGAAAACTATTACTAGATTGATGTAAAGGATATCCAAGCAAGTGTATATTTTGGCATGGCACCTTTTAACTCAATTTTTAAGTTTGGAACTTAAGGCTCTTACTATGTTGGTTAGATTTTAAGTGAACTAAAATCCTTAATCATGCAACATAATCAAGCTTTTGATCTCATGCATTTTAAGACATATTTAAAACAATAAATAACTTAAAACATGCATAAGATATTTGTGATCTAGTATGGCCCGACTTCATCTTGAAGCTTTGACTTCAAAGTCCGTCTTGAAAATCTCCGTGGGAGGCACCATTTTCTTCAAATAGGATAAGCTATAACTAATTACAACTATTTGATGGTTCGCAGACCATATTTGAATTGAAAAATAACTTTGGTACTTTAGACCAATTACATTCAAATTAATGGTACGCAGACCATATTTTCTATCCTATTTGGGCCATACTAGTCACTTCATAACCTGCAAAACAGTACATATACAATATATACCATTCACCCATTCATTATCATGAATGGCCCACATAGCTGGTTAGTAAAACACATTATGCATCACGTAAACATTTGCAGCAATTAATCAAGGGCACCAATAATCTACCAATTATTCAGTCCTTATTAATTCTAATCAAGTTGTTTTAACCTTAAGGATTTGTAGACCTAATCAAGAGTTTATGACTAAAAAGCGCTCCCACTTAAACCAATAAATTCATATGCTTTACCAATTTTAAACATAAAAATGTATTTCTAGTCTAACCGGAAACATACAAATTTAATTAAAATTTAAAGCTCATATCAATTTATAATCGAATCCAAAAATTTAATTCAATTTCAGTCGTATTTAAATTAATTCATGATTTTAATTTTAGTAAAATAATTAGAATAAATAACATTTATTATAATTATAATATTCAAAATTAAAATCCAAGAAAATAATTCAAATTATTAATTTTAAAATTAATTAAAATTACGTGAACTGAAATTTTCAAATTAAACATTCAAAACAATCTAATCGTAACGCAAACACCCTACGCGTTGCACGCCCATGGGCCGTACGCACACAGCCATTGCTGGCCATGTGCGCGCAGCCCATGCGCTCGTCGCATAGCTGCTGCTTCCCTATCGCAAGCCTCCGCACGCACTGATGCTCGCTGCGCGCGCCAGCGCTCATCGCACGCGAGCTATCGCTCGCAGTGCGTGCGCGCGACATCGCTCGCTGGGCGCGCGACATCGCTCGCTGGGCGCGCGAGCCATCGCTCGCTGCGCGCGCGACATCGCTCGCTGGGCGCGCGACATCGCTCGCTGGGCGGGCGACATCGCGCGCTGTGCGCGCGAGTAATGCTGGGCGCAGCGCTCGTGGCACGCGAGCTTGCGCTCGCTGTGCGCGAGGCTGCGCGCCCTTGTGCGAGGCAGCGCGCGTTGTGGCGCAGCTCGCTTGCTGCCCACACGCGCCTGCCTTGGCTCGCCCTTCGCCCATGCCCATTCGTTCATTGCTTGTGGCACACGACACAAGGCAGGGCTGCTGCCTTGTGCTCGTGCACTACGCCCTTGCTCATTGCATTCGTGCCGCACGGGCGACGAGCTCCCTTGCTCGTCGTCGCATGCCCGCATTATACAACACCCCTTAAGGGTAACACGAAGCGTCCATTGCTTCGTGCGTGCAAGTTTTATGAACGAATCGCATAAAAATTTAAAATTTATATTTAAAATTAATGACAAATTAATAAATAATATTAATTTCATAATTTTAGGGCGAAAAAATCGAAAATTTATTATCCAATTGATTTCCGATTGTTATGGATTCAAGTCTAGGTCATAAAAATTTAAAATTTATCGTAAATTTACAATTTTTATGGTGGTTTTTAATCATAGGTTTCTAATTAAATTACAATTAATTATGAAAATCAAATTAATTCTAAATTATTCTAATTTTCAACAAATTAATCATAATTACAAATTAGATTGCATAATTAACAAGACTAGGCATTCAAACTTGTTAAACATATGCAGTAGGTCAATCAAAAATTCAAGATTTATCAACAAGAATCGCAAATATTTAATTTAACATCTTAAATTTACGAAATTTTGCATTCGAAAAACTAAAACCTTCGAAAAGTCATAGTTAGGCTTCGAATTTGAGAATTCTGGGTTCGGCAGAAAAAGACTATTTTTGTCAAAATTTTAGAATGCCTTTTACATGCGGAATTGACACAAAAATCACTCAATTCGGATGAGTAACGAAGAAACTGCCGAAAAACTGCGTACGTATAATTAAATAAACGCAATTTGCAATTAATTAACAATTACGAAAATTAATCACCCCTTTTAATTCTTGCAAATTTGTAATATTTAACCATGTTCATGCAATTTAGATTATGAAAATAATAAGGGGCTCGTGATACCACTGTTAGGTTATGATTCATATGACAGTTCATAAATCATGCGGAAAAACCATAAAGCCAGGAAACATATTATTTACACATAATCATTTAGCATAGTTTAGATGCATACTCTTTGTTGCGTGCCTTCCCTAGCTGCGCCCGAACCGAACAAGAACAAGTCTTTAGGACTCCAAGTGTCGTCCCTCCGTAGATAGTCCACAGCACGTCCGGATCCGCCTTAAGATTGACCAACTAGAATCGCCCTTAAGGTTCTAATATTTTCGGTTAGGTAGGCAAGAATATTGGCTGATTTTTCTGCTTAAAATCTTAGTTTTGAATACTTAAAAATTGTTGTATAAATAATGACCCCTAGGCCTTTATTTATAGAGTTATGGAAAAGGAATCGTAATCCTAGTAGGATACGAATTAATTGAAATTAGAATCCTACATGAATTCTATTTAATTAATTTATCCAATAGGAATAGAAATTTAATCATACACTGACTCTTGTAGATTTAGGAATCACGCATGAGCACAAACTCACACACACACGGCAGCCACAAGGGCTGCCCATGCGCGTGCGAGCAGCAGCCCACGCAGCGCGGCCCACGCATCCGTGGCCTTGGCGCGCGCTGGGCCTGCCTTGCGGTAGGCCTGGGCGCTGCCTTGGCTGCGCGCGTGCTTGCTGGGCGATGGCCCGGCTTCGTGCTGGGCCTTCGTCCGGCAGGCCTCGTCCGATGCTAATTCGTACGATACGCTTCCGATTAAATTTCCAGTTCCGGAATTTATTTCCGATACGAACAATATTTAATATTTCCGATTCCGGAATTAATTTCCGTTTCGAACAAATATTTAATATTTCCGTTTCCGGAATTATTTTCCGATTCCGGTAATATTTCCGATTCTGACAATATTTCCGTTTCCGGCAATATTTCCGATTCTGGTAATATTTCCATTTCCAATAATATTTTCCGATACGTACCATGTTTCCGTTTCCGGCAACATCTACGACTTGGATAATATTCATATTTCCGATACGATCCATATTTCCGTTTCCGGCAATATCATCGTTTCCGGAGTATTCATTTCTTGCCTGTGACGGTCTTAGCTCCCACTGAAACCAAGATCCGTCGGTTCCGAATATTCATAGATGGAGTATTTAATGTCATTAAATACTTGATCCGTTTACGTACTATTTGTGTGACCCTACGGGTTCAGTCAAGAGTAAGCTGTGGATTAATATCATTAATTCCACTTGAACTGAAGCGGCCTCTAGCTAGGCATTCAGCTCACTTGATCTCACTGAATTATTAACTTGTTAATTAATACTGAACCGCATTTATTAGACTTAACATAGAATGCATACTTGGACCAAGGGCATTATTTCCTTCAAGAAGATCTACACATCGAAGGTGACAATCTTCTAGTTATTAATACAGCAAAGGGGATCTGAAAAACACCTTGGAAGCTCCAAAATATTGTTCATGACATCAAGATTCTCCTTCAACAGTTCGAAAGTGTCCACATCCAACATGTTTCCATAGAAGCAAATAGAGCAGCAAATTGGGTAGCAAATGTTGGTCATCTCATTCTAAATCCTATGTCTATCAACCCTAGTAACAACTCACAATTACATTCCATTATAAACAACGACTACTTAGGTGTTACCCTCATATATAGAGGCTCCTAAATTATTCTCCTTATCTTTATTTTAAAAAAAAAAAAGAAAGAAAAAGAGTATGACACTTGACGTTTGTGCCAAAAGTGTACTCTTTGTACTGCATATACATGGTCGACAGTTTTTTGTCATTTTGACTCACAGTTTCCAGGAATCTTCAATCTTTATCAAATGGAGAATTCGGATGCTTGTACTATGCGTGGAAAAAATGAAATAGACCAAGTCCATAAGATTTTATTATTCCCTCTATATTTTTTTAGCAGTCACATTTATCATTGACGGTCGTATTTTATTAGGAGTCTCACTTTTATTTTTAGTAACTTTTCTACTCACCTTTTAATTATTTCATATATTCAATTTTCTAAGGCTCACCACTATAGTAAGTTACCTCTCTATTTTGATTTAAATGCTTTTTCCATCATCTTTTTTCTATTTGTTTATTACTACCTCTCCCACTTGTTTTATTATTTTTATTAGATTTAACTATCTTCCCTTAAAATGCGTGACGATCAACAAGTGACTCCTAATAAAATACGGATGGAGTAACCGTTTTGGCTAGGGTTTGTCTTTTGTACGGATTATCTAATTTAATAAGTGTCGTTCCAGACTTTCAATTCAATTACTTCATCCGTTTCAGAATAACGGACACGTTTAACTTCTTTTAACTACAAAGTACATATTTATTTACTAACTTTGACTATAATTTTTTAATAACATACTAAAAAAATAAATTATCATTTGAAATCTTGTTAAATAGTATTGATGTATACTTTTATAATAACATCAAAAAATTTATATGTTTTAGTAATACTTATAATAGTCACTGCACTTATTGATTATGTTTTACTACCAATTGAGGTTGGCATGAGCGGTTAAGGGCCTCTTGCTCCTTAACCAAGGTCTCGGGTTCGAGCCTTGGGAATGGAAAAAATCTCAACTGGGAGGGATGTTGCCCATCGAGGTACCCATGCAAACTCCCGCGGGAGATTAGTCCACTCGCCGAATGCGGTGGGAACTCCTCGTAGTAGAACTAAAAAAAATAGTCACTGCAAAATAATCATTTTATAGAGACGATTCTTTTCGTCTCTAAATAGTCCCAATCCGTCTCAAAATGCATGATATTTAGAGACGGGTTTGAGATGGAAATAGGGCGTCTCTATGAGGGCGTCTCAAATTTTTTGAAACGGTATTCTTGCAAATCCATTACAAATTTAAGACAGAATTTTTGAAGCTCCATATACAATTCCATCTCAATTTTAATTTAGAGACAGAGTTTTAATAATCCGTCTCAAATTTGAGATATTTATTATATCAGTCTCAAAATTCATCTCTAATTGATGCATATTTTACGGCGGGTGAAGTTGGCATTTTAGTAATTATTAGCTTGGTTCCACGATTTTTGTTACTCCTTCCATGCATCCATATCTTGTGCACGAGTTTATGAGACTTTTGAACTTTTTTCCATAAATATATTTATATTAAAGAAAAATGTTCACAATGAGAAAGGCAGTAATGTACTCCCTCCATTCCTTTTTGTTGTACCCATAAGGAATGTTGGGGGTATTTTAAGAAAACTGAATCTTGGGTTATATTGGGATATGGGTAATGATTGGGTGTAAGAATAATGATTGGGTGTAAGAAATTATATATTTAAAATAAAGTGAAGAGAGAGAAAATATTAAAGAAATAAGATAAATGGAAATTAAACCCAGAATTTGTAAGAAATTAAACCCAGAATTTCGAATACTCAGAAGGCCAGAATACCCAGAATATTCAACCAAAATCGACGAACAAATTGTATCCAGAATAATCAACCAAAATCGACGAACAAATTGTACCCAGAATATTCAACCAAAATCGACAAACTATCTTCATCGAAAGCAATCAACCAAGAAAATCGATTTATCAACCCAGAAATCGACAAAATCGACAAATTAACCCAGATTTCAACCAAAATCGAATAAAAAATCGAGCAACATCAACCCAGAATTCAACAAAAATCAACCCAAATTAAACCCAGAAATACGAACAAGTTCAACCCAAATTAAACTGAGAAAATCGAACAACAAATACAACCCAAATCGAACTATTTCAACCCAGAAAATCGAATAAATTCAACCAAATATCGAGCAAATTCAACCCAAATTCAACACAGAAATGCGAACAATTTCAACCCAAATTCAACCCAAAATCAACCACCAATTGAATTCGACCAAATTAACCCAAAAATCGACCAAATACAACCCAAAAAATCTGCCAAAAAATCATCGAAAATCAACCGAAAAATTCGACGAAAATCAACCTAAAACTCGACAAAAACCACCCAGAAAATTCGACAAAATTATACCCAGAAATCGAGCAAAATTATACCCAGAAAACTCAACCAAAATTATACCCAGAAAACTCAACCAAAATTATACCCAGAAAACTCAACCAAAATTATACCCAGAAATCGAGCAAAATTATACCCAAATATTCGACCAAATTCGAGATAATTAAACCCAGAAATTCGACCAAAAAAATAGAAAATTAAACCTTGAAATTCGAGAAGTAATACCCAAAATCAACCACCAAATTTGACCAAATTTAACCCAAAAATTCAGCCAAAATAACAACCAAAATCAACCCAAATTTTCGACAAAAATCACCCAAAAAGTTCGACAAAAAAACGCACAAAAATAAATTAATACTCACTTTATCTCAATGTCACGATGTTGAGGATTTAGAGGTCAAATTCGACCATGAAAACTCTAGATCTAGAGTTTTTGTAGTCGAATTTCACCATCTAAAGCCATATTTCCGTATTTTACGACTTTAACGGAGAGTGGTGTCGGCGGCGGAGGTTTGGTTGTGGTGGTGGCGGCGACCTCACATCCAAATATGAAGAACAGAGAGATGTTTTGGAGGAGAGAGAGTGAAAAACGTAGAGGATGAGAGAAACAGAGCAAGAAATGAATAGAGGGAGGGAGAGAGAAAATGAAGGAGAGAGAAAATGAAGAGAGAGAGAGAAATCAGAGAGAGTGAAAAACGTAGAGGATGAGAGAAACAGAGCAAGAAATGAATAGAGGGAGGGAGAGAGAAAATGAAGGAGAGAGAAAATGAAGAGAGAGAGAGAAATCAGAGAGGTGGGAGAGGAGGGTGAAGTGAATGAGAGAGAATTGAAAGAGACGGGTAGTGGGTGGGGTTATGGGAAATGGGAAAATAATTAAATAAGGGTGGTGGGGAAAAAGATGGTAGAAAAAGTGTAGAATCTTAGGGTTTTTTGGTAAATAGTGGGGAATCTTAGGGTAAATTGGTAAAAAACTATGGCAAAAAATAGTAAAGATTCAGTAGGGGAACAACAAAAAGAAACGCCAAAAAAGGAAATGGGAACAACAAAAAGAAATGGAGGGAGTAGTACATTGAGAAGTGTACAAACAAATTTGAAAAGTGTCATTTTCAATTTTCATCTTTGCTCTCTACTACTATTACGCATTACACAACCTACATACGTAGTATATACCAAACTCATCTTTTCTTTACCTTTTCCCTACAGGATATGATTACTGGCAGCATAATCATATCCACAAAGGGGGAGTTAAAACTAAGAACACTTTTTCAATTTTAATTCAAATGCTGTGATGTTCTTAGCTCTCCAAATATGCCAAATAATAACACGGAAAAAAACTTTCCAATTCATATTTTGTGATAAATTGTGAGGATCCAATCAGTCCAGTTTAAGTTGAAAGAACGAGACTAAATATAGATTTTGCAATATTGATTCTCTGGAAAATAAAGTTCCAAATGATTCTTGACTCACAACAATTCCTAAAAAGATGTAAATCACTTTCACTTTGCATACCACATCTAATACGAGTCAAAGAAAGATCAGGAATAAAAAAACGAAAGCGTATCATTCGGTACATTCAGGGTACTCTTGCATATGGTTTGCATCTTTATCCATCTTCAGTTACCGATCTCCTGTCATATACTGATGTAGATTGAGGTGGTTGCCCTGACACACGTAGGTCAACATCTGGTTATTGTGTATTTCTGGGGGGATAACTTGCTCTCATGGTCCTCAAAACGCCAACCTACCCTCTCCCGTTCCAGTGCCGAGTACTATGGTATATTGTGACAATGTGAGTGCCATTTATCTGCCAGGTAATCCAGTGCAACATCAGCGCACCAAGCATATTGAGATGGATATTCACTTCGTTCGTGAAAATATTGGGCGAGGACAGGTTCGTGTCCTTATTTGAAGATTTTCGGGACAATCTCACCGTTCGTAAACCTCCCGTTTCAACTGCGGGGGTGTGATAGATTACATAAATATTCTTTAGAATAAAATCAGAATATTTATTAATCTTGTGAATCTTGTAAACATTGTAATTTAGGTTAGAATATATTGTGGTCAATTAGACTCCTTAATTGTAGCACTAATCATAGCCTAAGTTTACGTAGCACAGTTTGTATATTAATCAAGGAAACAGGCCCGGTCCTAGGGGGTAGGCGGGAGGTGCAACCGCCTAGGGCCCAGGGCCAAAAGGGGCCCACAATATAGTTTGTCCTGTATATGCATTACATGGACATGACGGTGCTTCAGCTCAGTTGGTGAAAGCATGTTCGAAATCTTTCATCAGATGGACCTGAGTTCTACTCTGTATTGTTTTTTATTCATTTGCTATTGATTTCCATATTCTGTTTGTTTGTTCATTCAATTTTTTTTTGGGAAATTCTCAATGGTAGCATTATACTTTTGCAAATTCTCAATGGTAACAAAAAATTTACCACTTTCTCTAAAATAGCATTAATAATATATATTTTCTCTAATCTAGCATTATTTCAATAATTTCAACATAATTAACCAATATAATACTGGCTATGGTTAAATATCAACAAAATTAAATAACCCTCATTTTACTAATATTCCCAACCAAAATACTCCTCCAAATTTCGGGTAAGTCCTCTGCCTGCAGCCCCTCATTCTTCCCCTGTATGTTCTTCGTCTTTTCCTCAAACCCACCAAAATAAAACCTCAAATTTGCGTCGACTGAAGTTGAATCGTGATTGTTAAAGCTCAATTTCGCAAAAGATTATTGATTGATTCATTTTCTGTATAGATTATCATCTCGCTTATTTTCGCCCAAATTTGTCGACCTAAGTTATGCTACTTTCAGTCGATTAATTCTTTGTTTGTTCATTCACTCGATTCGATTAGCCTGATGATTTCCAGGTTATGTGCAGGGAACTTAGCCTTGATTGTCCTATGTTCGTATTGGAAATTACTATCAATCTACCCCATTTTAGCTTAATTTTGATGTCAAGTTTTGTTATCAATGGACTTAATATTAATTTCGCCTCTGCCGATAATTTCTTGTCTGTCATTGTTTGACATGATAGTTTTTACTTTTTCTATATTCTAATCCATCTACATTAAAAGTCAATGTAAATGGAAAGTTCAGTTCTCTTTTATTATCCTTTGCTGCTGCTTTTCTTATGTTTGGTTATGTTGGGAAATGATTGATACTGCTGAAGGTACCAAGCTAGATACTCCGTATTAAAACCTTTGATTGTTTTGATTCAGTTGGTCTTTTTATTACTTCCATTTTCTCCCATGGGCAGCCCAAATGTGGATTTCTTCCATCTACAAGCTTTATAACTGATGAAAATACCATCAAGAAGAATGTACGTAACTCTTTTTAAAATGCACCAAGTCCTCAAATTGCAACAACTTAAGGTAGCTCTCAGTTATCGATTAATGTAGCTATTGTAAAATGAGGGTTATTTAGTAATTTTGCTGATACTTAACTATAGCTAGTATTATTTTGGTTAATTAGGTTGAAATTATTGAAATAATGCTAGATTAGATAAAATATATATTATTAATGCTATTTTAGAGAAAGTGATAAAAAATTTGTTACCATTGAGAATTTGCAAAAGTATGATGCTACCATTGAGAATTTCCCTTTTTTTTTTTGGTTACTTATTTTTTTCATATTCGTTAGCTTGTATTTTCCTTATTCATATTTGTTCGTTCCTTTTTTGTTTTTTAACTAACTTCCTTATTCATAGTATTTAATTTGTATACTTCATACAAGATTAAATTCCTCTCTTTTGTATTAGCATTGCCCTTTAATCCTCTGTAGTATATGACATTTAATTTAGGCTTTAGTACACAGTTCTAATTAGCGTAATTATTCGTGGACGAAAAAATACTTATGTGATGGACTATGACTATGAATACATATTAAATAGCTTTAAAAAGTCAAACATCAAATTTTAATGAGGGTAAAATTAATTGATGAGTTTCCTTGCTCAATATAAACCTTTTTCTTAACAAATAATAATCTTTTTATTCATATTGTATCTTGTAACAAAGTAAGTATTTATTTTATTGAAAGATTTAATAATTTTTTTATTGATTTGAAGTTAACGATATATTAGATTGAACAAAAGAAAAATAATACGTCTTCTTTAAATTTTTATTTTTTTAAGGAAAAATACACATAAGTTTGTTAAGTCTTCTTTAATACTACGTATATATATGGTGAAACTATATACGAAGTATTCAAGATAATCTATAAGACGTATCTAAGGAGGGAACCTAATCCCTTATTTCGCCTAGGCCCCCTAAAATGTCAGGAACGGGCCTGCAAGGAAAGCCATGATAATCTTTACGGAAAATAATTCTTTCAATAACTATTGAAATTCAGAAGACCTGCACACAAAAAGATTTGGAATTCTCTAAATAAGAAGTGCCAATTTCGCGGATTCTAAAGTGAATTTACATAATCTAATAACGGTACATCTACATCAAAGTTAATGATTTTCTGTTTTATTGTTCGATCTACCGGACAGTCACAATATATTTTCTCTTCACAATTGAATTTATAGAAAGAAGAGAATGAAGAGACACAATGAAAACTGAACTTTGTGAGGAAGGTGAAGAGAACACGTCGCTTAGAGGGAAAAGGAGAAAAGCAAAAACAAAGAGAGGTCTCCATATAATATGACACGCGGCTTACAAACTCCTTGTTATTAAATAGTAATATAGATTTGAAATTAAAATTATCTATTATATTATACTAAAACAGACACCGGTAATTACACGTGTCACTTCCTGGTGCAATTTTTTTCCGCTAAAATATATTTTGGTTTTTTTACTTTTAAAAAAATTACATTATCTAATTTTAAGAAACTAGATAAAATTGAAATAAAAACATAATTCAATTACCATAAATGATACTACATAATATATTGTTGGAGGAAAAGTGAATCAATATTATTTTTCCTTTATGATATGATTTTATTTTTGTATTATTATAATTTTTTTATCTGACAAAAAATTTAAATATTATTGATGAATGGACTTCTAATGTTAATAATATAATACATGGTAACTACGAATGTTAGTTAAAATAAAAATACATGGTAAGTAGATTAACATTAGAGGTTCATTTATCAAAATCGTACTCAATTCGAACTATATAGGATGCATTTGACTAAATCAATTATGCTCGGGTCTTTTCAAATATTAGTCTTGGGTCACTTATTCGGGTTTAATTATCTTTGTTAGATCGATCTACATACAAGTACACAACTATAATCATTAGCTTCATATTGTAATATGCAAGTTTAGTTCATTTGAATATTTTTTTTAACACAACTTAGAATTTATACTTTTTCATATATCTGTTTTATTTTCACGTTTTCCTAATATCACAAGTTTTTATTTAGTTACTATTAAAATAATAAATTATTTTAGTAATAACCGTGCGTTGCACGGACCCTAAACTAGTAAAATATAAAACAATCCTCATACATCGGATGAAATAAAAACGTTTTGGGCTACAGTCTTTATTGGTAGTGGCCTGGTGGGATACCAGTTACTGGGCTAGTAGTCTAATACAAGGGGGCCTTAGCTCTTGGGCTTCCTACTTTACTAGTGAATTAGTGGTCTGATTCGTTGTTCAATTCCTTTTATATGGCTGATTTTAAGTATCGGCACAAGAATCTGAAGAGGAGACCTTATGAGTAATGATACAACTTCAAAGATTCAAAGGTAGCAAAAGAGGGCACCACGTATGATCGTAGGTCATGCTAAATTCAGATGCCATATTTTCAAATTTTGATATTATTTACTCCGTCATTTTACTTATTAGAATTTATTTTAATTGAATTTATGTTTTGATAAATGAAAATAAGGTAAGCAGAACATGTCCTCATTACTCTGTGATATTTATGTGATTCGGGAAGATATTTCAGAAATTTGAGGTCGCTCCACAAATACGTCATTTATATACAAGAAACAAAAAAATGTAATGCTATAATGAACGTTTTTACTAGACTATCAGCTGATTTGGCCATCATAATTGACGATATAGACCATATAAGAGCTTGTATATTGGTGAGAGTTATCTAACTAGCTCTTCGATCTCTCTCTAACACTATCTCTCTACAAGATACTCTCAAAAACCACCTCTAAAAAACTCTTCACCTATCCTAGTACTCCGTACTACTCTCGCCCCAAGCACGCTTAACTGTGGAGTTCTGATGGGATCCGGTGCGTTAGTGTTGATATGATCGCACCCATTCAACCTCATTTTATATCTACCAAAAAATGTTAATATTGATTAATGATAATTAAGAAATTGATTAATTGTAAAGTATAATTAATTGTGTTGTCTTGATAATTAAACTTTATGTTATCAGAATATCAATCACGAAGTAATTAAATATCAAAAAAAAATCGTTATTGAAGATAAGGCATCGAAAGCACCGTGTACTTCTCGTATTGTATTAGACTTAGGTGATTTTATTTCCAAAACAATGTGAGGAGATGTTATGGGTTAAAAAGTGGAAGGACAATATATTTTGATTGTCAATAAATAGTCTAATGTTAGGCTTGTTAAACAGGGAGGGAGAAAAAAAAATTAATCATTATTGTTAGTTTTTTTCTCCCTTAGAGCATCCCTAATAGTAAGTTAATTTGACAATTAGCTTATTATGTCACATAAGATTACAAGTTATTTTATTGTCTACCTAATTTGTGCCCCAATGGCTAACAATTAGCTTGTTATTTAAATTTGTCCCACTTGTCCACTTGTCAATTAATTATTTGGCAATTTTGAGAGCTAGTTGTCAAGCAAATTAGCTTGTTTAAGCTAATTTGTTATTTTCACTCCAATGGTCTAGCTATTAGCTTGAAACTTTTATTAATTTCAAGCTAGTCACTAACTACGACCATTTGGAATGCTCTAATTTTTCAATTACACTTCCTTGAATTCTCGTGGTGGTGCCTTGATTGCACCTAACAATACCTGCCAAGCTTGCGCATTCTCCCATTTTCGTGAAGGATGTATCACAGTTTAATTTCTACCAGTTTTGAGGAGGAGGAGACCAACCAGAATGGACAGTATTAGTGGCTTGCACATATGTTAGAGAGGTTTCTTGAGGAAAATTCCCAAGCTAAATCTTGGGATTCAAGAAGACATCTATCGGGTAATGTAAAGTGATGGTGGAATACCTTCTCATTCCTTCTTAGCCAAAGTTTGCATAGAGATGATGAGAATATGGTTTGTTAGAGTAGGGAGATATGGCCAGTTTGAGGGTAGACTTATGGGTGAGATTAGCGGAAAGCCATTTGGTAAGAGAGTTTGCATAAAATCATCTGAAACATTATTTCAAATTCCAAACCTCTTTTACTTGAGGGAATCTTCATATTCTCAGAAGTATTAACGCAACTGTCACAAGCATCTGATTGAGTGATATGTCAAATATAACAAAACTTGTGTGGTAATCTTTCGAGAAAAGCCAGCCAAATAAAAACTCTAATTTTAGATAAGGTGCAAATTTATGAGGTACTCCGTAATTATTTTTCCCTACATTAGGTTAACGAATAAGTTTAAAGTTATGAGGTGCAGCTAGCCGTGCATGCTTTGTTTGATAAAGAGAGATTTAGGGGGATTTTAAGGTCTCTAAAAGGGGTGTTTGATAAAAAATAAAAAAAATATAGAAAAGGCTATTAAAAAAAGGAATGAGCTAAAATATTGCATTCTCAAAGTTTCTATAAGGCGTCTCGGACGTTCTTCGCATGTTTGAGCGGATACCCCTTTCAGTCAGTAAGATTGTCAAAAGGCTGAAAAAGCTAATTTCACCAACTTTTACTTAGAGGATTGTTAATGTAACATTGTAAAGATATTTTTGTTCATAATTACTATACTTAACTAACAAAAATAATAAATGCTACGAATAAAAGACACGTTAATTCCATGTAAGACATGGAAGTGGTGCATAAAATTTGCGCCGTGGACATGGGAGCCATGCAAATTCCGTGCGCCACTCCCATGACCACCATGTAAATTCCGTGCGCGGGAATTAAATTTGATATTCAATTTTATTTATTTATTTATTTTTAACGTAAAGTTTATCCGAATTTATATTATAATTTTTTAATTTAATTTTTATTTATTTTAGAAATTATGTTAGTGATTCTAGAAATTTCTAGAAATTATGGAGTGATTTTAGAATTTATTTATTTTAGAAATTATGTTAGATATTAAGTGCAAAGTTAGATTACCGGAGTTCGGCTGAGGTGGTGCCGGCGCAACTGCTAGGCTGCCGGAGGAAGAAGGGAGGGAGGGAGGGAAAGAGCAGAGAAGGAGGAAAGGGTGATGAGGGAGGGGGGGTCAATTTGATTTTAAATGACATGATCGTACTTTCACGTAAAATAATTAGGGCGTTTTTAATCGAATAGTATATGAAAAATTTCGTTGTTGTGGAATAAGAAGCCTTCGTAAAGTGTGTTACGTTGTGCGCGCGCCTTGTTACATATTTTTCCCTCAACATGAAAATGAAATCGTACTGTAAAAATTTGTTACACTAAAATAGGGATACAGAAAGAATGAAACTCCATAAAATGTGAAAAGAGAAAAGGTGGTAGTACGTGTACATAAGCGACATGATTACAACAATTGAGGCACAAGTTGGCAGGTACTGGCTACACTATTATTCGGAATTTCGGAGTAGATGATATACTTGTGTTACATTATTACCAATTTACCATTATTTAAATTTAAATTAGTGTGTGGCGATTCCCAGATTGTTACATTGAATAGTTAATATTTTAGATTTTTCTTGAGCTTAATATTTGTTTGCTGCATCAAGTTCATCTACTACACAAACATACCACGTCGTTTATTATAGGAAATAATTTTTCAATTACACCATCTTACAATTTGTATAATTTTTTTATAGTACGCGGAATAAAGTGATTCAAATTAATATACACCAAATTAAATATATGCAGTCATTCAAGAAATTTATGGTTATGAGACTTATGACATTATGTTTATTCATTGTTGTGCTAATTCTTTAATTATATTTTTCCAAATAAGTCAATAGAAAATAAAATTCACATTAAATTTAGTTTTTTAGACTTCATGTTAACATTCATTTATAAATTAATGTGAATAGATAAATCACAATTGGTGGTTGGTTAAGATGAGAAAGAGAGTTATCATCCACACTTGAAGTCTGGAGTTTGAACCTCATTGTACGTATTAATTTTTGGTTGTCCAAGATATGACATATCATTTGGTGAGTGAATGATGTGGCAAAAAAGGAAGAGTACTACGTGATACATAGACGTTTTTCTTAACGTCTTTTAATATATTTAGTATAGATGATCAAAAGCCACGATTCACTAAATCGTATACAGTGAATTATGGTTTGAATAAAATCAGATTCAAGTACCTACATTATCCAAAAGTGATTCATTTTAGTTACAATATCTTTTAAACCATTGTGTAATCACGACACCAAAGTTAAATTAAAAATGCAAAAAAAAAAAAAAAAAAAAAAAGAAAACGAAAGAAAGCAAATAGGTAGAAAATGTTGAACAAATATTTGTGTCATAGGAAAAGCTAAGAATAGTAAAAAAACAAGAGATAATTTATGCACTGGTATAATATATGGTCCTGTTAGTTGTATTATACAGTCCAGGCAAATTATTACTAGGTCGTACATAATTTAATATAATTAATGAGTCCGTATAAAGAAAGAAGAAAGAAAGAAAAAGTTTGGAAAGTGAAACGTAGTACGTTATTGGGAAAATAAGCAAAGAGTAGTCCCTATCTGGTTTCACATGTCCCGGAGCTCCAAAATGAGAAGACATGGCCATGAGAAATTGAGAATAGACCAAACAAACTACGGCTATGGCCTTTGTTTTGTGTTTGTTGTTTGTTGTTTGTGGGGAGACTCCTACTATTTTAGCTTTGTGTCTTCTTTCCCACCTTTTTTTCTTTCAGATTCTTCCGAGGGGACTACTTTCAAACCCCATCATATTCCACTCTTCTCATAACCAACCCCCCCTTCCCCTTCCTTTTAATACAAGTGGACTATGGTACGGTGTTGTTTTGTTGTTCGTGGATGTTAATCAAAAGGTCTTATGCGCACAAAGTGTACAATAAATTTATTGTACACCAAGATAATTTTAACCTTTTTTTTGTAACTTTAATCTAGTTTTGATTAACTTTTATATTAGTAAAAGAATTTGATAGATAAATATTTTAAAGGCTTAAATGATTAATTTTATACATTATCAGTTATTTTGAAGAAATAAGTTTTACTAAAATGAAAAAATTTATCACTGAAAAATAGATAACTTTTACATATATATGCTTAACTTTTAAGCATTTTGAGTCAACTTTTACTCCGGTATAAAATATTTATTATACACCCATTGTAAATAAGAATTTGTGTAATCACTTTAGTTAGTTAAAGTTGATATTACTTACTTTAGTTGGTTAAAGTTGTAAAAGATGATAGTTCCGTATAAGTATTCATGAATCTTACTTTCTCCGATTTATATGTAAGATAAAACATAATTATGTGGGATCTTGTTAAATCCGTATTAATGTGTATTTTCAAAATAAAACTTTTTATAATTTTTACTTAAAGAGAATTAATGATCAAAGTTATGCATTGGCATGCGTGAAAGTGACAAACGTTGCGAGTAAAAATGAACGGAGAAAGTACTAATAATCGATCTCATAAGGTACGTACGGAGTAGTAGTTTGTATTAAGCGGTTTATCTATAATGTATAGGCAAATTAAACCTTGTTCTCTTAAATAAATACGGTCGGAAAAGACAAGTGTATCCCTTAAATAAATACAGAGGGAGTAGAACTTGGTAATAAGTTGAAGTGATTGTAAGAAAAGAAAATTTGAAGGGATCGTAAAATAAGTACTTGTATGTTCAGTAGTAGGAAAATTATGTGTTACGGTTTATGATGTTGTACAACTTGTACCCATATGGCCGTATCCGTATCATGTCAAGAATGTAGTTCCTTCATTAACTTTTTGTTCAAGAACTTCGTTGTCACTTATTAATTACGGAGTATTTTCAAGTCTTAAGGGGATAGATAACCAATCAATGAATTTTATGGAAGAAAGTTGCACATATTTAAAACGTGTCAGATTTGAACCTTTAACCTTTGCGTCACGCTGGCTCCGATACCATATCAGAGAACCAACTTAACCAAAAGCTTAACCTGATAGTTGAAGTTCCAAGATTAATTTTATACTATATCACTCTATCAAAGCGAAAAATTATGAAAGCCTTCATATACAAGTATACAACTATACAACTGAAAGCCTTCATATACAAGTATACAACTATACAACTGTACAAGTGCGCGCATCACCTCCATTTGAAGATTTTCTCATTCGAAAATGATAAAGGTCGCAACATGCGACCTTTAAGCCGTGTCACAATGATGACATGACATGTTTATGTGTCATGATTTAAATTAAAAACAAAATATTTAACTTATATAACCTATTATACATTTTTCAAAAAAAGGTAGAAAAATCTTAATATTTTAACTTGTTTCCTCCTTTATACCGAATACCTTTATTACATAGTTTCATAGTAAAAATATTGCATTAATAGTAAAAATATTGCATTAATAGTAAAAATATTCTGATGACGCATAGTCTATGTGGCGTCTATATATACCAACTAAACTGCGACACGTAAAATTATGATAACTAAATATTGTCGCAACTTACGACCTTTATCATCACCCTTTTTCATTGCCATTTGAAGATTTTCTTAGAGCATGCACAACTACGGAGTATAAATTATAATAATTTGTTAGTTCATTCCTTTTGCTCTACCGCTTTCCTTTCCTCCACCTCACTTAACTTATGAAAGTCATCACGTTATTTTGGCAACCATCTTCTTGGCCCTCTCTGTCATTATACCCATCATATTTTCTCTCTCTTATATCAAAAATTTGTTTCAAAATGTTTCAATATTTATAACTCTCAAAATAAAATATGACTACACTTAATTAGCCTATTCTCTCTATAATTATTTATAAATTAGCTTACCATTGAAGATGCTCTAAACATCTTTTGAAACCCTCAAGAAAATAATACCAAAGTTGATCACGACGCGGATAGATTCGACTCAAGGTGTGATCGACCTTGCTGATAAATGATAATGATAGATCGAAGTTGCTTAACTCTGGCGTAATTAAAGAAGGTAGCTTGTATACATGCTCAAAATTCCCAAATCAATCAACACAAACTCAACAGTAGAAATAAAGTAAAAAACAGTACATTGGTTTCTTCACTAACAGAGAGCCATGATTTGTCAGACCATCTTGCAATCTTGCATCATCTATCAAATATCTATATATCTGTTTCTCTCTCCTTAATTCTGCGGCCTGTTTGATGGGTGGAGGACCATTGACAGGCAGCCACCCCCCCCTTCATCCCCTCAAAGATCGATTATAATTTATATTCATACCATCCATCACTTCAAAACAAAAATTACTGCTGCAAGTTGCAACCCACACTCCCCTGAATTACTACTTTACTGATCATTACAAGCACCACTTTGTCATCAGTATTCAGTACATACTGTTGTAAATATCCATCCTCCACCCTTTTCTACCCTAAATTATACACTAAAATAGGAACTACTCCCTCCGTTTCTTTTTGTTGTATCCGTTTCCATTTTAAGCGTTTCATATTGTTGTATCCATTTAGAATCTATTCTATTTTTGGACATACATTTTATCCTAAAATACCCTTACATTTCTATCTAATTACCAAAATACATAAAGATTCTACCCATATTCCCACCTAATTTTCCCCACCCATAATATTTAATTCTTTTCCCTTCCCCATATACCCACTCTCTCACCTCCTTTATCACCCATCATTATCACTCCTCTCTCTTACCTTATTTCTTTATTATTTTTTCACTCCTTTATTTATTATAATCTCTTACACCCAATCATTTTTCTTACACCCAATCATTACACTTATACCCATATAAACCAATATTCCAATTTTCTTAAAAACCACACCAAATTCCAAATGGATACATCAAAAAGAAATGGAGGGAGTACTTTTTTAACAAAACCTGCCATAAACGCAAAGGATCCCAACCCGAGTACTCCTAGCATTTTTCACTTGCTTCCTTTTATTCTTTCATTGATGCATGCCATTATCATACAGACTTCAAGGGGGTTTGTAAGTTTGTAACCCGTAATATGCTTCAAGGCATATTGTGTGTATTTGTGTTAATTTGTACTTCCCGCGCTAGTTATGTTACAAATATAATGTACTTGAAATAAGAGCGGAGCATTTGCAAAAGATACGTGCAATAAACTAGAAATTTAAGAGAACACATACGATGAATATACATAAACATAATTGTAGTAATATATCATTATAACCGTTTAATACATACAATTCACGGATAGTAGAAAGTTAGACGATTACATACAACCACGACCGCCTACAATAATAACCATTAGTTTTCATCTTCTTTAGAGATAGAGATAGCAACATCAGGATCAGGAGATTCAAAAAGAAGATCCAAAAGTTGTAGCCAAATAAACACTTGCAACATTCCCATCACCTTTTTAACACTCGATCGATCTTCACGCAAACGTTTCATATGGTCAGTTACTAATAATTTGAGATATTTTTAACCCCATCCCAATACTACTACAGTACTATTCCACTATATAGTTATAGGAATTAGGAAGGGACCCGACGCAAAACGAAGATTCTTCTTCTTCTTCTTCTTCTTCTTCTTCTTCTTCTTCTTCACTCCGCCATTTTAGCTACTTTTCTCCTTCCAAATCAGCACCAAAAAGTTTATATATAATATTTTTTTTTAATAAAGTTGATCATCTTTACATAATAGCCACTTCAGTCTGCAAAGGGGTGGTGGTGTTGAACCCCACCTGTGTTGATGGTTGCTGCTCTACCTCCCACATTGCCTTGGTTATAACTCCTTTCACTGCCTCATACTCCTATTATTCATAAATAAAATATTAAAAAAAAACAATTAACAACAATTAGTGTAATCATCATCATTTTCAATTTTCATCATTATAGATATAAAACTTTATATTATCAAATAAAATATCATTTCATAGCAATTATCAATGCTTGTTACAAGATTTCCACTAATATGGTGATGGTGATTACACATCAAGGTTCGTTATATTTAGTGGTAATCCCAATAATCTTTATCCTTTTGTAGGAATGACCCTTTTTCCACAAGAAATTTTTAAAAAAAAAATTGACAAAATATCACTCTTCTTTCATTATCATTTATCAATAAAGGGTGATCCAAGTAAATAGTTAAAATCTTGTGGAGTACTAAAACTATTATTATAATAAATAAATAAATAAAGGTTATTTTTTCAAAGTCAAGCACAACAAAGGACGATCCAAGTGCATAGTGCAAAATCTTGACTTGAAAGCAATTAGAATATTGTTGGTGCTTGACTAAGCTGAAATTAACAAATTATATCCATTTTTTTAATTAATAAAAGAATCATCACAAAATTAAAAAAAAAAAACCAGTTTATCATAACTAGTCCGTACTTCCTTCCTCCAGATGAAGTTGTTATATTGTCATTTAATTTCACTATCAACATGACACTTAATTCCGGAAAGAGACGGAACAATGGTGAAAATTGGTAAGGACCCACCTCAAGCTTCTGAACAAGCTCTTTAGCAGTGGGGGCAGACACAAAAATGTGGCGCTGGGAAGGACGAATGAAACCATCTTCAACTGCTTGATCAATGAATGTGAGCAATGAGTCGTAATATCCAGCCACATTTAGCAAACCAACCTGACCATTTTAATCATTTAACAATCATCAATTTCTTTAATTTCATTTGAGAGTAACATAAATTTAAATTGACCATTTCATCAAATATTGCATGCAATTTACATACAGGTTTGTCATGAATTCCCAGCTGTGCCCATGCTATCACTTCCAGCAATTCTTCCAATGTTCCATACCCACCTGATAATTTTATATTCAACCACATATTATTTACTTATTTAGTAGTTAAGTTACCACTTACAAGTTCAAATTACACCATCAACGTGACAATTTTGTTTCCAAGTAAGAATGAGGGGGGAGAAAATGGGACCTGGAAGAGCAATAAAACAATCAGAGTGGCGGGCCATTTCAGCTTTTCTTTGGTGCATATTTGCAACTGGTCTCAATTCTCCAACTGTTTCTCCAGTAAGCTATAGCATATTTCCAAAACACACAAACATTCTCTTATTGTAAATTTTTTTACATTAATTCAAATATTCCCATTGTTACATAAATTTTACAGAAAAATGCCAAATTTATCTTACCTCTTTTCCCATTAAAGTCTTTGGCATGATTCTGTTCATCCAGAAACACATTACTTAGAAATAATTAATTAGACAACAAAAAATTATAATAAAGGAGGGATTTTTAGGTTAAAATTCATACCCAATAACACGACCACCACCTTGATGAACAGTTTGAGAGACCAAACCCATGAGCCCAATACTCCCACCTCCATAAACAAGATCCAACTTTTTCGCAACCTTCCAGACCAAGATAGAAAATTAACACAAAAATCCAGAAAAATTTAGAAGAAGTTAAAGAGTAATTACTAATTAGTAGTAAATTATACCAGTTCTTGGCCTAATTCAATGGCGGCTTCCCTGTAAGAATCTCTTTTACCAGTGCTACTTCCACAGAAAACACAAACACTCTTGAATCTTGAAGAAGAAGCTTCTCCTTCCACAATTGTTGTTTTTGTTGCCTCCATATTTTTCTCTGAACACATTTTTTTACTATTTTGTTAATTGTATTTTTATTTTATTTTAATAAAGGGGGACAAATGGTCGGTCCACTATATATAGAGAAAGAGAGAGGAGATAGAATGAATGCGAAAGGGCATAGGCTAAATAAAAATTACTCGTAATTAATTTAGGGAGTACTATGTCTTTGTTAAAAAATTTATTCAACTAAAACAAATACTCTCTCCGTTTTTTTAATTCTTTACGATTTGTGTGTGTCCTAAACTATGCTTTACATTTTCTTTTATGCTCCGTATTATTATTATCACATAGAAATGTTTTGATATCAATTTCAAAATTTATGTCCAATAATTATTTTAACTAATTAAATGTATTGGTTATTTAATCTCACACACTTTTTCATTGGGACATTAAAATTTTCTTATTTTTCAATATTAGATTTTTGATAAAAGTGAAAACATAAAAATAAACGTAATTTGCCTTATTTTTTTAAAAAAAGGTAAAAAAATATTAATGTACACTAATTGGTCGTTAATAAACATACAACAGACCAAACGTAAAGAAAAAAAAAGGAAAAAAGGTGTTATAATAACATAATTATATATAAAAAAAAAGGTGGTGTATATTTAATTTGTTTTGGGGACCGAGGCAAAATGTGGAGCCTCCTTTTCTTTGGAGGAATAGTATCAAGAGTGAGTGTCAAATATTGAAATGGGGTTGAGGAGGACAAAAAGGAAGGAAAAGGCTAGGGATACACATGGTGTACAAAAGCATCTTACACACCACCACTTATATCTAGACACCTCATATATTCCATTGAAAAAAGGGGGGGAAACAAAAACTAAAACAGAGATTTTAGGCGGTATTGTTTTTCACTGTTTTGCGCCATAACACCCTTGTTCAGCGGGAAATTTTGGTTGAGCGCCAACATCACCTTCAAGGCTTTCATCTTCTACATATTATTTTCTGCCATTAATAACCAGAAAACCTTCAATTTCTGACATTAAAGGTTTTGTTTTTTTTTTACAAATTTTTTATTCCATCCTCCATTTACACAAATAATTCGTGGGATGATTTTCGAATTGAATGAGTTCGTGTGTTTAAACAACGGTTCTCCTTTACTCTGCCCCTCTCACCTCTTCTTCAAAACTCCGTTCCTAGGTAAGGATTAATCGTTGGCTCCCCTCTCCCACTCGCAACTTCTCAATTTTCCAAGTTTCCCCAAATGTTCTGCTTCAATTTTTTCTCAAATTGGACTCGAATTTATTTAATTAGGGATTCATTTTTTCCAATTATCTTCTAATTTTACTCACAAATCTTCTTTCAAACCTTGAAATCAAATAATTTTTTATTTTTGAGTTTTCCCCCAAATTCTAGGGTTCTTCGTTCTTCGGCGTTTTGATCGAAAGATTGACCGGATTTTAATCGGGGGTTGATCGGTGGTTTGGTTGCGATTCTTGGGTTTGTTGTTTGGAGCAAGGAATACTCATTCCACAATCGGCAATTCACCTTTTCCCCTCCGAAGTTCATTGTCGTCCGAGCGATGGCGGACCACAGAGGCGGCAATCTGGAACCTCAAATTGATAGATTCGGTTTGATTTCTTGATCTTCTTGATTAATTCATTTGTTTACAATTTGCTACTTGATGATTGTTGGAGAATTTTTGGGCGATTTTATTACAATTTTCTGTTTGATGACTGTTGAAAATCGGCCGAAAAATAGTTTTTTGAAGTAGTTGATGTTATTAAGACTAGTCACTGGAAGAATGCGTTGACACAAATTCATAGGGGACAAGGTGATCTTGAGGTTAAGGTTACCCCAAATGAGATTTTCGATGGAACTGGTAAAATAGGAGTTCAGTTATCTCCTAATGTTAGTACTAGAGAAGGTTCGGATGTCAGCTAGAAGCTCTGGTTCCTTACTCAATAATGGCCATTATCCAATTACTGGGCAAGGTTTTTTTTTCCTGTAATTTATGTTTCACTTGAGATTTACATTTTTGTTCTGTGTGTTTTGTATGTTTTTGGGTGTCAATTATTTATTTATGGAGTACTGCAATTGTTGGGTCCGTTTTAGATTCCAGCGCAATTTGTAGATTCATGCATTAGACAGCAACAGAAACTATTCAAGTGCCAACATATAAAAACATCATGAGGTATCTGTCAGAGGGACAATAAGATCTTCCAAACAAATATCATACGGAAAGAGCATGCATTCAAGAAATAGATGAAGATAGCATATAAGTGTGCACTGAAAATATGTAAACGTGGTAAATTGTTGTCAACAAGTCCTTCGTAGACTTAGCTTCAAACACTATACTATGCTTCTGTGTTTCTGCAGGTTGTGCTGCAGATGATTCTGATGTGTTAACAACAATTAGATTGGTTGTAGGTATTGGTTAGGTTATTGTTGGTTCTGGGGCCTGTGATATTTTGTTTGATACGGAGTATTTATACACCGCCTGGAGGTTCAATCAGTAGAGCCTAGGCAACGTCAGGGGTCTGCTCAGGTTGACTTTTGTTGAAACGTTGCCTGATCATGTCTGTTCCGATTTGTGTTACTGCTATGGTGTTGGTCCAGTCTGGAAGGGTTGATTCTTTCAGCTACTGATGCTTCACGATCGTACTTTCAAATGGAGTGTTTTTTTATCATTCAGGTCAACTTTTGACTAGAGTTGACTTCTTTTTTAGTTTGCGTTTTTTGATTTTGTTGAACTTTCTTATATATATATTAAAGAGAGATTAAATTAATCTCGATTATTGTTGTTGTTGGGGCGACGACTAAAGACTTATTAAGCATAGTAATTTCCGACGACTAAGGTGATTGAACGACAAAGCATTGAATATCGGAGCTTTGGTCAGGTTGCAATTGAGAAATCCGAAATTCGAAATTATAAACTAAAAATGTAATCCCAATTGAAATCAGATTTAATAAATTAACATTCAACCATTTTATGGGATCATATTTTAGTCATAAAAATATCAAAATATTGGATGTACATTTTTTCAACCTTAACATGGATTTTTGGCAACTCTTTGCTCTTATGGAGTTATGGGGACTATCGGAAATTTTTTTCCTCAAATGATCCCATAAAAAGATGTAATACATAAATAAAGGAAGTATGATTCTGCATTTCTATATCCAAGCTCAACTTTTCGGCAAGATTTTTTTCTTACCGTAGATTTAATACATAAACAAAACAAAAAATTAACTTTTCGATATGCCAAGCTTACATAAACAAAATGTTTATTGATCTCCAAATAATTTTTTTATTACCATATGTCTAAACATGTTCAATAGTAACGATATCCAAAATCAATAACTTTTTACGTTGTAAATTAATTATTTAGATCACAACTTTGAAAAGATAGATTCAATTACTAATTAAGCTTGGTTACGTTTACACGAAATCGTTTAACTTTTGTACAAATTCAGTTATATTTGTTTCTGAAAAGCTAATCCTCCTCTTTGCAGCTAAGAGTTGAGGATATTTCACTCTGAGGAGTAAAATAGAGTAAGTTGCTTGATCCCAAAAGAAAGGCCAATAGTGGTTTTATAGGGCCTTAGCGATGTCGCTTTTAAGATGGACAAAGGGCATAATGAGACTCAAAATATGTTATAGCTTGCTGTCAAAGAAATAATGAATACAACCAGGAGGACAATTTTTTGTATTGGCTGGAGAAAGATTATATCAATCCATTTGAGCAAAAATGGTGCTTAGATATGGAGTAGTCTTCACTTTTAAAGATTATATCAGGCCACCACCAAATTGAAAAAATTAGTTGCAACAAAACTGTATTTAATTTCACTACGATTATAGAGGATGATTTCACTTTTAAAGAAATCATAACATAAAAATCTCAAACTCAACTGAAGTAGATTAAAACAAATTTATTTCCAAGGAGTAATGTGTCGATACCCCGTTGTCACAATAATCACTGCTACACTGCTTTAACATCTACTCTAACTACGCTCACCCGTGTTCGATTCCTAACAAGAGGCCGAAAATAAAAATTTAAAAGTGTAAATAAACATTTTATTGGATCATATTTTAGTCATAAAAATATCAAAATATTGGATGTACATTTTTTCAACCTTAACATGGATTTTTTGGCAACTCTTTGCTCTTATGGAGTTTTGGGGACTATCGGATTTTTTTCCCTCAATATAAAAAAGGGGTTTATTGGTGATATAAGATTGGTTTTTTCTTATAATAAATATTACATATTTTTATGGTTACACAAGCGATTATAATAAAACATAACGATACCAGAAAACAGCTAACAACCTCCAAATAAGATTTTTTTCTTACCGTATGTTTGGACCTGTATAATATTTACGATCTCCAAAAATAATGACCTCGTATGTTGTAGATAAATGGTTTAGGTTGTAACTTTGAAAAGTAAGGTTACATGTTGATTGTTTTTTGTTAACCTTGATTATGATTATTCGGGATCATTTTACATTTAAAGAAATAAAATTTAAATAAAATCAAACTCGACTAAAATAGATGTGTAACTCCTAATATTTTTAAAATAACCTAAATTGTTCATATCCTTTATAATACAAAATAGTTTCGCTACCACCAAGATTGAAAAAGTTAGCTGCAAAACATTGTGTTAACTTTGACTACCATTATATGAGATTATTTTACCTTTAAAGGAATCATAATTAGAAAATATCTCAAACTCAACAAAATTAGATTAAAACAATTTCATTTCCAAAGATTAACGTGCTGATATCCCTTATCACAATGGTCATTGTTACGCTGCTTTAACTTCTGCTTTAATTTTGCACCTGTGTTCGATTCCTAACAAGAGCCCACAAATTTTTTAATTTAAGTATTAACAACCGTTTTATGGGATCATTTTAATCATGAAAAGATCAAAATTTGGATGTTTTTTTCACCTTTAACTATGATTTTTTGGCTACTCGTTGCCTTTATGGGGACTATCAGATAATTATTTGTCCTCATTATAAAAAAGATGTTGGTTGTTGGAAATATAAAACTGGATTTATCATTTAATTATGTGTTTACATATTTTTATGATTAAACTAGGGGTTACAATAAGTTTAATGATACCAGAAAATATTTACCGATCTCCAATTTTTTTTTTTTTATTACTGTATGTGTAAACATGTAAAATAGTAACGATATCCAAAAAAATCAACTTCGTACATTGTAAATAAATTCTTTTGATCATAACTTCGAAGAGTTAGTTTTTAATTACTAAGTTTAGCTACGATTACACATGATCATATGTTTTTTGTCATCCTGGTCAACTTTTGACTAGAGTTGACTTATTTTTTAGTTTGCGTTTTTTTGGTTACGTTGATCTTTATTTTGTGTTGGATTGTAGGTTTTACTTTTGGGTCTTGTATACAAGTGAATTTTGAATTGAGAAATATAACTTTTTTAGTCTCATACGAAGTATGTATTATAAGCATACTTTTATATATGTGTAATTGTTTATGTATCAATATATAAGAGCGATTAAATTAATCTCGTTTGTTATTGTTGTTGGGGCGGCGACTAAAGCATAGTAATTTCCGACGACTAAGGTGATTGAACGACAAAGAATTGAACAACGGAGCTTTGGTCGGGTTGCAGTTGAGAATTCCGAATTAAATTCGAAATTGTAAACTAGAAATGTAATCCCATGTGAAATCAGATTTAATAAGTTAACAATCTTTAGTCTCAATTGAAATTCAGTACATCATAAAAAAATATTAAATGCCAAAAAAAATTAAAAAAAATATGATAACAATTTCTTTTTAAATTACACTTTTGGAGGATCGAACAATAACCTTAGTGGTAGGATGATCAAGTAACTAGTTTAGCGGGGGTGTAATTTTACCTTTAAATAAAATCAAACTCAACTGAAATAGATGTATTACTCCTAACATTTTTATAATAACCTAAATCATTCACATCGTTTATAATACAAATAAATTTGCCACCACCAAATTGAAAAATTTAGCTGCAACAAAACTTTATTTAATTTCCCTGTTACTATAGAAGATCATTTCACTTTTAAAGAAATCATGACATAAAAATCTCAAACTCGACTAAAGTAGAATAAAAGAATTTTCTTTCTAAGGATTGATGTGCTGATACCCCCTTGTGGCAATGTCACTGCTACACTGCTTTAACATGTGTTCGATTCCTACCAAGAGCCCAAAAATAATTTGTTTAAAGTGTAAAAAACATTTTATGGGATCATATTTTAGTCATACAAAAATCAAAATATTGGATATACATTTTTTTTCAACCTGAACATGGATATTTTGGCAACTAGATGCTCTTATGGGGACTATCAGATAATTTATCGTCCTCAATATAAAAAAGGGTTTATTGGTGAAATAAGATTGGTTTTTCCTTATATTAAATATTACATATTTAATGTTATGGTCATACAAGAGCTTATAATAAAACATAACGATACCAGAAAATAGCTAACGATCTCCAAAAAAGATTTGTTCTTACCGTATGTTTGGACTTGTATAATATTTTGAAAAATGACTTTGTATGTTGTAGATAGATTGTTTAGGTGTAACTTTGAAAAGTTAGGTTACATGTTGATTTTTTTTTATTAACCTTGATTACCATTATTCGAGATCATTTTATATTTAAAGAAATTAAATTTTAAATAAAATCAAACTCAACTAAAATAGATATGTAACTCCTAACATTTTTATAATAACCTAAATTGTTCATATCTTTGATAATACAAAATAGTTTTGCCACCACCAAGATTGGAAAAGTACGCTAACGCAACACATTGTATTAACTTTGACTACCCTTATACAAGATTATTTCACATTTAAAAGAATCATAATTAAAAAAAATCCCAAACTCAACAAAATTAGATTAAAACAATTTAATTTCCAAAGATTGATCTGCTGATACCCCTTATCACAATGGTCACTGCTACGTTGTTTTAACATATACTTTAATTGTGCACCCGTGTTCATTTCCTAACAAGAGCCCACAAATAATTTTATTTAAGTATTAACAACTCTTTTATATGATCATTTTAATCATGAAAATATCAAATTTTGATTTTTTTTCCCCACCTTTTAACTATGATTTTGTGGCTACTCGTTGTCTTTATGGGGACTATTAGATAATTATTTATCCTCATTATCAAAAAAATGTTGGTTGTTGAAAATATAAATTTGGTTTTATTGTTTAATTATGTATTATATATTTTTATGATTACACATGATCATTTAAATTTTGAAGAAATTAAATTTAACCAAACTCAAGTAAAATAGATCTTTAATTTCTAACATTTTCATAAATATCTACGTAGTTTGCTTCTTGTTATAATAAAAAGCTACGACCACCACCAAGATTTTGACATACAATTTGAAATTTTGACATACCATTTTATGAGATAATTTAAGTCATGAAAAGTTCAAATATTGGATGTTTTCACATTATTTATGATTTTTTGGCTACTCGTTGCCTTTATCGAAACTATCAGATAATTAATTGTCCTCATTATAAAAAAAAAAAGAGTTGGTTGTTGGAAATATAATTCTTTTATTTTTTATTATGTACTATATATTTTATGATTACACAAGGACACACAATAAGCTTAACGATACTAGAAAATATTTACCGATCTCCAAATGAATTTCTTTATTACCGTATGTCTAAACCTGTTAAATAGTAATGATATCCAAAAATAATACTCCCTCTGTCCCTTAATACCCGACTTGTTTTGACCGGACACGCTTGCCGATGCACAACTTTGACCACCAATTTCTTTAACTATATATTATAAAATTTATAAAAATATTAATATTTTGAAAATATACATTTAGATGAAGCCAACAATATATTATATACTAACATTTATTTTCATATACTGGAAATAAAATAGGGTCAAAGCGAATTACGTGAATAGTGCAAAAAGTCAAAACATGTCAAGTATTAAGGGACGGAGGGAGTAACTCTTACGTTGTAATAAATTGTTTAGATTTCAATAACTTCAAAGAGCTAGATTTAAATAACTAACTAAGTTTGACTACGTTTACACGAGATCATTTAACTTTGGAAGAAATTAAATTTAAATAAAACCAAACTCAAGTAAAACAGATACGTAATTTCTAACATTTTCATAAACATCTAAGTTGTTTGTTTCTTGTTATAACGCAAAATGACGACCCACCACCAAAATTGGAAAACACAATGTATTATAACTTTATCTATGATTAAAAGGATCATTCGACCTTTTAAAAAAATCACATTCAGAATTCTCAACCTCGGTAAAATTAGACAAAAATAATTTTGTTTGCAATGACTTACGTGCTGATACCCCTTACTACAATGGTCACTACTCTACTGATATAACATATACTCTAAGTGTGTGTGCCAGTGTTCGATTCTTGTCAAGAGCAAATAAAACAAATTTTTAATTGTGACAAACCATTTTTATGGGATCATTTTGGTCATGAAAAGATCAAATTGTTGATGTTTTTCTTCACCTTTAACTATGCTTTTTTAAGTTTAAAGATATGAGTATCAGTACATGTTTTTTCTTTCATTATCCATCGACGAATCATATGAGTACATGCATTTTTTTTTCAAGACATAACAAAAAGTTTTCTGATGAAGCTACACATGATAATTAAACTCAAAGTCTAAATTTCATTGTTTACAACAAATATATTTTTTGAAAAATCATTATATTATTCATAATATCTGAAACTTAAACTACATCTAAGAGTTTATGATATGCAAAAGATTGGTCGTTTCACACATCTGTCATTACAGTCCACATCATATATTGTCGAAATAGCATATCGTTACTCCCTAATAACTGGATGAAAAGATAAAGAAAATTGGATAAAATTTATGAATAAACTTACAAATGATCCCATAAAAAGATTCAATACATAAAAAAAGGAAGTATTGTTTATTATGATTCCGTAAATACTAAAAAGAAATCATAAAAACAATAATAATATAAAACAACAATTGCCCAGGAAAAAAAAAGATGCACATATAAAGGATCGAACGCAGGTCTAGGGGCAGTGTAAAGATGATCATATAAACTTCGGTGTAACCAGTTTGGCAAGGGGTATCAGCACATCCATTTGTGCTAGAAAATATATAATATATTTGAGATTTTGAGAATATAGATAAGGTTTTATAAGCAGCGAATGTTTAGATTTCATAATACATAAAATGATCCCATGTATTAAAATACATACTTATAAAATTTAATTTTCATTGACAAAACATACGGAGTACTTCCTAGTAAAAATATAATAAAAAAAGCTTTTTTGCCAATAACCCCTTATTGAATTAGGACCGAATATTGTATTATTATCTACGATTAAAAAGGATGATTTCACCTTTAAAGAAATCTTATTCGGAATTCTCAAACTCCGTAAAATTATATTAAAAAATTTCGTTTGAAATGACATATGTGCTGATCCCTCTTGCTAAGGGGGTCACTACTACATTGCTATAACATCTACTCGATCTAACTGCGAGAACTCGTGCTTGATTCTTGACTAGAGAAAAAATAACCAAATTTTTAAATGTGACAAACTAAATTATGGGATTATTTTAGTAAATAAAACATCAAACTTAATATTGAATATTTTTTTCAACTTTAACTATGATTTTTTGGTAAATCGTTATCTTTATGGGGATTATCTGATAATTAGTTTACCTCATTATCAAAAAAGAGTTGGTTGTTAAAAATATAATTTATTTTTTAAAAATTATATACTACATATTTTTCTGATTACACAAAGGCTTACAATAAAACTTAAAGATACCAGAAAATGTTTACCAATCTCCAAATGAAATTTTTATTACGTATGTCTAAACCTGTAAAATAGTAACGTTATCAAAAAATATAACTCCGTACGTTGTAAATGAATTGTTTAGATCAAACTTCGAAGAGTTAGCCTTTAATTACTAAGTTTGGCTAAGATTACACAAGATTATATAACTTTTGAAGAAATTAAATTTAAATAAAAATAAACTCAAGTAAAATATATAGATGTGTAACTCTTAACATTTTCATAAACATCTACTGAGTAAGTTGTTTACTTCTTGTTATAATACAAAATTATGACCCACCACCAAAATTAGAAAAAATAGCTAGAACACATGAATGTGTTATAATATTATCTACGATTATAAAGGATCATTTCACCTTTACATAAATCATATTTAGAATTCTCAAACTTGGTAAAATGATCAAAAGATTTATGTTTGCAATGGCTTACGTGCTGATACCCCTTGTTACAATGGTCACTACTAAGCTGTTACAACATCTACTCTAACTGCGCAAACCTGTGTTCGATTCTTCTCAGGAGGATAAGTAACCAAATTTTTAATTGCGGATCAAAACCATTTTACGGGATCATTTTAGTCATGAAAAGATCAAAATATTAGATAATTTTTTGGTTACTCGTTTCCTTTATGGAGAATGCACTTATTGCTTTTATGGGGAATTAAAGATAATTAATTGCTGATTGTGTTGGGAACTTAAAACAAATTTGAAATTCAAAATTAAAATTTCAAAACACATTTCAAATTTCAGTTTGAAATTTTCAAAAGAGATAGAATCTTCTAAAATTGAGGTGGCATATTATAAGTGGTGGTGTGCAAGATGCTCTTGCACGAGGAAGTAAAAATCCCATGCTGTGATGTATCACCAAAAACATAACACCAACAAAGAGACAAAATAGAGAAAAGACAAAACTGCTTGCTGTCATATGTTTTTGGACCGATTATGGATCGAACAAATGTTGTAATGGTACAAAAAATGAAATGAAATGGTATTTTTTAAGTAAGAATGGCATTTTGTAAAAAACAAATGGTGTTTTGTTAAAAAGTGGTACTTGTTTTTTAAAGAATGTTACATTTTAAAAGAAAATGGTACTTGTTTTTTAAAGAATGGTACATTGTAAAAGAGAAATGGTACTTCATATCACTTTCTTTCTCCTCTTTTTCTGTCATTCTCTTCTCTTTTATTTATTAATTTTGTCTTTTTCCTATTGTCCTACTCATTTTGTCATATTCCTAATTTGTTTGATATTGGTGTAAATTTACGAAAATACCCCTGTGAGGTATTATGAAATACCTCACAGACTGCCGCTACGCCAACCTCGCTCTTGCACACCTTATGTACCTCTATCATCATCCCAAAAAGGAAGGATTGGCTTCTTCTTTGCTCTCTTTGCTTCTCCCGGTCCCTCCACGTGTCCCTATTTGCATGTTTTTGGAAATTTTCAAGTTTTTTTTTGTTTTTGATTGATGAACTTGAAAATATCTTATTTTATTAATTTGTCGGAGAATACTACTCCGTAGTATTTTATGCACGCTGCGCGTGAGAAAGTATTAGAAAACTTAAATTGTGTTTGTTACTAGGGATGGAAATATCCAGTGGATGATCCATTAACCCGGTCACCCGCTATAATTAAATGGGTGAAAACCCGAATTAAATGGGTGAAAACCCGAATTAAATGGATGAAAAGCGGGTGATGGGTGAAGCGGGTGATGGGTGCGGGTCGGATGCGGGTGATGTTTTTTTATCCATCACCCTATCCATCACCCGTTTATCACCCGATCCGTCACCCATTTATTTTAAATATATTATTTATATTAATATTTAAACATAAAGTGTGTATAAATCCATTATGTATTAAAGTTAGTGCTTATTTAATTTTCTTTTTTGGTTATAAGTAATGCGTGATAAGAACTAATTATATGTTTTGGAAATAAGTGAAGGTATGTAACCTTTTTCTTTTCGTTAATTACTATGCATATTATTAGATGGTGAATTTTTAATAGTTAATAATTTTCACCCGATCCACCCTGTTCACCCGCGGGTGATGGATGGACGGAATGCGGGTGATGAGTAAAGCGGGTGACGGATGGACCGGGTGGAGCGGATGGAAGCGGGTGATGGATGCGGGTGATGCTCCACCCGACCCAAATCCCACCAATTTCCATCCCTATTTGTTACAACTAACATATCATTACAAAAAAAAAAAAAAATCAAAATCTTACTGAAGTAAAATAATTAAACATATAAAATACTTTTGATCGCAATTTATTTGCTTAACCACATGCACTCCGCTGCCCAATTAACGAATTCATATTTTGGGAAAAGCTTATAATTCGGATTACATTATGCAAGATTATACTTTGTTGGTACAATTGTGTCATAAAATATCAAAATGCAGTAGTCGATTAGGCTAAAACTTTAATCAAAATACAAATTGGCAAATCATACCATGTTCCAAATTAACATGGAATAATTGCAAATCATAAGATATTTCATTCTTTAAATATCGTATAAAGTATCAAATGGAAAAAACACTATGGGATGGAGGGAGTACTAACTTAATTTTCAATCTCAAGATCGACTTCTTGTTTTCAAATTTAGAAATAAGTACTTCCTACATTTTTTAATACTGGCAACGTTTGGATATTCTAAGCATTCCTACTCGTGGGGGAATATTATTCACTATGCTTACGATATAGGATTCGTGCATTATTCATGTATTCTATTTTGACTATTATTGGTGATTTATATGTAAGATAAAACATAGTCGTGGGGGATTTTGTTAGATTCGCCTCAATGTATTTTCAAAACATCAACTTTTTATAATTTTTTCTTAGAAAATAAGATATTAATGATCAAAGTTGTGAATTGACATGCATAAAGTGAACAATGTTACAAGTAAAATTAAACATGAGGAAAAATATAATTATAGAGTTGTTTTTATGAAACTACCAAATGGTATGGCAAGGTTTCTTTTAAAATGATGTTGAAATTTGGTGACCGGTGTTTATACTTTGCTTCAGATCATTGGGTGCTAATGCTATATATTGTGTTTGGACTTTTATGTTTGAGCTAGTTTTATTTCACATGTAAACTCGATCCAATGTTAAGAGCATCATCAACCATAAACTAAAAGTTTAGTCGTTTATGTCTCTATCTCACACTCTTTCTTACTTCTCCACATTGCTCATTTAGTTCACGGCATGATTTTTTATGTACCAAATCCCACCCCACGTCAATTTATTTGCTTTAGTTCATGGTTCGCAATACTCCGAATGCCAATAATATGAGTTTTAGGTCTTAATTAAATTTGAAGACGGTTAGAGTTTAATTAAGTAACTTGTTTTTATTTGTAGTATTTCATATTTGATATTATATCAGCCAGGATAGCTACGTAAGTAGTATGTCAATAGTAAATTAGTTCATCCAAAGTTTAGACAATTGTGAAGTAAATAGAACCGCCTTCACTTTCTTAACATAAAAACGTACTACTTTATTTTTAAAAAGATTTTTACACTTACTATTTGTATGGACTCCGGTGTAATGTTTGACCGTTAATATATCCAATTTTTGTGTGAAAAACTTATAAATAATTGATATTTATAAATATATTTTGAGAATAGTCTAACAAGATATCTCATGATAATTTTTTTATAGATATAATAGTGAGAATTTATGGTCAATGTTTTGATTGCTGGACACATTTTTCAAAGCGTAAATAACTTAATGAAACGGAATAGTAAATAACATTACATTATGAGACAAAATTGAATCAGTCCATACAGCTGTAACACTTGTTATAAACTTGATCATGATATTGGAATTGGACAAATGAGAATCTAATAAAATACGTAGTAACAATTTGGATTGACAAGATTAATTAATATCCAATTTGTGATTTGTTGTTGACGCCTTAAGTAGTTAAGTACTTATACAAATTGTACGTAATCAAAAATCTTATTAATTGTTTAATTAATTGACAGCAACCAACTGGCTGGTCCAATAATCTAATTATTATTATAGTTGCCATCAAATATATTTGCCAAGATCATAATTTAACATTTGTTTTAGTAAACTCCAACATGTATTTGTAGAGTATGCATGTCAGTATGTCACACACGCATTGAACAACATATGTACATTTCATGATCAAACCATATCTCTTTGGGCTACTAGTATTTGTTTATCTTTAGTAAGACTCCACCATGTCGATCTCGATATTCTTTTGGCAAATACTGAATCTGATACTTTAGTCTCGTTTACCAGTCGGGGAACATATTAGTAGATTGTTTTTATATTGGAGATATGGTTTATTTAATACTAGTCTTATATGTACGCAATGCGTGCGAATATAAGAAATAGATTTGTGGTATTACATTTAAATCTTAAATAACAATGTTAAAAATCTATTACTATATACTAAAAGAGACATCAGGAATGACACGTGTCAATTCCTGGTGCGATTTTTTCCCGCCAAAAATCCTTTCCTAAAAAAAATATTTACTTTATTCTATTTTTATTTTCTCTCCTTTTATATAAATGTTTATAAATAGAAAAAATTATAAGATTATTAAATATGACATTATTACACAATTTTGGTAATATTTAGTCAGATCTTCATATCAATAATAATATTTTGTTCATATTAAGCATATCAAATATTTAATTCGCTCAAATCATCATATTAAACATATAAAATATATAATACGTAATAGAGCGGAAATTATATATTATATGATAAAATGAGTACGTTCGAGATTTATTAATTACGCAATAGATTTAAGGGATAAATATTTCAATTAAAAAAGATAGTCAGTTAATAATTTTCAAATAACCGTGCGGGCACGGGACCTAATCTAGTATAATATATATGTGATACGTGCGAATATAAGAAACATATAAGTTAAATACAGTCGAACACATATAAAAAGATTGATTAAAACGGTAAGAATTTGTTTAAGGGGATAGATTGATTAAAATGCTTCTTTAGGCTTTTCCTATTGGGTATGTTGTCATTATATTATCTGTTCTATAAGTGTGGAGAGTAATTTAGTAATACAAGCGGACACCAAAAGTGGATTTATTAAAATATCTCACCTCTTCACTTATGTAATAGAGATTCTATTTGAAGGTGCGTGCACTTTCTTTGTCTGAAATGCTAAGTATTAGGTTCATTTTTACTCTCATGCAATTAAATTTAATATCAAGTCTGACCAGCCTCATAAGTTCGTGAGATTTTAGCTAGAGCTAGACACATGCCTTAACGGGTCAAGAAAAAGTTGTATCGTGCCGGACATATGTCTTTCTTTTGTGAATGAGGCCCATACACAGCTTGAGCCACATGTCGTGTCGTGACAGGTCGTGTCCTGCCAACGGACCCCTTACTAATTTTATTTTACATTTTGTTATTTGGTTTTACAGAAAATGTGTTTATCTATCAAATTTTTAAAATGATGTCCATAAAGGCCATGACCCATCCGCATGTTTCTCTTGCCATGTCAAGCGTACAAACTACAACGGATTCGTGTCAAGTTCAGACAGCATGACTCATACCCAACTCTAATTTAGCGAATAGAACACGCTTTTTCAAGTACTCCGTACCGGGTAGTATATGTACATCTAGCTTGTATGTTTACGCAAAACAAAAGGGATTACGCGTGAACTTAAGTATATATACCTAATACCTATCCTTAATTATGAATTCACTATTAAAAAACGAAGAGTTTTAGGTTTAGGACGGAGAGAGTAGTATTGAAATGATGTACTTAATGATCTGATAGAGAAGAGGTGGTAGTCGTAATTGACAAGCTTAAGTGAGGAAGAGCACCTCTGTTAATAGCCAATAAAAGGAAAGGGAAAGCACGATCAAATTGCATTGGATAGTACTCCGTACTCCGTAGGATCTCTATGGTCTATCTGTCTTTCTTGGGGCCGGGTGTGATATTAAAATCAGATCACCAATTATTCAGCAAATCGATCAAATGATACTCTTAACTCTTCTACTCCCTTCTTTTTTCTATAAATAATAATAATATAATAATCCGTATAGAAAAGAGGGTGGCGACTACACGTGCAGTTGTAGCAGCGCTAGAATCAATTATTATGCATAAACGAAAGCTTTTACTTGTACGACTTGCCTATGTGCACGTATCTCTATTTCTTTTTATCACCAAATATTAGGGCTAGTTTGGTTGACATTCTATTACATAGAAAGTTTCATTTCTTAGGAAGCGAATAGCTTTGAGGTTGTTTGGTTAACATGTGCATAGGAAGTGAAACTTCCTAGGAATTTCTACTTCTCTTAAAATGGAGAAAGTTGCTTACCTAGTCCTCCCTAGGTAAGTAGAACTTCCCATGTGAATTCTAACTTCCTATACTCAACCAAACAAGAATACTCAATTCCTAGGAAGTTAAAACATATGAGAATAGCAAATACAAGGGAAGTATAACTTCCCAAGTGCAACCAAACATCACCTTATACTCCTAGCGCTATAGATATTTGTGATAAATTAATGCGTGGATCGGATGATGTTACAGTTACTACTTTTAATAATTAAAATTTAAGATTTTTTTCGGCTTGATATTTGACAAAATACATGTAATTTATAAAAGTGAAAAGATTTATTAATTTCATCTACACATGTACGCTACGTCATATATCATGCCAAATAATTTTTCAATTAGATCATCTTATAATTCGTTTAATTTATTTTCTAATGGAATTATATGCTTCAAAATAATAAGCACCAAATTAGATATATACAAGGTATTTCTATAGTTGATGCTTATGAGATTTATAATATCATGGTTAATTCATCGTTTTCCTAATGCTTTAATTGTTATTCCAATATAGCCCATAAGAATAAAAGGTAACATCAAAATTTATTTGTTTTAAATTTTTAACATGTTTTTATAAACTAATGTGCATGGATAAATAATAATTAGTGATTGGTTAATATGGTAATATGATGAGAGTTATTCTCCAAACTTGAGGTCTTGTGTTCGAACCTTATTGTATTGATTTTTGGTTGTCAGTAACATCACATAAGCTTGGTGAATGGATGACGTGACGTGACGTAAACGTGAGAGTTCTACGTGGCACATAAACTTTATTTGCAAAGCCTTTTAATATATTAGTATAGATACTCAGTAAATATAAAAAACGGTAAAGCATACTCTTTCCGAAATTGTGGTCTCAAGAACATTTTTAATAATGTCATGGCGCAATCTTTTAAAGACAGACTAGAAAGGCAAATGGGGCAAGATCAAGGGACGGAATGAATATTCAACTCTGAGCACTCGGTATCGAATTTGGTTATACAAGAGTAATCTTAAGGGAATATTTGGATTGGCCGGGTAATGTGTTAGAGGATAATAAAAGGCAAACCATCTTACTAAAAGAAAATTAAGGCTTAGTTTGTTTCATCGAAAAATATTTTCAAAGTAAAACATTAGGGAGTTACTATTTATCGCCCCATTTATTTATCCATATACACTCTTGTATTTACCTACCTCCTTTCACCATTTACCTAAAATAAATAAGGCCCTTGGTCCAAGTTTTCATTTAATTCATAAAATGCTAAGTCTAATAAATGTGGTTCAGTATTAATTAAGAAAGTTAATTATTCAGTGAGATCAAGTGATACGAATGCATAGCTAGAGACCGCTTCGGTTCAAATGGAATTAATATTGTTAATGCCACAACTTACTCTTGACTGATCCCGCAGGGTCACACAAATAATACGTGAACGGATCAAGTATTTAGGTGAATATTATATCCAGTAAATACTCTAATTATGAATATTCGAAAAATATGGATCTTGGTTTCATTGGGAGCTAAGCAAACCATCAAAAGGCAAAGAAATTATATTTGCCGGAAATGAAGATCTCACCGTAAACGAAAATATGGTTCATGAAGGAAATATAAATATTATCGAAGTCTAAGATATTGCCTAGAAATATGGTTCGTAACGTAAATATTATCGGAAATAGAAATATTGCTGAAAACGGAAATACTACCGAAATCGGAAATATTGTAGAAATCGAAAATATTGCCGGAATCGAAAATATTGTTTCTAGTCATAAATAATTCTGGAATCGGAAAAAAAATCGGAAGCTCGACCAGCGACAGGCCAGCGCAAGGCCAGCCACGTCGCTCGATGAGCCAACCCGCAAGCCAGCTCCCATGGGCTAGCGCTCACAGGCCAACGCTTGTGCACAAGGCCAGCGCCCAACACCAGCCCGCGAGCTGCCAGCGCACATGGGGCAGTAGGCCAGCAGACACCGAGCAAGGCTTGCGCACGACAAGCCCAAGCGCACGCTAGCTTATGCAGCAAGCTTGTTGGCCGTCCATTCTTAGGGTTTTGGTAATTTTCCCAAAATTGCCTAATTTGTTCTAGGGTTTTGGCTCCTGGCTTCCTGGGGTTTTTCCCATTTTCCTATGAATACATGGCCTATGGTCATGAATAGAACACATCAATACAACATACTTTTCCTATCACATAAAGTGTGATCCCGAATTCATAAACCTTAGTTTATATCCTAGTTGGTACGACCTAAGGCGGATCCGAACGTGTTGTGGACTTTCTACTGAGGGACGATGTTTGGCATTTTAACTTATCCTTGTTCGGTTCGGGAGCAGTTAGGGAAGACACAAATCACAAAATATGTATATTGAATTATGCTAATTGATTATGTGCAATTAATTTGGATTCTGGCATTTATGGTTTTTCCGCATGCCAATTTGGATTGTTCATAACCTAACAGTGGTATAACGAGCATCTAATTAATTGCATAATCATTTATAGTTAACATGGATTATATTTTATAAATTTGCAAGGAATTAAAAGTGGTGAATTAATGTCGTGGTAATTAATTGCAAATTCATGTGATTATTTAATTATATGTTCGCATGATTTTTCGGCAGTTTTGTCAATACTAATCGGAATCTTATTTTGTTATAGTGAATTCCGCATGTAAACAACGTTTTAAAATTTTGACAAAAATTGCAATTTTCCGGCCAAACCCAGAATTCCAAAATTCGAAACCTAACTATGACTTTTCGGAGGTTTTAGTTTTTCGAAAGCAAATTATAATTTGTTAATGATGTTAAAATTAATATTTACGAATCTTGAATTAATAAATGACCTACTGCATATGATTAACAATTTCAAGATTTAATTTCGTTAATTAGCAACCTAATTTGTAATTATAATTAGTTCGTTGAATTTTCAAATAATTTGGAATTTGATTTGATTTTTCATAATTTATTGTTAGTTTAATTGTGATCTATTGATTAAAAGACCACCTAAATTTTGTTAAAGTTTGAATCTTTAAAATTTATAAACCCTAACTTTAATCCCTAATGTTAATGTAATCGAAAATTATTTAATTAATGATTTTTTGATTAATCGCCTAAATATTTATGAAATTAATATGATTTATTAATTTGTCATAAAGTTTTAAATTATAAAATTAACGTTCAAAACACGAAATAAAAACTCAATGTCGAAGCACGTAGCACCCTCGGATGATGCTGCTTGGTGTGGGCGCACAGCGTACGAGCAAGGGAGTTTGTGTTGTGCGCAGCGCCCAGGCATTGTGCGACCAGTGTTGGCGCGCGCGCAGGCAGCGAGCTTGCTCGTGTGTTGTGTGTGTGTGCTCCAGTGCGTGTGTGTGTGTGTGTGTGTGAGAGAGAGAGAGAGAGAGAGAGAGAGAGAGAGAGAGAGAGAGAGAGAGAGAGAGAGAGAGAGAGAGAACGAAGGCAGATCAAATCAACTAGCACACAAGAAAGCAAGGCGAGCGCCACGACGAGCAAGGTAGCTCGCGCGCGCTGTTCCTGTATGTTGCCTGTCGTGCCAGCGCTGGCACCAAGCCAAGCGTGCGCCTGCTGGGCGTTGATGTGCGATGGCAAGGCTTACGCCTAGGACATGCGCGCGCGACCCCTGCAGCGCTGATGCTGTGCCAGGCGAGGCATGGCTATCCCATGCGCCTGCCTACAAGGCGCTCCTATGGCTGGGGTTTACCTACTACTTGATTCTGCCCTATTTCTCCAGCTTCCCGTCGCGGCCGCGATTCTTCACCCCGACCGCGACAACTGTTCTGCGAACACTTTCTTTTAACGGATTTTACTATGTTACTTGGTATAAATATTCATTGTACGACATTTTCAAAGGAGAGAGCCATGTATTAGTGAGTTTTTAGCTTAGGTTAGGGTTTTAGAGAGAGAAATTTTTATTTTCTAAAGAGAGAAAGTGAAAGAAACTTGTTGAATGCTTGGATTTTAAAGAATATAAGAATGAAACTTGAAGATTTGGAGATTCCTTGCAATATCGATGAGAATTTCTTACTCTATTTCTTGTTTTATTGTTTAATTTACTTATTTTTGTATTGTTTCACTATTAATTACTTATTTGTCTTAGATTAGTATTGCTTTTATGTTATTAATTGTAATATATTTGTTCTTGCTATTTAGAATGATATGTGAGTAGTTGTTTTACTTGAGAATGAGTTGAAGCCATTGATGAGCTTATGAACCTATAAATTGAACATGGGGTTTTCTTTTGCGATGAATTTGGTTGATTGATTTGGTATTTCATGAATGCTTGCATGATTGGCCATCATAAAGACATTATTTAGGTACCCTTAGTGAAGGATCGAAAGATGAAGTTAAGGGGTTACCTCAAATCGATCATTAGACTTGGAGGACCATGATAGGGACTACTTAGTCTAAGGGACTTTCTTTGATTGTTTATGTTCATCATGTCTATAAATACGCTTATTTGAATGCCTTATCCATGAAAATAGGTCTTTGGTTGGAGATTAGGTCAATCTAACTAGTTTGAAAGAGTAGTTAGAGTACTCTTAGATGAACAATTCCCCTATATTGATCCCCTTTGTTTCTTTATCATTTTGATTGCTTAGTTTGTGAATTATTTGATTGGTGGATACCCTTTCCCAAGGTCCTTTTTTAATTGTTGTTCGTTTTAACCCAAAAATCATCACCTCTAAAAGACTAGGCCTAGCTTATCATATTTCAATATTTTATCGGTGCTCCCCTTAATCCCTGTGATCGAACCTTGCTTGCCCTTTCTATCCATAAGATAAACCAAGTTAGGTTTTTATTTTTTGGTCAGCTTGACGATGACCTTATCAAGAAGCTTAAAATGCATAAATCGATCTACGCCATGGTGTGAGATTAATATGCATAATTCTATGTAATTTAATGGATTACTCTTCCCGTTATAGGTAGTTAAAAGGGGTCGGGATAACCAAGTAAGATCGACTTAGCTGCTTCATCGCTCCTCTACTTGTCTTGGCCCTAGTCGATGGTAGGTGTTAGGTTATGAACAATATAATTCATGCGGAAAAAACCATAAAGCCAGAATCCAATTAATTGCCACATAATCAATTAGTATAATTTCGTATACATACTATGTGATGCGTGCCTTCCCTAGATGCTCCCGAACCAAACAAGAACAAGTACAAATATCTAAATGTCGCCCCTCCATAGATAGTACACAACACGTTCGGATCCACCTTAGGTTCAACCAACTAGGATATAATTTAAGGTTTTTATGCACTTGGGAACTCACAATAAGTGATAGGCAGAAGTGTTGAATTTTATTGAATTCAAGTTCTAATGAATTATCTATATTTATGATCATGGATCACATATTTATAGGGGAATAGAGTAGTCATATACTACTAGAATTAGATTACTAAAACGGCTAAAATTTAGGATTTAAGTTAATCTCAAATACTTAGTATTTTAGAAACATCCTAATACCTAGGTATTAGGATTATCATAAAGTTCTAAACCAAGTAGGATAGGGAAAATGGATAGCTTGTGGCCCAAGCTACTTGCTGTGCAAGTAGACTTGGCGTCCAAGCCCATGAACCATGCGGGAAACAACCTTGGCGCGCAAGGCTTGCCTTGCTCCCTTGGCGCTTGCCTTGTCGTCCAAGCCCACACGCTCAGGCCTCGCTGGGCGTTGGGCTTGGTGCTAGTGTTGGGCCTTGGGCTGGGTGATGGCCCTGGCCTGTCGAGCGATGGGCTGGCTCAGTTGTCGGCCTGCCACTCGTCGTGCTTCCGATTCATTTTCCGATTTCGGGATTTATTTCCGATTCGAACAATATTTACGTTTCCAATTATATTTCTGATTCTGGCAACATTTTCCGAGTTCGACAATATTTCCGATTTCGGCAAAATTTCTATTTCCGTTAATATTTCCCGTAACGAACCATATTTCCGTCTCCGGTAATATCTCCGACTTCGATAATATTTATATTTTCGTCATGAACCATATTTCCGTTTCCGGCAAATATTATTTCTTTGTCTTTTGATGATCTTAGCTCCCACTGGAACCAATATCCATCATTTTCGAATGTCCATAATTAGAGTATTTACTGAATAATATATTCACCTAAATACTTGATCGGTTCACGTACTATTCGTGTGACCCTACGGGTTTAGTCAAGAGTAAGTTGTGGCATTAATATTATTAATTCCACTTGAACTGAAGCGGCCTCTAGCTAGGCATTCAGATCACTTGATCTCACTGTATAATTAACTTGTTTATACTGAACCACATTTATTAGACTTAGCATTAAATGCATTAAATGAAAACTTGGACCAAGAGCATTATTTCTTTCAGGAGGTCCCTCTGAAGGTGAAATAGAGGGTAAAAAACAAGATTTATGTACTATATCTAGTGAAAGATTTCCCGTTTCACGTTGTGATTATCGCGATTCCGCGAGGGCAATGTCGAAGCTTAAAGTGTAGAGTGTCAAGAAATGTCCGAGTGTGAACCCCCAACAACCATATGGCCCCCTTTGGGGCTCCCTCACCAGGAGAAAGAGTAGGAGAAATAGCACAGGTCCAAAATTCCCATATATCGGCGCCAATCGATGTTGCGACATGCTCTTCCAATTTACGGATTAGATGGGGGACTAACAACGAGCCGAGATCCCACTCCCAGAGAAGCGTAACCAGATTACCATGCCACTCAGTGACTCGGGCCCTAGGAATAGCTATATTCTCATTATGCCTGGAATCAGTATCATAAGTCATATTGTTTCTACTTTTTCCGAAAAAATAGGTCTTCGTCTTGAACTATGAAATAAACCGACAAATCTAAAAAACGGCTTATGGAAAGTGAGGAAGAAAAACCAACCAAAAATTTGGATCACAATTCTGCTAATTTAGCGAAAGGTGTCAGTAGGTGCGCGGAGCCGGAGTCCCCCATCCCTCGCTTTGATAAAGCTAGATCGGACTTTTTTGTTGAACTTTAATTTATTTACCGGGGAAAACAAAACTAAGACTTGTAAATTTTGAGCTTCGACCATGCTATAGACCTATATGAATTTTAAGCTCATATTTTGACAAGAGCTTAAAATGCATAAGTGTACGTCATGGTGTGTGCATAAACTGCATAAGTCTATGTCATGGTGTGAGCTTAAACTGCATAAGTCTGTGGCGTAAAAATTAAATTAGTTTTTTGATTAAATGATTAATGTATTTATTAATAATTAAAATTACTTGGTTTTAATAAATAAAAAAATTACTGGGCAGATTCCGTTGCTAGATTTTGGAATCGATGGTAATAATTATAATCCAAATTCGTAACTTTTGAAGTATTTCTGAGTGATGATGCTGCTGACGAGTGAGCTAGAAACATTGTTGTGGTGGTGGTTGGCTGATGAAGAGCTAGGGGTGTAAATGAGCCGAGCCGGTCAATAAACTACTCGGGCTCGGGCTCGTTTAAAACTCGTTCATGTTTGTTCATTTACTAAACGAGCCGAGCTTGAACAACTTTTAAAGCTCGCTTAATAAACGAGCTTGAACATGAACATATGTATGCTCGTTCATTTAAGTTCATGAACAACTTGTTCATTTATGTTCATGAACAACTCGTTCATTTATGTTCGTGAACAAGTTCATCTAGTTATGTTATGTATCATATTTTACCATATATACATTTTTCAAATATAAATAAAAATCATGTTTTTGACTTTTGGAATCTATAATAGAATAAAAATATTTTGAAATAAAATTTTAATTGCTAAATTATTGCTCTTTGACTCTTTTTAAATTATTAGTTTGTTTATCAAATAAAGTAATGTATACTTTAATCTTTATTATTAGATATAATTATCATTTGTTAGATTTTCAAGTGGTTATACTCTAAAGCTCGTTTAAGAAAGCTCGTTTATAAACTCGGCTCGATTAATAAATGAGCCGTTCACGAACAGTTCGCGAACACAAAATATTTTAAACGAACCGAGCTTGAACAAATTTTTGAGCTCGGTTAAAAGCTCGGGCTCGGGCTCGAGCTCGCATAAGTTAAATGAACATGAACATGAACAGGGTAAAGCTCGGCTCGGCTCGGCTCATTTACACCCCTATGAAGAGCAGGTGGAGTCTATTCTTTCCAACATTGGAGAGCTGAAAGTTGAGGGAGATAAATGGAAAATTGGGATTAAATAAGATTATTAAGTAAAATAATGGGGCAGCTTTTAGCACTGCACAAACATTAAGGGAAAATAGTTTTTATTTGTTTGTTTCCTCACATGAGAAATTATAAAGAAAAATAACATAGGAGTTAAAATGAGAGGTGAGAAAAGGAAATGTAAGAGATTAGAGTGAAAAATGTGGCATTCCATCGTTTCAAAAGGAAAGTTGATTTTCCCCTTGAAAAAGTTGTTTTCCGTCTTTAAGAAAATTGTTATCCACCCTTGACAAAACAACTTGAGGAAAATGGGAAATCATTTTCAAGGAAAGTGTTTTATGTCAAACGAACCGAGCCTAAAGGCAAATCAAGGTGGTTGTAAAGAGGGTGACGTTGTGGTGTTACAATAAAAATGATGGTGTTGCGAGGAGAAGGGAGGAAGGGGGGAACTTTTATCCTCAAATGAATCACCGTAATGAGATGGTGTGTAACAATTAACCCCTATATCTAGATTAACTATTCCCCCTATTCTTTTCTTATCATCAACACTAGCTTATTTTCTTCACAACTACTTTACCCCCTTATCATCACTTCGATCACCTTTATTTTTCTTAATTTGACTTGTATAATCCATTAATGTATTTACCCTCAATCCAAGCGTATACGTACCTTAAGAAATAATTGAATTTATTGAAATATGTTACTCCCTCTATATTTAAATAGGAGATACACTTACCATTTTCTGCCGTATTTAAATAGGAGATACATTTGCCATTTTTAGTAACATTTCAACCCCATCATCTAATTAAATAATAAATCCCACCCACTACCACATTAAACAATTAATTTCATAAACCCCCACCCCACACCCCTCCAAAATTTAATGGTCACCACTTATTTTACTTGATTAAAATATTTATCTCAACCCCACTTGTTTTATTATTTTATTTCATTCAACTATTATTCCTTAATATCCGTACCTGATCAAGTGTATCTCCTATTTAAGTACGGTGGAGTATATCTGATTGAAACTTATTTAAATTCATTAGGCCTACAACTTTTTTTCTTAAAGGTGAAGAGACACTGCCTGATTGAGCCGAGGGAAAAAAGATCTAAAATATACTTGTAAAGAGGATTTGTTTGAGAACTTTGGGTTTATTGGACATTTTTAATTTACTACGCTTTTCTAATGCTTTTTTTTTATATATAATACTGCTACAATGCTACAAAGTATATACGAAGTGTTATACCAAGTAATGTCTTGAATCTTGAATTCGTGAAAAGGATTTTATTCTCCAACCAAAATGTTGGAGTACAATCTCCGCTCTTAAAGTGTCTAACCCGTTAACTCGTAATATTTTTTCAAGTTTATTTTTCACTTTTCTTTTTTTATACGTGAGCTCGGGAAGAAGACTAAGCTAATCCCTAAAAATGGAAAAACCTCACTCATCCTTTCGGGTGATAAGGAAAAAAAATCATTTTAGGAAGTAAACCTAAATAATATAGACGGCTGAGTATGTCCAAAATTGACCATGAAACCCGCCACCTAGTTTGCCTCTCGAAAGTGATTGAAAGAAAATGTCCAAAATTGGCCATGAAACCCAAGAGGGTGTATTCAGTATTGTATTCCTCCTCCTCCTAATAATAATAATAATAATAATAATAATAATAATAATAATAATGTAGTAGGAAAAACATGATTGCATGTTAGACCTTTATTTTTATGTCAAGCTATTTGTCGTTAGCTTTTACATATGTCGCCCATATTTTAAATGGTGAAAACCTGATTTCACCCTTGTAAATTTAACCCCACCCTAACCCCCCACCCCATACATCACTTTCTCTCTCTATAATTTCCTCACCCCTTCCCAACATAGTGTAATACCTCCACCAACCACCGCGACCAACCACCGCCGCCAACCACGTACCACCACCAAATAATCAAAGGGGAAAGGGGTCAGCCTGTCGCCGCCACCATCGTCGTCGACGGCAAAATTGACCATATGATTTTATTTTATTTTATTTTATGAAATCGGGTCAGTATCCCGATTAGTGTCTAGGTAGGGAATCGGAGTGGGAGCCTATTACAGGTAAAACACGGAATTGGGATCTATAACCTATTATGTGTTTCACCTGGAATAGGGTTTATTCCCCAATTCTAGCCCTAGTCGGAAATAGGGATATGGCCCTTATTCCAGCCCTAGGCGGAAATAAGGATCTCGCCCCTATTCCAACCCTAGGCAGAAATGTGGGTTCCTAGTCTTATTCCGCGTTTTTTTTGTGCATTTTTGCGTGAATTTGATTTAAATTAACTGCATTATTTTCGTCAAATTTATTAAATTTGTTATTATTATGTAAATTTTATTTTTATTATGCTTTACTAGTTTATTGTTATTTTTCTAGTTGAAATTCTTGTTATTGGTTAATTAATTTTTTTTATAGTAATCTGTTAGTAATAATGATAATAAATGAAAATAATATTAGCATTAATAATAACAATAAATAAAGTAGGGTATCGGGGTGGTAGCCCTATTTCAGGTAAAACACGGGATCGGGATCTAGATCCTATTCCGTGTTTTACCTGGAATAGGGTTCTGACCTCAATTCCAGCCCTAGGCGGAAATAGGGATCTCGCCCCTATTCCAACCCTAGGCGTAAATGGGATTCTTGGCCCTATTCTGCATTATTTGCTTCTTTTTTTGATGTGTTTTTGCGTGAATTTGATTTAAATTAATTGCATTAGTTTCGTTTTTTTTTTTTTTTTGGCAAATAGATAGAAATTTATTTATCAGATCAGAAAGAACATTGTCAACCATACACCCTAACACCAGTGTCAACACAGACACTACATCAAACTAAGAACAACTTACTTAGCTCTACCAAAAACAAAAAACAGAACTCTATTTTCTACAGCTGAAGCAAGCTCAAGCTGGTTCCTAAAATTTTTACTCTAGATCCAGATTGCATACACAGCTTCCACAAAAGCAATGCTACACTTGTTGTCCTTCTGTCTGCAGCTCCTGCTTTTCTTTGCAGCTCATCTTACTTCATCATGCCAAGGTAAAACACCTCTACTGATTCCAAGTTTTTGCAAAACAGTGGTCCAAAGCTCCAAAGAATAGCTACACTAGAAGAAAAGGTGGCTTAAGGACTCATCCTGCAACTGGCAAAGTACACAAGTACTATGCAAACTAATATTCCAACTAATAAGTCTGTCTTTAGTAGGCAGTCTATTTTGAACTGCAAGCCAAACAATAAATGTGCTTTTAGGTCTAGCTTTACTATTGGACACAATTCTCCTCCACTCCACGGGGACACCACCATCATGCAAGAATCTATACATTTTCTGGATTCTGAACTTTCCTGCAACAACAAATTGATCAAAACCACTCTGTTGAGAGAACATATCCCTACCATGCCAAACCTTCCTCAGTGACCAAGTAAGTCCATTTGGAATAGGCATGGTCCAGAAGTTGCTAGTTTTAATATAGTAAGCATGTATCCACTTAACCCACAGCCTGTCCTGCTTCAAAGAGAGTGCCAATAATGTTTCAGACTAGCAGCTTTGTTCCAAATAGTAAGATCCTTCAGACTCCACCCACCACTACTCTTAGGCAAACACAACTGATCCCAAGCAATAGGAGCCTTCTTTGAACCAGCATCAGAACCAGTCCACAAAAAACACCTACAGGTTCTTTGGATCTCTTTCATGACTTTTTTTGGTAAAACAAAAATCTGGCACCGGTAGAGTTGAATACCAAAAAGCACAAACTTGATCAATCGTAGTCTTCCAGCATAAGAGAGCATCCTTGCTGACCAACACTTAATTCTTGTCACAGTTTTCTCAATGAGTGGCTAGCATTCAGTGTAGCTAAGTTTCCTTGTAGTGAGGGGCACACCCAGGTACTTAACAGGAAAGCTTCCCTTAGAAATTCCCAACTTCTCCATAATAAGTTGAGCCATATGATCATAAACACCAGCTACATACACCTCACTCTTCTGCAAATTTTCTTGGAGACCAGAAGCAGCAGAAAACTTACTGAAAGCTCTAAACATAGCATCCACAGAACTAAGATCACCCCTAGCAAACATCAGTAGGTCATCTGCAAACATCATATGAGTGAGCTCTACTTTCTTACACCTGGGATGGAACTTGAATCTAGAATCTGTATTCAAAGAAGCAAGACACCTGGACAGATACTCCATACCAATAGCAAACAGGTAAGGAGACATGGGATCCCCCTTTCTTAAACCTTTCTTTGCAGGAATGGGAGTAGTAGGTATCCCATTAATCAGAACAGGATAAGAAACTGTTTTAAGGCATTGCATAATCCACCCAATGAACTTAGAGGGGAAACCCAATTCACCAAGCATAGCTTGAAGAAAATGCCACTCTAGAGAGTCATAAGCTTTCCTGAGATCAACTTTCAGCATGCATCAGGGAGATATATTTTCTAGAATAACCTTTAACCAACTCACAAGCTAGCAAAACATTATCAAAAATGTTCCTTCCAGGAATAAAACCTGCTTGGGCACAGTTGACCACTTTACTAATCACCCCCTGCATCCTGGAAGTCAAAAATTTTGAGATGATTTTATAGACCACTGAACAACATGCAATTGGTCTGAAATTCTTAACATTAGAAGCATTATGGATTTTTGGAATTAAAGTTACTGAAGTGTTGTTCACCTGTCTCAACATTACTCCTGAACTGAAGAACTCCTTTACTGCATCATACATGTCATCTTTGATCACATCCCAAACTTTGAGAAAAAACAGACCGTTGAAACCATCAAGCCCAGGAGCCTTGTTTACATCAATCCCTTTCAATGCTGCATCAATCTCATCATTTGTAATAGGCCTTACCAGCTCTTCTGCATCATCAGCTGACAGTTGCTTCCCTTTCCTTACCAACTGGACATCAATACCTGTCAAACTAGGAGCAGCAATGCCAATAAGTTCCTTATAAAAAGAACTAATTTCAGCTTTAATAACATCAAATTTCTCCAATTTCCTTCCTGAGCCATCATACAGTAAATCAATGCCATTCCTGTTTTGCCTTTCCTTCATAGCACTAAAGAAAAACTTAGAATTTGAGTCTCCTGCATGTAGCCATTGGATTCTAGACTTTTGCCTATAAGCAACTTCTTGAACATTCAAGAACTTCTTCAGTTTAAGAACAAGATTCTTCTCAACTTCATGCAAATCCACATCCAGATGATCAGTAGCCAATTGATTCTGAACTTCTTTTAATCCCTCTCTAGCTTTATCAATCCTTTCTTCAATTCTAGCAAACTCCTGGTGGTGCAAAGTCTTTAACTCTTGTTTAACCTGTTTTAATCTAGACCAGAGCTTAAACATAGAAGTACCATGGCAATTCACTTCCCATCCTTTTTTCATAGAATCCAGAAACTTGTCATGCTCAACCATAAAGTTAAAGAACTTGAAAGGTCTCCCACCACTAACACTGGAAGAACTGCAAGTCATAACAAGAGGAGAGTGGTCTGACAATCCTGGATTTACATAATCCACCACCGCATCAGTAAATTTAGTGTGCCAATCAACATTTCCTAGTGCTCTATCAATTCTAGAGCTAATCCTTCTATCACCTTGCCCCTTATTGCTCCAGGAAAAGTAGTGACCACAACTTTTTAGCTCAGGAAAAGTAGTGACCACAACTGCATTAGTTTCGTAAAATTTATTAAATTTGTTACTTTGTGTAATTTTAATTTTGTTATGATTTACGGAGTACTAATTTATTGATATTATTACTGTTTTAGTTATTATTATTCCCTAAACATATTCCACATTTTTCCTTAAAAAAAGCAAGACAAGATATTTTTTCTTTAACTATTACGTAGTATTACCTTAATTATACTCCCTCCATTCCTTTTTGTTCTTCCCATTTCCTTTTTTAGCATTTCTTTTTGTTCTTCCCCTACTGAATCTTTACTATTTTTGGCCATAGTTTTTTTACCAATTTACCCTAAGATTCCCCACTATTTACCAAAAAACCCTAAGATTCTACCCTTTTTCCACCCTCTTTTTCCCCACCACCCTTATTTAATTAATTTCCCATCCCCCATAACCCCACCCCACTACCGTCACTTTCACTCTCTCTCACCTCTCTGATTTCTCTCTCTCTCTCTTCATTTCCTTACTGATTCACTTCAACCCCCTCACCTCTCTGATTTCTCTCTCTCTCTTTCTTCATTTCCTTACTCTGTTTCTCTCCTCCTCTCATTTTCACTATCTCTCCTCCAAAACATCTCTCTGATCTTCAGAGATCTGAAATTGAGATCGCCGCCACAACTACAGCCAAACCTCCGCCGCCGCCGCCCTCCATTGAAGTTGTAGACTACGAAAAAATGGCTTTAGATGGTGAAATTCGACCATAAAAACTCTAGATCTAGAGTTTTAATGGTCGAATTTGACCTCTAAATCCTTAAAATCGTGAGTGATAGTAAGGATCAAGTGGGTCTTTATTTATTTTTGTGTATTTTATTTGTCGAATTTTCTGGGCAAATTTTTTTGTCGATTTTTCTGGTTGAATTTGGTCGAATTTCTCAGTTGATTTTCGTCGAGTTTTTGGGTTAATTTTGGTCGATTTTTTGGCTGAGTTTTTGGGTTGAATTTGGTCGATTTTTGGGTTAAATTTGGTCGAATTTGTGGTTGATTTTGGGTTGAATGTGTTCGTATTTATGGGTTGAATTTGTTCATATTTCTGGGTTGAAGTTTGCTCGATTTTTGGTTGAATTTGTTCGAATTTCTGGGTTGAATTTGTTAGATTTTGGTCGATTTTTTTTGGTTGATTTTGGTTGAATTTCGTGGGCTGATTGTGGTCGGAATTTTGGGTTGATTTTGGTCGAATCTTGGGTTGATTGTTGTCGAATTTCTGGGTTAATTTGGTTGAATTGCTCGTCGAATTTCTGGGTTGATTAATTCGAATTTTCGGGTTGATTTGGTCGAATGTTTGGGTTGATTTTCTCGAATTTCTGGGTTGTTTTGATCAAATTTCTGGGTTTAATTTTGGGTTGAATAAATCTCGATTTTCTTGGTTGAATTTTGGGTGTAATTTTCTCGAACTTCTGGGTTCATTGTACCGAAATTTTCTTCTGGGTTTATTTATGTCGAACTTCTGGGTTCATTGTACCGAAATTTTGGGTTTTATTTATGTCAAATTTTCTTGATTGTTTGTTTTGTTTGTTGATTTGTTGATTTCGAATCTGGTTTTTTTGTTCGAATTTAATTTGGTTTTTTTTGTTCGAATTTAATCTTGGTTTTTTTGTTCGAATTCTTGATTGTTAATTTGGTCAAATTCTTGATTGTTTGTTGAATGTTTTGGTTTGATTTTTCTTGATTTTTTTGGTTTGAATTAAACTGGTTTTTTTGTTATTAATAATAAAATATCTCCTATTTATCTTATTTCTTTAATATTTTCTCTCTCCTTACTTTATTTTAAATATATAATCCCTTACACCCAATCATTATTCTTACACCCAATCATTACTCATATCCCAATACAAATCAAGATTCAGTTTTCTTAAACCACACCCAACATTCTTTAGGGGAAGAACAAAAGGGAATGGAGGGAGTAGTAAACAAATAAAGAAACAAACTTAATTATAGTCAATGAATATGATATGAATTGAGGTGGTGACGGCAGGGCCAACGGTGGTGGTGGCTAAGGTGCACCGACAATGATAGTGGTTATCGGAAATTGCGGTGAGTTTAGTGAGAGAAAGTGGGGTAAGTGGGGTGAGTAAGTGGGGAAGTAGGGGTGAGAAAGGGTGAGTGGGGTGAGAGGGACAAAAGGGACAATTCATTAAATAGAGGATGGAAGATATATGTAAAAGTAGGCGACGAATAATAATGTCCATTTAGTCCTTCTGGGTACATCCGTACATGTAGCAATTTTCGTCATATACGGGCCTAAAATACGTCTAAATTGAGAAAAAGGGTGTCAAAATCGGTTTCTTTAAATGGATGAAAGAGGGGGAAGAGAGAGATCAAAAGAGATGAAGAAAGAGATTTGGGTGGGATGTGTTTGTTGTGGTGCGGGAATAGTGTTGTAGACGGACATTCCCGTATTATCCATCAAAAGCATGACACGTATAGCAAGATTTGGGGAAAGCCTATAAACCAATAGTAATGTAGGATTGTAGAAAGGATGGGCTTATCAAATCAAATCAAATCAAATCAAATCAAATCAAATGTTAAAATGCCATGCCTTCCCTATGGTGAGTTTATCCCTCACACTAATTCTCAATTTTCAGACTCTATTAGTGTTTTACTAATTTTTTCATATTCAAACTCATACAAGACTCTCCCTATTTTTACACATTCTTTTCGGATTTGCTCTAAACTCAACCAAACTCCTAAAAAAATAAATTAAATAGGATAAAATATGATGATGTGGTACTCCATTCGTATTTATTTAAGAGATACACTTGTCTTTTCCGGTCGTATTTATTTAAAAGATACACTTGTCATTTTTAGTAACTTATCAACCCCACCATCTAATTAAATAATATATCTACACCCCACCTCCACCCCCAACTCCCTGAAATGACGTGGTCCCACTTGTTTTTCCTCTTAAAATATTTACTCAACCCCACTTGTTTTATTAGTTTATTTCATTCAATTCTTCTTTTTAATACCCGTGCCCGGCCAAGTGTATCTCTTAAATAAATACGGAGGGAGTATAATTTGATTTGGTTGGAGAAAAAATGGAGTCTTAAGTGACTCTTGAGTGAATCTTGGATTTTGAACTCACTTCAGGACTTGTTGTAATATTTTACCACAATTTCCCAATACTTAGACTCGAGACTCAACTTAAGACTTTATATAAACTCACCCTTAATTGTTCGTGTTTCATATCCTCTCATTTCCTAACCTTTCTATTTCATTGCTTTATGCATTACCATATGCCCATATGGCTTCCTCTCAATTTTTTCTTGAATACACCTTCAAAGATGTTCAACGATTATCATTCCATTCTAAACTCTCATAAAATATAATGACATGCACGTATTCAACTGTTTGCATGTTTCGTAGCGAGACTAGTGAGTCACCATACAAATCGTAGAAGCGAAATTGAATAAAGAATTCTATTTCATTATGAGAAGTTCATACGGGAATGAATCGGGTAAAATCTACATGATCTAAATCTTAATGACCAATTTACTATGTCATTGTTAGTATCGAGTAACCAACTTTAATACTCTCTCCGTTCCTTTGAGTTCTATCCATTTGGAAAAGTTGGTGGTTTTAAGAAAATTGAAATCTTGGTTTGTATGTGTATAAGTGTAATGATTGGATCTACCAAAGCCATAAAGGTTGTAGTTTACCATTATGAGTGGTTGTAGCTTAATTGAGCAACTTGATTTGGCAAAGAAATGTAACAAAGTTTGTTGTTTACCATTACTCATGTTCTTAGGCAATTTATTTTTAAAAGAGAGAACTTCTAAATAAGCCGTGCTTCTGAGTGTGGATAAAAGAGGGTTTTTACTTTTTAGTGGGGACAAATTAAACTAGTACTACATTGATTAGAGCCAATCATAGCCCGACAGAACTATTTTGTAGGGGCTCCATTTTATTCATTTTCCCATCAATTACTCACTTTCTTTAGCTTTTGTTCACCAACACGTTCCCCTTTTGTTTTGTCATTTTCTATGTTGCATTGTTGATTCTTGATATGAACGTACCCTTTATACAATTAGCTTAACAACATTCGTTGGATTGGCAAAAATTAAAGGATTTGGCTAATATAGAGGTTTGATCAATTTAATATTTTCTCTGTTTGTTTTTACTCGTAACGTTATACACTTTTACGCATGTCAATCCATAAATTTGATTATTAATATCTTTATTTTTCTTTAAGTAAAAATTATAAAAAGTTGATATTTTGAAAATACACATTGAGGCTAATCTAACAAGATCTCATATGTCTATGTTTTATGTTACATATAAATCACTAATAATAGTTAAAGTTGAATATGTTAATAATGCAAAAAATTCAAACGTTGCGAGTATTAGAAAAATGGAGGAAGTATAATCTAGGTTTTTCGAAGTAAGAGGATTGAAATAGAGGATTGAGATGAATCCTCTAATTTCAAAAAAGTAGCTCCATGTAGATTTTTCAATTAAAGGATTGTATTAGGTAAACTAAAAAAGATGATTTAGTTCTCTAGTTTGCAAAAATCACACCCATATCAATTATGCCCACACATTTATCATTGTATTCACAGATTCATAGTAGCTAGCTTAATCAAGTAATTCCATTGAAGGTATTAACCCTTGCAATAACATAGAAGATGAAATTATACAATGATAGAACCATAGAAAATATCAAAAATATTTGAGTAAAAAAAAAATTATGCATGAAATTATAACACGGTATTTATTTGCAATAAAATATAATTAAAAAATCAAAATAGAACACTGCAATTCTTAGCAAATAGACTAATTCTAAAAAGAAAATCATGCAAAACCAACAAAAATATACCTAAGGGTTCGAAATCAAATGGAAATTGGTTTGCATGTGAGATCAAGCAAATATGAGTTTTATATCTTGCAAAAAACAGAAGAAAAAAAGAGATATTTGGCAAGGAAAAAAACAAAAATTGTGAGATGCCGTTAATACACAATTTTGAATTATGATCAAGCGATCTTGGACATAGGAATACTTGTGTAGTTGTGGTATGTCGGGAAGATGGGGATGAATTAAGCAGAGGATGTAGCTCATGGAGGCATGCAGCAGCAGAACAAGAAAAAAGGAGGAGAATGAGGAGGCGGGGGGAGGGGGGAGGGGCGGTGGATGAATTATGGTTGATATAATGTTTTCTCTTTATTCACTTTAGTCCTTAACTTTACTAACTTTTTGATTTGGTTACATTTTTATTTTTATTTTACTTAACTAGACATTTTTTTCTTAAATAGATGATGTATAATATATTAAAAAAATAATATCAAAATTGAGTTTTTTTATATGAATTTAATGTAACCTTTTTTTTCCCTTAGTCATTCCTATTTTGCATTAGACATTTAATAATTTATTTTCGTCAAGGGTGTTAGTGAGATTTACAACTTTTTAATTTTATATGAATGTTGTTTAATTATTTTTATGTCAGTACATTTTATTCCCATAAAAAATTAACCATACATATCCATATATTTAGCAATTAAAAATTCTCTAATAAATAAGTCAATCCTTAGGCTCCGTTCTATTCGACTTATTTTGATTGAACTTATGTATCTGAACTTATCTGAACTAATATGAACATATTTTATTTGAAATAAACTTATTTTGTCTGAAATAAACTAAATTTGTGTGTGAAAATGTCTAAAAAAAACTTACTGAACTTATATTATCAGAACTTATTTGGACTTAACTGAACTTATTTGAACTTAACTGAACTTATCTGAACTTATTTTGTCTGAAATAAGTCAAAATAAATAGAATAGAACAGAGTCTTATTGGTTATTTTCACAATCAAACAACTATTATTTATCAGCTACTACGTATTTACCAAACAGTTTAAATAACTAACTAATACGTACACTCACCTAGCAGCCCCGGTCCTGACATTTTGAGGGCCCTAGGAAAAAGGGACCAGGGTCCCTTCCGAAATGATACTTCTTTAACTGAAATAATATCATAATTATTTTTTGGTAAATCCATTATATTGTTGAATTCAAAGCAATACAAAAATTTTACATCTCATTTGCAAGATCCTAGAATTCAAAATCATGCTATAGCCGATCTCTTGAAATATTTCAATAAAATAAATACTTACTTAATTACAATATAATTAATATCATAAAGAGATTTTTATTTAAAAAATAAAATAAAGGTTCATTTTGAGCATATAAAAGTATCAGTTAAATTTGTCATCATTAAAATTTGATATCTATTTTAAAACTTGCAGACCCATGGTCCATCAAATAAGCATTTTTTCGCCCACATATAGTTACATCAATTAGAATTGAGTACTAAAAGTCAAATACAACGTACAAAAACTCAATGTAAAACTTAATTATCTTGTAAAGGATTAAAGGACAAAGCTAATACAAATAAAGGGTTTAAATAATTGAGACACTATATTACAAATTAAGTATTATAAATGAGAAAATTAGTCGCTAAAAAATAAATTTAAATAAAAAAGTTTACTGTATAAGCTAAGAACACACAAATATTGACAAAGTTAAAAAAAAAGAAAAGAAAAGTGTTGAACGAATAAAGGAAGACGGAAGTCAACAAGAAAAACAATGAGGGAACGGATAAACAAAATAACAAAGTCAGTGAGGGGAGTCAAACACGACCTATGATAGGCATCAAAGCTTTAACACCTACTTTCTACCAATGAGCCAAGGAAATAACATGTGTATTTAATGTGCTGTTTATTACTAGTACTAATTTAATGGACAAACTATTATTTAGGGCCCCTTTCCACCTTGGTCCCTAGGCGGCCGCACCCCTCGTCTACCCCCTAGGGTCGGGCCTGTCACCTAGTCAAATAAGCTAATAGCAACAACTAGTCAAAACAGCTAATATAATCCGCTACGGATAACAACCAACCACTAGTTGCCAAACAGGGCCATCATCAAAAAAATTAAATGGTTGTCTTTTAATTTCATTTAGGATCGATGTTACTATTAATACTAATTGACTGGTTGAGAGAATAACACACATATATATGACATCACTAAATTAAGTCTCGTGCACGCACAGATACTCGAAAATTATTATTTGACCATATATTTTGTAAAATATTTAAATGAAATATTTATCCCTTAGATATAATACGTAATTAATAAAAAATATTGAACGTACTCATTTAATCATCTAACTAGTTTTTGGGCCCGGGCGATGCCTCCGGTTACTACATTAAAATATTTGCATTTACTTACTAATTTTTATTTTCACAATGATGACATGAAACATACCATGTCTTAATGCACTAGTGGAAAAAGGGTCATTTGCATCGCACTTTTAAGCACATTTGCGTCACACATCGTGCGTGGCAAAAGCTCTCGACGCAAATGACCCTTATTTGCGTCGCACATTAAGCAAATGTGCGTGGAAAATGACTTTTCAGGCACCATGTTGAAAAGTCATTTGCCACGCACATTAGCTAAATGTGCGACGCAAATGACTTTCGGGCGCCAAAAAAAAAGTCATTTGCCACGCACATTAGCTTAATGTGCGACGCAAATGACTTTCAGGCGCCAAAAAAAAAGTCTTTTGCCACGCACAATAGTTTAATGTGCGACGCAAATGACAATTTTAGCGCCAAAAAATTAAGTCATTTGCCTCGCACATTAAGCTAACGTGCGTGGCAAATGACTTTTTTTTTAAAAAAAAAAAATTTGTTTTTTAATATTTTAGTTGGAAATTCCGACATGATCGTCTTTGAAATTAGACGCTTCATTCCCAATACCGGGAATAAATTTATAAATAATACCTGTCACAAAAGTTTACAACGTAATTAACGTTCACAATAAAAGGCAATTAAATTCGTCATAGATCAACCAACATGTTACAACAAACATAAAATTATTACAAAAGGTACGTAGCTAGCTAGAGATCGAGTTCATATTACAAATTAAGCTAAAAATTCGACATTGTTCATACTGCCCAAAAATCTTTCACCTCATTAATCTCCTCCGGTGAATAAGGCAATGTTCTTGAAAAATCCTAAAAAAGTGTAAATAATTCAATTTATCAACGTTCGATCAATATAATAGTTTTGTGTACTTCAATTTATTATATAAAGTACGTAGTTTATGAGAACATACCTTAGTAAGATCTTGACTATTACCATGATTCATTATTATGTCGTACATAAAACGCATGACGTAGTAGCCACAATCTAGTGATCCCGGTTGTTGAGCACACTAAATGCATTAAAATAAATAACACAAGTAAAATTTCTATCATATTGTATGTTATAATTTTGAAAAACTTGCTTCTTAGGTAAATAATAAACTAATTATACATGTGCTCGAATCCATGCATATTTACAACTTTCTAAGGCTCTTTACAATCTATTATTTCACATTTAAGGCTAATTGGGTCATTCTAGGTCATTTTTAGGCAAAAATGAAGTTTTCAAACCCAAGAGGAATACATATGGTTGGATTAAATAGTTGGCAGTCCGAACAAGGCGAACATAATACAGATAACAACAGTTATTAACTATAAATAAAATACATATAAAGATGCATTGTATACTAAAGTGGACTTATTAATTGATGAAAAATATTTATTAAAAATGGTGGTGGTTTTCCCAAGGACCTCATATATTGTAATATGACTCTCTCCATTAACATTAGCAGTCACTTTAGAAAGAATTCAGTTGTATATGATCAACGGTATTCCCAGGTTTTCGTTGACCCGCACCCAACAAGCAAAGGAAACAGAGGATGAGTAGTCTATCATTGTATCTCCATAAAAATACACTACTATACGTCTACACTGTATGTAATTCATTTACAAACCCACTAACTAAAAGATTTTAAAAGGTGAGAAGCAGATTATAAAAGAATAATTTTGGTATGGTCTTGTTCCCGAATTATTAAAACTTGGAAGTAGTAATTAACAAAGTTGAGTTGTTACATGATTTCTGTGATTCAATGTCCGTTTTCTAGTAACATGGTCCACTTTGTCTTGTTTATTACATTCAAATAAAGCAAGGTGCATTGGTTTGAAGATATTACCAAGATCCTTTGATGCGAAATTTCAAAGCATACCAGCTTGCTAAACGGTTAGGACTCTTGTTCGTTACCATTTCTTCTTTTTCTTGATCAGGAGAACTATTTTTTCACTAATAACATAATCAAGGTTGATAGTGATAGTTCTACCAGATACCATATTAAACATTCATCCATGAAAAAATTATACCAATAATTGAAAGTTTAAACAGAAAGAATTCTTGAGCAACATCAAGGCAGAAGTTCATTAAATAAGAGGATTACCACTTCTGGATGCCTGTTTCATTGAAGAGTTAGGAACTGCTAGCTTCTTTGGTGTACCAGCTCTACCTCTCTTATAGACTTGTGAGAATCATCTGCCTCTGGGGAACATTCACTAAAGTTACGAACGATCGGCTCCTTTCCTGCAAATTTTTGTACATAATCAGTTGAGATCTACCCTAGATTCATATTATGGGCCTTATGGCACTAGGTAATGCAAGTTATTATAGGAAGAATATAATGCCACATAGCTTACATTATATAGCATTGTCTTCATAAAATAGGTAAATTATATTATCAGCTCAGAAATTAACCAATCATTGGTTCCACGAACTCTATTTGCTCCATACTCAATAACAGAATAAATAACCAGCTACAGCAGCTGTCATGTGTCGAGTACAAACTTAATTAACAAAGTAGCCAAGTTTACAGAAGGCACCAACAGCTAGTGTAATAATAAACTGTACAAAGCCGGAAAGCTTGCACTTACCCCCGTATGCTGCTTCGTTACACATCTTAGACATCTGCAAAATGCAAATACTTACATAAGTTTGTTAGCCATAAGAACATCTCTGGAACGCAAATGACGGTTGTCTAGAATCTCCACATAACATAATTGAATTAAAAGCATGTCAAATTTCTAATTAGGGTTCGATATTGAGATACTAGAATCTGTCAAATATCCCATCCACAAAAATAAAAACAACCCTGAAATATGGGTTTTACAGAATCCACCAATATGAGTAGAATTTAAAGCTTCTGCATCAAACTTCTCATGTAATTTCCTATATTCACAGCCATATAATTGCATAACCATTTCATTACCATAAAATTAAGCAATAATTTCAATTACCCTAAAAAAACAAGTGTCAATAATTCCACAATTAGATAACAACCAAATATTAAGTTTCTAAACACTCGAAATCAATCGCATAACACTTCAAATACTGACAAACTATAGCTAATAATCAGATTCTCGTACTAACTGGAAATTAAACTCAAATTAAGCATCTTAATACATAATCTACATAGAGTTCTACATTATTAACGAATATTGAAGTGAAATTTACTAGTTCCAAATTTCCCAAAATTCAATCAAACAACAAATTAAACCTAAAATTCCCAACCATGAACCCTAAATGTATACGAATCACCAAGTAAAGTGGATATAAATTTCCTCAATTACGCTACCAGCTTCTAAAAAAGACAATTTAAACCAGAACTTTCATCCAAAACCCTAATATTGAACGAATCTGCATTGTACCTGTTGCTATATAAAACCATACAATTTGATGCCAAAGAAATAAGATGCAGATTTGACGACTCACCGGAAAACAATCTTAAATCAATAGATAACAAAAAACTAAAACCCTAGGTTCACTAAAATCAACATAAGAAAGGGGCAAAACATGATAAACTTCGGAACTAGGGTATGAGAGAGAGAAAGTACCGGAACGGCAAACCATTCATACAGCTTCGATATTTCGCCTTCATCGTCGCGCCGGAACCTAGCGTTTGTCCTCTTGTTATTTTCGCAGAGCTCTTTTCAAGGATTTTGGAATTTTCGGTCTTAATTATAGTGATTGGAATTTTTGAGGAGAGAGAATGTTGTAGGAGCCTTCAACTGGACGAGGAGGGTGGCGGAGAAAGAGAGGTTTTGACTGTTGAGGTTTCAAGCTTTGGAATGAAGGGGATGAGAGAGAAAGAGAGGTATGGAGGAAGGTAGGCGGAACATGTGTGAATGGAAAAAAAAGGTAAATCGAAAAAAGAATTTCAACGACTAACTCAGTGCGTCGCAGAATAATAAATCAGCGACGCAATTGACTGAATATATTTCTATCTGTCAACTGCGTCGCTGGTTTATTAATCTGCGACGCAAAATTAATTAATATTACGTCGCAGTTTAATAAATCAACGACGCAATTGACTTACTTTAAAGATAATCAGTAATTTGCGTCGCTCAAAATTAAACTGCGACGCAAATGATCAAATTTCAGACTAAAATTCAACTATTGCGTCGCGTGTTTAAAAGTGTGACGCAAATACGGCGATGCAAATGAAGAGTTTTCCACTAGTGATGGTAAAAGCTTTATTGTTTAAACACAAGGTTGGAGGTTCAAGCCTTATACAAATCATATTTGAATTTTTTTCATGTATATGAAGATCGCATGGAATGAATGATTCATAGGCAGAGCGCCACGTGTCACATAAACATCACGTAATCGAATTGCGGATAAACCATATAAACCACCATCCAATTGTGATTTTTTCGAGATTTTCAGTACTGACATTTTGTTTTAAATTTTGGATGTTACTATAAAGATCTAGACCAGGATCAAAGGAGGGTATAAGCCAATTTTCATTCCTTTTGAGCTGGAGGAAAATATCTTTTCCAAAAGGATAAGCAAAAATAAGATGAAAATTTTCCTCTGTATGATGGTTACAAAATTCGCAATGAATGGGCACTACAACATGACTTCTAAAAAGACGTTCTTTTGTTGGAAGACCATCACTAAAAAAAATCCATAGAGAATTTTTCACTTTTGGAGGTACATTTAACTTCCATATCCACCTGTGAGGTACTCTATTTTTTGGGGAAAGAGAGAAACCTTGAGCTAAACAAGCAACCGATTTAGTTGAAAAGATCCCATTAGGTTAGGTGTTGGACCAGAAAATAACTTATCCTGGATGAGGTTAGATAGGATTAAAACTCGGGATATGTTAGTGACTATTGCAGTTGGAAGGAAACATCTCAACTTTTGAATATTCCATTGTCTATCTTGATTGATGAAGAAACTAACTGTATGATCCAGATTTGGTGAAGGAGGGGTAGTTCTCTCAATAATTGGGTTCTCATACACCCAATTATCATACCAAAAGGAAATCTTATTTCCATCTCCAAGTTGCCATCTTAATCCTTTTCGAAAATTTGTGATTTCTCTCCAGAAAAACTAATACATGATAATATATTATTAGCCCATGAAAATTTTCGTTCTTTTAAAAACAAGGTAGGAAAAGGTGGTTGGATAGCCATAAAGTTAGACATGAAAAAGCATACGACCGGCTAGAGTGGAACTACATTTTTGAAACTCTTTCGAGGCTTGGTTTCCACCAGACTTGGATTGGATAGATAAAAGAATTTATCACTAATACGTCTTTCTCGATCCTGGTTAATGGTTGCCCTACCTATCGCTTCTTCCCCACTCGTGAGATTATACAAGATGATACTTTATCACCTTATATTTTCATCTTATGTGCTGAACTTCTGGCAAGACAACTACAGTTTCATAGTTCAAATGGTAGAAAACTATTTGGAGTCATTTCTGGTCACTTCGCTGTGAAGATCCCATTTCTTACATTTGCATATGATATTATGATATTTGCCAAAGAAAATTTCTAAAGTTGCTTATTAATTAAGGAAATTTTGAATAAATATTGTAAAATGTCAGGCCAATTAGTCAATTTTGAAAAATCATCTTTCTAATGTACTAAAAATGTCTTCTTGGCTGACAGGGAGTATTTTAAAAACATCCTTAAAATGAGAGAGTCTGACTCATTAGGTAAATATTTGGGTTTCCCAATAATTGATCGAAGAGTCACAAAGGAAACATTTGCTGATATTATCTCTTCAGCAAAAAAAATCAACTCCATAAATGGACAGCCAACTCACTATCTCAAGCCGGTGGATCGATTTTAATTCAAAGCAATCTATCGTCTAAGGCTCATTGCCAAATGCAATGTTTCACTCTTCCCCAATCGGTCAACTCCTCTCTTGATAAAATCTATCCCCAATTTTTCTGGAACAAGGACCCCTCTTCCAAGGCCCCTAACCTTATAGGATGGGATAAAATTTGTAAACCCAAATGTCTAGGAGGCCTTAGATTTAGAAGAGCAGACGTAAATAATAAGGCCATGCAAATGAAGCTTTTGTTGAGGATATTAACCGACTCATCCAAGCAATGGGTTAACATGGTAACTAAGAAGTATCTAAAATACAAACATTTGTTTAGCTTTACTCCTTCGTCTAAGAGCATGTTTATCAAACATCTTGGTTTTGGTCTTCAACCTAATAAAATATAATATTTTTTTCATTTATCTCTCCACAACACCAAACTCAACACCAACATCATTTAATAACATTTTTATCAAACACCTTGGTTTTGTTCTTCAAACTAATAAAATATAATATTTTTTCATTTCTCTCTCTCCTCAACACCAAACTCAACACCAACAACATTTAACAACATTTATCAAACACCAAAAATATCATCTCTCTCATACATCATCTATACCCCACCTACATTTATATCTCATGATATTGTTATGGATAAATATATAATCAAATTATTAGTGGCATAATTAATCGTTATTAATTAAGTTAGTGGTATATTAATTGATTATAATTAAATTTTATGATCGGCTAATAAATATTTAATAAAAAAATACTTAAAAATTAAACTAAGTAAAACTTCACTTGTTAAGTATATAATTTATATCAATAATAAACTTTACTTGTTACCTAAAAACTCGATCATTACAACCTTTAAATAAGTGATATTGCATACTACTAACATATAACTAATCAATCACTAGTTTGTCTAAATTTTTTCCGTACATTTTCAATAAGGTCTTCCTTGAGAGATTTATGATCTAAAGTTAAACAAGAGAGGAGAATATTAAGATTTTTTTGTGATCTAAAGTGGATCAATATTGGTATCTATTTATAGAGCATAAAAAAATAAAGACATTTATAATTTTTTTTTTTTGAGTTGTAATATTTATTTTATGGGTATGTATTTTTAACACAACAAATCTATGTTATAAATCACATTGCAATTTAAAAAAAAAGGATAACCAATAATTTTGGTCCCCATATGACACATGCCAATCTCTCCAACCAAGATTTTGATTTTCCATTTGGTGTTCATGAACACCAAATTTTTTTGGTTTCATTCTCTCTCTATCTTTCTCGCTCATCTCTCTACCTCTTTTATTATTTTTTATTAACTTTTCTCTCCTAAACACCAAAAAAAGGTGTTTAAAAAAATGGTCTAATGAGGCTGGTCTTGATCACCTGGTTTGGTTTTGCTGCTGCTGTGCAGTTCTTGTGTGCAGAGTGTCCAGTACTGGTTTGCTGCTTCCTGGTCTGCTTCCCAGTGATACGGTGTTGCTGCCTGGTTGCTACTCTAGTTATGTTGATCTGCAGTCTGACTGGTGTTTGGTCACCTGGTGTGCTTGCTGTGCACACTAGTGTGTAGTTTGCTCAGTCAGTTTGTTTGCCTGCTGTGCTCAGTCAGTTGCTATGCTCAGTCAGTTGCTGTTGGGTCACTTGCTGTGCTTAGTCAGTTTGTTTGCCTGCTATCTCAGGCAGTTTGGCTTCTCAGGTGTTGTGGTTGTGCTCCTGTTGTGTGCAATGTTCGTCTGTTGCTACGTGCATTCTTGTGCTGCTTGCCGTTTTTTTTTTTGCGTTTGTTGTGTTTGATTGTTAGGGAGTGGTCTGTACTCCTCTAACTTTTTCTGTTGTTTCGTTGTTTGGATTCTTTTGTCCATTCCTTTGGTAATAAGTTCCTCTAATTTACCACAAAAAAAAAATGGTCTAATGTTTCATGGCAATGGAGAAATCTAATGGTCTTACGCCCAATGATTTTGACATCTTGACATAGAAAACATATTTTATGTGTTTTACTTACATTGGGGTGCGTCATAGACAGTTTCCCTCACTTGGAACGTTAAATGGTCGACTACGATACATAAACCATTCTAAATGAACTACTCGTATTGAACAATCTGTAAACAATCGTTTGAATTTAAAATAAATATCTATTACTATATACTAAAACATACATTATAAATGACACGTATCACTTCCTGGAATGATTTTTTCCCGCCAAAACCTTCTTTCCCTTTTTGTTTCCTCCTTAAAATTCTTTTAAGGAAAATAAATATAAACGCAATAAATCTGATACTTTGACTAAATTTGCATATCTTTTCCTCCAATAAATCAAAATATATGCACATATCTATTTTCTCTAATTAACTTCATATTTGTTTTACTCTTTTGATAAAAGAATTATGCTAATTATCATTCGTTATTATTAATCTTCCTTGAACTCAATAAAATTTTCCTTTTTATTCGATTTATTTATTTAAATTAGTAAAAGAATACATAGTACCTATTATTTTACGGAGCTGAAAAAAACATTTTCTTAATACTGATTGAATACTTATTCATCGTATAATACCTATTAATGTTTTATTTTGTATACACGCAATGTTATCTACATTAGTAGGTGATAGAAACATAAACTACACATATCAAAAAAAAAAAAAAGTGCAGAGTACTACCTAGCTAGATTAAGTAAATAAAATTTTTTCTCAAAACAAAAATGTAAATAAAATTGTAAATTTTTATTTTATAAGGAGCTAATAACATTGTTTCTAAGTTTAACGGTATCTCTTAAACTGATTTTTTTTAATACAGGAAAGTCGTGCATTCTAAACTAGATTAAACAACGTTTTTAAATTTTTCATCAATCTTTTTATTCAAGAAAATATATTTTTACATGATTATTATTATTCCATACTTGATTCTTGCCTAATGTAATTTCACAATAAAATTATGGGATTCACTTACTTTTGAAAAGACATTGACGACAAACTATGATGAACTTTAATTATTAACTATGATTTTTTTGTTTTTACTATACTACTACTGCAGTTCGAAAATGATCTTATAAGAAATTAGGCTTTGTACTGTTCACCTTATCAGCACTAATTTCAGGAAAAATAAGTTTAGATAAGTTTTTTAAAAAAAGGGTTTGACAAGTACTCCCTCCATTCCTAAATGATCTTCCTATTTGGTGTTTGGGGTGGAAAATAAGAAAATGGAATCTTGTAATGATTGAGTGTAAGAGTAATGATTGGATGTAAGAGAAAATAATAAATAAATGAAGAAAAGTAATAAAGAAATGAAGGAGAGAGAAGATATTTTGTTTAAAGTAATAAAAAATCATAAAAGTGGGGTTGGGTGGGTGAATGGGGAAATGTGAATGAATTAAATAAGGGATGGTGGAGAAATTTATGGTAAAAAGTAATGTCTAAAAATAGAAACAGGAAGATCAAATAGGAACGGCATTTATAGAAACATGAAGATTAAAAAGGAATGGAGGGAGTACAATTTATAACTAAAATAAGTTTGTATAAGTTTTATACGAGGTATCAATCAGGTAGTTCGTTCATTTTACTAATGGGTTATTCATATAAATATATAAGAATATTTGTAACTCGGGAAAAATTCTGAATAGTTTCGTTCAGGTGAGAAGACTTTTCGATTTGAGTATAAGTTAAAATATGTCCATTTAAATCAATTCAATTTCAAACCAATAAATAAGTTGGGAGCAATTTTTTATGGGAGACAAATAAAATTATTTTGGTTATATTTGATTTTGAATAGGTCAATTCTACATAGCCACTTTCGTTTCCGCAATTTTCGGGTTACCCAAGTTTGAAACGGTTCACTTTTTACTTAGGTCGACTCGGGTCACTGGCCATCCGTTGGGAGTTTCGAGATTCGAACTTTATAGTCACAAAAGGGTATGGGGTTGAGTTATCTGGGTTCAATAAATTTTGTCAAGATCTACATACAACAATAATAATACTTGATACTTCAAATATCATGTATGATTATCAACCATAAATTGCTATATAATATAACAATATAAATAAAAAAATCAATATAATACTGTAAATAGATGTAAAATATGGAGTATAATAATAAATGAAATGTTAATAATGCATTAATTATAATCATAATGGTACTAATATAGTAATATTCATATTAATTATTTTATTCATTGGAACTTAGTAGACTTTATTAGAACCTATGAAACCATAATGAAACTTATAGGACCTTATTCGAGCTTATTGAACTTATAAAACCCTAATGGAACTAGCTTATTTGAGCATATTGAACTTGTAAGACCTTATTTAATTTATGTGACCTAATTGGACTTTATCTAAATTTATCTGACCTTATTAGACATTAAACTATCTAACTTATGTTCTTTGTGTGATCATGTTCAATCAATCTCACATGTCAAAAATTATATCTATTTAACTTACTCCATTAGATTTTTTTTTTTTTTTTTGAATTGTAGTTAGTAATAGTAAAAGAATTTAGTATCATCCGTGTGATGTACGGATCTTAAACTAGTCTTTTCTATACATGAGGCGTAACACAGGAGTTTACCTATACAAATGTTGCTCCGCATTAATTTCCTATAAAAATTATTGATCGAGAAACATATTTTTTTTTTAAAGATAAACCAAAAGTTAGGATAGCCTTCTTTCAAGGTTGTACTCTAACTTGTCAAAAGATATAAAATAAGAAAATTTACTATCTATATAGGGGTCAATATCTTGATGGGTGATCGAGAAACATGTGTTATAAGTTTATAACACTTGACATTTACCACGGTTTGTAGGCGATGTTTTCCAGTTCTCCATCGAGATTCTTGAATACCAACATACCCAATATAATTATTAAATCTCCTTGATCAATTTATTTTAGAAGTGTATCAACTCAGATCACCTAATTAGTGCGTACAGCGTATTACACTGTTACCTCATCATACACTATATCTGTTGTTTTAATCCACGTATGGATAGTATAGTAGTACCTCCTCCAATTTTTTTAGGAGCCACACTTCTACTTCTACTTCTACTTCGTACTTTTCTACATAATCTTTTAAATTTAATATTTTTTTCGTTCTATTAATATTGAATCATCTTGTTTTTTACGCTATCACATTGGACTTTTGGTCATCTTTTGTGATTCATACATAAGAAAATTTGAGTCATGTGAGATCTTGTTAGATTCGTATCGATATATATTTTCTAAATATACATTTTGTAGTTTTACTTATATATAGTTTGAGATATTAAGAGTCAAAGTATGTGTTGAAAAGTGTAAAGTCAACCATGGTGCAATATTTAAGGAACAAAAGAAATACATCTACTCCCTCCGTCCCTTAATACTCGCACCGGTTTGACCGATGCGGAGTTTAAGACATTTGAATTGACTTATTAAATTAATGAGTGTTAGTTGATAGTGGGGTATTTTTTAATATAGTTAGTGGGAAATGTGTAAGGGGTGGGGAGTGATGAGTGTGAGGTGTGGATTTTTAAATGATTTTTTGTAAGGAGTAGGGGTGTAGGTGGGGTAGTAGGTAAGTGTGAGAAATAATATAATATTGATAAAGATTTCTTTTTATAGAAGCGGTGCAAGTATTAAGGGACAGCCCAAAAAGGAAAGCGGTGCGAGTATTAAGGGACGGAGGGTGTAATTCCTTTAGATCTCTACTACTCCCTCCGTCCCGGAATACTTGACCTGTTTTCCTTATCGGGTCGTCCCTTAATACTTGACCTGTTTCTAAAAATGGAAATATTCTAACAATATTATATTATTTCTCACTCCACCCCTATTAACCCACCTACCCCCTACTCCATACAAAAAATAATTAAAAATTCAACTCCTACTCTCCCCCAACCCCACCCCTTTATACATTTCCCACTAACTACATTAAAATAATACCCACTATCAACTACTACCTATTAAATTAAATAAGTCAATTCAAGTCCCTTAAACTCTGTGCCGGTCAAACCGGGTCGAGTATTCCGGGACGGAGGGAGTACAATAAACTCCCTCTCTACTTTGACTAAAGTACTTTTCCCATCATCCTTTTTCTATTTGTTTGTTACTCCCTCCCTCCACTTGCTTTATTATTTTTGTTAAATTTAACTCTCTCTCCTTAATATGTGTGCCGGTCAACATGCGAATCCTAATAAAATACAGAACCACCTATTAGTCTATTACTGCCTAAGTGCCTAGTCCCTACGTATTTAAAGAGCATTTGTATTTTGTAATGGTTTTGTTAGAAGTAAATAAAAGGTCCAACCCTATGTCAAAAAAAGAAAAGAAAAAAGGTCCAATCTTTGCGGTCCTAACTTGGTTTTTTTCATTTTAACGAAAAGCTTTAGCTTATGATTCAATTAACGCCTTGTGTGCATGATAAGTGGGACAATATCCGGGAAGATGATCAAAGAGAAAAGTTTTGGTAATATCTGCTAGCAAAATGGAAAGAGCAGAAATTAAAAGGACTAACAAAAACACAAATATCATTAACAATTTGAAAATGATTGAGAATTGCCGAGGAATTAATCAAGAGTGTGTGGTCATAAATGTAGTTAAATGGAAATCAGAATTCCCAGATGATAGCAAACAGAGAAGAGAGAGAGAGAGAGTATAGGTAGGATAGGCTGCGGCAGCTGAAGAAATACAAGGGTAGGCAAGTAGAACGGCGCAATGATTATGGGTTTGGGGGTTGTGCCTGAAATTATCCTTTCTTTGTCTACCCCCCATCAATCTTCTTCCGACTACTCGTACATCACCCCTTTCTACTCGCCGCCCATTGTCGCTCTTCAATCTTCATTCTTACTTACGGACTACTTTAATGTCACATTTACGGGAATTGATTTTGACATACCTGTATGTTGCGACAAAATACAAAAAACTGTACGCACTTTTAGTGGACGTACCAAAACCAATACTCCGTACTAGTATTCGATGTACCAAGAATAACTTCGCCACATCCACACCTATAATTAGATGTACGAGTATTAGTTTTAATATTTTTTAGAGTGAAAATGGAGGATGTAACTAAATTGGACTGAATCAAGTATGAATCTCGTTTTTTCTACTTCTTTCCTCTCTCGCATCTCTATTATAATTTCAGCAATAATAACCCATTCACAAAGTACTCAAGTAGTGATAGTACCAGCATGGTACGGATGCCACAAGGCCCACAACACAACCCCTCACAGCTTCATAATCATTCATGCCGTTAAAGGTATGTGCAGTGGTGTACTGGTGGTCTAGTGCGTATACATTCATACAAGATACAACTTGTTAGATTAGAAACAATTTGGTAACCTTTACATACATTTCAAATAGGCTTCATAGTTCATACTACATCCGTTTCGAAATAATGGGGACACTTACACATTTTACAACAATTAAAATAAATGATTGGAATGTAAGAAATAAGTATGGGAAAAGTGGAATGTTGTAAGAAAAGAATAATAAAAAATTAGGTTGAGTGGAGTGGTGAAAGAAAAGAAGAATAAAAAATAGGTTGGATGAAAATTATGAGTAAAAATAGGAGGAAGTCCAAATACATGCCTGAGATGTATTTGCAAAAACATGTCAACCCCAAATAAAAAGGTAAATGTAAATGTTAAATATTTTTGGGGGGAAATGTATAACGGAATTGTAAATTTGTAAAACGGGATGGTGATTTGGCATTGCTGAGTTGGTATTGGTATTACAAAAATGATATTGGTATTACAAAAATGGTACTAAACTTTTTTTAAATGAAATTCATTTTCCTTAAATGGTACTCGTTTTGTACTAAATTTTATAAAGTGGTATTAATATCACAAAAATGGTGCTAAATATTTTAAAATGGTATTCATATTACAAATTTGGTACTCAATTTTTCTATATGGGATCCAAGTTGACAAACGGGGTTGACTATTCAACAATTTCAAAATGGCTGGGAAATTACAAACAAGCCCATGACATGTATTTCATAATACATGCCTGGCTGCGATTTTGACGCCCTCTAAAAATAGAATATAAAAAGTAGATTGGGTGGAAAGTTGTAAGTAAAGTGGAAAAAAGAGTAGTGTGAATTCATTAAATATGATGAGTCATATGCCAAAATTAGAATAAAGCACATTGTCCCTATTATTTTGAAACACCCATTTAAGGAAACCGTCCTCATTATTTCGAAACGGATTCAAACTTAACAATTCAAACTTTGTTACTCATCTATCTCCTTAGGGGTCGTTTGGTTGATGGTGGGAAGTAGAACTTCCTAGGAAGAAATTTTTCCTATGAGTAAGCATTTCCTAGGAAGTGGGTGATATTGTTTGGTTAAACACGGGAATTAATTCCCATGGGAAGTTCCACTCACCTAGGAGAACCTAGGTAAGCAACTTCCTCCATTTTGGGAAGTAGAATTTCTTAGGAAGTGTGACTTTCCATGTTTTTATCAACTAAACAATCCTAAAATCTTCCACTTCCTAGGAAGTTATACTTCCGATGGTTTTTCATGTCAACCAAACATCACCTTACTCCGCACAAAACTTTAGCCCTGTTAGGCTGTTACTATACAACTATACTAGTTTTGAGGGATCATTTAGTTACTCTCTCCGTCCATTATTTATTGCCCCATATTTCTCTTTATGACGTCCTTTGAGATTGTTCCATATCTTAACTGCTAAAACTTTTCGCTGCTCCCTCTATATCTCTCTCCTTATAGACTCACTTTATCAATCAATGTGCAAAATTTGAAACCAATCATAGTAATGATGAGTTTATCCCTCAAACTCAACTCCAAACTTCATAATATGTCACATCAACTTTCCACTATCTTTTACGGAGTACTTATTTTTTTCTTTATTCAGACTTATAAAATTCTTCCTATTTTTACACATTATCCACTAACTCACATTAGAATCACCTAAACTTCTAAAAAACATAATTAAGTAGGATAAAGTGTAATGATGTGACATGATTTAATTGGAGAAAATGTGAAGTTTTAAGTGAGTCTTGGATTTTCAAACTTACCTCCAAACTTGTGGTAGTATTGTACTACATTATCAAAAGAGTCTGGCTCCAGACCCTCTTGAGACTCCCCTCCAGATTGGAAATAAATCATCCTAAAGCGAATTTGGATTATGCGACAAACAAAAAGAGACAGGGCAAGTATAATGTACCTAAGAACTAAGAAGTTAAGAACATCAATCTAACATACGGGTTAAGTACTCAACAATTTAATTAGGAATAAACCGAGTGTGACCTATGAACTAGCTTAGGAATACTCTATATGTCCCTAAAAGATTGTCTTTTATTCTTTTGAAGTTTTTAAATGATAATTTTTTCTTACTTGCACGCTTTGATCTATCTACTCATGGACACACTTCACCAATACATTATACATATGCACAACTTACATCCAAATATTAATAAAGTAAAATTTATTGATTGGGAGATTTATTTAGGGAGGCGGGGAGTAATTTAATTAGAAATAAGCCGGGTGTGACCAAGGAGTTGAACTACTCCGTAGCTTAGGAAGAATGAATTGTTAGTGTACAAAACCAAGCAATCTGATTTATTGGCAGGCAAAATCTTGGCTACATAGGTAGGATTCATGTACATAGCTTGATTCAAAATTTGTAAACAGTTAACCTACATAGAATTTGTGGAGTTAAACTGAAAGTAGGCTGAGTATTTTCTAAGCTATATAGCACTTCATTTTGGCATGTTTAGCAGGTGTTTTCCTTTACTGTTGGCAATTATTAACTTCTGTTGAACTATACAACTAGCTGGTGCTACTGCTAGTGCTAGTGCTACTTGTTTCATTGAAAAGGCACTTTGCCTCTTTATCTTCCCATTATTAACCACCTTGTAATTTCCCTCTAATATGGCCCATGATGATTTTTTTTTATTTTTTATTGGGGGGTTAATTTAACTCAGTTAAGGGTTTGGGACCGCAAATTAGACGAATTACAATATTTAGGTACTTGTTAGTTATAACTTTTTGTTTTTTGGAAAACTATAAACAAAATTATGAAAATCGCACAAGTAGTTTCCAATTTATGTCGTCGGTTTTCAAAATCAACATAACTATCAAAAAGAAGGAGCAGTACGTTTATAATAAGACTTAAGATCATATAGCTTTAAGAATCAAACCAAAAACTGAAAATCGACAATAATAAAACACGAGCCTAAGAGTCATGATTTTTTTGAAAAAATAACCAAGTTTAATGCAAATTGTTTGTATGAACGGGTATATTATACGCTGTTGGTACTTGACTTTAAGACCAGTTCTAGCATTATCATTACGAACTTTCTAAAGTATTCCGTACTACTCTATCAGTCTCATAATTATAATCCTGTTTTTTTTAATAAGGGGTCACAAAATTATAGTCTTGTTTCTATTTTTTGCTATTATTTTTTTCAATTTTCCATGTATTATATTATTAATTAAAAATGTATTAAAAACACAATAAAACAAAAACATACTCCGTATACAATATTTCCCTTCACCATGTACGGAGTACTATATTTTCGTTTTTCATGTACTATATTTCATTTTCACATGCAAATCAATTACCAATGAGTATCATATTCCACTTTTTAACATACTACTCCCTCCGTCTCTTTTTATTCTTTACGTTTAATATTTTTCACGCGTTTTAACGATTAATTAATTTGCATCGAGATTCCTCATTTTTTTTTTATTTAAACAAGATAAATTACGTTTATTTATATTTTTTTCACTTTTATCAAAATTATGATATTGGAAAATGAGAAAAATTTAATGTCCCAATAGAAAAGTGTGAGAGATTGACCCAATGAATTTAATTGGTTAAAATAATAATTGGACACAAATTTTGATAGAATACTAAGTTATTTATGTGAGAATATAAAAGGAAATGTAAAGAACATTTTGAAATAACCAAAAAGTAAAACGTAAAGAACAAAAAAAGACGTAGGGAGTAATATATTTTATTTTTCTTAAAATCTGTGTCTTTAGTAAAACGAGACTATAAATATGGACAGAGGAAATGACAAGTGTTACGAAATGAGTTGAGTAACCTAAACTCAAACTAAATTGGAGCGTTTGTCACATAGCTAGTACATGAGAGAAACGTATCGAAAACTAAATTTCAAACTTATGTAAGTCAAGATGATGTTACTAGTCACAATATCACTATGTATATTTATTGTACGTTATTCAAAATTTTCAAATGGAATGTTGAGACCTCATTTGATACAGAAATACTTGGTAAGAAAGAAACAAAAGAACACAGCAGATTGATGTAATATAATGTCTTGCTTATTTGAGCCTTCATCGTCAACTCGTCATTGTTACGGAGGGGCCAGTCCCCCACAGGGCACAGGGAGGGAATTGGGCACACACTAAAAGAATCTTCCCTTCAATTGATAAAGACCTATTAGCCTTCTCTTCGTCTGGTTTAATTTTTGCATGTTGTGGAAAATAGTACGGGGTAGTTGTTCTTTGCAATTTAATCTTCCCATTTGTGTTTTCTTTACGTGGAAAAAGCAAGTGGGAACGCAGTTTAGATGATCGACAACAGTGTACAACCTGTATAATCCCTGTTCTTTAGAGCTGAACTCAGGAATTAAATTGAATGTTCTTGAACTGAATGCCTTTGAACTGAACTGAAATAAATTGAACTTAACAGAATATTACTTAAATAAATAATAAATAATAAATAATTAACAATAAATGATTAATAATACAGTAAATAATTAAATATTAGTAATTAGAAATCTCTAGTTAATTACAAAATAATAATAAAAACAATTTTAACTAATAACTAAATAATACGGAGTAAATAATTGATAAATAAATAATAATTCATAATTAATAACTATTTAACTACATGATGAATAGTAATAATAATCAGTAATTAATTACTAAAAAATTATAATAAATGATAAATATTAATAGTAATTCATAATTAACAATTGATAAATAAATAGTAAATAACTAACTAATTCATTAATAATTAATAATCCGTAATTAATTACTAAAAATAACAATAAATAATAAATTATACGGAATAGTAATTAATAATAAATAATTATTTATATATAATAATAATATAAATATAAATAATAAGTAATATAATAATATAAATAAATAATAATAATAATAATATTTATTATTATCATTATTATTTATATGAATCAAATGCTAACAAATTCAAACATTTTACAAATAATTAGTGGTAAGCCGAGATACAATCTGGGCTCCCACTCCTCTGGTTATAGCAAAGCCTATCCTAGTGAAAATATGAGCAGTAGCACGAGCCCCAATGTCCTGAGTCCCATAGAACTTATGAACCCGCTTCATCAATGCAACAACATCCTTATCCTGCTCCCCCAAAGAAGGAAAAGAGAACGGAAGAAAGCCATAACCAATCGCCTGACAACGCGCTTCGTACTTGACCCGCTTCCGGATAGCCGCACCAGTCACAACCCGACCCGGGACAAAGCCAGACAACTCAGATTGTGTCAAAAGAGAAGATCCCATCAAGTCAACACACACATCACAACCCCGATCCCAAGAGTAGAGCAACACGTCCGCAGGTTGAAGAGCTCCATCGTTAATCCCTCCAGATAGACCAATATCAACCTCTTTCCGCGCTGAAATCTCAGACCGATAACAAACATCAACAAGGGTACCCCGAACCACATTATGACGATGTTTAGTACCCACAATGCCAGCACATGACACGCATGATCACCCAAAATATCTCCCGCAAAGACCCTGGAGCAAGCAGAACATAGCGACGTAACAGAGAACAAAGGAACCCCCCAACCGGTAACGCAACACACATCGGTAAGCCTTAGCATTCATCGTCTGTCCCAAACCTGATATGGGGACCGCACGAAGCCAAGAAGAGGTGTGATCTACCTACTGCGATTTCCATAATGTCGACTGTCGAGGAGATAAAGAGAAGGTGGATTCTGCAGATGCAGTAACCTTTGTGAAATATATATCTGCCAATTTTTTCATGAGTTTAGGGGCAACGACCTCACTAGGGTTACTCAAAATGTTATACTCCACCGTTCTATTAAATAGACTCAACGCATCTTCAAATGCTCGACCAAGACCAACAATGTCAACATGTCGTAGAAGCTTTGTCTGCAAACCAAAAGACTGGAATCGAGAAGCAAGAAAAGGATAATGACGAACAACACCTGCGGAATAAACACCAAACCCGCCAAAAAAAAGGTAAGGTGGCTAGCCGCCACTGCCAATCGCCAAAGTCAAGCCCCGAAGCAGTAACAATACGCTTAAAGGAATATCGAAGAGCTTCATCGAATGTGCGCTGAGCCGCCTCAAAAATACCAGGAGGACAAGTACACAAAGCAAAGTAGAGTTTAGAAACTCCGGTACATGCCCTCATTATTATTATTATTATTATTATTATTATTATTATTATTATTATTATTATTATTATTATTATTATTATTATTATTATTATTATTATTATTATTATTATTACTCCCTCTATTCTTAAATATTGTTCCCCTTTTGACTTTTCAACTCGTTTCAACTCGATATTAAAATGTAAATATCTCCAAATACGTATGTTAAAAAAATATAAAAAATTGATATTATTAAACTACACATTGAGACGAACAAAACAAGATCTCACATGAATATGTTTTGAAGTACGTATTGAAAAGAAATTAGAAGATTCTCTTGAATTGTAAATAGTGTCAAGATTCTAAATAGGACTAATATTCAAGAAAAAAGGGAGTATTATTATTATTATTATTATTATTATTATTATTATTATTATTATATTATTATTATTATATTATTATTATTATTATTATTATTTTTATTATTATTATAAAGTTAAATGAATTGAATTAAATTGAACTGAACTGAATTGAACTAAACTGAACAATAAGTCCTGAAACTGAAATTAAGCCAAAAAAAATAAGGCCTTAGTGTGCAACTGTGCACCCATAGTATACAAGTTAGCATTTTGCACCTTAAGTATACAAGTATTTGTGTACAAAAACACGAGATTGTAAGGACACACCCCGTATATTGATAAAATAACTAACTTTTAGGCCCGGGCGATGTCCCGAGTCATTACATGGATAACTACTCCTTTAACTGTGCATTTTTTTTGCAAAATAAATAAATAATTATAATTAATTCCTATTTATATTTAAATGAATTTCTTTCTATAGGAGTATTCGTTTGTAAAAGTTAACACATAATATTGCATAATCAAGTGCATAAGTTATTAGTGTTCTTGTCATGAGTTCGAATCTTGTATTTCTAATTTTTAAATAATATATGGATGATATGGAATGATATTTGTAAAATTGCAAGAGATGAGTGTCACATGGCATAATATACTTTCTTACAAACGCCATATTAGAATAGCTTTCTAATGTTAATATGTTAACATATTCCAATATTGTTTTACCATAGATCCAACGCTATGTAATACTCTATATCAATAATATGAAATCTCAAGATTTTCTATCAAATTATTTTACATGGTATCAGAGCAGGTTAAGATCCTAGGATACTTTACAAAACTTCACTTGCCGTTAAGTTAAAATATTAAGCCTATTGGCGAGATTAATGAATTTCTGTCTAAAAGTGCGGGTCAAAGGTAGGGAATAACTCGTTAGCCATATAAAATGATTGTGTTTCTCATCTTTTATCAATTTGGGAGATTTACATATGGACCCGTGTTTTTTAATACACAATGAGTTTCAACACATATGCACTGTGTTTTTCTAGTACACGATAAGTATTGTGCCCTCTCGGCCATGGTCCATAGTACACGATAAATAAGTGTAGAAAAATAAAAGAATCATTAATGAAGATGGAAAAATGAAGTCCCCATCACTTTCAAGATTACCAAACTTTTGGCTCTAAGCCTCTAACTAATTTGGAAATACACGGACCACACGGTTTATGGCTACTTTCGGATTGATGGGCCATCAGCTCGTTAGGCCGTTGTTTCTGCATATCAAAACGGCCCACTACAGCTCAAGTCCTTGACTTACACATTTTTTGAGCTTTGACTTATTGGATAGGAAATTAGGAATTACAGATTTTAAGACCTTGTATTACCTGCCGACTTTGTACTGTTGTACACTTGCACTTTAACACTTGCACTAATAATTTTCGGGGAAATACTTCATCCGTTTTATAATTGTTTTACTAATCATTTGTTTGTTCACATTTTTTTGACAACACAAGTACAATAATTTAAAGTACACCAGGATAACTTTTATCCTATTTTTTACAATTCTTATCTAATTTTTTTTGTAACTTTTAATATATTTCGATTAACTTTTATATTATACAAAAAAGCTTATAGATAAACATTTTAAAGCGTTAAATGATTAATTTTATACATTATTAGTCATTTTGGAGAAATACTTTTTATTAAAATGAAAATTTTATTACTAAAATATAGATAACTTTTACATATGTAATGTTAACTTTTACTCCGGTTTACAATATTTATTGTACACAGTGGCGGAGTCACGTGGGTGCAAAGGGGTCCACCGACCCCTCAAAGAAAAATTGAAAAAACAACAACTTATACCTGAGAGCTAAGAGACCTGTTATATTCTAGAACCGATGTCTTAGGTGATACGAAACAAAAATCAAGCCATCGCATAAAATTATGGGGGGATAAGCCTAAAATAAATGGTCTCTTAGAGTTTTGAATAACAAATCAGTATCCAAATTCAATTCAAATCAAAGAGCTAGATCAGTTAATTAAATACATATTCTCTTAAATTAATTTGTTCTTTTCACCACGCATATGAGAAACTTGTAGAGAATAATTGTAATAATTTTATAAATATTTGATTGTAATATGAATATTTATTAATTTTAGGACGATACATTTTTTTAGTATATATTGTGTTTTGTGGAAGATCACTAGACACAACGTAACACACTAACACTCTAGAAATCTTGAATACGCCACTTCCGACACCAGAAAAAAAAATCCTAGCTCCGCCACTGATTATACATCTCTTAAACGTGAAATGCGTTTTTCTATAAATCTTATATTTAGGGGGAATTGCTCTTAATCTGTATTAAATACGTTAATTTTTTGTGATAGGTTCATCTTCTAAGATTCTTTAATTGTATAATCTTGAGTAGATATAGATTACTACGAAGTACGGAGTATGATTTAATATCTATCCCATTTGTGTTTTGATTGAAAGTTAGGAAACCTAATATAGGCAAGAACATAACGCATTGGAAGAAAAACAAAATAAACACATTGAAAACGGCCCAATGGAGAGGGTAAAAGGCCCAATTTGGTTACTGTACTTTAGTATGGAAAAGGCCCAATATGGTTAAAATCCATACTATAGTTTACAAATCCAAACAATTTGCTAGTTCGGGGTGAGTTTATCCCTAGTCTTGAAGGGAGCCTCGAGATGAGTCTCAAGCCTAAATCTTGGGATAATGTGGTAAAAGACTACACTAAGTTTTGAAGTGAGTTTGAAAATTCAAGACTCACTCAAGACTCACTTAAGACTCCACTTTTTTATTCCTCCAATCAAATCATGCCACATCATCAAACTTAATTTCTCTTATTTCACCCAACTAAATTATTGATGGTGTATGTATTATTTTGTTTCATTTGCCTTTAAATTTATGTTCTAGATCTTTTGAATTTAATATGTTGTATCATTGTTTCTAATTTGTACGAAATAAAAGTCAATTTCGAAATTAACATTTTATGTTTTTTTTCATTTTTTTCTCGAATTATAAATTACTTTGTTTTAGAGCTGATCAACATGGGCCTGGCCCGCTGGCCCGACCTGACCCGGTTCGAAAATTACCGGGTATTGGGCAGAAGGCTCGGCCCGACCCGATTTTTTTTTAAAAATTGGGCCTTTAGACAAACGCAAAACAACAATTTTAGTTATAAATTTTGCTCGGACCGAACTTGGCACGAAAAGCCCGCTATTTTTAGCCCGAAAAAGCGGGTTCTGGGCATACAAAATTGGCTCGAAGCTTGGCCCGGCCTGCCCCGCCCCGACATAATGGACAAATTTTTATGTCCTCGACCCGACCCGCCTTTTGATCGGGTCTACTTTATTTATATATATAAGAAAACATAGTTTCAATATTATTTAGAAAATGTACAAAAAAAAAGATATATACATAAAATATTATTTTAATAGTTAGGTGAGTCTGATGTGAGTTTTGTGTGAGTCTGGATAATGAAAAAGTTAGTGAAAAGCTGATGTTAACGTGTAAAAGTAGGGTGAGTTTTGTGTGATCGAGTCTGGATAATGAAAAAGTTAGTGAAAAGCTGATGTGGCAGAGTCTGAAGATTGAAGGTGAGTCTTGGGATAAACTGACCCTCAAAATGTTAAGAAAACAACTACTCCTTTTGTCCCTTTTTATTTGTCTTATTTAGGTTGTTTTAGGGTGAGTTTATCCCTAGTTTTGAAGGGAGTCTTGAGGTGAGTCTCGAGTCTAAGTCTTGGGATAATGTGGTAAAAACTACACCAAGTCTTGAAGTGAGTTTGAAAATCCAAGACTCACTCAAGACTCTCTTAATATTCCACTGTTTTCTCTCCCAAATCAAATCATGCCACATCAAAAAAATCAATCCCAGAATATGAGAAACGGGCAAGTGAAAAATTTAACTCAGTTTCTCCAAACATCAAATTCTCAATCCACTCGTACTAGTCAAAAAATCGATCATCCTTTCATTACACCGGTTAGTGTTGAATCCACTCCTGACATCCAATATACTTTGTTCATTTGTTGTGTATAAGAAAACATAATTTCAATGTAATTTAGAAAATATACCCAAAAAATAATATACATAAAAATTATTTTAGGAGTTAAGTGAGTCTGAGGTGAGTTTGGGAATAATGTGTAAAATAGTGAGAGTCTTATGTGAGTCTAGATAATAAAAAAGTTAGTGGAAAGCTGATGTGACAGAGTCTGAAAAATGGAAGTGAGTCTGGGGATAAATTCACCCTAAAAGTCTAAAAGATTGCTTCATTACCATACAAGTTCATAGGACCACAACTTTACTCTCACATAAAATACGTATGACCCAACATTTTTGTTTATTTTCTTCTTCTCAATTCTACACAACCAATTCTTAATATAAGCACTATGGTGCATGAGGCAAACAACTAGGACGAATGTTGTATTACTTATAGGGAAAATACGAAAAATGTGGCACACCCTTTGCTGTGTTTTTTTTTTTTTTGGTGCTAATGAACCACAAGGGCAATACAAATTACAAATATGGCAAAGAAAACCTAACTTGTGACCTATCGTACACATGTCATCAATCAGGTAGCACTTTGTGACAACATCAAAGATTGCTCTTTAATCACATTAGGTGTACCAAGAACAACTAAGTGGTGTGCCAAAAGCATGTCCTTGATATCAGTGGCGGATCTTGGTTATTGATGGGGTGGGCCTGGCCCCCCGGCCGAAAAATTTTGTAGTGTATTTTTAGCTATGCCCCCTAAAATTTGGGGATTTTTATTCAACGCCCTAGTTATCTAAAATTGCCCTAATTTTTTACGTTGAATTACGAATTTAACCTTTATGAATAAATTGACTCCCCTTCCCCCTTCCTCCACCCTGGTCATCCATCCATGTATTCCGACACCTATCTCCGACGACCGAAAAGAACTCCGGCCGAAAAAATCCAATCCGACCACCCGAAAGTTTGCGGCCTCCCTCAATGCTTCGTCCTACCATCCCCGTATTTCGTTCGTCCCCTTCCTCCTCCCCTCTCTTTTTTTAGTCCTCTCATTCGTCCTCCCCGGGAGACCGCGAATCATTGGCGAGCACAGAGCAGCGAAGTACAAAGGTGCCGGAGAAGCTACGTTTATCACCGGAGAAGCTGCGTTTATCACCGGAGAAGCTGCGTTTTTTTACCTAGAACTCGTGCAGGTAATTTGCGTGGTAAACCATGGGTATCGCGCACGAAATTTGCGTGGTAAACCATGGCAACCACGCACGAGATTTGCTTGGTGGCCATGGCTGCCAAGCAAATTTTCGTGCGCAGCAGCCATGATTATCAAGCAAATTTCGTGCGCGGGATTCCGGTTAAGAAAAATAATTCAATTTGCTTAATTACCTTCAACAAATCCATTTGCCATGATCAATTTTTGTAATTTACCAATTAAATTGTACATACATCATATCTTCTATTATGTACATAATAGCCTAACATCATGCTAACAAGCCTAGGATTACGCTAAATCTTCTATATAAGGTATTATGTAATTATAGCCTAAAATCATGCTAACAATCTTAGGATTACGGAAACGGCATTAGTTATACGTATGTTGTATATTTTGACTAATGGATATTTCATTTGCCGGAATTTATGGTTTCCGGCAAGGCGGGAGAGCAGTTCACAGGAGAGGAGGGGAGGGGTGAGAGATGTGGTGAAATAATCGAAGGGAGGGGTAATATTTTTATAAGGGTAATTTTGTCCTTTCATGATAAAAATGTGGGCGATTTTAGCGTATGCGGACGTCGAATAACGATACACAAAATTTGTGTATAATTGTATAATTATATAGTACATTGCTTAATTTTTTTCTACCGGCCCCCCCTCATAAAACCGTTTAAGATCCGCCACTGCTTGATATCAAGGGGAACTATCACTACACCTCCCCTACAATCTATAATGCCTCAATCGTCACCTATCACCTCTTCTTCCCCTCTCCTTTTCGCTATTTCAAACTAATGACACGATTGGTCTTAGACAAGGAAAGAATTAGGGGACTGGCGGGGTCATAACCTTAAACATGTATTATAAAAACATATGCTTAATATAGCTCAAGCGGTAATTTTCCCTTGGAAGCAAGAGTTCCTTATTTCATTATTTATATACGTATACATATGTAACTTTACGCTTGTATAAACAAGAGAGTACATACAACTCAATTTTACGGCAAGTATTTATTTCCATTCGGTATCATCACAAGTACCGCAGCCCTCTTGAGCAACTTCAGTGATTTGAACTTTAGTGTCATAAATGACTCCGGGCTTCCAGTTTGCTGGTAAGACATTTTTGGCCCAAATATATTTGCCATCATAGCCCGATGTCACCACAAATCTGAACTGCAACGGCCCATTTGGTACCCTGCTTGTGTCCCACACTACCCCATAATTCCGGCTCATGGAAGTCCAATTTGGTGCATCAACCTATAATTTCACACATAATTAAAACAAAGCTTATTTTCAAATTTTAACTTTATGGATGTAGTACGAGACCCCATTATATGTTTTAAGAAACGGATGAAAGTATTTTTGTATCATATAAATAGCTCAAATTACCTGAGCAACGTCAATTGATACGATTTCTGTTTGACCACCTTGGTAGAGAATTTTAATTGCCAAGTAACCTGGGTTTTGGCTGGACTCGTCAACTCGAACTGCCAAATTTTGACCTTTATAGTCACATGGAATCCTATTACACAAAGTAGTATATAAAATGATGTTAGAAGTCTCAGACAACAATGGCCTCTAGCCAATTTTTATATATGATGTAACCTTAATACTTTGCTTTCCCACTCGTTTCTTCGTTCAATTCTTTTAAGTTGAATAAAGACGTTCTAATCAATTAATTAATTAATTGTTTATTTATTTATTTTTTATATAAATTGCACATCAATTTTACCTAAATCTGGATCCGACCCGGATTACACATCTTATTTATGGTAGGTGAGTCTCCTAATAGAGTTTCTGCATATAATGAATCTCAAACTCGATGCCTCCCTTAAACACCATCTAGCTTACTACTTGAGAAAATTCTATGCTAGGTTCTAATCCATTTGGTTATGTGAGAATATGTACAATAGACCCCTCTTGACAACATTTTATTACCGAACTAGTGTATGGCTCAGACGATGCTCTACTTGTTACATTGAATAACTAAATTTTAGATTTTTCTTAAGCTTAATATTTGACCAAGATACATGTATTCCATAAAGTAAAAAATACAAGTATTTATTAAATTCGTCAACTACTCAAACACACTAAGCTACATCATTTGTCATGTTAAGTAATATTTCAATAAGATATTTTACTTACAATGTGTATGATTTTTTTTCCCAAGTGGAACTAAGTGTTTCAAATTAATAAACACCAAATTAGATATATATGCAAGACAGTTCCATAATTGATACTTATGAGACGTATGACATCATGTTTATTCATGGCTATCCTAATGCTTTAATTATTATTTTTATTCCAACATAGTCATAGAAAATAAAGTCACAATAAAAATTTAGTTGTTTTAGACTTCATGTTAACATTAATTTATAAATTAACGTGAAAAGATAAATCAAAATTGGTGGTTGGTTAAGATGGTAATGAGGGTTATATTTCATGCTTGAGGTTTGGTGTTCGAACCTCGTTGTGTTGATTTTTAGTGGTCCATGACATGACATAACACTTGGTGAGTGAATGACGTGGCGTAAAAAGGATAGTACTACGTGACACATAGACATTATTCACAATATTTTTTAATATATTAGTATATATAGATGTTACTCTAATGAGTTTATAATGCTCCTAGATATTCCTGAAAAGTCAATGTCCTTTATAGAGATGGGAGTAGCATTACATATTGGTTATACAGTAAGATATTTAAAAAACATGGTTAGCACTAATAACACTAGTGGTACTTCATATCATCAAATTTCACTAAGCGAATAAGGGTAGTAACTCCATTTTAAAATGATCTTTTTATACTTTTTTATTTTAGTCTGTTTTATAATGTTATTTACATCGTGTTTTATTCTATTTTTAGGCTGAAAATCTACTATTTTCTCCGTACTTTTTAAGGAGTCACATGCCGTGCAACACAAGTATTAAGGAATCATAGTTGAATTTGATATAATAATGATGCAAGTTGACAATAAATAAATATAACAAAAACTAGTGGGTGTAAAAGTTACCAAAAATGGAATTATTTATGATTTAAGTGAGCTCAAAGAAAAGTAAAAAATAATAAACAATTGGAGAATGAGATTTAACGTTACCAAAAATGGAATTATGACTCCTAAAAAGTACGGCCGAAAATAGTAATTGTGACTCCTAAAAAAATACAGAGGGAATATCTTATGTTACCCCTCAACATTTACAATTTTCCACGCACTTGCTCTGACTTTATTCAATTTTTTGTTTACATTTACCCACATGATAATACATCTATCTTATTTTATCCATATTTTATTATATCCATTTTTTTACACACCCTTTCTATTTTTTCTTAACATTTGTTCAAATAGCAATCATAAAGATTATTCAGATGTAGTATACTTTGTGAATGCAACAAGAATAATAAGCCAGGTTTTTAGAGCAATTGGTTGCAGGTAAAACTACATTTAAAGAAGAAAGTGAAACTTCTTACAAGATTAATATTTCGTATTAGATATACTCCGTAGTATGTTTAGTGGAAACATTTATCTCAAAAAAAAAAAAAAAGTATGTTTAGTTGAAACAAAAAAAGTAGATTAAATTGAAAAATGAGACTTGCTTGAGAAGTTGAACCTCCTCTATGAAATGATTCTCATACATGTTAATTCCATAGAGTGCCAATTTCATTGTGTCAACAAAAAAATGATTAGATAACTTCGAAGGAAGTTCACAAGGGAAGTAAGGTGTCGTTTGGTTGATCATAGAAAGTACGAGTATGAATATCTATAAAGAAGCTTTTTTCTATGTATAAGTATTTTGTAGGAAGTGCAAAATATAGTTTGGTTAAACCTAAGAAGTAAACTTTTATAGGATATTCCACTTACCTAGGAAAACCTGATAAGTAACTTCTTTCATTTTGTAGAAAGTGAAAAATATTGTTTGGTTGATCATAGAAAGTACGAGTATGAATATCTATGAAGAAGTTTTTTTTCCTATGTATAAGTATTTTGTAGGAAGTGAAAAATATTATTTGGTTAAACCTAAGAAGTAAACTTTCATAGGATATTCCACTTACCTAGTAAAACCTGATAAGTAACTTCTTTTATTTTGTAAAAAGTGGAATTCTATAAAAAGTGTAATTTTTTTTTTTTTTTTTATGTTTTTGTCAATTAAACAATACTACAATCTTCCATTTTCCAAATAGTCTTCCTATAATTGTTCATGTTAACCAAACATCACCTAATTTTCCAAAAACTTTAACATCGTCGTTGGACTGCATTTTAGAAAATTATCAATATTAATGGGAATACTTCGCATATTGTTTTAAATATGTTCACACTTGCGTGTATTCATTTCACATTTTCACATTAATGAACACATAAACAGTATCACAATTCATAAATGGTTTATTTAGATAAGGCTTACCTTTTATATTCCACGTCAACAATTCCAAGCTTTAGCACATCTTGGTCCTTTCCAGGGTTGGCCATGGCTTTGAAAGCTCTGTTGCTTAGCACAAAGTCATTTTGAGTATTTGTGTTCAGATCAGTCAATGTCACTTTAGTCCCTGCCTTACTACACAAAGTACTATTCTTGCATCTTATCTGCCATACCAAGAATTCTTTTATTTTAGTATAATGTTTAACAAAAAATAATAATAATGTATTTGCACACTAACGGCCTTTACTGATTAGTTATCACGTTACTTAGTTATTTTGAAGTACACGATCAACGTGAAAGTTAGTTCGGGACAAAGAATACCTGAAAGCATGCACCGCAACCAGCACCACCTTTAAACAATGAAGGAATACCAGCTGCAAGAAATCCTCTGTTTAAGGTCAAAGCCAAGGAACCATACCCACATGCTCCCGCTGCATCAAATCAACAAACTAACGATTACCCATTTGTTATCATGACAAAATATCATCTGGGTCTTTCTCAGATTTTCCTAATTACAATCAATTTAATCAAAATGGAATAAAAACTTATGGAGTGATAAAACAGGGGAGTTTTTTTTTATAAAGTTATTTTTTACATGAAAGTGGTGAATCGTCGTAGAAATGAGCAGCCTTTGATTGATGAATACAGCGATCACAAGCTGTTTCAGATGATATAAAGAGCATCATGAAGATCAAGATGACAAAAACCGCCATTTTTTATTTTCTTTTCTTCAAATACAATGAATATTGTGAATTGGGGTTAGAAATTAGTGATAGTTATATAGGAAAAAAAAAGTAAGAGGCAAAAAGAAAAGGATGTACAGGTAAGCAAAAATGATCTAGAGTATGACTAATTTATGAGTAGCACTTCCACTTCCGGCGTTTTTTTAATAGTTGTAAACTTGTAATGTTTAGTATGTGCACATCCATTAAGACTTTAACATAAAGGGAGAAAAAAAAGGTCCCACACATAAGATGTCAATAAATTTATTTATACGGATATTGTTCCGGGTGTGGAATGAGAACAGCTGACTGTGGGATACTGGATTCCTGTTGAGAGTGCCGGTTGGTATCTGCACAACAGAATGGATTAACTAGCCTCGGGGGTGGTTCGAGGATCCCCCCTCCGATGCTTAAGTAAGATTACTGAGAGATTAAGAGATGATTAAGAGATCATTAGAGAGTAAGAAAGAAGTGTGTTTAAGTGTTTGTGTACCTCATAGCAATAAATGAGGTGCTCCTTATATAGACCAATCCAAGGGTACGATCTGGTAGGTCCCTTGTGGTTAGATAGCGACCCGTTGATAGTGACCCTTGGTTGGTTGTCTTCATGATAATGCCGGTAGGGGGTCTTGCAAATAATGCCGGTAGAGGATATTTACCTAAGATGACCAGATTACCTGCAGGTTAAGTTTACATACGGGGAGTTCTGCCGGTACCAGGTGGTGCCGGTAGGACACCCCGTACAACTAGCCCCCTCAGAGTAAGCGCATATATGACAATTGTTGCGCTTGCTCTGAGTTTAATGGGAAAAAATAAGTATTATTTTGATACCTGGTGGTACAACTAGCCCCCTCAGAGTGAAGCGCGGGCGCTGACCGTGTTGCGAGTGTTTCTGAGAAAAGACCAAGAACAGTTTGCCGACTGCCTTCGCTCTGAATGAAGAACTTTGTTGCTAGGTCCTTTGGAAAAAAGATTTTGACGACTAGCCCCCTTGAAAAAAGATTTTGACGACTAGCCCCCTTGTAAAAGGTTTGGACGACTAGCCCTCTTGAAAAAAGATTTGGACGACTAGCCCCCTTGAAAAAAGATTTGGACGACTAGCCCCCTTGTAAGGAGATTTTGACGACTAGCCCTCTTGAAAAAAGATTTGGACGACTAGCCCCCTTGAAAAAAGATTTGGACGACTAGCCCCCTTGTAAGGAGATTTTGACGACTAGCCCTCTTGAAAAAAGATTTGGACGACTAGCCCCCTTGAAAAAAGATTTGGACGACTAGCCCCCTTGTAAGGAGATTTTGACGACTAGCCCCCTTGTAAAAGGTTTGGACGACTAGCCCCCTTGGAAAAAGATTAGGACGACTAGCCCCTTGAAAAAAGATTTGGACGACTAGCCACCTTGGGAATACTTCAGATAACTAGCCACTTTTCGAATTTTTTCCCTACAAGTGGCGGGAGATTGCTAGCCACGTTCTTCCACGTGGCCTTCATCCTGCGCCTCATTTTTTGTGCCTATTTTGGGCCGTTGATTTCGATCGTAACTGTCTCTTCAACTGCTCGACTTAAGGGGCATGACCTTTCACATCCCCCCTCTTTGACCTATAAGACCCCAAAACTTCTTCGAGAATTTACTTTTTCAACCATTTTTACTTCTTTTGAATTTTTGATTTCTCTCTCTTCCCTTGCGGTTTTGCGTTGAACTCCGTTGCTGTTTTACCAAGTCTTTGCTGTTGTGGTGATTTGTATTTGCTAAGGTTACTAGCCTCTTTTCCTTTCGTTGCTGAATTCTGGGTTTTCCTTCCCCTCTCTTATCTTTGTGGTTGATTTTTCTTTGTTTATGTGTTTTTTGTAGGTTTTTTCTGTGTTTCTCTTTGACGTGGTTCATTGTATTTCAAACTTCAGAAAACTCGTAGGTATCCCCCCCTCTTTTCTGCTCCTCTTTGATTTCTTAGCTTTTGCTTTTCTTTGCTGTGTTTCACTTTTTACTACCCGCCGCCTCGAAAATGACCAAAACTTTGGGCGGGGACAATCCTTCTTCTCAACCTTCTGGGTTTTCTGGTTGGAGTGTTCCTCGAGAGAGTAATTGTAGTTGGGCCCGGGAGGAGCCGTACTTTCAATGTAATTTAAGACGGACCGCCATTCGTGAGGTGTATGACGAGGGTTTGAGTCAGGCTGAGAGAGAGCGTTGCTTTGCCCTACATCAACTGCGGTCTCGAATGATAAGGGAAATGCAATCTCATGAACGCCCTACTCCGGCTACCGAGGCCGCTTTAGATGTCTCCCCTATTTCAGTGCGATATCACATTCGCTCTTATCGGGAATTTTTGGATTCCGCCGGTAGTGGCCATGGGCAGTATGGAACTAATACTGGCAACTTCGGTGTTTCTTTTGGTCAGGCTGATAGGATGGCACCAGAACAACCGGCTAGCACTAGCGGCCGCCGCCCTGGTAAAGAGCCTGCTACTGACGACGTTGATATGGCTATTGGGGAATATTCTGATGGTGATTCCATTTTTGAGGATTCCGCCGGTAAGGGTGTTGACGAACACAGAAGTGGTGATGGCGATGAAGCCGGCGTGTCTGGTAGAGATGGTATGAAAACCAACGATGAGGGTATGGAAGCCAACGATGAGGGTATTGGCTCAGATGATGATGATCCTGCCGATGTTATAGTGGCCGAAGTTCTTGCGGATGAGGCTAAGGAGCAGCCTTATTTTACCGACGACGCCACGGACGTTCACAGGAAAGAAGAGCTTCCCCCTTTAGAGACTCTTCCTCGCACGACAAAGATTTTGACGACATGGCGCGAGTTGATTATTAAGAAGAATCATGTAGTGCATGGGGGGGTTTTTCTTGGCTTACCGGCTGAATATAAGTTGGTAGTGCCGGCTGAAGGTGCTACAATTTTTGATTGCCCTCCCGGCCATATTGCTGTGTATGCGAAGCATTTTGATTTTGGGCTTCGCTTTCCTTTGCATCCTTTCGTTGAGAAGATATTTCGCGCCTGGAATGTCTGTTTGGCCCAGGTTACACCTACTACTATCAGAACCGTTATTTCTTTCGTCTGGCTGTGTCTGTTTAAGCAATGGCCGCTGACATTAAATTTATTCAAGCGGTTGCTGTGGTTAAAGAAGGACGGTGAGACAGGGTGGATGTCGGCCTATAGTGCAACAAAAAGGAAGACTGTGCATCCTCCTCTGTCGAGTTGTAAAGACTGGCAGGATCGTTTTTATTTTGTTCAAGTTCCCGACAATTTTCTTCTTCGGCGGACTTTTACCAAACCTAGGCCTCGAATGGAGCAGTATAACCAGCGTGGTTTGGGCCGTCGGGAAAGAAAAGCATTTGATTATTTAGAGTGCGACATTCTTGATGTCGGCCTCAGCAAAAAGCAGGCTGTAAATAGAAATTGGTTTCCTAATGCCTATTATATTTTGGGTAGCCAACCGTTGTCTGCTGTCGGCTTATGCAATACTCATTGCTTTGGTAAACACACCATTAGTTGATTTGCCCGGCTGAAAATACTCATTTTTTCCTTTATTTTGTGCAAGTGTCTTTCCGGTATTAATTCCTTTGTCGTCTTTTTCAGGTACGAAAACCTTGGATAGAGAACTTCTTGGTTTTGACGAGAATTGGAGACCTGTGTGCACGCAGCCTCCTCAACCTAAAGCTAAATACGACACAATATCAACGTATTCGACACGAGCTTCCTCTCGTCGCTCTACTACCACTGTTGCGAAGAATCGTGTGAGTGCCGCCTGCAAATCCAAATCCTCCTCTGTTGTTATTTCTCAAGCTCCGCCCTCATCCACAATGCAATCCAATCCTACAGGCCGAGGTGGAACCCGCCGAAAAAGGTCGTCTCTTAATTCCAGTCGGTCTAATCCGACTAAGAGGGCAAGGGCCACCGGTGAGGATGATGCTTTCGCCGATTTCGAGACAAATGAGCCGGTCTTGGAGTCTGCCGCCAAGAAAACTACTGATACCACCCTTCAGGCGCAGCCGTCTCCACAAGCGTCTCTTGAGATTTTGGACGAGGGTCCTGTCGGCGGATTTATTGAGGACTTCCACCGCCAAGCTACTTCTGCTGCTGTTACCGGTGGTAATTCTAGTATGCCTCCTGTCAGTCGCAGCGAGAACAAGTCTGGGGATTCTAGGCTGAATTATCACCTACCCCTCCGCACCGGTGGTTGGATCGAGGATACTCCTTTCAAGATTCCACCGCAAATGAAGTCATGGTTCGAGACTCCTGGCGGCGAACCCACCGACCAATTTTATCCCACCATTGACCTGTTGTGTGGGGAGTCGGTGGCTACTGACTCAGCTAAGGATGGTGGTGACTTAGGCTACCGTGCCTTTAAAGATTTGATAACGCCTGCTGACAGGCCACAAGGTCAGATTGATGCCCCTGCTGCTCAACACTTTAATGACCTCTACAAGGTATGTTATCTTGTTTTTTGTATATACATTTATTATACGCATATTTTTTATTTGCAATATGTTTTTTCGGTTGAGGGCTATTTTGATTCCCTTCCTTGTTTTATATTCAGGCCGTTCAGTCCAGCATGGACTTGTACTATGTTTATCGCTGGAATCAGCTGCAGCTGACTCAGAATAACATTGATATGGCCGACTTGAGGAAGCGGGCTGAGGATGCTGAGTCTTTGCTGGAAGACAACAAGAAGAAGTTGGATACTGCAGCTTCTGATTTGGAGGCGGCTAATAAACGGCTCAAGGATATTGAGCCTAGGCTGCAGGCTGAGACTGAGAGAGCAGACGGCTTGGATCAACGGTTGGCAAGTTATAATGCGAGCTTGCCGGGAGTGAGGAAATCTGCCGCCAAGAAAGCTGTTGATAAACTTCTTCAGTCTGACTGGTTTAACGACATTCTGACTCTGCGCCATAACGGCGGTTGGTGTGCTGCGCATCGGGTCGTTTGCCATGTGAAGAAGCTGGACGAGGATGGCTGGCAAGAGTTTGAAGATGGCTATGAGGAGAAAGAGCTGTATAAGGTTGCAACCGGCTTTGAGCCTCAGGAGCTTCCCGAGGCGGTGATTTGCAATGCTAATCAGAGGACCCTGCCTCCTTTGGATGTTCCGGAAGCAGCATATTGGTCTGATGATGAGCATGCCGTTTGACGGTTTCGGCAGTCATCACCTCCCTCCTCTTGCGGATCTTCTTCTTTTCCCAGCCAGCCTCATACTTGTTAGGATTTTTATTTTTATTTTGGCGGCTGGCTTTTGATTTTTTGGCAAATGCTGTTAGGGCACTTTAATGTTGATGTAATTTTAATTTAGAACATCGTATTATTGTGGCGGTGTCGGTTTTATTCGGCATCCCTTTGTGCCTTGTTATCAGCTAATCACTTCGCAAGTTTTTTGGGTGATGGCTGTCGGTTTTTCGTGTATTTCCTTTTGTGGCCATGTATTTATAACAAGTAATTTTTTGATTTCATATTTTCTTCATTTTGCGTATGATACTTCCAATTATGCCGGTATTACTATCTTGCCAGCTTGTTGAATGTTATATTTCGAAATGAATGTTCCTTCTACTGATATGATTTGTTTAACTTGTTGAATGTTATGCTTCACAATGGAGTGCCCCTTAAAGGCATTTATTTTTCCCAAAGTTACTAATTACATCAACATTATTATGGACTGCTACGCTTCACAGTAAAGTGCCCAAACGGCATTTATTTTCTTTACTGTTACTGATCACATCCATACACTTCGTTGAATGCTACGCTTCACAATGGAGTGCCCCTTAACGGAATTTATTTTCTCCAAAGCTACTAATCACAACAACTTTATTATGGACTGCTACGCTTCACAGTAAAGTGCCCAAACGGCATTTATTTTCTTTACTGTTACTGATCACATCCATACACTTCGTTGAATGCTACGCTTCACAATGGAGTGCCCCTTAACGGCATTTATTTTCTCCAAAGCTACTAATCACAACAACTTTATTATGGACTGCTACGCTTCACAGTAAAGTGCCCAAACGACATTTATTTTCTTTACTGTTACTGATCACATCCATACATTACCTTTGCGTGTTGATTTGTGCCGCGTTTGTTTTTTGCTTTTTTCTTCCTTCATTTATGGACTGGCCGTATTTGAGGACCGCCCTAATTATACATAATAGCAAAATGCAGACTGCTATTGCAATCAGTCTGCTCATACATCATCATTACAGTTTTTCAAACATAGTACTTTCTCAGAGTATTGGCGTTCCAGGAGTTTTTGAGCGCGGTACCATCCATTTGCATTAACCGGTATGATCCAGGAACAATTTCCTCCCGTATCTGGTATGGTCCTTCCCAATTGGCTGTCAGCTTTCCTTGAGCATTTCCTTTTCCTGTTGCCGCCGTTCTCCGCAGTACCAGGTCTCCTACTCCTAGAGGCCGGTGTTTCACTTTCTTGTTGTACGCTCTGCTCATTCTGCTTTTGTATGCTTCCGAAGTGATTTCTGCTTTCATGCGGATTTCAGGCATGAGATCCAGCTGATGTCGCAGCAGCTGATCGTTTCTCTCCTCATCGTAATGCTGGATTCGCATGGTTGGCAGAGCCATTTCTGCCGGTATGACAGCCTCAGACCCGAAGCTTAACTTAAATGGACTCTCGCCGGTAGCCTCCTTGATAGCAGTTCTGTTGCACCACAGAATTTCTGGCATAAGATCTGCCCATTTGCCTTTACAGTCTTCTAGCTTCTTTTTCAGTACAGCCAGGATTTGCTTATTCGCCGCCTCTGCTTGCCCATTTGCCTGTGGGTGACATACTGACGAGTGAGCTAACTTTACTCTGTATAATCCCAGGAAGCATTGTATGGGTGCACAATCAAACTGTGATCCATGATAAAAAACTATTGCCTGCGGCAACCTGGTTTGCCGTTATCTTGTTATTATATTTTTCCATATGAACTTTTTCACCTGGTTTGCCGTTATCTTTGCTACCGGCTCTGCTTCTATCCACTTGGTGAAGTAGTCCACTGCTACTATTAAGAACTTGCGCCTTCCAGCCGCCATTGTGAATGGTCCAACAATATCCATTCCCCACTGTGCGAATGGGATTGGGTTCAGAATGGGCATCAAATCATTGGCTGGCAAGTTTATCACAGCTGAAAACTTTTGACATTTCTCGCACTTTTTTACATAAGCTCGACAATCTTCTAACATTGTTGGCCAGTAATAGCTTTGCCTTTGACAGATGATGGCAAGGGGTTTTCCACCGGCATGGTTCCCACATGTTCCTTCGTGCATCTCTTCGATCAGCCTTGCTGACTCGAATGCTGTCAGGCACCTTAAGAATGGTAGGCTAAATAACTTTTTGTACAACCGTCCCCACAGGATGATGTACCAAACCGCGTCCCTTTTTGTCTTTTTGGCTTCTGCCAAATCTGCTGGTAGAGCTCCAGTCTGTATGTATGTTTGGATATTATCGTACCATTCTGAGGTAGTTGTGATGGCCATGACCCGTATTACCTCCGACTCCGTACTTCGCTTATTCATGACTTCCATCGTGACTGTTCTTTTCAAGTCGGCGACATTCGAACTTGCTAACTTTGATAGTGCGTCTGCCAGTGTGTTTTCTGCTCGGGGTACCAGATTAATGCTGAATTTCTCTAGCTGAACCGACACTGACCTCAGCTTCTCCAGGTATTTGACCATTGAAGGTTCTTTGGCCTCATATTCTCCGCTGAATTGACTTGCTACCAGCTGGGAGTCTGTTGTCAGTATTACTCTTTTGGCATCTGCTGCGAGGCACATTTGGATGCCGGCAATTGCTGCCTCGTATTCTGCCTCGTTATTTGACGCGTTGAACATAAATTTTATAGCATATTCAAAAATGTCTCCTGTTGGCGATTTCATGATTATTCCAGCCCCACTGCCTGTTTGTGCAGCTGAACCATCCACTGACACATCCCATACTTCAGCCTGTACTTCATCTTCTTGGTATGACGCTTCAACTATGAAGTCCGCCAATGCCTGGGCTTTGATTGCAGTTCTTGGCCGGAATTCCAAGTCAAACTCGGACAACTCTATTGCCCATTTTAGCAACCGGCCTGATGTATCTAGCTTGCTGATGGCTTTTTCGAGAGGAAAGTTTGTTAGCACTTCGATTGTATGCGCATCAAAGTATGGTCTTAACTTTCTAGCCGCGATGAGGACTGCATATGCCATTTTTTCCACCAACGTGTACCTTGTTTCTGGGCCGTTTAGCACATGGCTCACAAAATATACCGGCTGCTGCCCTTTGTTTTCTGTTTCGGCTACCAGTACTGCTGCAACTGTTTTTGGCGACGCCGATATGTACAATTGTAATTTGCCGCCCTCTTTTGCCCTTGCTATTGTTGGCAGGTTCTTTAAGTGACTTTTTAGAGCTTCAAAAGCCTCTTCCTCTGCTGGCCCCCATTTGAACTTCTTGTTTTGCCTCAAGGTTGTGAAGAAGGGCATTTGCTTATCTGCCGACTTGCTCACGAATCTGTTTAAGGCGGCCATTTTTCCTGTCAACCGCTGTATGTCTTTTACGCTTTTGGGTTGCGGTAGACTGATGATTGCTTCTACTTTTTCGGGGTTAGCGTCTATGCCACGCTCGCTGACCAAGAAACCCAGGAATTTTCCCGACCTTACTCCGAAGACGCATTTTTTTGGGTTCAATTTCATCCTGTATTTTCTCAAAGTTTCGAAAGTTTCTCGGAGGTCGCTAACATGATCCTCTTCCTTCCGGCTTTTTACGATAGAGTCATCTACATAGACCTCCACGTTTCTGCCTTTTTGGTCGGCAAACACCTTGTCGACCAGCCTTTGATACGTTGCCTCTGCATTTTTCAACCCGAACGGCATCGCCTTATAACAGAAAACTCCTGCATCCGTGATAAAGGCCGCCTTCTTCCTGTCTGATTTATGCAGGCTGACCTGATGATACCCTGAGAAAGCATCTAGGAAACTGAGCATTGCATGGCCGCTAGTGGAGTCTACCAGCCTATTAATCCGTGGTAATGGGTAGAAATCTTTCGGACATGCTCTGTTAAGGTTGGTGAAATCTACGCACATTCTCCATGACCCACTTGACTTTTTTACCATTACTACGTTTGCCAACCATTCAGGGTAGTCACATGGCTCAATGAAACCTGCCGCCAGCAGTTTATCCACCTCTTCTTGTATTGCTGTCATTTTTTCCGTGGAGAAATTACGTTTTTTCTGCCGTACAGGCCTAACATTTCTGTCGGCGTTTAATCGGTGGACCATTATCTCTGGATGGATACCAGGCATCTCATCCGCCGAGAATGCGAAGATGTCCGCGTGCTCTCTCAGCAAGCTTATGAGGTTAACCTTCATGTCACTCCCCATTTCTATACCGATCACGACTGTTCTATCCATGTTTCCAACCTCCAGCTCGATATTTTCTGTCAGACCATCTGGCATTGGTCTAGGTGCTGATACCGGCCTCTCATCAAAGTGTTCCATGTTCAGGTCGGTTCGACCCCTTTTTGTGCAGCTCTTTCTTTTTGGCAGTTGTTCTTGTCTTGCCGGCTTAGTAGTCAAGTGTACCTCTTGCCTTGCCGGCTCAGTAGTCAAGTTTACTTCTGGGACCATTCTTCCCGGTGTTCTCAAAGCAGTCAAGTAACAGGAACTTGCCGCTAACTGACTTCCCCTTATCTTTTCCGGCCTTTCCAGGTTCGACATATATATCATTGTCAGGTGATAGGTGGAGACTACCGCCTGCACGTCATGTATGAATGGGCGACCGATGATCACATTGTAGGCCGCTGGTACTTTAATGACTAGGAAATCCACCATGAGATCTCGCATTTCAGATCCTTCTCCGATTTTCACCGGCAGCCTTATACTACCCTCTGGGTACACTGTAGATCCTGAGAAACCGATTACTGGGTAGCTCACCCTTTGAAGCTCGTCCTATGGTATGTGCAATTGTTTGAAGGCTTCCCAGAAGATGATGTTTGCTGAGCTGCCGCCGTCTACCAGTACTCTGTTCACATCGGCATTTGCTATATCAATTGTAAGAACTAGTGGGTCATCATGCGGGAAAATAATGCCTCTGCAATCCGATTCCGAGAACGTCATCACTGGTATGCTGGGTGGGTTAGGCCACACTCTTGTGTTATGATAGTTTACCATGTGCCTGTGTTCCTCCAAGCTTCTACTGGCGCCGCTTATTGTCCCTCCGTGGACTGGACCGCCAGAAATTACATACACGGGTGGTTTTTTCCCGCCATCCCTCTGTTCTGCTCTGGCACTGGTTTCCGACTGTTTTTGCTCGATTCTAGGCGGCTGATATGGCTGCTCGATTCTAGGATATTGTTGTTGATTTTTCTGTTGTGGCCGGTATGAATTGGTAGGGTTTCCCCCCACCGAGTTGTTGTTACCATTTCCTTGCCTCGCCCTATACTGTGAGAAATACCCCTTTCTGACCATATCCTCAATGTTGTCTTTGAGGTCTCTGCAGTCCTCTGTTAGGTGGCCGTGCTCATTATGGAAGTCACAGAATTTCTTGACATTCCTTTCCCTACTCTGCATTGGTGGCGGCCTTCTCCAGCCGTCCATCTTGTTGTTTATGTTATAAATTGCCGTCCGCGGTGTGTTCAGCGGAGTGTAGTTATCAAAGAGTCCTCTGGACTCCCTTCTGTCTTGCCGGCTTCTCTGCCCTTGTGGATTGGCATTTCTGTTATTCTGGTTTCTCTGGCCTGCCCCTTGCTGATTATTGCTCTGATGAAAATTGTTTCCTCCTTTTCCCCCCTGTGGGTTATAGCCTGGATTGTACCCGACATTTCCGCCGGTTGCCACTACCACATTGGAGATCTTCATCATTTCATCCCCCCTGATGTACTCGTTGGCCTTGTGCAGGACGTCACCCAGATTGGTGTATGACTTCCGGCTGAGATATTTCTTGAATTCGCACTCTTGCATTCCCCTCATCAGAGCCAGAACAGCAACCTCCTGCTGCAAATTGGGAATAGTGATTGATTCGTTGTTAAAGCGGGTGAGATAATCTCTTAACGGCTCTCTATCTCTTTGAGCGAACGACATCAACTCTCCCGATGATTTCTTTCTCTTCTGTTTGCTCACAAATCGTGACAAAAACGACGCCTGCAGCTGTCGGAAACTGTATATGGAGTGTGCCTCTATGCCCTTATACCAGCTCGCTGCAACTCCTAAGAGTGTAGATGGGAATACTTTGCACCACATGGCATCAGAATCTGTGTACAGCATCATGTGCTGTTCGAATGTGGTGCAGTGATCCTCCGGATCCGTCGTCCCATCGTATCTCCCTGTCGGGATTTTTATCCTTTCCATCCTTTCTTCTAGGATTTCTCGGCACAGAGGAGAATCCTTTTGCTGGATTGTCTGCCGCCTAGCTATCTGTAGAATCGGCGCTCTTCGTTCATATTCCGCGATTGGGACTTGCTCTGTTTCAGGCCATTCTGTTTCCGCCGGATCCGAGCGCTTTCTTTTTTCTGGGGTGTTTTCTTGATTCAGGGCGGTTAGGAGATCCCTAATAGGTAACTGGGGAACTGCCGACCTGGTCTTTCTTAGACTGCCGACTGACCCTAGCTGCTGCGAGGCTGGTAGCTCTGACAAAGCAGCCATCACCGCTGACAGTGTTTTCAATTGCTCTCCCGTGAATACTTCCGACAGGGGAGACAGGCGCTCCTGCAGCGTCTGCTCCAGCGGAGTTTTCGGTTGCTCTCTGGCAGGGCTTTCTATTTCTAACTTATCATCGTCCTCCACTGTGAATTCCTTTTGTGCCGGTATCGAGGTGTTTTTTGTTGCTGGGCTTATAACTGATTGTGCTTGTGACGGATGGGCGGGGTTTAGAAGTGAAGGTTGGAACTTGGAGGTTGTCGCCGGTTGCGGGGTTGTTGCTTTTTCTTGACCTTTCTTTGATTTTTTACCGTCTTTCTGTGAGAAATCCATGCTGACTGTTCTACCGTTTCAAGGGATAAGGTCCCCTCCTTCTAGCGCCAATTGTTCCGGGTGTGGAATGAGAACAGCTGACTGTGGGATACTGGATTCCTGTTGAGAGTGCCGGTTGGTATCTGCACAACAGAATGGATTAACTAGCCTCGGGGGTGGTTCGAGGATCCCCCCTCCGATGCTTAAGTAAGATTACTGAGAGATTAAGAGATGATTAGAGAGTAAGAAAGAAGTGTGTTTAAGTGTTTGTGTACCTCATAGCAACAAATGAGGTGCTCCTTATATAGACTAATCCAAGGGTACGATCTGGTAGGTCCCTTGTGGTTAGATAGCGACCCGTTGATAGTGACCCTTGGTTGGTTGTCTTCATGATAATGCCGGTAGGGGGTCTTGCAAATAATGCCGGTAGAGGATATTTACCTAAGATGACCAGATTACCTGCAGGTTAAGTTTACATACGGGGAGTTCTGCCGGTACCAGGTGGTGCCGGTAGGACACCCCGTACAGATATAATTTTTACTCATTTTTTTTATAACTTTTAATATGTTTTGATTAAATTTTGTATTATGAAAAAAAATTAATGGATAAACATTTTAAAGGGTTAAATGATTATTTTTTATATGTTATTAGTGTTTTGGGAGAAACTTTCATTAAAATGAAAAAGTTTATCACTAAAATATAGATACTTCGTAACTTTTACATATATCAGGACAACTTTTAAACATTTTGAGTTAAATTTTACTAAGGGGTACACAACTTTTAAATAAGATTTGTGAACGACCTTTTAGGTAAGGAGGAAAAAGGGAAAAATTGTAAATTTTGTAGCAAAAAGTTACTAAAAATGATAGTGTTACCATAAAAAGAAAGTTGTCATTTTAGAAAAGCGTTACAAATTTATAATTAGGAAATATCGTGAAACACTACCTTTAAGTTTGGTGGTTTTGTGAATTGCTACCTTATAAAAACTTTTTTAAATTTAACTACCTTATAAGTTTGGGTTGTTTGACTAACACTACCATTTGACGTTTTTCGTTAATGTTTTCCGTCGTGTATTTCTTATATTCTTTAAAATATCTCTCTTCAGTTGTTATTTTGTTCATTTGCCATATACTATAGCCGTTGTAGTGGAGTTTAAAAACGGAAAACATTAACGAAAAACATCAAATGGTAGTGTTAGTCAAACAAGCCAAACTTATAAGGTAGTAAAATATAATTTTCTTTTTAAAAGATAGCAATTCACAAAACCACCAAACTTAAAGGTAGTGTTTCACCAAATTACCTTATAATTATTAGAGAAAGAAGAAAAGTAATTGTGGCATTCTAATTACGAGAGTCCATAAAATCATACTGTATCTGAGGTGTGCCAAATCAATTATTACGTGGTAAGTTTGTTGAGAAAGGTGGAGGATGAAGACAGAGGAAATTGCGGAAACACGGAGAAATATCGGCAAAAAAGGAAAAATACAAAAAAAAAAAAAAAACAAATCGTAGAGAGAAAATACAACAAGGTTGGAAGTGAGTGTTTGTTGTGTATGTTAGCCTTGCCACTTACTCCGTAATTAGTTACTGGCTTTTGCTGGTGGCCATTATATAATGTGCTGTCATGACTCTTGGCAATTACCCATTATCTCTCCAATTGGTTTGTTTATCATAGGATAATTATGAAATACGAAGTAATTATGATTAGTATTTGGTTATTGGAGAATGAACTTGTGGTATTAGGGCATGTTGTAATCCTACCTACATCACACAATTCCATTTTAATATAAGATGGTGATGATAGAATTTATAGGTGGATATTAATGTTAATGCGTCTATACAGCTAGAGTAGGTGCCACGTTCGTATGTGTTTTCTATTACTCCCCCGTTCCAAATAATGACAATACTTGTGTTTACTCGTAATTGATCTAAATTTTGGCAATTCAACAAATGTCTATCGACTTTTAATAATAAATAAAGTACCCCTAAAAGAAAACTTAGTACCACAAATACTCCTAATGACGTCATTAACCTCACAATCAACCAATTAACGTCTAATTAACCCCCTAATCAACCCACCCATTAACAAATTAACCTAATTAACCCATCCACTAACCCACCTATTTTTATTTATTTTCTCATTTCTTTTCTCTGTCCCCTTCCTTCTTCCATTAACCCACCATCGTGCTGCTTCGTTTTTATTCGCCTGAAAAAACCAACAACCTCCACCACCATTAAATCTAAGCTCAAGATTTCCCCCTCATCCATGCTTCAACCTCCACAATTCTCCAATTCTCCAATTAGACTTCCCAATTGAATCCCCTCAAATTCTACAATTCAATTTGCTTACCCCCAAAAAATAATCTGACCACCAATTTGCTTACAATTCATTTATACAATTCAATTCACAGCTCCGATCACTCACCAAAAACGACCCAGAAATTCAACCCATCACCACCGAAGAAGACGAAGGTGCAACAATCTCTCTCCTCGCATAAACCCTTTACTCTCCCTTAATATTGTTGTTTGAACTGGTGTCGGTGGTCTTCTTATTGCGTTTCTCACAGCGGCTCTCGGCGATGTTCAAGCCGAAGTGCGGTGGAATCCTCGTCGCCGGAAAACTTGTCGGTGCTCTAGCGAAAGCCTCAAGAAGGTCCGAGTCAGATAGAGAGAATGAGGGGGCTGGCAGCAGGCCCGAGTTGAAACTGGTAACTTACTCTAGGAATGAAAATGTATGACCAAAGACATTATTCAATTGCTTCTTACGAATCGCTAGGCAAGAGATTTATTAGAGGGAGGGGGTGTGTGATTGTTCTTACAAAATCGGAGCTGGTAATTTATATTAGCAGAAAAACGAAGCTGGTAACTTAAACTAGTAGCACTGAAAAGCGAAACTAGTTCTACAAAGATTACTGTAAACATTTGTCACTCCTTTGCTTCAAACACAGTTACCAGCAGAAACATAAGAGGAAGAAGAACAAGGCTCAATTTCGATTTTGATTTCAATTTCAATGTTGCATTTGTTGTAGGAGTGGTTTTGCTGCGAGGGTGATTTGTGTCAATCGGGAGGTGGGGATGGTGCTGACCAGGGGAACGAGAGAGATGTGGGAAGGAAAAAGAAAGTAAGGCTGTGGTGGAGGTGGAGATTGAATACAAGGCGGTGGCCAATTGTAGTTGAACGGTATTGAAGGTAGCTTCCATGGTTACCATGTAGGAAAGAGGAGAGAGAAGAGGAGAGAGAAAAGAGAAGAGGAAATTAATGAAAAAGAAAAAAGGCTTGGGTGGGCTAAAGGGTTAGCAGGTGGTCTGGTTAATGAATTAATTAGATATTAATTGGCTGTATTACGTCATCGAAGATATTTGGGGTATTAAGTTTGTTTTAGGGGTACTTTATGTATTATTGAAAGTCGAGGGACATTTGGTGAGTTACGCCAAAACTCAGAGGTATTTCATGAAAAACTCGATTACTTAATTAAGAAAGTTAATGGTGATATTTTCCTGTAATTGTTTATGTGAGAGAGTAAATTGTACAAAAATGGTTAGAGAAACAATAAAGAATTAGGCTTTGCTTTGTTCAACTTCCTTTTGATAATACACACTTAACTGCAGAGTTCTATTGGGATCTGATGCATTAGTGCTGGTATGATCGCACCCTGTTGTTCTATTCAACTTATTTTGGATAAAATAAGTCTGATAAGTTCATATAATTTATGTTCTAAATTTTTTTTAGACATTTTCACATGCACAAGTTAATTTTAGAAAAAATAAGTTTTTTTTTTTCCAGATAAAATAAGTTCAAACAAAATAAGTCGAATAGAACAGACGTATTTTGTCTTAACTTATATTATCTGAACTTGTATTAACTTATTTTGTGTGAAAATTTCTAGAAAAAAAACTTATTTTTTTGGAACTTAGCTGAACTTATTTTGTCTAAAATAAGTTAAAATAAGTCAAACACAACAAAGGTTTATTATTCTTATACCATAAGAGAAAGTGTTAAAAGTATTATGAAACGACCAAAAGAGACAAGTGTTGCAATTATTAAGAAATGTGGAGAGAAAACGTACAAGACATGAAACAGAGCCTTCATCATCATCCATGGGAGCACCACCGGCTTCACCACCATCACTGCATGGACGAGACGTTCAAACAATATTGTACATATTGTTAAAATTGGCTGAAACTGTTTTGTATGTCGCAATGTTGTCATGCACCATCTTTTCCGCGTTGACTCTAGCTGTTGTTGCTATATCGACAGTCTCATAGCACAGATGAGCACCCCTCAACAGACGACCATCTATCCATCTATCCAGCCATGCATAAATCCAAGTCGGGATCCCATATTGGACAGGTAGTATGTTCTACCTTGCCCTGCCAGCTCATATAGTCTGGCCAACCATGCAACAAACTCAAAGTGTTCTTGGCGCCCCCCAAAATCAATGAAGGTAAAGCCTAAGAAACCATACCCGACCCATTGATCCCTCACCTTGGTTACCTTGAACCCAAGGTCGATGAGCTCATTGTTAAGCCAGCCAAGACTTCTTCTTGTTGGCATCCCTCCGATGCACTATGTTGGCAAGTTTTTCATTACAATTGTGTAAGGATGTACTGAAAACTGGAAGCCATTTCGGACGAGAATAAGAGAAGAAATCAAAGAAAATATGGATGGTGGTTTGTATACAGAAAGAAAGGGAAGTGATGGATAATGGAAATAAGAAAGACCTCTATTTATAGAGTGTTATCATGCATTGGATTCTGCTTTCATGTTGAATACACGCAAGGTAATTACCAATATAATTTCAAACTTTGGTCTTCAAACAACCTGATTGCTTTCAAAAAACACTACAAATTTATTAAAGTCTTCACCAAGGTATTTAATGAACTAAATGGTCATATCCCACTTTTTGCATGCTTGGTAGGCACCTGAGTCATATGCCACTATTTGCATGCATGGTAGCTACCTAGGTCTTGGGTGTTGCAGTGTTTCGTTTCCCAATAACGTTAAAGCACTGAAAAGTTCTAATACATGACAGTTTCAGCAAGGAATCCAATTGGTATTTTTTTTTTTTTGAATTCACACTACAGGTTTTAAAGTCATAGTGTTCCCAAATGTCACCGTGTTCCCGCTCCCACTAGTAATAATAACAGTAACCAAATAAAAAGTAGTTTCGTTGGTAATGGCTACATGTATTAATCGAGACTACCACTACTGGAACAATGGCATAGAGTATCAGTGACTAAATGGTTAACCTTGATTGTATCTAGACTGTGTGGTAATGGCCTATCCGTAATACAGATAATACCAAAAAAATTGAAACGTAAGTCTGTGACATTGGAATTTTATTTAAAGTTCACTTGAAAAACAAAATTATAAGTAAACCTTTAAAATCATAATAAAAGTAACTTCCTCTGAAGCATATTACCTTCGTTTCAAAATGATCTTTTCGGTTGTTATTTGAACAAATATTAAGACAAACGAGAAACATAGTGTCATAAGATAGGTGAATTTAAAAAAATGTAGATAAATTAAGATAAATGTGTACTACATGTGGGTTGGCCCTAAATCATCATTTTTATATTATATTATATACTATCCATGAAAGATGTTGGTAATGTCCATAAGAACGTAAGGATGGTAATGCACACCCACGTATTTGTACACTATCCATGCATGAATAGGTAATGCCATAAGAAAATCACGATGGTAATCACAACTAAGTATTTGGATAATATCCATAAATATGTTGGTAATGTCCATGTTGTGGGGTAATGTCCATAAGAACAAAGGATGGTAACGCACAACCAAGTATTTGGATACTACCCATGAATGATGTTGGTAATGCCCCTTAGAACATCATGATGGTAATTCACTACCATGTGTTTGGATACTATCCATGCATGATGTTTGTAATGACCTTAAGAACATCAAGATGATAATTCACAATCAAGATGTTTGGATAATATTCATGCATGATGTTGGTAATGCCCATGTTGTGTCCATAAGAACATAAGGATGGTAACGCACAACCAAGTGTTTGGATACTACCCATAAATGATGTTGGTATTGCTCATACGATCATCGGGATGGTAAGACACTACCAAGTGTATGGATACTATCCATGCATGATGTTGGTAATGTCCTTAAGAACATCATGATGGTAATTCACAACCAAATGTTTGGACACTATCCATTCATGATGTTCGTAATGTCCATAAGCACACCAGGATGGAAATTCACAACCAAGTGTTATGATACTATCCGTGCATGATGTTGGTAATGTCCATGTTGTGGGTTAATGTCCAAAGGAACATGATAGTTATTCACAACCAAGTGTTTGACTATCCATACTTGGTAATTCACAATCAAGTGTTTGGATATTATCCATGAATGATGTTGGTAGTCTATAAGAACATAAGGATGGTATGGGTTTGGATACTACCTACTATCATCAGTCCATACCTCAGTTCCTTCTTTCTCCCATGGCAACGACCGACCTGCAACTTTTGCCATAGCAACAAATTCCAGTCATGACAACCACTAATTCGACGGGAATGCTCTAAAACATTATTATTATTCTTCACCCCATCGGTGCTATCCAGATTTAACACTAAACCTCAGTCATGACTCAATTTTTTCCGACGGCCAACAATTCTGTCGTTTCTCGATTATACGGCCATGGCAAACAATAATTGTTGTAGATTCTAAGGAACAAGCACTAATTTCATTGCTCTTTGCTTCAATATCATCAACACCTTCGTCTTCTTCATCCCATTGATTTCCAGGTCTAACAAACCAAAAACCTAGAATTTCGGATTAAGGATGAACGACGAACGACGAACAACGAATGACACCCATGAACGATGAACGCCGAAGAACGACGAGGTCGATTTGTCATTAGAACTCCGACGATAGTTAGTGATAACATTGAATCAAATTAAGCAAGAGGAGAGAGAAATTAAGTTAATTGTTAATTAACTTTCCTAATTATTCTGTTTTTTTTTATTTAAGAAAATACAATAATTAATTTTGGAAAATCCAGAAATTACAAAAACTATTTTCATAAAAGAAATTGTGTATTTAAATTTAAAGATAAAAACAATGAAAATCATGAAAATATATTATTTATGTTAAATTTAAAGATAAAAGCAAAGCATTTTATGTGGCCCATATTAATTCATCGTGGTGGTCATACTTACTACTCCATCTGTCCCAAAATTATAGTCTTGTTTAACTAAAGATACAGATTTTAAGAAAAATGGAATATAGTGAGTGGGAAATTGAAATATAGTACATTGATGATTAATTTGTATGAGAAAGTAAAATAAAGTACACGTAAAAAGGAATAAAGTACATGGGGAAGGAGAATATAGTATAATTATGGGACGCACGATTTAGAATAAAAGATTATAATTTTGGGATGGAGAGTGTATGGCCATTGTAGAAAGTTCCATCTCCTAAGCTATAATTTTCTGTTTAGTTGTCAAATACTTCCTCCGTTCTTTTATTCTATACATCTAATCACCAGATGAATAATCACTTCACTTTTTCGAGCAAGGTTGTTAGTTAATAAAATCTTTATGATTTATTCGAGGTAACATCTGTTTAGTCGTTTGGGAGAGATTCCTGTGAACACGCAAATTTTTGGCTATACCCGGGTACAGCCAAAGCTGGCTGTACCCCTATCCAAAACGATGTCGTTTTGTGTTGTTTAAAATGAACATTAATATACTGGTACAAAAATGAACATTTAATATTTCGAAAATGAACATTTATTTATTTATTTGGAATGAACATTTACTATTTAGGAAATGAACATTTATTTATTTATTTGGAAATAAACTACAAAAATGAACATTTACTATTTCGGAAATGAACATTTATTTATTTATTTGGAATGAACATTTACTATTTTGGAAATGAACATTTATTTATTTATTTATTGGGAAATAAACAATATAGACGCTTGTAAAAACATAAAAGACCAATGAAGTGAACAATTTCATTATGAACATTAACCATATATTTATTATGAACAAACAAATAAACAAGAAAGGACAAATAATTCAACAAAAAAGAACAAACAATATAAAAAAGAACATAAAATTCCAGAAAAAAGAACAGCCAATACTAAAATTATGAACAATTTTATGATGAATTTTAAAGTCAACATGAAAGAACAAACAATACAACAAGAAAGAAAAAATACTGGTACAAAAATGAACATTTACTATTTCGGAAATGAACATTTATTTATTTATTTGGAATGAACATTTACTATTTTGGAAATGAACATTTATTTATTTATTTATTGGGAAATAAACAATATAGACGCTTGTAAAAACATAAAAGACCAATGAAGTGAATAATTTCATTATGAACATTAACCATATATTTATTATGAACAAACAAATAAACAAGAAAGGACAAATAATTCAACAAAAAAGAACAAACAATATAAAAAAGAACATAAAATTCCAGAAAAAAGAACAGCCAATACTAAAATTATGAACAATTTTATGATGAATTTTAAAGTCAACATGAAAGAACAAACAATACAACAAGAAAGAAATAATACTGGTACAAAAATGAACATTTACTATTTCGGAAATGAACATTTATTTATTTATTTGGAATGAACATTTACTATTTTGGAAATGAACATTTATTTATTTATTTGGAAATAAACTACAAAAATGAACATTTACTATTTCGGAAATGAACATTTACTATTTCGGAAATGAACATTTATTTATTTATTTGGAATGAACATTTACTATTTTGGAAATGAACATTTATTTATTTATTTATTGGGAAATAAACAATATAGACGCTTGTAAAAACATAAAAGACCAATGAAGTGAACAATTTCATTATGAACATTAACCATATATTTATTATGAACAAACAAATAAACAAGAAATGACAAATAATTCAACAAAAAAGAACAAACAATATAAAAAAGAACATAAAATCCAGAAAAAAGAACAGCCAATACTAAAATTATGAACAATTTTATGATGAATTTTAAAGTCAACATGAAAGAACAAACAATACAACAAGAAAGAAAAAATACTGGTACAAAAATGAACATTTACTATTTCGGAAATGAACATTTATTTATTTATTTGGAATGAACATTTACTATTTTGGAAATGAACATTTATTTATTTATTTGGAAATAAACTACAAAAATGAACATTTACTATTTCGGAAATGAACATTTACTATTTCGGAAATGAACATTTATTTATTTATTTGGAATGAACATTTACTATTTTGGAAATGAACATTTATTTATTTATTTATTGGGAAATAAACAATATAGACGCTTGTAAAAACATAAAAGACCAATGAAGTGAACAATTTCATTATGAACATTAACCATATATTTATTATGAACAAACAAATAAACAAGAAAGGACAAATAATTCAACAAAAAAGAACAAACAATGTAAAAAAGAACATAAAATTCCAGAAAAAAGAACAGCCAATACTAAAATTATGAACAATTTTATGATGAATTTTAAAGTCAACATGAAAGAACAAACAATACAACAAGAAAGAAATAATACTGGTACAAAAATGAACATTTACTATTTCGGAAATGAACATTTATTTATTTATTTGGAATGAACATTTACTATTTTGGAAATGAACATTTATTTATTTATTTGGAAATAAACTACAAAAATGAACATTTACTATTTCGGAAATGAACATTTACTATTTCGGAATTGAACATTTATTTATTTATTTGGAATGAACATTTACTATTTTGAAAATGAACATTTATTTATTTATTTGGAAATAAACAATATAGGCGCTTGTAAAAACATAAAAGACCAATGAAGTGAAAAATTTCATTATGAACATTAACCATATATTTATTGTGAACAAACAAATAAACAAGAAAAAATAAATAATTCAACAAAAAAGAACAAACAATATAAAAAAGAACATAAAATTCCACAAAAAAGAACAAACAATACAACAATTATGAACAATTTTATGATGAATTTTAAAGCCAACATGAAAGAACAAACAATACAACAATAAGTTTGATGAATGAATTTAAAAAACAACAAGAAAGAACAAACAATACAACAAGAAAGAACAAACAATACAAGAAGAAAGAGTAAAAGATTAATGAAGAGTTTAATTATGAACATTAACGTACCATATGATTATTATAAACAAACAAATAAACAAGAAAGAACAAACAATATAAAAAAGAACATAAAATTCCAGAAGAAAGAACAAAAAATACGACAATTATGAAAATTTGATGATGAATTTAAAAAACAACATGAAAGAACAAACAGTACAACAAGAAAGAACAAACAGTACAATAAGAATGAACAAACAGTACAATAAAAAAGAACAAACAGTCGACAAGAATGAACAAACAATATGAGCGTGTCGTTTTTGGGGGTACAGCCAGAGCTGGCTGTACCCGGGTACAGCAGTTAGCGATTGCCTGTGAACATACTGTACTGGAAGGTAGGTTTGGACAGTCTGTATGCAAACTACACAACTGCTGAATGTGAAGCCTGTTTTTTGCGAATGCTTATATTTAATATTAATATAGCTTGTTGTTTTCGTTTTGACAGTAAAAACTCTCCCAGGAGCATTGCGGAGAAATGACTTTGGGCCGTTTGTCCAAACTTCTCAACACTTTCATAACAATTTGTTCTCCCAGGTTGGCAGATGACAATGAATTTGCTGCAGCCGCTCAAGAAATCTGCAACTACATCTCATAAAAATGCATATCACTCTTCATGATCCAATCCTACCTAGCTAGTGTTTCTAAGAAAACATGATGGAAAGTACGAATAATTACTACTTCCTCCAATTTTTATTACTCGCAATGTTCGTTACTTTCACGCATGTCAATGCAGAACTTTGATCATTAATATCTTTAATTCTTTTTAAGCAAAAATAAAAAAAAATGATATTTTAGAAGTAAACATTGAGACGATTTAACAAGATATTACATGATTATATTTTATCTTACTTATAAATATAACCAATAATAGTCAAAGTAGAATTTGTGAATAGTATAAAAACTCCAAACATTGCAAGTATTTACTAGATACGTACGTAGTCGGTACTAGTAATATCTCCTGCTGTCATCTTCGATTTGTTCATCCACACATGTTACTGGTTTTGTGCTCCAAAAATGTAAGGTCGAGGAATAAATTGAAACAAAAAATAATTGATTTTATTAACCGATGACAAATTGATAGGGAAGACAATAATTTCTACTCTACTATTGTGCCAAAAAAAAGAAAATTCAAGTCCTATACAGAGGGGAAGATATAATTTTAATTCCAATGACTATCAGCACAAGGAGTGCAACCCTCTAATGCAATGTCATCAATTTGAACTTTAGAATCATATGTGACTCCGGTCTTCCAGTTTGCAGGTAGAACGTTTTCAGCCCAAACGTTCTTGCCATCAAAGCCTGATGTCACCACAAATCTCAACTGTAATGGTCCTGGACCCGGATATTTGCTTGTTTCCCATACGGCTCCGTACTTCCTAGACATGAATATCCAATTTGATGAACCAACCTGGAAATACATTTGAGAAGACAACTGTAAGATGAAGAAAATGTATTGTTATCAATTTTATTTTTATTTATCAAGGTGTTTAATTTGTGACTTACCCTAGCAATGTCAATTGCAACAATTTCTGTTTGACCACCTTGATAGAGAACTTTGATTGCCAAATAACCAGGATTTTTGCTGCTCTCTTCCACACGGACTGCCAAGTTTTGACCTTTATAGTCACAAGGAATCCTGATGCATTGCATAGGAAGTTAGTACCAATTGAGAACGGAACCTACCCTTGCCCCATTACACCTTCTTCTAAACACATTAAGTGGAGAAGGAACATATGGAGCGTGAAATTATAAATTATGTGGAGAAGGAACATATGAAGCGTGAAATTATAACAAATTGCTAAGTGGCACTTCATATTTTGTTAGGAAATACGAGTAAATTTAGACTTATGTGTTGACTATTCACATATAGTCCGTACAATATTCTTGTAGATATGTTCCTAAGTCCATACACCGTGCTTGACTTTTATGTCCCTTTGATAATAAAAGTAAGCAAGTCAACTCAATGATACAACGGATCTATAATAATGGTAAACGGATCTATAATATCTAAAGCATGGATTTGCATTTCAATTGCATTAGACATTAAGCATCGTATATGCAACCATGTGCATTAAAATTATAGACAAGCCAGTCAGGTTAGCATTCAATGAATCAATATGATACTCTACTTCTTAATTCTTATGTTAGCTAGGTGTAACTTGGATTTTTCAAATTTGGACCATTAAGGAGGGACTATGACTAGGACATGTTTGGTTGACTACAGCCAAATTATTTTATACTTTGGCTGTCATGCTATTTGACAAGTAAGCCAATATCCATGACATATCTCCCAATATCCGCAACAAAATCAAAATAAAATTGTTATGCCATCAAATCATTAAACCGAAGCCAATGGGAACCACAAGTAATGATTATTGGGCAATTTTATTACCGTTTCTTATTCATGGTACCAATCTTTTTGAAAACGGACCAAACAACGTACGTCTAATTTCACAAATTGTTAGCTGAATTGTAATAATTAAGTATATTAACACTAATCAAGCATAAAGTAATGAACCAATCAAAATACAGTAAATGCATACACATGATACATAAAAAGTCGGACGGAGGATGTACCTCTTATATTCAACATCTACAACTCCAAGTTTAAGAATTTGTTGGTCCTTGCCATGTAAGGCCATAGCCCTAAGTGCGCGGCTGCTTAGCACAAAGTCAGTGCTGTTGTTACTCTTATTAACATCACTCATTATCACCTTAGTCCCTGCTTTATTACAAATTCCACTGTTCTTGCATCTTATCTGCTCATCATATCGGTAAAATTATATTAATTCTCCATTAATCAATCCCAATTTTAGTTCATCAATCAACTAATTAAAATCAAACTTATTTAATCAGGAAAATCAAAGATCATTACCTGAAAACAAGCACCACAACCAGCACCATCTTTGTACAGGGAAGGAACACCAGCTGCCACGTGTCCTCCATTGAATTTCAGAGCTAAGGATCCATACCCACATGATCCAGCTGCGTCAACTCAAAAAATTGTTAATTGCTAAAGTATAATCTGGGTTAATCTTAATTTGAGATGATTTCAATCAGAAATCATCTGGGTCTTAAACTTTCCAAAAATACATAGTACTAAAAATAGTAAGAGAAACTTACATGAAAGAGAAGAAGCTTTAGTGAAAACAGAGGCCTTTGATAAAACACACTGATCACAAGCACTTGCATATGCGAAGAAGAAAAAGAAGAACAACATCAACGAAATCAAAATCGACATTTTTTAAAAGTTTGTGTATTTTCTGGACAAAGTATAGAAAATGATCGATATAAATGAAGACAGTGATATGCTTTCTTATTTATAGGGGAAGAAAAAGTGTAATGGGTGAGGAGGATATTTATTTTTATTTTATTGGAGTACAGCAAGCTTAGGAAGAAAGATCGAAGAAGAGGCAGGTAAATCATGAAACGCGTAAAAAAAGAAAGAGTAGAGGGTAAAGTAGTAAAAATGTAGGAGTCACCGACCTGTGAGATTTGGGCGGTCAGACAAAATTAAACCAAAGTAAGTAGTGGGGTGTGCACAGTGCAGTGTCGCTGTGTGAAGACTGACAGCAAGGAGGTACTCGTAGTATTCTGTATTCACTTACAACTTACAAGGATGTTGTTCCCACTTCAATTTAACTTTGAAGTCAAGCTTAATTCATCTTTGTTGTTCCAACTATCAAGGTCATTATGGTCTTTGGACTTTGGATTAATACGGAGTATTTAATACAGTAATATGGATTGTGAAGTCTTGTGTAGTTGTGTACGTTTGTTGTTAATGCATTTGTTGTCGTTATGGGTGCAATCCATTACTAGCCAATGGTTTTCTTTGAAGCATTCAGCAGTGTTAAATCATCAATTAACCAACTCCAATACTCAATGGCAAATTCGGTATTTATATGTAGTGAGGTCATTATTCAAAAATTTATATAAAATAAATTAAAATTAAATACTAAATTAAGAGAAAAATTGTCCAAGTGGGGTCACGTAACCCGTCTTGTTATACGTTAGATCCGTCACATGATCTCAATTATGAGTATAGTAACATCTAAGGTAAATCACGCATCACCTGAATTAGTTGATATGTACTTCGTATAATATTGCCCCTTTCGAAATAGTTGCACAATTTTTACTTTTGGCACTATTCATTTATCATATTTTGACCATGATTTTTTACTAAGATAAATTATTTTTTACCACCTACAAACTAAAACTTGTATTTTACAACCTAAAAAAATTTAGAACTTGTTCTTTACCACCTGAAAAATGGAAAAATATATGATAATGTTATGTAGGGGGGCACAATAATGGTAATACTCCATACTTCGGCTCTGTTCTCTTCACCTTATTTTAACTTATTTCAGGTCTGATAAGATAAGATAATATAAAATAAGATAAAACAAGGGCCAATAAGATAAGATAAAATAAGTTCATGACCAATAAGATAAGATAAGATAAAATAAGATAAGTTCAGGGTCAATAAGATAAGATAAGATAAGTTCAGGGCCAATAAGATAAGATAAGATAAGGTGAGGTAAATATTAAGGTAATACTATAAGTTTCAATAAGATAAGATAAGATAATGGTCAATAAGATAAGATAAGGGTCAATAAGTTCAGATAAGATAAGATAAGATAAGATAAGATAAGATAGGGTCAATAAGATAAGATAAGATAAAATAAGATAAGTTCAGGGTCAATAAGATAAGATAAGATAAGATAAGTGAAATTCAGGTGAAGAGAACACTACTTTCTTATATGTTCTATTCTTCCACGTTTCATGTACTTAACTCTCATTTCTTCATCAACTTCCTTATGTTCCATGAATTTACATAATTTTTCACCACCATTAATTCACAAAATTAACAAAACTTAATAGAAATAAAGAGAAAAGAGTGAAAGAGTTAAAGAGTTAAAGAAAATCACACAATGAGTGTAAAAAATTGAATTAGGTAGCCATACATAAATGTTTCATCTTTTTTTTCGTTTTCAGGTGGTAAAAAACAGGTTTTAATTTTTTTTAGGTGGTAAAATACAAGTTTTAATTATTTATGTGGAAAAAAATATTTTTTCGATTATTGTAGGTGGTAAAAAAAACAATTTATCCTTTTTACTTATAAATAAAAATAAATATTATTATGTAAATTATTGTTGAGTTTTGTCTCAGTGTATTTTTAAATATATGTTTAAATTTATCAATATTTTATAATTTTTAATTTACATAAGATTGATGGTTAAAGTTAGAGGTGAAAATTTGGGTCAATGGGTCAGGTTCGAGTTTAGTAGTCAGGTCGATTCGGGGTTGTGTCAAAAATTACCAGAAATATTGTAAAACTTAATATTACTACTCCGTACCAAATATGATAAATGAGTCAAAATGGGTCGATTCAAGGTCATCCGAGTTCAGATTTCTCTTAGTAACTTCAGATCGAGTTCGAGTCAGTTTATCGGTTCGGGTCAGGGATTGTCAGCCTAGTTAAAACTAGTTATGCGTTGACAAACGTTGAAAACTACTCCGTAAAATAGTACAATTATTTTAAAAGAGAGGAAGTACAAAGTAGATAGTACCACGATAAAATATTGTGCAAATAGTCTGATTGTGTACACGAAAACGATGACTAGATCCATACGTGGAGAAGAATAATTATAACAAAATTAGTGATTAATCAAAGTTGAGAAGAATAATTAGGTAATCCTAATCCTCCCTTATATAGAGCACGGGAGGTCCGTGGTTGTTGGGGGGGGGGGGGGGGGGGGGGGGGGGGTGGGGGTTAGTGACTTAGTGTTATCCTATTTTAAGTACTCCGTAGTTGATAAGTTGGATGACGATGCATAAAATATGAAAAATAGTCAAAAGCCTAATCCAAATAATAGAGTACGGAGTAGTAGGCTAAGCTGTTTGTTGTTAAACTTGTTTGTTGTTTCCAGTAGTGAAAGAAAGGCATAAAAAGCCAAAGGTAGAGTAGTAATATAATTAATAATATCCTCAACTAACTACGTTTTCATTTTTCCTTCTTCCTTGGGTTTCTGCTTGCCACCATTATCCTTGGTTTGGTACCAAAATAATTATTGTATAAACCAAACTTCATTTTATCATCTCTCTTCTTTGTGTTTGGAATACCGACCTAAACATTTACTCCACCTGTTATTGTCCTCTGTTCATTCTTATAAAAAAAATAGGCTATTTCATTTTACTTGTTTTAGTCAAAACGCTTTAACTTTTGTTTATTCAAATACTGGCTATTAACTTGGACCATTTTTTTTGTATCATTATCTACTCATAAAGTGTTTGGAGGGAGGTTGCACTTTATGCTACCAGATTGGGTTTAAGACATGCTAATACCTTGTTTGATCTGAATGAATATGAACTCGATAAAACTGAAAATTAGGCCCTGTTCTTCTAAGTTTTTTTTGTTTAAACTGAATTGAGCTAAATTAAATGAAACTAAACGAATAGTAAATAATAAATAATAACAATAAATAATAAATAATAAATACAAGTTATTACAACTTATTAACAATTAAAATAACTACATAGTAGATGCACAAAGCACAATACCAGCGCCGTTCTCTCTCTCAAACCCTAGTCTCCATTGGTGAATTTTGAAGGGGCTTCTATCTATTTTTATCGGTCGAAAACCCCAATCTTTTTATTTGGGTTCTTTCTTTAATTTTGTTTGTTTTTTAGGGTTTTAATAATACTTCCTCCTTGTGCGAGGAATTATTCTCCCTCGAAAGACAGGGTTTTTCTTCTCCTTTTAGGGAGAATTTTTCTTAGGTTAGAGGATCTTTAACTTCTGGTGTACGAGGGAAGAATATTATTTAATTTCGAAAGAGAAATTGATTCAGCAGTGAAGATTTGTGCGTTGTCACAACAGATGTCAGTTTTACGTCTACAATCAATTGAATCTGATTTAATTCAATATCAAAACTACAACAGATCAAAAGACCCCCTCGTTGAAGGCTGTATCAAACAACGATGTGTTAGAGGGTATACAAGATGTTCGACGTGCGATGATCGTAGTTTTGAAGAAAACGGGTTTTATTTGATTCGATTTATTAGTATTTGATAGATTCAAGTCTCTTTTGTAGATGTCGTATGACTTTTAATTAATGAATTAATTTTAATTTCAAAAAAAAGTAATAAATACAAGTAATAATAATAATAATAATAATAATAATAATAATAATAATAATAATAATAATAATAATAATCATCATCATCATAATAATAATCATATTAACCGGTTGATTGAGGATCGGGGTTCTGATGTGGGTCTTTCAATGTTGTTGGTGGATTTTCAAAATGCCTTCAATTTAGTTGATCGAGCGGCCATGTTACGTGAAGTTCGCCTTCGTTGTCCGGGCATTTCACGATTGGTTGAATTCTGCTATTCTACTCCAGCCAGATTGTATTATGGAGAGCACACGTTATGGTCGTCTCAGGGGGTGCAGCAGGGTGATCCCCTTGGTACTCTGCTCTTTGCTTTGGTTTTACAACCCCTGGTTTGTAAAATCAGGGACGCTTTTGATGTATGTCTTTCAGGCATGGTATTTGGATGACGACACTATTCTTGGTGACGCCTTGGTGGTTGGGAAGGTTCTGCAGTTGATTATGGAGGACGGGGCTTGTCTCGGGTTACATCTTAACGTGTAGAAGACCGAGGTTTTCTGGCCTACAGAGGACCCTCGTAGCAGGCTTGTGGGAGTCTTTCCCCCTGATAGTGTTCGTCCGTTGCATGGTGTTAAGTTGCTTTGTGGTCCCGCTAGTTCCAATCCGGTTTTTAGTGGTGAGCTTGTGATGCAGAGCGTGACCAAGACCATTGGGCTTATGGATAAGGTTGCTCAGCTTGATGATCCTCAGTGTGAGGTATTCTTACTTAGGGCATGTACCGGAGTTTCTAAACTCTACTTTTCTTTGTGTACTTGTCCTCCTGGTATTTTTGAGGCAGCTCAGCGCACTTTTGATGAGGCTCTTCGATCTTCCTTGGAGCGTATTGTTACTGCTTCGGGGCCTGGCTTTGGCGATTGGCAGTAGCGACTTGCCACCTTACCTTTTTCTTTTGGCGGACTTGGTGTTTATTCCGCAGGTGATGTTCGTCATTATGCTTTTCTTGCTTTTCGATTGCAGTCTTTTGGTTTGCAGACTAAGCTTCTACGGCATGATGGTATTGTTGGTCCTGATCGAGCATTTGAAGATGCGTTGAGTCTATTTAGTAGAACGGTGGAGTATGACATTCTGAGTAACCCTAGTGAGGTCGCTGCCCAGGGATGGCAATGGATCGGATTCGGGTCGGATGAAGCTTCACCCGCATCCATCCGTTTATCAATCCGCTCCACCCGCATCCATCCGTCACCCGCTTAACTCGTCATCCGTATCCACCCATCCATCATACGCGGATGAAGCGGGTGGATCGGATGGCTAACGAATGAATGTTTTATATTAAAAAAAAAATTAAATCAACACCAATATACATTTATTTTTATCAATAAAAATTATTTTGTATAATAATAGTTATAAAAATAAGAACAATTGGTTTTGAAAAAAAAAAGCATCAAGAAATTTAGTTATCTTCTTAAATATTTAACATTTTTATTAAAATTTTGGAAGAGAAATATATTAAACGGGTGGATGGATGATTAACGGATGGAGCGATCATCATCCATATCCGACCCGATCCGTCACCCGCTTCATCCGTCACCCGCATCTCATCCGTTTAGTTCGGGTATCCATCCATTTAATAATTGCGGGTGGATCGGATTAATGGATATCCATTTAATATTTCCATCCCTATCGCTGCCCCTAAACTCATGGAGAAACTGGCAGATATATATTTCACAAAGGTTACTGCATTTGCAGAATCCACCGTCTCTTTATCTTCTCGACAGTCGACGTTCTGGAGATCGCAGCAGGGAGATCACACCTCTACTTGGCTTCGTGCAGTCCCCATATCAGGTTTGGTACAGACCATGAATACTAAGGCTTACCGATGTGTGTTGTGTTACCGGTTGGGGGTTCCTTTGTTCTCTATTACGGCGCCATGTTCTGCTTGCTCCAGGGTCTTTGCGGGAGACATCTTTGGTGATCATGCGGTGTCATGTGCTGGCATCGTGGGTATTAAACATCGGCATAATGTGGTTCGGGATACCCTTGTTGATGTTTGTTATCGGTGTGGGATTTTAGCGCGGAAAGAGGTTGATATTGGTCTATCTGGAGGGAACGATGGAGCTCTCCGACCAGCAGACGTGTTTCTCTACTCGTGGGATCGGGGCTGTGATGTGTGTGTTGACTTGACGGGATCATCTCCTTTGACACAATCTGGGTTGTCTGGCTTTGCTCCGGGCCGGGTTGTGACTGATGCGGCTATTCGGAAGCGGGTCAAGTACGAAGCACGTTGCAGGGCCATTGATTATGGCTTTCATCCGTTTTCTTTCTCTTCTTTGGGGGAGCTGGATAAGGATGATGTTGCGTTGCTGAAGCGGATCCAGAAGTTTTTTAGGACACAGGACATTGGGGCTTGTGCTGCTGCTCATATTTTCACCAGGATAGGCTTTGCTATAGCCAGAGGAGTAGGGGCCCAGATTGTATCTCGGCTTCCCACTAATTATTTGTAAAATATTTTACTCTGTTAGCATTTGATTTATATAGTGGGTATTAAACATCGACATAATGTGGTTCAGAATACCCTTGTTGATGTTTGTTATCGGTCTGGGATCTCGACGCAGAAAGAGGCTGATATTGGTCTATCTGGAGGGAACGATGGAGCTCTCCGACCAGCAGACATGTTGCTCTACTCTTGGGATCGGGGCTATGATGTGTGTGTTGACTTGATGGGATCTTCTCCTTTGATACAGTCTGGGTTGTCTGGCTTTGCCTCGGGTCGGGTTGTGACTGATGCGGCTATTCGGAAGCGGGTCAAGTACGAAGCACGTTGCAGGGCCATTGGTTATGGCTTTCTTCCATTCTCTTTCTCTTATTTGGGGGAGCTGGATAAGGATGTTGTTGCGTTGCTGAAGCGGATTCATAAGTTTTCTAGGACACATGACATTGGGGCTCGTGCAGCTGCTCATATTTTCTCTAGGAGAGGTTTTGCTATAGCCAGAGGAATGGGGGCCCAGATTGTATCTCGGCTTCCCACTAATTATTTGTAAAATGTTTGACTTTGTTAGCATTAATATTAGTCCCTTTTGGACTCTTGACACTATTCACAATTACTTCAAAACATATTCGTGTGGGATCTTATTTTGTTCGTCTTAATGTGTAGTTTAACAATATCGAATTTTTTATATTTTTCTAACATACGTATTTGGAGATATTTACGTTTAAATATTGAGTTGAAACGAGTTGAAAAGTCAAAACAAGACTAATATTTAATAACGCATAGAGTAATAATAATAAATAAATAAATAAAGATGAACAATATATTATAATTAATACGGAGTAGTAATATTTAACATTACAATAATTAAAAATAATAATAAAATAAGATCATTAAAGACGAAGATGGAATATCGTTCTTTTGAATTGAATTAAACTGAGCTAAACTAAGACCCTGTTATGTTCACCTTATTTCCACTTGTTTTAGGAAAAATAAGTTCAGATAAGATAAGTTCAGCAAAAATAAGGGTTGACCGTACAATTTATAACTAATATAAGGTTGATTAGTTTTAATAAGTTCAGATAAGATATGTTCAGGAAAAAAAATATATAAGTGAAAATCGGGTGAATAGAACACAACCTAAATGGACTTGAATTGAACTGAAATTAATTAAGTCTAATAAATAACAAATAACAAATAACAAATAATAATTAATAAATAATCATTAATAATTAATACTTCCTCCGTTCATTTTTACTCGTGACGTTTGTCATTTTCACGCATGCCAATACACATCTTTGATCATTATTATCTTTATTTCTCTTTAAGTAAAAAATTATAAAAAATTAATTTTTTGAAAATACACATTAAGACGAATCTAATAAGATACCACATGACTATGTTTTATCTTACGTATAAATAACTAATAATGGTCAAAGTAGAATATGTGAATAGTGTTGTTGCGAGTATTAAAAATTGGAGGAAGTAATAATTAATAATTAATAAAAATAAATAATAAATAATAATTTAATAAAAATAAATAAATAAATAATAATAATAATAATAATAATAATAATAATAAGTAATTATAAATATTAACTTTGAATCATTTTTCTCGAGCCGTACGAGGAGAAAACCTCATACACCGGAATCCGATAACCCTAACCAGAGGAGGCTTGAGGAGATGCTTTTTATTGGAAGATAAGTAGTTGGACAGTCACAAACCCTATGATTTTCCTACTCCCAAAGGGGAAAGGTCCTTCTTTGTTAGATCCAGTCTTATCGTTCGTCCTACCCCCCCACCCCCTCGAGTTATCGAGTAAAATGAAATTAGAACATGATGCGCCCGAGAGGTGAATGAATGGTCAGAATAGCTCAGCCAGTAGTGCTCTGTCACTGATTTGCATTCTGAGAAAGTTTTTTCAAACTTATTTTAAAATCAGAAAACGTTTTGCAACTGAAAGGGTAAATCAAGGGAGACAATCTATACCTAGTATTTAAAAAGGAACACCATAGATTATTTGAAGCCATGTGGCATCTCATTATTAGAAGTCGTGTGGCATCTCTCCTTTCATCCTTCATTTTGTTTTTTTGTTTTTTTCTTCTAATTTTTCTTTATTGTTTCTATGATTTACAACTTCTAATGCCTCTTCCACTTCATTTTCCTTATTCAACATCAAGTTAATAATAGTCTAATATACTCATTAGTCTCTTCCACTCTACCCCTTTAACATCCAATATTTATTCAACATATAATTTTTATATTTTTCCAACCTTCAAATTACACATCTATTTAATTCATATATTACCAAAAATCACAGGTATTCACTAATTAAAACTTCAAAAGACATGAAAAACCACTATATAACCGAGAACGGGCTCAAAAGCTAGTTAAACATAAGAAGGAAATCAAGTGACCTTTTTCGAAATCATTCGATAGTTACAAAATGAATTAAGAGTTGTGGAGTGAACTTCGTAACTAAGTGGTCTCATAAGAACTGGACCGTTGATTACGACTTGGCCCAAAAAATGTATGATACACCGCCCATATGCCACAGACTACCTAGACGACAATGTGTGCAAGGGGATGCCTCCTTCTAGTCCACACCAGTAGGGATAACACTTCAAACAATATAAACTTTACTACACTATTTAAACAAGGAGAAACTTTATCTCCTTTCCAAAGTGGGACAAATGCTTTCCAAAATATAGTTAGTACTTTTTACTACGGGTGTCAAATCGGATCAATGGATCGGGTTTGGGTCGGATTATTTGGGTTGAAACGGATCGGACTGAAACAGGTTAATTTGGCTAACGGGTCGGATCGGATCGGATTGAAAACTTAACGGACCGGATCTGGTCGGATTTTTTATTCACGGATTCATATCGGATCGGGTTGTAAACGGGTCGGATTGTAGTCGGTTTGGGTCGGATCGGATTGGAATATGACGGATTGTTAACGGGTTTAGTCGGACTATAACGGATTCGGGTTCATGTCGGTCGGATTCATATCAGATCGGATTCATATCGAATCGGATTCATTTCGGATCGGATTCATATCGGCTCGGATTCATATCGGCTCGGATTAATCGGTAACAGACTAAAACGGGTCGGATTGAAACAAATTTAGCCTGGTTACATTGGATTCAGTTTTATATTGGTTCGGGTAATTATCGGATCGGCTTATTTAGTAGCGGGTTGGAATTTGGGTCAGTTCGGTTCCAAATTATATATTATCATATCAATGACTTAATTAGGGGACGAAAACGATAACTAACTTTTAAAAGTAATAAGAATTTAAGATCAGTAATATAAGTTATTAAATATATTGTATAACTTGGTTTAATACTACCTCCATTCCTGAAAGTTCTTTACGTCTTAGAATATGTGTCTAAACTATGAAAACTTTGACCGTAGATTCTCACTATTATAATTTATATACATCAAAATGTTATCATGTAAGATCTTGTTTGTAATACCCCGAAATTTTAAACTCGATTTATTAAAATTAAAAATATTTATTAACTTAATTTCGTTTTAATTAAATTACGAATAATCGAATTTCGTTATTTTAATCGTTTTTACGAATTATTTTAAACGATAAACTTTGGCCGAAAGCTCGGTGAACGGTGGGCACCGTATTCATGATCGGGGTCGTGGTCTGTCACTTCCCGCGCCACATAGCTCATCCAAGGCAATTGATTCGACACCAGATGGCACCATCTTTGGTGCCCCCATTCGATGAGTTGTCGTGGCTCTCATCCCCTTCCTTTCGTTGTCTGTACATAAACTAAGATTGTGAAATGGGGACATTGCATCAATCTAATAGGGGATGAGTATTTCACTATCCATTTATTGCTTTTCGTAGTGTATTTTTCGCTTTTGTTTGTGTGTTTTAGTATAATTTTTGAGCAAGTGTGTGTTTCATTGTAGTTTTTGGTGTTAGAGAGGTGAGAAGAGGGTATTTTACGGTTTGGACGTTTAATGCTGTGCAGGTCTAAGGCTCCAAGTTCGAAAAAGTTGAATTCAAGCTGAAACGGAGTAGTCTGCGTTTTGCCCGATCCGGATCGGGCGAGGAGCGCCCGATCGGGCGCGTGTCGATTCAAGGAAAATGTTGGAAAATCGCCCGAACGGGCGACGGTTGCCCGATCCACACAAAAGGCGAGTGAAATGCCCGATCGGGCGAAATTTCGCCCGATCGGGCGGTTGATGATGACGTCGTAGGAAGGTCAAGGAAGGATTCTGGGCTGAGAAAAGTCAATAAAAAAAGGCATTGCATTTCGCCCGATCCGGATCGGGCGAGGTGCGCCCGATCGGGCGCGCACAGATTCAACGGAAAGGTTCGAAATTCGCCCGATCGGGCGATCTGCTGCCCGATCGGGCGAAATGCTGCCCGATCGGGCGATCTGCTGCCGGATCGGGCGATTTGCGAATCAGCGACAAATAAGCCACGGTTTGCTCACTTTCCTCATGATACCCCTTGAGCCAATGAGGACATTGTCTGATTTAGCTTGGGGGGTGTTTCACTCACTTGTACATATTAGGTATGTTTTTCCTTTTATTTTTGCATTTACTTATTTTTGTGTGTTTATTTTGGTGTGTTTAATGTTTTCTAGAGTAGTTTATTGCTTTGAAAAAAAAAATACAAAAATACGTTCCGATGAATACAATATCATGCTTCCCTGTGCCCCTTGAACGAAAATTGTTTTGATTCTTGGTATTTGATGATGGGCAATGTAGATGTGTTAGCCATGATTTGATATTCGATTGCTTTGATGCCTTAACTTGAGTCAACTCCGACTAACTATTTGTGGACTTGGTGCTTGACTAGTTGATTTGGTTAGGATGTGTGATAGCTTCCTGGTGTGTCATTGATTTTGAGTATTGATTTGCAACTATTAGTAGTGTTTTATGACTCATATACATGCACATTGTGGAGGACGAAGACATTTTTCTATTTAGGTAGCCTTCAGATGAAATTAGATACATTTGTCCCCTCCTTTTCTACCCATGTTGTTGCTTGTGCCCTTTTATTCGGTGACTAGCCATATTACAAGCCCATGAAAAACCCCATTGGTTACTAGTCCCAAGCCTAGCTTGGGGGAGCTAATAGTAGTGAGGTGAGGGAGTTGTAATGTGCTACATTTTGAGCACAAAGTAGGTATTGAAAAAGGAGTTCGTCTTATCATGTTTGTTGTTGAAAATGAGTTGAAAATGAAAAGAGATGAAAGAACAAAACAAATGTGAAGGTTTCTAAAAAGAAAGAAAAAAAGAGAGATTGAAAAGGAAAAGAAAGAGAAAAATCTATTACTCTCATAAAAAAGTTCAAAGTGTTGTTTCAATCAAGTTCTGCAAATTCATATCCTTATGAGTGATTGGTTACAATTGTGAAAAAAATACAAGAAAGTATGGTGTTGGCTATTTGTTGTTTTGTCATGTGTTGAGTGGGAGATTATGGTCATTATGTTGATTGATCACGGTTGTTTTTAGGATTTATGCTCCCCAAAGCCAAGGCTTTAAAGCTCACATTATACCCAAATTTACCGCACCCTTACCTAAGCCTATCATTACAAGCTTTGAAGACCTTCCGACCTTTGTGCATAGAGTCATATTAATGTGAAAGTAGTTGTTTATCAATGCAAGTTATGACATGACATATTCCGAGTCGACTATTAGGTTGAGTGTATGTTTTTCTAGACACACGAGTGTTGTGAGTTTTGGGAGGGCATTGTACACTTATATGTTGGGAGGAGAGCGAACGGGTACATCTTTTATCCGCCACATAAATGAGTGACGAGTGTGTGAGCACTAGTCTTTAATTCCATTGTGCATTTGTGGTTCGCTTTGCGTGACGATTGTTAGGGAGGATTTGTGGTTGGTGGATTTGATTGGTTGACATTGATGCATGCTCGTTAGATTTTGCTTTGAATTATGTCTTTCGTTTTGAAATATGTTAGGGGTGAAGTTGATCTTGTATTCATCGATGATTTCCTTGCTTAGGGACAAGCAAGGATCTAGCTTGGGGGAGTTTGATATATGCGTTTTATATAGAGTTTTTACCCCCGTCCCTTAGTACTTTTTGATCTCAAATGAGCTCTTCGGAGCGATTTTTAGTACTAATGTGCTCCTTGTAGTGTGTTTGTAGTTTCAGGTTCATCATTTTAGGAATTAACATATTTTTGTACATTTCCTACTTATTTGAATCAATACAAGAGATTATATACTTTCGAGAGCGCAAACATTGGGTTGGAAGAATTTTCATGCAAAGCGAATAGTGAAAGAAGTAGAAAACTGAATGTCGTCCACTATTTTGATCATAACTCGAGTTATACAACTTCAAATGCAGAGATTCAAATTGGGTTGAATTCTAAACTTTAAGAGCTTTCCAAAGAGTGGTCACTCGCCTAATTCCGACTTATAACGAAGGAGATATGGTGTTTTTAAGATACGGGATCGTGCAGTTTGACGAGCAGATCGCCCGATCGGGCGGCCCATTGCCCGATCGGGCGACGACAACCCCTGGGCGCGGATTTTTGCTTTGTTTCCGGTTTTTTTCTTCTACGTTTGGGCTAGACTATAAATATAGCCCTTAGACATATTATTTGGGATCTTATTTTTTCTAGTACCTTAGTTCATTGCTTAGTTTTTATTTTTTCTCTAAACTTTTGTTAATTACTTTTATTATTGCTTTCAAGTTTCAAACTTTAAATTTCATCCTTTGTTCTTCAATTTGGTATTTATTATTTCTTTCCTTCTTTATTCAATTTTAATTATGTTTTCATTAATCATGTTTGCTTTGTTTAAATTAAATATTTGTGAGTAGTTTATATTCTAGGGTTTTGGGAATCCATGAATTAATTTGAAGGGATGATTGAATGTTTTTGATTGTTGGTATTGTGGTTAATTCCTATTGATTGATTTCATTTACTATGCGATTAGATTTGCGCAGGTATAATTGTATTAGTCTAGCAATATCAAGTTAAGATTCGAGAGATGCAATTTGATGTTTAGGCTTGTGTCAATAGGTAGAACTGAGATTAATACGTAGCGAGAGCCCGTTAATTCTAAGTCTATGATTAGTATCGATTCGAGAGAGCATGCTAATCTAATTAACTGTTCTATTGATTATTAATATTGTTTATCATCCCGGATTGTTGTTCATTGGTGAACCTATGCCCTAGACCTCTTAATATCTTATTTATTCCTCTTTTATTATTGTCTTAGTTTTAATATACAAATCAACCAACTTTCTTGTTTCCCAATAGTTTAGACCTTAGTTTTAATAGTAGAAAGAACGCTTGTTTCCCTGTGGATACGATCCTGACTTCCCTTGCTACCTTGTTAGTGGAATTAGGTTTATTTTTGACTAGGTGATACGACTTTAGCCTGTCAAATTTTGGCGCCGTTGCCGGGGAAACGGTTTCATTTTCTGCTACTAATTTTATGATCTAGATTATTTTCTTGAGTCTCATAGAACTTCCTGTTCTTTGAGACCATGTATATATTTTATTTTCTTTATTTTCTTTATTTTATTATTTTTTATTTTTAATTTTTTAAATTTTTTTTCCCCTGAAAAAAATGGATTATTATTCTTTCCCTCAATTCTTAAATGAGCCTTTTTGGGTGTATTTCGATAGGCTAAATGATTTTATTGGTTACCACAATTTTAATCTTTGGGATTCTTGTGGTTTTGCTTATGGTGGTTTAAATGAGTATACAAGGAATGTGATAGAAAGTAGATTTAATGGTGATTTTCGAGCCTTGTCTTTGGATGATATGTGGGATTACTATATGTGGTTTGCAAGGGATTTGTATGAGCGTGAAATGGCGATTCATGTTACATGTGCTAATCCAAATTATGAGCATAATCTACATGTTTCTACCCCCTCTCCCTTGAATGCTTGTTATAATGAGGTGCATTCTAATGTTTATGATAATCATGTATATTCTAACGACTTATCTAACCCTTGCATGGATATCAATGTTTTGCCTCATGATTCCACTGTTGCTTCTCCCGTGTATTATTGTGAACCCTTGCTCAATCCTGTTCAACCCGAATCAGAAAGCAGAGATAGCTTCTTAGAGGAAATAAGAAGATTAAACTCTGAGATTGAGATTCAGTGTACTAGATCTCAAGAGGCTACTAATGAGATTATTAAAGCTAGTAAGGCTACTCTTGAGAGATTTAGAAAAGTTCAAGAAATTATTGAAAATAATGATTCGAGTTGTGTTGGGGATGGGGATCAACTGAGTGAACCCATAGGCAACCAAGAGTGGGAGGAGCTTATAACAGAGACTGAGGATGAGTGGGAGGATGATGATTTGACTGTTGGATCAATGGATGAAGGATTTGTTGAAACTGAAAAGCCATATGTCATAGAGCAAGTCCATGAGGAAGTTGAAGTTGATAAAACCCTTGTTGTTGTGTCAACCCCTACCCCTCATATTCCAAGTCCAAGAAGGGTTATTCTTAGCCCCGTTTACACCGTCTCACTCCCCTTCTCTTTCCCCATAAAACCTTTACTTGAGGATCTTCCTCCTCCCCATGAAAATCAAAAGCCCAATGACCCAATAGAGTATGTTCCTCTTTGTGAATCTTTCGCAGGTACTTACAATACTTACAAAGAAGAGGTGGATGCTTTGCAGAGAGCTCTATATGGTGAAGAGCCTATCCACCATGAATTCCAAAACACAGAGAGAGCTATTTCATTGATCATTGAGGTTGAAGAATCAATAGTCCGTAAAAACAACTTCCATAAGGAGAGTATGCCTACTTTCTCTTTTCCTTCCTTTTCTTATTCTTCTTTTATTGTTATTTTTTCTTTTTGTTCTTCTTCCTTTAGGCATCCTATTCCTTACTGGCATAGAGTTCATTCGGACTTTATGCAAATGTTGTTGTTGATTATCGTGCATGTCTTGTTGCACGAAAGTTGTGCGAGTGCGCATGACAAGCTTCTGCGCTCGTTCGTTGGTTATTTACTAACCAATCTCTTTGCGGGAGGCACGATTTGATGATGCTGAGACCCGAAAGGCCGAAAGCTCGGTGAACGGTGGGCACCGTATTCATGATCGGGGTCGTGGTCTGTCACTTCCCGCGCCACATAGCTCATCCAAGGCAATTGATTCGACACCAGATGGCACCATCTTTGGTGCCCCCATTCGATGAGTTGTCGTGGCTCTCATCCCCTTCCTTTCGTTGTCTGTACATAAACTAAGATTGTGAAATGGGGACATTGCATCAATCTAATAGGGGATGAGTATTTCACTATCCATTTATTGCTTTTCGTAGTGTATTTTTCGCTTTTGTTTGTGTGTTTTAGTATAATTTTTGAGCAAGTGTGTGTTTCATTGTAGTTTTTGGTGTTAGAGAGGTGAGAAGAGGGTATTTTACGGTTTGGACGTTTAATGCTGTGCAGGTCTAAGGCTCCAAGTTCGAAAAAGTTGAATTCAAGCTGAAACGGAGTAGTCTGCGTTTTGCCCGATCCGGATCGGGCGAGGAGCGCCCGATCGGGCGCGTGTCGATTCAAGGAAAATGTTGGAAAATCGCCCGAACGGGCGACGGTTGCCCGATCCACACAAAAGGCGAGTGAAATGCCCGATCGGGCGAAATTTCGCCCGATCGGGCGGTTGATGATGACGTCGTAGGAAGGTCAAGGAAGGATTCTGGGCTGAGAAAAGTCAATAAAAAAAGGCATTGCATTTCGCCCGATCCGGATCGGGCGAGGTGCGCCCGATCGGGCGCGCACAGATTCAACGGAAAGGTTCGAAATTCGCCCGATCGGGCGATCTGCTGCCCGATCGGGCGAAATGCTGCCCGATCGGGCGATCTGCTGCCCGATCGGGCGATTTGCGAATCAGCGACAAATAAGCCACGGTTTGCTCACTTTCCTCATGATACCCCTTGAGCCAATGAGGACATTGTCTGATTTAGCTTGGGGGGTGTTTCACTCACTTGTACATATTAGGTATGTTTTTCCTTTTATTTTTGCATTTACTTATTTTTGTGTGTTTATTTTGGTGTGTTTAATGTTTTCTAGAGTAGTTTATTGCTTTGAAAAAAAAAATACAAAAATACGTTCCGATGAATACAATATCATGCTTCCCTGTGCCCCTTGAACGAAAATTGTTTTGATTCTTGGTATTTGATGATGGGCAATGTAGATGTGTTAGCCATGATTTGATATTCGATTGCTTTGATGCCTTAACATGAGTCAACTCCGACTAACTATTTGTGGACTTGGTGCTTGACTAGTTGATTTGGTTAGGATGTGTGATAGCTTCCTGGTGTGTCATTGATTTTGAGTATTGATTTGCAACTATTAGTAGTGTTTTATGACTCATATACATGCACATTGTGGAGGACGAAGGCATTTTTCTATTTAGGTAGCCTTCAGATGAAATTAGATACATTTGTCCCCTCCTTTTCTACCCATGTTGTTGCTTGTGCCCTTTTATTCGGTGACTAGCCATATTACAAGCCCATGAAAAACCCCATTGGTTACTAGTCCCAAGCCCAGCTTGGGGGAGCTAATAGTAGTGAGGTGAGGGAGTTGTAATGTGCTACATTTTGAGCACAAAGTAGGTATTGAAAAAGGAGTTCGTCTTATCATGTTTGTTGTTGAAAATGAGTTGAAAATGAAAAGAGATGAAAGAACAAAACAAATGTGAAGGTTTCTAAAAAGAAAGAAAAAAAGAGAGATTGAAAAGGAAAAGAAAGAGAAAAATCTATTACTCTCATAAAAAAGTTCAAAGTGTTGTTTCAATCAAGTTCTGCAAATTCATATCCTTATGAGTGATTGGTTACAATTGTGAAAAAAATACAAGAAAGTATGGTGTTGGCTATTTGTTGTTTTGTCATGTGTTGAGTGGGAGATTATGGTCATTATGTTGATTGATCACGGTTGTTTTTAGGATTTATGCTCCCCAAAGCCAAGGCTTTAAAGCTCACATTATACCCAAATTTACCGCACCCTTACCTAAGCCTATCATTACAAGCTTTGAAGACCTTCCGACCTTTGTGCATAGAGTCATATTAATGTGAAAGTAGTTGTTTATCAATGCAAGTTATGACATGACATATTCCGAGTCGACTATTAGGTTGAGTGTATGTTTTTCTAGACACACGAGTGTTGTGAGTTTTGGGAGGGCATTGTACACTTATATGTTGGGAGGAGAGCGAACGGGTACATCTTTTATCCGCCACATAAATGAGTGACGAGTGTGTGAGCACTAGTCTTTAATTCCATTGTGCATTTGTGGTTCGCTTTGCGTGACGATTGTTAGGGAGGATTTGTGGTTGGTGGATTTGATTGGTTGACATTGATGCATGCTCGTTAGATTTTGCTTTGAATTATGTCTTTCGTTTTGAAATATGTTAGGGGTGAAGTTGATCTTGTATTCATCGATGATTTCCTTGCTTAGGGACAAGCAAGGATCTAGCTTGGGGGAGTTTGATATATGCGTTTTATATAGAGTTTTTACCCCCGTCCCTTAGTACTTTTTGATCTCAAATGAGCTCTTCGGAGCGATTTTTAGTACTAATGTGCTCCTTGTAGTGTGTTTGTAGTTTCAGGTTCATCATTTTAGGAATTAACATATTTTTGTACATTTCCTACTTATTTGAATCAATACAAGAGATTATATACTTTCGAGAGCGCAAACATTGGGTTGGAAGAATTTTCATGCAAAGCGAATAGTGAAAGAAGTAGAAAACTGAATGTCGTCCACTATTTTGATCATAACTCGAGTTATACAACTCCAAATGCAGAGATTCAAATTGGGTTGAATTCTAAACTTTAAGAGCTTTCCAACGAGTGGTCACTCGCCTAATTCCGACTTATAACGAAGGAGATATGGTGTTTTTAAGATACGGGATCGTGCAGTTTGACGAGCAGATCGCCCGATCGGGCGGCCCATTGCCCGATCGGGCGACGACAACCCCTGGGCGCGGATTTTTGCTTTGTTTCCGGTTTTTTTCTTCTACGTTTGGGCTAGACTATAAATATAGCCCTTAGACATATTATTTGGGATCTTATTTTTTCTAGTACCTTAGTTCATTGCTTAGTTTTTATTTTTTCTCTAAACTTTTGTTAATTACTTTTATTATTGCTTTCAAGTTTCAAACTTTAAATTTCATCCTTTGTTCTTCAATTTGGTATTTATTATTTCTTTCCTTCTTTATTCAATTTTAATTATGTTTTCATTAATCATGTTTGCTTTGTTTAAATTAAATATTTGTGAGTAGTTTATATTCTAGGGTTTTGGGAATCCATGAATTAATTTGAAGGGATGATTGAATGTTGTTGATTGTTGGTATTGTGGTTAATTCCTATTGATTGATTTCATTTACTATGCGATTAGATTTGCGCAGGTATAATTGTATTAGTCTAGCAATATCAAGTTAAGATTCGAGAGATGCAATTTGATGTTTAGGCTTGTGTCAATAGGTAGAACTGAGATTAATACGTAGCGAGAGCCCGTTAATTCTAAGTCTATGATTAGTATCGATTCGAGAGAGCATGCTAATCTAATTAACTGTTCTATTGATTATTAATATTGTTTATCATCCCGGATTGTTGTTCATTGGTGAACCTATGCCCTAGACCTCTTAATATCTTATTTATTCCTCTTTTATTATTGTCTTAGTTTTAATATACAAATCAACCAACTTTCTTGTTTCCCAATAGTTTAGACCTTAGTTTTAATAGTAGAAAGAACGCTTGTTTCCCTGTGGATACGATCCTGACTTCCCTTGCTACCTTGTTAGTGGAATTAGGTTTATTTTTGACTAGGTGATACGACTTTAGCCTGTCACCCTTCCACCACACGCAACCCCTGCCTCTCCCCTGCTCCCTCTTTCCCTTCCCTTGTCTTCTTTCCTTCCTTGCTCGCTGCGCCGCCAGCACGCCGCCGCCACCACACCGCAACCATCTCACCACCTCAGTGGTAAATCCCGCCTCCACCTCTTCCTTGAACCACCCTGCCTCCGCCCAAAAATCGCCCCTTTCTCTTCGACTCCCCTGTCCTCCCTCCCCTGTTCGCGGCTTCGCGCACCCCTCCCCTTTCCTCCTTGTGCCGTCGCTGCACAACCACCATCACCGGCGCCTCCCGACGAGGTTTCGGTGCTTCTGCGCCACCCAGGACCCGAGCCCATCCGTCGCCACCTTCCCCCTCCTTCCTCGTCCGTCTCCTCTTCCCTCCCCCTGCCCGTGTTCTTTCTTCCCAGAAAACCCCAAAACAAAGTTTTAATTTTTAAAACTTTGGTTCTATTTTTCTTAAAACCCAATTTAAGGATTGGGCCATTTTAAATTGGGCTTTTGGGTAAGGAACTCTCTTATTATTTCAGATTTTCAGATTTTCGAATTTATTTAGTTCCATGTTTTAATAAATTTCTATGATGAATTATTTACTAATAAATCGTTATTATTTTCAGGTTTAATTATTGAATATCGATTTCACTAATTACCAGCTTTACTCAACAAGATAGAATTTAAATAATATTTTTACGAAAATCGATTTATGAAATATAAATAAATATTTAGATTGAAATTTCGATTATTAATGTGTAAATTATGAAATTATATTTTTATTAAAAATTCTTTATTTCTAAATTAGTTACTTATGAATTTAAGATTTTATAAAATATTGATTTTAAATTATATTATCGATTTAACTAAAATAAGTTACTAAATGGATTTATCAAGGACAAAATTTAAATAAGATTTTTGTGTAAATTAATTAAGGAAAATATATATATATTTCGATTGAAATTTCAATTAATTATATTCTTCAGGCGTTTAATTATATTTTCATTAAAACTATGAATATATATATATATATATATATATATATATATATATATATATATATATATATATATATATATATATATATATATTTTAACATTATTATTAGAAAATTGGTTAATTATAAAGTTTCGAAATTATTAAGTTAAATTATTTATCAATTTGGTACTAATTCAATTATTTAATATTTTTAAAGAAATTGGACTCGGAGCTCAGGACGAACGAACCAACGAAAACCCTTAGCAAATCGCGGAAGTGAGGTAACGGCTATTGCTAGTACCCGCAATCCCTTTATAAATGTATTATGAAATTATGACGTTATGATTGGATTTATGAATTAAATGTTTTGACATGTTTTATGGATTGTGGGAATGAATTATGATTTGTTTGAATTATTCTTTACAATATGATTTGATTGAGTTTTCTCATAAAATGATGTTTATGAAATGCTTTGAAAGAAATGATATGTTTATTGATCCCAGGATCAAAATGATGTTTTATGAGCCAAATGAGTTATGTTATTTTGAATTGAATTACAAGCCAAGGCTTGGTAACATTACATACAACATGATAAATGAAAGTGAAAGACCTGGTTTGTCTGGCGGTATATAAACTACCATCTTCCTATCTATCGGTCATGCATGCACCACGGACACCTGTCCACCCATGGATTACGAGCCCAGGCTCCCATGGTTTATGAGCCCAGGCTCAGGGCCCAGGGCCCATGTTACGATGAGCCCAGGCTCTTATGGGCCCAGGCCCAGTGGAGAATTCCTTCACGATTCGTACTTGCCGACAACTAGCATGTTAAACTGCAAAGTTTATGAATGAATTAAATGTGATGTTTTGTTAAATGTTTTAACCATTCTATTCTCCCTGTGTTATTAAATAAAATGAATTGAAATGAATTTACGCTGCTAGAATAGTTCGTTACTGAGTCTTCGGCTCACCGTTTTGTTTTCCGTTTTAGGTACTGCGGGGGATGATGGACACGAGTAGTGGCGAGGAGCTTCACTTTAATATTATCCACCTAGTTTATGTTTACGGTTCTAATAGTTTTAATAGTTTTAATTAAAGACTTTTAGTCAGTTATGCACTCTTATTTTGATAATATAAAGGATTATATATATATTTTGGAGTATTTAAAGGCTTATGATTGATGGTTGCCTTGTAATTTCCGAAAAGGAAGTTACGGCAGGTAATGTCCCGACCAATTAGGTTAATTTCCGCTGCTAATTATGCTTTAATAATTGAATTAGAGGTCGGGGCGTTACATTGTTATATTGGTCTCGGTATATATTTTCAGAATATCAAGTTTTTATAATTTTTTCATATACGAAATTGGATATCTTATGGATTGATGATGATAACCATCTGTACGACTATAACCATACAATAAACTTTGTAAGACTATAACTACATAATTATATAACTATATGGTTATCAAACGATAATTGCAAAGTACATAACTGTATAAGCTAAAACTATATATTTTTTTTATAAGATTATAAGTTTACGAATATATAATTCTATATTTCTATCACGGATCGGATTAAAAACGGATCGGATTAAACAGATCACGGGTTGAAACGGGTCACAGATTAAAAACAGATCGGATTAAACGGGTCACGGGTTGAAACGGGTCACGGATTAAAAACGGATCGGATTAAACAGATATTCCTCGGGTTGGAACGGATTCGGATTGAAACGGATCGGATCATAAACGGGTTTCGGATCGGATTAAATGGATTCGGATTGTCACGGATCGGTATGTTAACGGATTCGGATCTTAATTGGATCAATACTAACGGGTTGGGTCGGATTCGGGTTGAATATAATCGGATCGGATCGGATTTTGAATTTCAACTCGCGGGTTCTAAACGGTTCGGATTCTAAACGGTCGGACAAACCCATCGGATTCACTGGGTCGGATTGAGAATTGACACCCCTACTTTTTACCCATACTTTGCATTATATCCAACAGAGGTAGCAATGTACTCCGTAGCATATAGGACGTTCGAATCAGATTTGATTTATTGCAAATTCGATTTGAGTCAATTCATTAACCGTATTTGTGTTAAGAATCATCTTGATGTAGCCCGGATTACAATCGAGTATATTGTTAGTCAGTTTTTGATAGACAACAAATCCAATTTAGCCTTATATATGACGGAGTATCAGGTAATTCGACAAGTTCTTATTCACAAAGGTTAAAAGTTAATTTTGTCTCATCATTCTTATAGACAAGAACACTAACCTTGTAAACCTCCTAAAAATAACCATTAGATTTGACAAGGACTTGCATCTTAAATGCAGAAGGACACAAATCACATGAATCAAATCACAGACCAACAATAACGCCAAACACTCATAAAAACATCAACCTGATATCAGACAACTACAGCTGACTACTGCTGTAACTGACCCGCAAAAACTTGGGTATATCCTTTTAACCTGTAGGATTGAATCATTAAGTAACCACATCAACTATACAGATGCAAACCAAGAACAATGAACAATGAACAATGAAAGAGAGTCATGTTAGAGCACCGACAGACATTGTGATTTGTAAAGCTGGGAAAGGATTTAGGAACACAAAAGAGTATATTTGAGTTTCATTGCAGACATTAGACAATAGACATACAAAGTCAGTTAACAACCATGACTCTATGACATGAAACCCACTCTTCTATTTTAATATCTTGGCTACAGTTTTCAGCTCGAAAATCTTCTGATACACAACACTTGTACTAAGAGCATATCAAGGCGGCCATGGACATGATTTATTTCCATGGTTTACAAGGAGTGCAACCGTCTAATGCAATGTTTTTTATTTGCACTTTAGAGGAATATATCACACCAGCCTTCCAGTTCGCTGGGAGAACTTCATTGGTGTAGAAATACTGTGCATCGAAGCCTGAGTTGGTGATAAACCTGAACATCAGTTTACCAGTTGGAGCCTTGCTTGTGTCCCAGACTGCTCCATAATTCCGGCTCATGGAAATCCAGTTACTTGGTTTATCAACCTATTTGCAGAATATAACAAAAAAAACAATTAAAATGACTACTTTTTAGCCAAGAATTATTGACAACAGATCAGAAATGTGAAATTTTATCTTACAGAAGCAACTTCAGCTCCTAGGATAGTGGTTTGACCTCCTTGGTAGAGGATTTTGATTGCCAGATAATTAGGAGGTTTGCTGAACTCTTCCACTCGGATAGACAAGTTTTGACCTTTGTAATTACAGGGCACCCTGATACATATTCAATATCATAATGTTAGCCATACTTTATTAGCCACTTTTGTATTAGAGTTGTAATTTTCATTTTCATAGTGTTGATTGTTGAATGAGCTTGCCCATAAGTCAAACCAAAAGAAAAAACAAGTTGAATGATTCTCTGTTGGTTATCACTACAGCAACAAGATCAACCTATTGCCTGAAATTTTAATGAGTACTACTATACTAGTCATGTAGCCATACCATAACAAACATGAATGAGAAAATTCTATCAGAGACGCGGTGTTCTAATTACCTTGATAGAAAATTGTAGTATAACTTGGGTTAAGGCACTATCAACATTTCGCCCTCTAACTATGATGGAGGTATATAGTCAATTCTAATACACACGAACTCACGAAGTAGCATACTAAAGATAAGCTGATAGCTCATAGATCACCATGGTCAAGAAACTAAGATTCTATGTATGAATTATGATACACAATATTCAGAAGTCAGAACCATAGCTAATTCATATAACACGTAAAATGGTTATAGTATACAAATATAAGATTGACAATTTGACAAGCCAATAAATAAGTGGTGTCAAAAGTTTCAAATAAGCCAAGTACGAGTAATGAGTTTCACCTCTTATATTCGACATCTGCAATCCCGATTTGTTCAAGTTGTGTGTCCTTGCCAGGCAAGGCCATACCCCTAAAAGCTCTGCTACTCAGCACAAAATCTGTGGTGTTGCTTTTATCGGTGTGGATATCAGTTACAACTATGGTTGTGCCTGTTGTACTGCAAACACCAACTTTCTTGCATCTCATCTGCTCAACATAACAAATCACCTCAGTAAAAATGTAAATCTAGTCCTCGTAGCATCAATTAAACATAATGCATCAAATTAATCACAAGGAATTTTGGCCATTAACACCTCGAAAATGAGCTTTTAAATTGTGAAATGCTATCACACTACATGTACACAGTGATTAAACCAGTGTAAAATATGAATATGCTAAGTTTCAATTATCCACTCCCATTATATAATTAGGTTCCTTTCGTCCGAATTTAGTTGTCACGTCACTATTTTAAATTACCCTATCAACGCGACTATTAAAATCCAGAGGAACGGAGTAATAATTCAAGATCTTTAGCAATTGCTCCAAAAACAGGTCATATTGAGATGTTAACCAGACACATTACCACATTTACAAATAATTACACAGTAACTAAAAGAATCAAAGAATTTCTGCCAAAAAACATACAAAAATTAACAAATGAGTGTAGATCTTTGAGTGAAACAGAGAAAGATATACCTGAAAGCAAGCACCACAACCCTCACCCTTCTTATAAATAAACGGAAGAGCCGCAGCAATATGTCCACCATTGAAGTACAGAGCTAAAGGACCATAGCCACAAGCTCCACCTGCATTCAATCGGAAAATTGAAAGTTACCCACTTAATTTTTCGAAAAATTACCATCTGGGTTGTTGTTAATTAAGCCAAAATTAAATTAAAATCATCTGGGTCTTAAAATAAATCAAAATTTGGAAAATTAAAACCCTAAGAAAATGGAGAGAGAAATTTACCAGATAGAGGTTTAGAGCTAGCAAAGAAAGCAGCTTTTGCAAACACACATTGGTTACAAGCTGCAGAAGCAGATGAGAAGAAGAGAAAGATGAAGCAGAGTAAAACTGACATTTTTTTTTTGAGATACTAGGAAGACGGTGGTCTTTGGATGCTTGTTAAGTTGCTATTTATAGAAAGAATGGGAGAGTGAAATTGAAATCGAGAGAGTGGAGTACAGGTCAGCAGATTTGAAATTATCGGGGTAAATTCGTGATTAATTATGAGTAGAATACGGAGTAACATCAAATATGGTACGGAGAAAGTGAGAAAGAAACAAAAGCAAATGCGCAAAGCGCGGGAAACTAGCCATATGTGTTCGATTGCAGATTTGCAGGTAAACAAAGTAGAGTATGGTAGAAAGTGGTCATCGATTCTTGTCAGATTTCACCATTGTTGGGTGAAAATCTGTTGGAGGAAATTGAGAGAAAATTCTGAAAGTAGAGTGTTATTGCTTGAATGAATTAATTAAGCAAAATGATTACAATGTATGCTATATATACACGAGTCTAGACTAACACCAATGAGGTGTATCACAGCATAGTTGGGAAACACTTATCAGGTTAAACTGGAAACCTGGCACAAACAACACATTCCTAAGTGTTATATTTCTTCCTAGATCAATTGTGCCTTTGTGTGTTACTTGAATTTCTGCTCCATTAGGAATTGTGATTGTATGACACTTATCATCAACTGGTTCTAGATTACTGAACATACTTTTGTCTGAACACATGTGATCACTTGCTCCACTATCTAAAATCCATTTAGTTTTGAATTTAGAACATAAACAAAATGTACCTCTCAGCTGAGTAGCAGTTGCTAGTCCAAGTGAACTGGAGCCTGAGTGTTCAGCTTGATTAGCAGTTTTCTGAGTGTTGAGAAAGCTTAAAAGTTGATTGTATTGTTCTTCTGTGAAGGTTGCATGAACCACTCCTGTGTCTGACTCAACTTGATTTTCTTTCTCAGTGAATTCTTCCAACTGAGCTGCTGCTGCTACTCTTTTTCCTCTGCCTTTGAAATCTTTAGGATAGCCATGTAGTTTCCAACACTTGTCAACAGTGTGGTTTTTCATCTTGCAATGCTCACAGTACAGATTATTTCTAGAATAAGTAAAATTCCTTTGCTGATTTCCACTGCTTGCATTTTGAACACCAAAATTACCAGAGTTAGGAGCATAAGTGGATTTATATGGTCTATTGTCAGTAAACTTGCTTGCAGTAAACACAGTTGATTCCATATTATGAGTTCTGTTGCTGTTGACTTCTTTCTGCCGCTCTTCTTGCAGGAGTAGTCCATATGCCTTTGAAATTGTTGGCAATGGAGACATCATAAGAATAGTGCTCTTGGAATGATCATATTTCTGATTCAACTTCATCAGAAATTGTATTAACCTCTGATCTTGTTGAGATTTCAAAAGCTTTTGAGTTAGTGTGCAGCTGCAACCAGTACAAACACATGATGGAAGTGGATCAAGGCCATCAAGCTGGTCCCAAAGAAGCTTGATCTTGGTAAAGAAACTTGAAATTTGCTCATCATCTTCTTGATTCAGATCACAAAGTTTCTGTTGTATTGTGAACAATTGTGGACCAGAAGATTGACAAAATCTTTCCTCAAGATCCAACCAGATTTCTCTAGCAGTTTTCAAGTATAACACACTCCTTGCAATTGAAACCTCAAGAGATCCTAGCATCCAGGATATTACCAAATCGTTACACCTGTTCCAAATTCTGAAGTTTACTGATCCAACAGCTGGCTGATTCATAGTTCCATCAACAAAACTCAACTTGTTCCTAGCAGATAAAGCAATCACCATAGACCTTTTCCAGTCATTGAAGCATTTGCCATCAAATACTATGTTAACCAATTTCGAGGTATTAAGATCATTGTTGCTGAGATAATAGGCAGAGTTTGGATTAAGAGAAGAATCCTGATCATCAGGCATTTTGAAAGAAAATTCTAGATAGAATTTCTACAGAAAATCAGGAAGAATTCCTAAACAAAAATCGAAGAAAACTGATGATCTAGTTTGAGACAATGACTTGATCAGTTGATCAAATAATCAGAATGTATTTGCGGAAGAAAAAACTCAGCAGGATCTAAAGATCTTGCTCTGATACCATGTCAGATTTCACCATTGTTGGGTGAAAATCTGTTGGAGGAAATTGAGAGAAAATTCTGAAAGTAGAGTGTTATTGCTTGAATGAATTAATTAAGCAAAATGATTACAATGTATGCTATATATACACGAGTCTAGACTAACACCAATGAGGTGTACTAGCTAATCAAAAGCTTCTATTTGTACACTTCAGCATTAATATACAAAGCTAACTAATGTTACAAAGATGATCAGCATTGATCATCATCTAACAACCCTAACAACCTTCTAACAACCTTCCTTGTTTGTAGGGGAAGTAGTTAGAGTTGATTCTAGAAGCTTCATAATGCATGTGCATGATTCATAGGCTTCTCATGCAGCTCGTGAATACCAACAATTCTGATTCACAACAAGCCATAAACCGCTTACAGAATCCGCATATTATTGATGCTAATTTTGCTATGGTAAACTAGAGCATGTACATTGGGGTTTTTAGAGTATCCTAAATATAGGAACCTTTTACGGAACATACTCCAGATTGATTTGGACAATGCTTCGATATGCACTAATATGGTTCGGACAGAATGATAAAAATGTGTCGTTCGAATGTAATAGTTAGTTTTAAATTAGAGTATTTTGAACTCCAACCCAAGTATATTTCAGATGTAATTTTGGAGGAAAAACCTCTTTGAGCGTTCTTGTAACCGTTAAAAGTATTTTAGTTTAATGACCATGCTTGCATCAATAAAAAAAAGCGCGGGAAACTTGATCAACAAAGCATTTGCTTAAAATTCATTAAGGGTGTTAATGAGTCGAACCTTGACACGACTCAATCATTAAGATCTCAAGCAGAACTTATCTACCAGTGCATTCGAGCCAAACATTAACCGAACCGAGTGTCAAATAGTTGTCGTGCACACGCTCAGCGGCTCTAATACGGAGTAGTAGTATTATGTATATATAGATGGGCCAGACTTCAACCCAAAAACTCAACTCATAAATTTAGTGTGAATTTTTCGGGTCGGATTCGGACTTTAGTCTAAAAATGCATATTTAAAGGTGTCAAAACCAACACTTTTCCTGATCGGACTGGATTAGGTCAGTGGACTGAACTATAGATGAACATGTCTATCAGTTTATGTATAGTGTATACGGAGTACATGAAACTAGTAGTACTTGTATGTTTACTCTGATTAATCCTAAACAGGACAATATGGAAAGGAATCCTTGATTAATTATCATTGATCACCGACGAGTTGGATGGCAATAATTACTACGAGTACAAATACAAATGTGGCTAGACAAACACGTGACTTTGCCCAAATTTGGACAGTCTTTTAAATATAGTTGTCCTTAATATCTGTATCAGATAACGACGAATATATATGGCATATGACGATGGAGGAATTGCTGGATACGGACAAATCTTCTACTCCCTCCGTCCCTTAATACTCGCACCGATTTGACTGGTGCGGAGTTTAAGACACTTGAATTGACTTATTAATTTAATAGGTGTTAGTTGATAGTAGAGTATTTTTTTTAATATAGTTAGTGGGAAATGTGTAAGGGATGGAGAGTGGTGAGTGGGGTATGTGAATTTTTAAATGATTTTTTGTAGGGATTAGTGGTGTAGATGAGTTAGTAGGTAAGTGTGAGAAATGATATAATATTGGTAAGAATTTCTATTTATAAAAGCGGTACAAGTATTAAGGGACAGCCGAAAAGGAAAGCGGTGCGAGTATTAAGGGACGGAGGGAGTAAAATGAGTATTCGTATAAGTGTATAGCCTGAGTATATAACACTTACAAAAATACAAAAAGAGTAGAGATTTCGGATATATATAAAATCGGATTTTGGATTGAGGAAAGAGTCTATTTTGTCAAGTCTAATAATATGTGAAAAAATGGGTTTCAACAAAGTGTTATTCCATATGAATTTGTGATACATGACATTAGTTGAGTACATAAAATTGTAGCTGATCATGACATGAAAGTATGAAATTGAAATTCTAGTAAAAGAAGGTGAAAAAAGAGTAGGTGAAGGTAAAAAGCTAACTGATGTGAACAAATTTGATACATGGACGTACTCAAGGAGACCTAAGCGATTTAGTTCCAGGAATTACAAGGAGCGCATCCTTCTAATGCAATATCATTGATTTGGTGAGTAGAGTAATATGTAACACCAGGCTTCCAGTTGGCAGGCAGGACATCTTCACTGGTATAGAAGTAGCGTGCATCGTAGCCCGAGTTGATGATAAACCTGAAAGTCAGATTCCCCCTTGGAGCATTGTTTGTGTCCCAGACTGCCCCATAGTTTCGGCTCAGGGAAGCCCCATAGTTACTGCTCACTCAATCTAGTACTTGTAGACTTGTAGTAGCATCCATGATTAATGATAAAAAGGCCCTCGAAATAAAACAAATTAATTAAGTACCTGAAAGCAAGCACCACATCTTTCACCGTTCTTGTAAATACAAGGAACAGCAGCTGCAACATGTCCACCATGGAAGTCCAGTGCTACGGCTCCATACCCACAAGATCCACCTGCATTATATTTATATTTATATTTATATTTATAAATATTCAACAAGTTCAAGCTAAGGTTAACATAACCCACGTACTTTATCATTTTTTGACAATTAAGTTTGTTTGTTATGTTTGTTTAACTAATTAACTTATCAGAGCATTAATACTACGGGACTCTTAGCCCACTTTTAAGGAGATAATTTTTTTTAGAGCTAGCTCTTAACAAAATTGGGGTAGCTTTTAGCCCACTCTTATTTAGAGGTTGATGGTGACATCCTTTAAATAAGAGTTAACTCTTAGAAATTAAGAGGGGGTGAGGTGGAATGTTGATTGGTATTGTGTTTGCCTTTGGGCATTTTTATTACAAAAATAAAATTAAAAATATGATAAAGTTATCTAAGAGTTAATGTATAAATAGTGTATTTCTTGTATTTTATGGTACCTAACTCTTATTAAGAGTGATGATGAGGTGGATTAGGAGAGACTAAGAGGGGGAATAAGAGTTATCACTACAAATGCTCTCAGATCAAAACTATGGTGTCTTATGTTGACAGGCCTATGCAATCGATACATTCAACGGTGTCTTAGGCCTTTCTGGAACGGTTTCTTAGCCATCTTTTTGGTAGTATTAATACTAATATGAGTTAGACTTTAACAAAGCGAAAAAGGATACATTGGTTAAGAAAACAAGAGAAAATTACCCATGAGTAAAACGTAAGCGAAAAATATATAGCCTTAAAAAAGGGAGAGAAAATTACCAGAAAGACCTTTAGAACTCCGAAAGAAAGTAGCTTTTGCTAACACACATTGGTTACAAGATGCAGAAGCAGATGAGAACAAGAGGAAGATGATACAGAGGAAAATACCCATTTTGTTTGGGATGTTGAAATTTAAGATGGTAATGCTTGATATATACGTAGTACTTCGTATATAGAAATAAAAACACGTCAAGTATAGTGTACTACTGTACTTCCTATAGGCTATAGACCTATAATAGGATTGTAAGAACTAGGAACTCGGAAGGGGACAAAGCAAATGCGCAGAGCGTGGAAAATTAATTAACAAATCAATTGCTTAATGCATGATTATACGAAAGTAATTAATTATTAATTTATCTGCTTTGTTTAACGTAATACTTATAAAAAATGTAGATAATATTCAAGTGCACATGGTCCTCATAAAACTATTATTATTTCAAATCTGATTGTGTTAAAACAAAATTGAGAGCCAAATGTTAGTTATATTTAAAATTTTAATAATATTCCCAATCAAAGAGAATTTTATAATTCTTTTCAATATATAATTCAAAACATATTCATTTGAGATATTGTTTTATTCGCTTCTATGTATAATATTACAATATCAAATTTTGTATTACTTTTAATAAAAAAAATTACGATTAAATATTGAGTTGAAATAGTGGAAAAGTTAATTTAGGACTATCATATTAGAATGAAGAGATCGAGTAGTATAATTGCAGTATGATATGCCAGAATAATTTTGAACGCATTCTATACCACAAATGTAGCCCACTGCCCCAAGGTCTAGCTCCCAAACCTTGGGTTCTGATACCAGTTGTTTGGCTCAAACATCCAACTTGTTGGGCCGAATTTCACCTTACTCTCAAATTAGAATGATATTGTTCGCATTGAGACTAGTCCGCAAGGATTTGTTTTTGGACACCTTCCCAAAAAGCCTCATATTGATAGAATTAGGTAAACACTTAAAGTTATGAATGCAACTCTTCTTTATTCTTTCCATGTGGGACTCCCTTAGCATCTTCATATCTTGGTTGTATGATTGGTTTTGACAATTATATGACTTACCCAAAACAAAAAAACTTAGACAATAAATTAAAATACTAGTATTTTCTCTGTGCCTTAAATATTGAACCATGTTGTATACAATTATGCATCTAAAATTATGCACAACACATGACTTTGACTCTTAGAGCATCTACAATGGTAAGCTAATTTCTAAATTAGCTTGTCATGCCACATAATATTTCAAGCTACTTCCCTTTCTAGCTATTTAGTACCCTAGTGGTTAGCTACTAGCTTGATATTTAATGTAGTCATATTTGTCAATCAATATTTTATTTTAATTTAATTTAGTATTATTTCATTGGCCAAGTTTTTTCAAGCAAATTAGCTTAAGTAAGCTAATTTGCTTGGCCAAGCTAATTTATTATTTCAACTCCAATGGTCAAGCTAGTAGCTTGGAATTTCTAAAAATCGCAAGCAAGTCCCTAGCTACAACCATTGGAGATGCTCTTAATATCTCAAATTATGCATAATTAAATATTATAAAAAAAAATTGATATTTGAAAAGTATATATATTGATACGAATCTAAAAACATCCTACATGTTTACATATTTACTTACGTATATATTACAAAAGATGGTCATATGCAATACGAATAAATTAAAAGTCAAAATGGCGCAATATTTTGTGGAACAGATGAAGTAATTTGTACTATCTCCGTCCCGGAAAGTTCTTTACGCTTTCCGTTTAAGTCCGTTTCTGAAAGTTCTTTACACTTGTGATTTATTCTATTTTTTTAATACAATGTTTACATTTATACCCTCTATTCTGATTTTGCAATATTTGTGGAACGGATGAAGTAATTCGTAGTAGTACATTAGTTATTTTGCAGTACCGTACTTATTCAAGAATTGGTTAACATGGCCGGACCGGGCCGGAAAGTTCAAAACAAGGCCTAGATCCGGCCCCAAATCCACTGGCTTTCGTGTCGGGCCGGGTCGGACTGTCAGGCTTAAGCCTAATTTTACTAAATTTAGCGTATTTTGTCGTGGCGGATCGAGTCGTGCCGTGCCTTGTCGTGCTTTTTCCAAAAAAAATCGGCCCATGGCCCACGACCTTAGATTAGGTTAAGGATTTGAAAAGGGATAAATTTTATTAAAAACAAAAGATTTATCACTAATTATAGATCACATCGTACAACAGACTTAAATAAGAGTTTTGGTAAGCGTACGTTAACACTTGACTTAGTACACAAAAATCTGAAGACACAAAACTACACAAGTAGACTGCAGCAATATAATACTACATGCTGATATTATATTATATCGGTTTATTTCCAGGTATTACAAGGAGCACAACCGTCTAAAGCAACATTAGTGATTTGCACACTAGTGTTGTATGTGACTCCAGGCTTCCAGTTGGCAGGCAAGACACCTTCGTTGGTATAGAAGAACTGTGCATCAAAACCAGAGTTAATAATAAACCTCAGCGTCAGATTCCCGCTTGGAGCACTGTCTGTGTCCCACACTGCCCCGTAGTTTCGGCTCAGGTAAACCCAGTTACTTGGTCGATCAACCTACATATATATATATATATATATATATATGCCAAAAACAGTTAAACATTTGTCAAATTTAGACTACACATTTAACATTTTGCAACGTAGACTTGTATGTAACGCTTTATTACTTACCGAGGCTACATCACCTCCTAAGATAGCAGTTTGACCACCTTGGTAGAGGGCTGTTACTGCCAAATAGTTTGGAAATTTGCTGAACTTTTCCACTCTGATAGCCACGTTTTGACCTTTATAAACACAGGGTACCCTGTTGCATATTCATCAGTTTCATACTGTGTTACTTTTAGTACAGACCAGAATCCCAGATGCGTATATTCTCTATCATATACGATCATAAGACACCAAAAATGTAAGAAAAACGTCTATTTATCGAACTAGTTAGGCAACTCAAAGTGCTAAATGTGTTATATGCCCTTAATGAATGAACTTAATTCGACTTGGATTAAGGGGATATGGACATTATTTACCCATGTTGGTGGCCGGAATAATAAAACGTATGGAAGTGATACAAATAAAACATACACCATTCACAAAGTCATAAAGGATCAACGTTTTTAAACGGATAATCCCCAAAGTCTGAAAGGATCGTAACTAGTTCCATGGTGGACATGTTGCTAGGAAGTAGTAACGTATTTTCACCTCTTATATTCGACATCTGCGATCCCAACACTTAAGAGCTGTTTGTCCTTGCCAGGCAAGGCCATGGCTCTAAAAGCTCTGCTACTCAGCACAAAGTCTGTTGCGTTGCTCTTATCAGTGTGGAGATCAGTCACTACTATCTTTGTCCCTTTTGTATTGCATACACCACTGTTCTTGCATCTTATCTGCCAAATACAACATAATAATACATACCTTAATTAGTCACTCTGTCCCGATTTAATCTTTATAGAGAGTACGTTTAATGCAATAATTAAGTTGTTGTCCAGACTAAATTAATACCTGAAAGCAAGCACCACAACCTTCACCCTTCTTGTAAATAGTATGAAGCGCAGCAGCAACATGTCCACCATGGAAATCCACAGCTACGGGACCATATCCACAAGCTCCACCTGTATTTATATTAATCATTTAATTCAACTAATTAAACTTACCCACTTCAGATTTTGGATTAATTAGCATCTAGGATGTTATTAATTAAGCGGAAACTAAAATTAATATCAACTTTAGAAAAACGAAAATTACCGGAAAGGCCTTTAGAGCTACCAAAGAAACTAGCTTTTGATAAGACACATTGGTTACAAGCTGCAGAAGCAGATGAGAACAAAAGGAAGACGAAACAGAGGAAGATAGCCATTTTCTTTGAGATTCGTTTTTGAGATATTCAAATTTTAGATTGCAATGCTTGATATATATATATATATATATATAGAATTCATAGAAAGAAAAACACGTGAAATATGGTTTATTTTACTCATATGTAGTGTACTTTCTATAGTGGGGAGGAGACAAAGCAAATTCGCAGAGCGCGGGAGAATTGTTTAAAAAATCAATTGCTTAAAAGCATGATTAATATTTATAAACATAAAGAGGTCTTCATAAATCATAATTGCTTAGGTTTAATGATTATTTAATCGATACCGACTCTCATGTTAGACTTCTTGATAATAAGGAGGGAGTACTTCGTAATGTAACTTGCAGTAGTTACGGGCCTTACGGCATACTATATTACTATTGGATGGTGCAATCTATTATTTTACTTTATATTAAAACAGACACCATAAATGATATTCCGTACATGTTAATTCCTCGTGTAAAATTTTACCGCCAAAATCTTTTCCTAAAAGAATAAATATTTATTTGTATGGAAAGTAATACCCCAGTTTGTGGATTGTGGTAACAACGGATATCACATAATAATAATAATAATAATAATAATAATAATAACACAGGACATTGGGGCTCGTGCTGCTGCTCATATTTTCACTAGGATAGGCTTTGCTATAGCCAGGGGAGTGGGGGCCCAGATTGTATCTCGGCTTCCCACTAACTATTTGTAAAATATTTGACTTTGTTGGCATTTGATTTATAATAATAATAATAATAATAATAATAATAATAATAATAATAATAATAATAATAATAATAATCCAGTTTGGCATTTTGTGTTGCACGTGAGTGTTTCTGGTAGTGTTTAGGGTGGCTGTGGCTGTGGCAGTGTTTAGGGTGGCATTTTGTGACGTTGTTTGTGGCTGTGGCGTGGTAGTGTTTAGGGTGTTTCTGGCTTTCAGTGGTGTTTAGGGTGGCTGTGGTGTGTTGGTGTGTTGGTGTTTTGGTGGTTGTGGTTGTGGTGTGTTGGAAATTCTGGGCATCCTGTTGAAGTGCTTTGATATGGCGGCTTCCGTGGAGAAGTTTCATTGCCCTTTTGTGGGTCTTAGCGGGTGCCAGGATGGAGGTGGGCGTGGTTTGGTGAGGAGTTCTCTGATCACTCACTTACGGGATCGTCATTGTTGCTCTGGTGTGCGGGATGTAACCCGTCATTCCCTTACTACCAATTTGCAGGTTTTTTCTACGGCTGAGGTGACCTTTCGTCGTATGAGAATTTGGCTATGTGGAGATTGTTTCAAGACACATACTCATCGTACTAGGTGTCGACATGGCAGTGGTTCTAGTACTGTTTTAGTGGACCCACCTAATTATGGGGATGGTATTATTCGTTTTATTCTATACTGTATTCAAAAACCACAAGCTCCTACTTCCGAGCTGTCTTCTTCTGATACGCCTCGAGAACATCATTTTTCCTTTGATGTTGCTCTTCTAGACACTTTATTGTCTAAGCGGTTGCGTTCTGTGAAATCCATCCCTCCCAAATGTCGTTTGGGTTTTTCGCGAGTTCTAAAAGGGGCGCTTGATAAGGTGATTTGCAGACCAGATGACATCGCTTGTTGGGTTCAGTTGCTTGTGTTACCTCTTTGTGCCCTCACGACTTTTTCACCGCGAAGTAATCGTGAGTGTTCCTCTGGTGTTAGGCGGCGACGACAGGAAGAGAGTATCACCTCTGCTATTCGTTCTTGGGGTGAGCCTGGTGGTTCTGAGCAACTTGTCATAGACACATTGGCTAGCGTGTCTCCATTGGATGTTGACGAAGACCATGATTTGGCGGAGCGTAATATTGAGCAATGCAAGAGAAAGATTTCTGACGGTCACTACACTGCTGCTGTTAGAGTTCTTTCGTCCTCAGGTCTTGCCCCTTACAGTGATGCTACTCTTGCAAATTTGCAAGCAAAACACCCTTCCTTTCCGGTCCCTACCTTACTGGATATCCCTGTTGATCATCACCTTACTGCTTCCTCCGCTGTTGTGTTAGAGCAGATTAGGGGCTTTCCGCGTGGTACTTCGTGCGGTAGAGATGGCTTGCGTGCTCAACACCTTTTGGATTGCTTGGGTGGTGCTGCTGTAGCTGTTTCTGATGAGTTGGTGGATGCTATTACTCAGGTAGTTAATCTCTTTCTTGCTGAAAAGTGTCCTGGTGAGCTTGGAGGATATATTGCTAGTGCTCCTCTTACGCCACTTGTTAAGATTTTGTGGTGGTATTCGGCCTATTGCTGTGGGTACTATTTGGAGGCGCCTTGTTTCTAAGGTCGGGGCTGCTTTGATTGGTCCGCATTTAGGAAACTACTTAGGAGGGCTTCAGTTTGGAGTTGGGGTTCCAGCAGATGGTGAGGCCATTCTCCATGCTGTTAATTGTTTGGTTGAGGCTCGTGGGGCTGATGTTGGCCTCTCTATGTTATTGGTGGATTTTCAGAATGAGTTCAATTTAGTTGATCGATCGGCTTTGTTGTGTGAGGTTCGGCTACATTGTCCTGCTCTTTCACGTTGGGTTGAATTCTGCTACTCTTCTCCAGCGCGGCTGTATTATGGGGAGCATACCTTGTGGTCTTGTCAAGGTGTGCAGCAAGGGGATCCTCTCGGCCCTTTGCTTTTTTCTCTGGTTCTACATCCATTGGTGTGTCGAATCAGTGACTCTTTTGATCTATCTCTTCAGGCTTGGTACTTGGACGATGGCACTATCGTTGGTGACACTTTGGTTGTTGGAAAGGTGTTGGAGTTGATTTTGGAGGAGGGTCCTCATTTAGATCTCCATGTTAATGTTGAGAAGACATAGGTTTTCTGGCCTTCAGAGGACCCACGCAGTCGTCTAGAGGGTGTCTTTCCTACGGATATTGCTCGTCCTGCGCTTGGTGTTAAGTTGTTTGGTGGTCCAGTCAGTACGGATTCCTCTTTTTGTAAGTTCGCAGCGTGTGTCGAAAACTGTTGTGTTGATGGATGTTGTAGCTAAGCTTAATGATCCCCAGTGTGAGTTGTTGCTTCTTCGTGCGTGTACTGGAGTTTCTAAACTCTACTTTGCTATGCGCACTTGTCCGCCTCATCTTTTCGAAGAGGCCCAATTATCTTTTGATGTGGCTCTTTGGGCTTCTTTAGAGCGCATCGTGACTGCTTCGGGACTTGGGTTCGGTGACTGGCAATGGCGTCTTGCCACCTTGCCTTATTCTTATGGAGGATTGGGTGTTTATTCAGCTGGTGATGTTCGGCATTATGCTTTTCTTGCATCCCGTTTGCAGTCCTCTGGTTTGCAGGATTCGCTTCTTCGACTTTCAAGTGTTGATGGTCCGGGACCGGCCTTTGATGATGCTCTTGGTCTTTTCAATAGGACCGTGGAGACCGACCTTATGAGTAGCCCTAGTGAGATCGCTGCCCCCACACTCATGAAGAAATTGGCAGACATATATTTCACGACGGTTACTGCTGATGCGGAATCCGCCTACTCCTTATCTTCATGTCTTGTTGCCCTATGAAAATCACAGCAGGGGGATCACTCCTCAGCTTGGTTGCGGGCAGTCCCCATCTCGGGATTAGGCCAGACTATGAACGGTAAGACTTATCGTTCGGTTCTTTGCTATCTGTTGGGCATTCCGTTGTTCTCTGATTCGACGCCGTGTTCTGCTTGCTCTCGGGTTTTCGATGGGGACATTTATGGGGATCATGCCGTGTCTTGTGCTGGGATTGTGGGTATCAAACATCGACATAATGTTGTTCGTGATACCCTTTTGGATATTTGCTATCAGTCGGGGATTTCTGCTCGGAAGGAGGTTGATGTTGGGCTGACTAGTGAGAGTGATGGAGCTCTTCGTCCTGCAAATATGTTGCTTTATTCATGGGATGGCGGTCTAGATGTGTGTGTTGACTTGACTGGGTCCTCCCCTATGACCCAATCTGGGTTGTCAGGCTTCGTTCCGGGTCGGGTTGTGGCGGTTGCAGCGAAGCGGAAGCAGGATAAGTATGCAACGCGTTGTAGGGCTTTGGGTTACGGTTTCTTTCCTTTTTCCTTCTCTTCCTTTGGGGAATTAGAGAAAGGGGTTGTTTCGTTGCTGAAGCGGGTCTAGACGTACTCCAGGGCTCAGGACATTGGGGCACGGGCAGCTGCCCACATTTTCAGCAGGATCGGGTTCGCCATAGCTAGAGGAGTTGGGGCTCAGATTGTATCTCGGCTCCCCTCCAACTTCTTGTAGTTCACTTGATCTTTGTAGCTTGTTGAGTTTGTAACGTTTTGGTGTTTTCCCATAATAATAATAATAATAATTTACTAAAAATGATTGTAATAATACTTTAGTCAAATTAGTATATTAATAAATGAAAAAAATATATTAACTCATATTTTGGTTTAAGCATACCCATCAAAAAAAATGGAATACGTATTAAGACATAAATGTATATATATATATATATATATATATATATATATATATATATATATATATATATATATATATATATATATATATATATATATATATATATATATATATATATATATATATATGTGTAGATGATTAAATGAATATGTTCAAGTTAGATTTCTTAATTATGTTGTAGCTTATTTAGGGGGAAACATATTTCAGTTAAATAATAATTTTAGAATATCCGTGTATGCACGAGACCTAATATAGTATTATCCGAAACTATTCTAAAAGCAAGAAGTTGCTCTTTGGAATAGTGAATTGACAGCCTTGACCCCTTAAATCCTTTTTTGAAAACATCAAAATTCTATAGTGTATTGTCGGATTTGCTATTACATACTTCACTTACAATTTGAACTTTTGTTAAAACACCTCCTTTGCCACTAGGGATGGCAACGGGTCGGTCTCGGTCAGACCAAACAAGATCGCATCTGACTCGATTTGCACGGACTCAATATTAGAGTTCGAGTCTGATTTGCTAGCTTTCGATTCCGGATTCACCGGACTTTCAAACCTGTGAACTAGTGGACCTACGAAAATATCCAGCTATTGCAATAATAATAATTTAAACTCCCTCCGTATTTTTTTTAAGTCACACTTTTCGACCGTATTTTATTAGGAGTCACACTTTCATTTTTAATAACTTTTCTACCCCAACTTCTAATTATTTAATACGAAATATATCTAACTTCTTCATGGGAGCACCACTATAATAAACTCTCTCTCTACTTTGATTAAAATACTTTTTCCATCATCTTTTTTCTATTTGTTTATTACTTCTGTTGACCCTGATTTTGGTTGATGACAAATAGCAAACTTCCTGATTTAAGTTTCTGGTGTGTCTACAAGTAAAGTGCTTCTGTTCCAGTGAGGAACTTGAGATGGCTGCTGATGTTCCTGAGGTGGAATGCGCAAAGCTAGGAACTCCAAGCTAACACACAACAGAGGAACAACAAAGCAAAGAAGGATGAAGTTTTCATGTGATGAGTTCCTCTGTTTCTTCAGAGGAACTCACCTGTTCCAGAGAAGGAACCATTGCAGCTGCTGAGTTGTAGCTCCAGTAAAAGAGCAAAACACGAACCTAGGTAGTTAACTACTCTTAGAATTTCTGTGTAAAATAATAATAGCTATTAAGATACATTGTGGAACTAGGATGTTTAATTAAATATTTATTAAGATTTTATCAAATTATTTAACAGCAAGTTTTAAGGAAAAATTACATAAATAAAGTGTCGTTTTATTTTCTTTAATAAAATCTGTTTTTATCCCTCTTGTTAAAACAGTTTTATTTTCCCTAAAACTTCTCCTAAATATCTGATTTAGTTTCAATAAATATTTTCACAAATCTTTTAGTGGTTGACAAAGTCTAAACCACGATTTTCTCTAAAAACCGTTTTAAGAGAAGTGGTCTTCCCTTGGTCCACAAGTCATGGATCGTGGAGACCAAGTATGTAGGAGTGTGGGCAGTTGAGATTTGAAGGGAACTAACCCTAAGGATTGTCTCTATATAAAGAGTCGTTTTCCTTCTGGTAAAAATACACAAATATTCTATCTACTTTCTTATCTATCAAAACGCTTTCAAAAGAGTTTATTAAGTTGATTTGTGTCCTAGCAATATTCAAGTTCTTAAGTTCCACAAATATCAAAAGAGCTTAATTATTAACTAGAGTTTTCAAAACAAATTGTAATCTGAGTGAGTAGAGATTGAGTAATCTTGTAAAGGCTTTTGTGTTAAAGTCAAGAAAGAGAGAAAAAGAATAGAGAGTAATCAGAGTAGATTACTGTGAGATACTTGAGTTTGAGTGGAACTCAAGTTGTTATATTATTGTAATCGAGGAATTATTTTAATATAAAAGGGTTTTGAGGTTTTCTCTTCTTGATTAGTGTCAAGAAGTTTCCTCAAATTGAGCAACATTCGTTTCTGTTTTTTTCAGTTCCTTATATTACCTTAAAAGCAAAGGAACTCACTCTAGTTCCGAATACAATTCACCCCCCCTCTTGTGCGTGTTCCTATTAGACTATCAATTGGCATCAGAGCCAGTACTCAATAAAAACACAGGAAACCCTGTTTGAGTCTAGTTCCTGATAGTATGAATACACAAGAGAAACTGGAAGAAGGCTACTCCACGCAAAGGCCACCTATGTTCAACGGCAAATTCTACTCATACTGGAAGAACAGAATGGAGATATTCATCAAAGCAGAAAATTACCAAGTATGGCGTGTGATTGAAGTTGGAGACTTCGAGGTAACAAAAACCAATGCAGAAAACGAGGTAGTTCCTAAACCAATGTCTGAATTCTCTAAAGAAGATTTTGATAAATATGAGATGAATGCTATGGCAGTTAAAATCTTGCATTGTGGACTTGGACCCCATGAACACAATAGGGTCATGGGGTGCAAGAACGCTAAACAAATTTGGGAATTACTACAAGTAACCCACGAAGGAACTAACGAAGTTAAACGTTCCAAAATTGATCTGTTAATGTCTAAATATGAGAGATTTGAAATGCTTCCAAAGGAAACTATTCAAGAGATGTTTACTCGTTTTACTAACATAACAAATGAATTAGTTTTCCTTGGTAGAATCATTCCCACAGATGAACAAGTGAGAAAAATCCTAAGGAGCATGCCTCAAGATGATCGTTGGAGAACAAAGGTCACAGCACTGTTTGAGACCAAGGATTTCACAAAATTCAACATTGAACAACTTGCTGGTTCCTTGATGACTCATGAACTGCACCTTGGAGCTGCTGTTCCTGAGAGCTCCAGAAACCGAGGGCTTGCTCTAAAAGCTGAGGAACTCGATGATTCTGAACCAGATGAAGAGGAGGCTGCTATGCTGGTCAGAAGAATGAGAAAACTCTACAGGAACTTCAAACCTGGCAACCAGAAAGGAAGGAACTTTGCAAGGAAAACTGTCAGTTCCAAAACTGAACAAGGTTGCTTCAAATGTGGAGAAACTGATCACCAAATTCGTGAGTGCCCTCAGTGGGAAAACGACAAAAGAAAAGGAAAGGAACAGGTCAAGGAACGCTACAATAAATCCACCTTCAACAAGCCTAACTTCAAAAAGGCTATGATAGCTGCATGGGGAGAAGAAACTGATTCAGAAGATGATGAGGAACAACCAAATGAAGAAACTGCAAATCTTTGCCTTATGGCAAGAACAGAAGGAACTGAACAAGTTCCATCAGAAGAAGTAAGTTCCTCCACTCTTCAGTGTCTCTCAAAGTCAAAACTAATTGAACTATTGCTAGAAACTCTAGATGATTATAAAAAGCTAAGTATTTTAAAAGCGCAAAGTGATAGAGCCTTGGAACTCAGTAAAGATCACATAAATTACTTGAACAACATTAGATCTGATGTTCAAGGCAGGTTCTTTGAGTTTCTAGATAGAAATACCTCCATTAATGAGTCTTTTGAGAAAATTAGAAATGAGAACATACTTCTACAAGTGCAACTCAGTCAATATAAGATGTTTAACCTAAGTTTAGATCCCACAAAGTCCCTGGAGATTAACATGGGAGTATTCAACATCGACTTAGAAAGGTTGAACAAAGATCTGATAACCACAAAGGAACAGAAAGAGAAACTAGAGAGGGAATTGGCCATGGCTAGGGCACAGAAACATCCACCTAAAGTTCCCCCCAAATGTATTGAGAATGCTCAATCCAAGAGAATAGAAGGTCTAGGTTACAATCACAAAACCAGTCATAAGAAAAAGTATGTGGAACTCCCTAGTGTAAAAGTTTGTTTCTCGTGTGGCAGTGGAAATCATGTAAGCACTGAATGCTCTAAAATGAAGGAACTAGATCAAATAAACATAGATTATGTAAAGAAAAAGTGGGTTAAGAAGTCAGACATTGTAGTTGAAAAGGAACTCGAGGAAACCCGAGTTCCTGTAACTAATCTTTGATTTCTTTACAGGTTCTAGTGAAGAGGAACAGCTCGTGGTATCTCGACAGCGGGTGTTCTAAACACATGACAGGAGACAAATCAAAATTCCTCTCACTAGAAGCCTACAATGGGGGAACTGTGACTTTTGGAGACAACATGAAAGGAGAAATTGTCGGAATTGGAAAAGTCGGAAGATCAAGTTCCTATGCAATTGAAAATGTATTTTTAGTCGAGGGTTTAATGCACAGTCTACTAAGTATTTCACAATTTTGTGACAAAGGAAACTCTGTAAGTTTTACTTCTGAAAACTGTCAAATCATTAATAATCACACTGGGAAGGTTATCTTGGAAGGAACTCGTAAAGGGAACACATATTCTGTGGATCTCAATACAGTCCCCAAGAACAATTTAACCTGCCTCAGTGCCTTTGAAGAAGATTCCCTACTATGGCACCGGAGGTTTGGACATGCTAGTTTCTCACTGCTTGACAAACTAAGATCAAAGGAACTAGTTCAAGGACTCCCCTCAATCAAGTTTCTAAATGATAAAGTGTGTGATGCATGTGCAAAAGGCAAGCATGTCCGAAGTTCCTTTAAGCCTAAGAAATTGGTAAGCACCACAAAACCTTTGGAACTCATCCATATGGACTTGTGTGGCCAAATGAGAATTCAAAGCAGAAGTGGGAAGAAATATGTTTTGGTTATTGTTGATGATTACTCCCGTTTTACTTGGGTCATATTTCTAACAAGCAAAGACGAAACGTTTGATGAGTTTGTTGCATTTTCAAAGAAAATCCAGAAAACTACAGGTCATCAACTGATCCACATTAGATCTGATCATGGAACAGAATTTGAAAACTACAAATTCGATGAATACTGCAAGGAACAAGGTATGGACCACAATTTCTCAGCTCCCAGAACTCCACAACAAAATGGAGTTGTTGAGAGGAAAAATAGAACCTTAGAAGACATGGCAAGAACCATGTTAATAGCCAGTTCCTTACCTAGGAACTTCTGGGCTGAAGCAGTTAACACAGCTTGTTATATTATAAATAGAGTTATGATTCGAGCTATCCTAAACAAAACTCCCTATGAGCTACTAAAAGGTACAAAACCCAACATCTCTTATTTTAGAGCTTTCGGTTGTAAATGCTTTGTTCACAACAATGGCAAAAGAAACTTGGGAAAGTTTGATGAAAGAAGTGATGAAGCAGTGTTCCTAGGTTATGCCTTAAATAGCAAAGCCTACAGGGTATATAATAAAAGGACAATGTGTGTAGAAGAAAGTGTTCACATAATTTTTGATGAATCTAACAAATTTGATGCAGCACGGGAACAAGAAAGTTTCGAAATTGGTTTGTCCCGTATCTCAGATAATGATGAAGAGGTTCACCCAATCAAACAAACAGCTAAAGAAACAGTTCAACAGAATCAACAAGTTCCAATTCAAGAGGAACAACCAGAAGGTCCAGTTCCAGAAGAACCAGAAACAACATCTGAACCCGAGGAACTCTATGGCTCACAACAAGGAACTGAGATCACAGAAGGAACAGAAGGAGCTACTACAACACCAGTTGCACAATTTCAACCCAAACCTTGGAAGCATCAGAGTTCCCATCCAATAGAACTCATTATGAGTGATATTAGAAAAGGAACTCAGACGAGGTCCCAACTAAGGAACTTCTGTGCAACTTATGCATTCCTCTCCATGATTGAACCAAGGAACCACAATGAAGCCTTGGAAGATGCTGACTGGATAATTGCTATGCAAGAAGAGCTGAATGAATTCAAAAGAAACAAGGTATGGCACATGGAACCCAAGCCAAAACATCAAAAGGTGATAGGACTGAAATGGGTGTTCCGGAACAAAAAGGATGAACATGCAACAATCATAAGGAACAAAGCAAGGTTAGTTGTTAAAGGTTATAATCAACAAGAAGGTATTGACTTCGAAGAAACCTTTGCTCCTGTTGCTAGACTAGAAGCCATTAGAATTTTAATTGCCTTTGCTGCATTTATGGGTTTTAAACTTTATCAAATGGATGTTAAGTGTGCCTTTTTAAATGGATTCCTAGAAGAAGATGTATATGTGGAACAACCCCCTGGATTTGAAAATCCTGAATTTCCAAACCACATATACAAATTAGACAAAGCACTCTATGGACTAAAACAAGCTCCTAGGTCTTGGTATGAAAGACTTTCAAAGTTTCTTTTAGAAAATAATTTTAAAAGAGGTAGAATAGATAAAACTTTGTTTCTAAAATCAAAAGGAACTGACTTATTAGTTGTTCAAATTTATGTAGATGATATATTATTTGGGGCAACTAATGAAAATCTGTGCAAGGAATTTGCAAATCTAATGAGCAGTGAATTTGAAATGAGCATGATGGGGGAACTCAACTTTTTCCTTGGTCTACAAATCAAACAAACAGAAGAAGGAATCATGATCCACCAGCAAAAATATGTGAAGGAACTCCTAAAGAAATATGAGCTAGATTCTGCAAAAGTAAATCACACTCCCATGGGAACTGCCACCAGATTAGACACAGATCCTAATGGGAAAAGTGTAAATCAAACGAAGTATAGAGGTATGATTGGATCACTCTTATACTTAACTGCTAGTAGACCTGACATTTCTTTTAGTGTACGACTATGTGCAAGATTCCAATCCAATCCAAAGGAGTCTCACTTAACTGCTGTAAAAAGAATACTTAGATATCTCAAAGGAACTGATGATCTGTGCCTATTCTATCCAAGAAGTGGATCATTCGAGCTAAAAGGATATGCTGATGCTGATTATGCAGGTGACCTAGTAAATAGAAAAAGCACATCAGGTATGGTACAGTTCCTAGGTCCATGCATGGTTTCTTGGGGTTCCAAGAAACAGAACACTGTTGCTCTATCCACAGCTGAAGCTGAGTATGTAGCTGCTGCAGCTTGTTGCTCACAAATTCTATGGATAAAACAACAGTTAAGAGATTTTGGTATTATCTATGATTGTGTTCCTATATTTTGTGATAACACTAGCGCTATTTGTATTTCAAAAGATCCGGTTCATCATTCCCGGGTCAAACACATTTACATTAGACGCCACTTCCTTAAAGACAATGTTGAGAAAGGTTTAATTAAATTAGATTTTTGTCAAACTGATTATCAAATTGCTGATATTTTGACTAAGCCCCTAAACAGGGAGAAACATGAGAAAATGAGGATGGAACTCGGAATGATCAAAATAAGATAAATGCAAAAGTGAAGTTCCTCTGAAGACGAAGACAACAACAATGGTGTATGATACTGATTATTTCAAACACAATTTTCGTGTGCAAACACAGTTGAAGCTTACCATCGTAAAAGATCGACTCACTCAACACTTAAGCCAGGTAAGCAACTCCCTAATAAATCAGTAAATATTAGAAAATTAACCAAGCAATTTTTATTAATTTTTTTTTAAATTAAAAGTTGTTACGATTTTAAATTTTTTAAATAAACAAAATCCTATTTTTTCGTTCCAAAACAAATCAGCAATATAAAAGAAACTCTTCACCTTCCATCCATTCCCCTTTCTCAAATTCCCTCATCTTCCACACGGTTTCTCCCACTTAAACCTCTTAAATTCCCTACACCTATAAAACGCCTAAAACCATGAGCACCTCAAATCACACCATCAAACTTCTCCAACTCAAAAGAAAAAGAAACCCTAACTCTCCGATTCCGATGGAAACCTCACCCGCTCAATCACCAACCAAATCACCATCACCACTCCAAATTCAACCACCCCCTGTACTCGCTCTCACCTACGGCGAGTGGACCGAACAACCAATGGAAACCCAGAGTCCTACTCCACCACCTGGCTGTCGATCCTCCTCAAGAACCAAGAGGCAAAAAATCGACAAGTCTGAGGAACAGGAGGCTGAAACTCAGGGGGAAACAGAGAAGCCAGAGGAACTGGCAAAGGGTCTCACTGGTGGATTTGCGATCAATTATGTGTGGTGTAAATCGGAAAAATTGGAACAATTAGTTGGAATGCTTGATCACCAACAATGGGTAAGCCTCTTTGATACACATGCAAGACTACCAATCTATCCCTTAGCTGTTATTGAATTCTGTAAAAATTTTGAGTGCAAAGATGGGGTTTTTTCGAGTATAGTCAATAGAACTCCAATCTCTTTTGATGCAAATTATCTGTCAAATCTGTTTGGTGTGCCCAATGAGGGTTTTGAGGAATATGTGAAAAAGAAAACCACCATAACAATCAATGAAGTTGATAGCAATCAAATTGTGGCTAACATAGGGGGAAATCTCAAAGAATCGTCCATCACAAACCACAATCTTCTTTCACCTCTACATAAATTACTTTTCAATCTTGTGTGGAGAGGGGTAGTTCCTAGGACTCAAAAACGAGATGATGTCACTTTCTATGATGCATGCTTAATCTATTGTCTCGAATTTGATATCCCAATTAATTTTCCGGCCATCATGATCAAACACCTAGCCCATTGTATTTCTGGAAAATTCAAAATAGGGTATGGTTCCTTACTCACTGCCATATTCAATAATTTCGCAGTTGATTTAGGTTCCTATGCTTCTCTTCCCTTAACCCCTGCTCAAATTATCCAAGAGAAATTCCTTAAAAATCTGAAGTTGGTTGTGGTGGACAAGGTACTGTGTTTCCAGGGTAAAAAGGAGAATGAGTATGAAGTTCCTATTTTGGAAGAAACTGTGTGTTTGAAAACTAGGAGTGTTCCTAAGAGAGGTCACAGGAAAAGCATGAGAATTGCCACTAGACCTCGCAAAGTTCCTGCTCCTCCTGTCTATATGGATATCACCTGTGAGGAGGAAGAAGAGGAAGAGGACACAGGAACTACACCAGTTCCACAGGAGAAAAAGGAACTACCAAAGGTTCTTAGGACAAAATCACCAGTTCCTAAGAAGCCTGCGTCTGTTTCTTTCCCCAAAGGAACTGGAACCATTCCTGCTCCTCAGGCTGTTTCTGCTAAGGTTCCAGGTGGATTTGCTGGTTCCTCTGGGTTTGGATCACCACCTATCTCTGCTGCAAAATTTCAGGAGCTCCAGGATTCAGTGATGCGCTTAAATGCACTACAGGAGGGATCTAATCTTCGAGTTCAACAGATGCAGACTCAATTGAATGCCTTGGTAAATTCAGTTCAAACACTCCAAACCAACCTCATACAATATGCTGATCAAGCCAACACTACTCGCACTGAGATTCTGCAGAAAATCAACAACCTTGAATCCTTTGAGGAAGTTGTGGTGGAAGAAACAGCTGCCTCAGATTCTCCTAACCAAGCCTAAACAACCCTTCATATCTTTTATATTAAATGCTGTTATGGAACAATTTTTTTGGTTTTGTATAACTAAACAATGGGAATCCTCCCTTTTTGCTTAAATTTTTCAAACTTGCTTGGTTGAAAATCTACATATTGCTGTTTATATGGTTGTTGCTTCTCGGATTATTATGTTGTGTACGCAGGTACAATACTTTGAGGCTAGCTTGACTTGCCAAACGTTGATCGTAGGGCACTGTGTTTGGAATATATGTATCTGCATTGCTCTTTTTGTTAATGTCAACAGGGGGAAGATCACTGAGCAAACTTCTTAAGGAGATCAAACTTGGTTTGACACTCGGATTCTTCATGTATTATCTAACTGTAAGGGTAACATTTTATTTTATTTTATTTTTATTCTTTTTGTTACTATCCACACTTCATCAACTCTATGTGATTTAATCTCTTATGGTAAAAAGTTTGCGGATGTTGTCATCACCAAAAAGGGGGAATATTGTTGACCCTGATTTTGGTTGATGACAAATAGCAAACTTCCTGATTTAAGTTTCTGGTGTGTCTACAAGTAAAGTGTTTCTGTTCCAGTGAGGAACTTGAGATGGCTGCTGATGTTCCTGAGGTGGAATGCGCAAAGCTAGGAACTCCAAGCTAACACACAACAGAGGAACAACAAAGCAAAGAAGGATGAAGTTTTCATGTGATGAGTTCCTCTGTTTCTTCAGAGGAACTCACCTGTTCCAGAGAAGGAACCATTGCAGCTGCTGAGTTGTAGCTCCAGTAAAAGAGCAAAACACGAACCTAGGTAGTTAACTACTCTTAGAATTTCTGTGTAAAATAATAATAGCTATTAAGATACATTGTGGAACTAGGATGTTTAATTAAATATTTATTAAGATTTTATCAAATTATTTAACAGCAAGTTTTAAGGAAAAATTACATAAATAAAGTGTCGTTTTATTTTCTTTAATAAAATCTGTTTTTATCCCTCTTGTTAAAACAGTTTTATTTTCCCTAAAACTTCTCCTAAATATCTGATTTAGTTTCAATAAATATTTTCACAAATCTTTTAGTGGTTGACAAAGTCTAAACCACGATTTTCTCTAAAAACCGTTTTAAGAGAAGTGGTCTTCCCTTGATCCACAAGTCATGGATCGTGGAGACCAAGTATGTAGGAGTGTGGGCAGTTGAGATTTGAAGGGAACTAACCCTAAGGATTGTCTCTATATAAAGAGTCGTTTTCCTTCTGGTAAAAATACACAAATATTCTATCTACTTTCTTATCTATCAAAACGCTTTCAAAAGAGTTTATTAAGTTGATTTGTGTCCTAGCAATATTCAAGTTCTTAAGTTCCACAAATATCAAAAGAGCTTAATTATTAACTAGAGTTTTCAAAACAAATTGTAATCTGAGTGAGTAGAGATTGAGTAATCTTGTAAAGGCTTTTGAGTTAAAGTCGAGAAAGAGAGAAAAAGAATAGAGAGTAATCAGAGTAGATTACTGTGAGATACTTGAGTTTGAGTGGAACTCAAGTTGTTATATTATTGTAATCGAGGAATTATTTTAATATAAAAGGGTTTTGAGGATTTCTCTTCTTGATTAGTGTCAAGAAGTTTCCTCAAATTGAGCAACATTCGTTTCTGTCTTTTTCAGTTCCTTATATTACCTTAAAAGCAAAGGAACTCACTCTAGTTCCGAATACAATTCACCCCCCCCCTCTTGTGCGTGTTCCTATTAGACTATCAACTTCCTCACACATTACTCTATTATTTTTGTTAGATTCAACAATCCTTCCTTAATATGCGTGCCGCTCAACATATGGCTCCTAATAAACTATGGAGGGAGTACATTCTAGTAAAAGTAAAAGTAAAAGTAAAAGTAAAAGTAAAAGTAAAAGAGAAAAAATAGGAAGAAATGTAAGTTCTAACGGCCATTATATAATGTTTCCACGTAATAATCTACCTAAGAGCATCTTCAATGGTAGGCTAATTTGACAATTATCTTGTTATGCCACATAAGATTTTAAGTTTTTTCATTATCTAACAAATTTGTGCTCCAATGACTAGCAACTAGTTTGTTATTTAAATTGGTTTCACTTGTTCGACTTGTCAATTAATTATTTGGCAGCTCTTTGAAGCTAGTTGTCAAGCAAATTAGCTTGTTTCAGCTAATTTGTTTGACCAAGCTAATTTATTATTTTTACTCTAAGTTGTTAGCTTGAAACTTTTATAAATTTCAAGCTAGTCCCTATCTACAACCATTGAAGATACTCTAAGACTATGTTTGGTAACACATTTCAGTCACCTTAAATTATTAGTTACCTGAAATTTTTATTAACTTATCATTTTAAAAGTGTTTGGTAGAGAGCTGAAATAATATTTCAGGTGGTGAATTAGACTGAAATCAGAACGTTACTCAAAGTAACGTCTGGAATTCAGTCACTGAAATGCGCTTAATATGAAGTAAATTGTTTCTAACAATCTGAAATCATCACCCTTCATCACATGGCTGCATCATCACACGGTGATATTTGACTCCAATTATATATGGAGTATATGGATTACTTGACTGTCATGCAACACTTTGACATTTTTTTTCCACATACTATTAGCAAATTATAACTTTGATGCTTTCAAATTATACTGCTAATTTATTACTTTTGATTTTCCTTGATTACCTCCATCTTGCCTTGTTACGCAATATTCAATACGAAAATAATGTTTAATAGCCCATCCTATGTGAAAGATTAATCACTTAAAAAAGTAATTAACGTTGACATAGAAGTATATAAAATATAAGGAGTATAAATGTTAACTACAAATCAATAACTTAAACAATCAGTTTTACCAAACAATTTATCTAATTAGTTAATTTATCAATTTTAACACCTTATCTATTTCAGTTACTTTCTTATCAATTTCAGGTAACTTATCAGTTTCAGCCTCGTTTCAATTAGTTTTGCCAAACAGAACCTAAGCAAATCACAATCTATGCAATACTCTTTAATTATCACTTATCGAGCCCACATCAAATTAAGAATTTTCCTAAATCGGAGTAGTCCACAAATTACATTAGTTGGTTGTATTGACTATTGAGGAATGAGGATTGAGAACTTGAGAAGATATTGTAGTATAATCAAAGAGGATACGTAATGATTTTGAAAGGATTCCTTCATTAAATACCATAATTGATCAGTTGATCACCGACGATTGGGCAGAGTAGCTACATATGGTATTGTTTTATACGGTTATACCTGCACGTGACTTTGTCTCAAATATGAGCAATCTCTACATATATTTCGTATTGTTAACACATATTTTTTTAATTGGACAGGTTTTATAGATGTCTATTCACTTGGATTTTAATATTTGAAATCCGGATCAAATTTCGTATATTTCATTTTGAAACTGTTAATTTTTTTTGTTTTTATGTTTTTGTTGACATTTAACTTTTTATATTTTAGTAAAGAAAATTTTATTACTTGATCTTAAGGGACATGTCTCTACACAACATTCTAAAACAACAACTTATACACAGGCACAAAAGCCAAACAACCTAAAAGCATCGATTAGGCCAATTACAGAGACTGCAACCAGTCCAAATCAGATTGAGTAATCTTCTTCTTTAGCAGGTTCTTCACTCTTTCCCATCACGCAAAATTTGATCTCTTGCACTGTTATACACTCTCTTTACCTTGGAGTTCCATAGAACATTATTCCTCTCCTTCCAGATCATATAACCTGTAGCCACAACAGCATAGAAACAATAATCTGATTTCTAAACCGTGAGCCTTTATATATTCTGTGTGCCCGAGACAACAGTTTAGGGAACTCTATGGTAAGTGCCCTTATGCCAAGCCACTCTTTAATAAGCTTTATAAATTGGAAACTGTATTGGCATTCAAAAAACAAGTGTTTGTGTGATTCAGAACTATGATCACAAATGACACCACGATCACTGTAGCAGACTCCTATCCCGTGAAGGTTGCACCTAGTTTGCAGCCTCTCGTGCATTATCAGCCTCGTCACAATTTTGTGTTTAGGACAATTGTAATGATTCCACACTAGCTTACACCAATGCAGATTTTGACTTGGCTCAACTAGTTTAGAGTATATTTGAGCAACATAGAATTAGCTTGATTTAACCAAACATTACCTAAGTGATGTGTCAGGTTATCTCTAGCCTTGCAAATGTACTTAAGACCCAAATTGGCATAAACTGACGTTTATAACTTACTTCGTACTAAAACCTATGATTATACTTTGTATGCTTTTGTTGATATAGACTTAAGATGTTAAGTACGAAGTAATCAAAGGATAAAAATTTCAAAAATCAATTATTTTTGACCCCGTTTGTAATAGTTTTCCCTTAATGAGTTGCTTACTAGGCAGACTTAGTCCTAAAATAAACAAACTAAACTGAAACAACACTTAACTTAGTTACAAACTCAGTCAAGGTTTTAGAAGAAACCACAATTTAAACTAAAAGCTCTTGGAATAAATAATATAACCCTTTAATAAACGCGGAAATAACTTAATTACACTTTAGAGAATTCATAGTTCCGCCTTTGGACTCCCATAAGACCTCTGGAAGACTATTAGCATCATCAACTTGAACTATAGACTTGACATCCACTACCTGCAATCATTTTAACTCTGCCCCCACCAGGACAGATTCATAGAACAAAATCAGCGGAAATCTGAGTACACATTATCCAACCTTAAATACGTTTGATACTCAAATAGTTTTAGGTTTGTTTTTTTTCCTTCTTTGTTAGATGCTAACTTTATCAAATCCAAATTATAATAAGGAAAACTTACTTCGTTGTTAAAACAATTCAAATCAACGAGATTCAATCTCGAATAAAAATTAATAAACCTTTTGTCATTAAATAACATGTGCGAATAAATTGGCATTCTTTCATAATCCTGAAGGGAAAACAATAAAAAATAACAATACTTAATTATAATCCATGACCTCACTAAACCGCTCACAAATACTTATAAAACACTATATCCGAATCTTCAGAAAGAGTCCCAAGACAAAAGGTTCCTTTAAAAATAATCTATTACTATATACTAAAAGAGACATCAGGAATGACACGTGTCAATTCTTGGTGCGATTTTTTCCCGCCAAATTTTTTTATTTTTATTTTTCCTTACTATTACTAATCTATTACTAAAACTAAAAACACTTGCTATAGTTTACTAAAGACATAATTGCTAAAATTTAAAAGGTTGACCGGCATCTTAAATTGGTTTAAATTGGTTATAATATTAATTTTTGCTTTTTTAGTATTACCTTAAAAAAAAAGTCCAATAAATATTTGACCAAAATTCCTGGGCATTAATTAAGAAATTTAAGCAATTATTGGAGAATATATTAAAGGAATTTTTGGAGAATATATTAAAGTAAGATCGCAATTTCCTTAAAATGGTCAATTTAGATTGCTGAAATAGCTAAAATTACGACCTTATATAATTTTGGTCTAATTTCAGCGATCTTTGGAGAATATATTAAGAAAGAGGATTTCAACTTAATATATAGAATCGTAAAACTACCAAAAAGAAAAAAAAGGAAAAACGATATAGAATATAAATATACAGTGCGCATTATGAAAATTATATATTACACAAATTATATACATAAAAAATAAAAGGAGATCTTTGAAAAATTCATCCGAAAAAATGACACGTACATCACTTTCGGCTACATTCTTTAAATCAACACCTATAAAAAAATAAAAGATCTCCTTTTATTAGACATTAAACTATCTTAAAAAATATTTAGTATATTTGACTAAAACTTAATCTTAAGAAAATCTATCAAAATCTTTTGTACTTCATACTAATGTATTTTCGAACAATTTTTTGTTAGTAAACGACGTAGTATTTTATAAATAATGGTTAAATTATAATTTTATAATATCCGTGCGTGCACGGGACCTAATCTAGTTGTTTCTAAAGTAATTATCACGTGTTATTTAATGTTTCCAACACTTAAATAAATCCCAATGAATAACAATAAACCACACTTGTTTCTCATCGTATGCTTTGCATTATTTTCTCGAAATATGATTCAACAAACAAGTCGTTCTTGAAACCATCTCGATAGATCAACTTTATTCCTATGCGAAAATATACAAATCAATCTCAGCATAACAGTTTTGCATTTGGGGAAAGTGAACACGAATAGTGATGGGTCACCACGACCAATTGTCTCTAAACAGTGGGGGGCCGTCGCCCTCCTGTTTACCATATGCTTGCAAGAATTTCAGGACGCGTCCTAAGGGCACCACGCCCTGATATATAATGAGCACCACGCTCGATATAAAGGTTGTTCATCACCGATGCATGTGAGCACCACGCAACACATACACGGCTATTTTCCCCTACATAAGTACTTTATTACCAATTTATATAAATTTGTTCTAAAAAAAAAAATCATTTATATTCCCTCATTCATGCATTAGTTCTTCCTTAATAAAATTCAACTCTATCTTATATAATTCTTTAACCCGATTTCATTATCGTTCTCAAGATTTGTTGACACTCTTTTCTTACACTTCCACTTCCTACTCAGACCGTAGTGATCTTTCTAAGACATGGACATTCCTCATGATTTATTTATTTCACTAAACTTCTTAAACCACTATCTCACAAATTGACCTCTCATAAGTGACATTTTTTAACATAGTTCCATTTGAGACTCTAATGAAATATTACTAGGCTCGTTGTGTGATTTAATTATAAATGTTAAATGACAGATATAGCTATGTAAGCTTAGTGTGCCTGAAATATGTTTTATAAATATTTACATAAAATCAAATGCTCAAAATAACATGAATATTCATGTAAATGCCTACTAGTCTTATTTCAAGCTCATGAGTCGTGTAAAACACGAAAACTAGAATATTTATTTGAAAGTATGTGGTTGTTTTGTTTTATAATAACTCCCCTTCTTTTAAAGAATTGTCGAAAAATCTGTTCATTTGGAGAATCATTGTCATTTTAAGAACGTAAAAGAAAATTAAAAACCACTTCATTCATATTCATTCTGATTCTTAGGTTCATTAAAACATTTACCGTTGTTTGAAACCAGTTCAAAATACATAATTAATAAATTTAAGAAAAACATGTGCCTTTTAGGGAACTTCCAGAATAAAGGTGGCTTGGTAGAAATAATTTATAAAATCGTTATATATTTTATTCTATTTTTTTAGGAAATAAAAAGTCTCATTACAAAATAATTTAAACAAAATATTTTTAATTATGTAATCAATATAATTATAACTTTCGAATTCCAACTTGCTAACTCCTTCATTGTTAATCCTTGGTCAATAGACAACGGTCCCTTAATTAATGCTTTTAGGACTCGAGTAAACTTACGACCTTGTGAGTTCAATCCTTTACTTGAATTAGCCATTACCATCCTTAGATATAATTTACTTCATTGCATAACACTTATTAAACCTCCCGACTCATTCAAAAAATCTAAGCAAAGCCTCTCGATATACTCATTTCCTTGGATAAACATTCCTAGTTCTCTTCTAAGTATTTCAAAGTCCAAAACGATTTCCTTCTTTGCAATTCAAATCGAATACCATTTCATCATATCAATAAAGAAATCATACGATCAATCATTTGATTAAATCAATTGAAACTCGTGAAACGCCACAATTTTATTCGCAAATCACAATTAGTTAGTTTCAAAAGAAAATTTTCAAAGTGAGTTAAAGATGATAAATATACTTAGCACGAGATTAAGAGCTGCTTAAAATTCAGGGCTATTACACGGTTAACCATAATGGGGAATGTGGATTTGTTAAAACAACGAGTAACATTCAAGTTACGAACACCACTCTAACTGATCGTTGTGCTCATTTATCCGTTCTAACATACAAATGCTCATTTATTAGTATATGGGGGCCTATTTTCCGGCCCAACGTAGTGATAAAGACTGATTCTAGGAGACAATGAACATGGTTTACAAAAATACGTCCATTCCGTGGATCCCTCTAGGTAATTTCAACGAACTACTTTCTCCCATGTTGGCATCAACATATAAGACTACCAATCACCTTGGCATATTCCTCCTGAGAAACACTCGTTTAATTATTCTTGAACAGATGTTTGTTCGGATCACATGGCATCCTCACGGGCACCACATCAAAGCAATCAAACTTCTTCAAGATCTTCTCCACATAATGAGTTTGAGACAATATGTAACCCTTGTCGATTTTAGTGACTCTCACACCAAGTATCACGTCAACCTCACCCAAGTCTTTCATCTCAAATTTGGAGGCCAAGAAGTTCTTAGTTTCATTTATGGCATCTATACTAGCAATGAATAAGAGCATATCATCAACATATAAGCATATAATCACACATTCAGTACCAAACATCTTTGTGTAGACACACGCGTCACTGCCATTCACCACAAAGCCAAAGCTAAGAATAGTGTTATGAAATTTTTCATTCCATTGCTTTGGTGCCTGCTTCAAACCTTATAAAGATTTTTTTAGTCTGATACCTTATTCTCCATGCCAGGAACTACAAGGCCAGGGGGTTGCTCCATGTAGATTTCCTCCTCCAGATCTCTATTTAGGAAAGATGTTTTAACATCCATCTAACGAACAATCAAATTAAAAGCAGATGGTAACGCAAATAAGATACGTATAGTAGGTATCTTAGTCACAGGAGAGTAAGTATAGAAATAATCAACACCAAACTTCTGTGAAAATCCTCGAATCACAAGTCTGGCCTTGAACCTTTCAACTGAACCATCAATCTTCTTTTTCCTCTTGAAAACCCACTTGCATCCTATGGCCCTACTCCCTTTCGGGAGTTCCACCAACTCCCAGGCCTGATTTGTCAAGATGGATTCAAGTTAACTATTGATTTCTTCCTTCCAGAAACTCGCATCAACGGATCTCATAGCTTCTTCATAGGTTTTGGGGTCATCATCTACTACCTGTAGATACACCATTATTTCATCCAAACCATCCATATTTTCCGTCTCCGCGAGGAACGACGTGAGAAAATCAGGTCCGAAACTTGTTTATGTTCTTTGCCTTTTACTTCTCCCAGGTTGCTCTTGATTGTCAACCATAGGGAAAGTTTCAATATGTTCTGCAGAAGGTCCAACCTAAGAAGACTGTCCTGCAAGAGGGGTAACATAGGAAGAATCATTAGCAATATATTATCTTTCAAGGAAAATACCTGCTCGAAGAACTCCGCATCACGAGCCTCGCATATCGAGTGATCATCAAGTCTCAAAAACCTGTATGCATCATTGTTCTCCGCATAGCCTACCAACATAGTGTCAAATGTTCTCGATCCTACAATAGGCCGTTTGAAAGATGGATAGCCTACTTTTGCCAAACACCCCCACACTTTCAAGTAACTCAGGTTAGGAGCATAACCCTTCCAATACTCATACGGAGTCTTGTCCAACTTTTTGTGAGTGACCCTGTTCAGCACAAAGTTTGCAGATAGCACTGCTTCCCCCCACAAGTTATCAGGAAGACCTGAACTCAAGAGAATTGCATTCATCATTTCTTTCAACGTACGATTCTTTCTTTCTTCTATGCCATTCTGTTGTGGGGTATAGGGAGCTGTCACCTCATGAATAATTCCTTCCTTCTCGCACACTTCGTTTAGAAAGGTCGACCCATATTCTCCACCCCTGTCAGACCGTACCCTTTTGATTTTTCGATCTAACTTATTTTCTACCTCTTCTTTATACACTAGGAACTTGGACTCTGCTTCATCTTTAAACCTTAAAAGGTAGACCTTGCTATACCTTGAAAAATCATCAATGAAAGCAATATAGTAGTGTTTTCTACCCCTACTTTTCATGTTCTTGAAATCTGCCAAGTCAGTGTGAATTAACTCTAATAATGATATCTCCCTCTTTGGGACTGGTTTGTACGGTTTCTTCACAAACTTTGACTCAATGCATACACCAAATTTATTGTGTCCACACTAGTAGAAAAAACCTTTGTTACAGCCCCCTTGTTGAAGGGGGCATAGAGAAATACGCTTCAACAACCAATCGGTCAACGCGGGTCAAACATTGTAAATGGTTGTTGAAGCGAACATTTTTGTTGTTCGCTTCAATAGCAATTATTGAAGGGGGCATTAAATGTTCGCTTCAACAAATAATCTCGCATATACCCTAAATTTTAATTCTCTCTCCTCCTCATTTCTTCTGTTAGCCTGAAAGATTCATTTCTCTCTCTTCTCTCCCCTCTCCTCTCTCCCGGTTCAAAACTCCTCAAACCATTCGCCCCTTTCCTCTCCCTCTCCCTCATTCTCTGCAATTTCAAAGAAGGTGTCTTCATAAACCCCCTCAATTTTGTTCTCTTTCTCTATCCTCTTTCAACAGTTTTGATGGTAGCTTTACTGCCTCGAGCATGGTATTCAGGTACAACCTCTCTTCTTCTCTCTAGATCTATCGTTTCTGCTTTCATTTTTCTTAATTTTATGCTGATATTGCGAAACATTGATGTTATGGGTGTTGAATTCGTTCAATTTTAAATTTTGATGCCGCATTTCGGTATATAGTGTAGATCAATGATGTTATGCCAATGGTAGCACCAATGAAGGTTTTGAAACCCGAGTTGTTGAGTGCTTGACGACTAGTCAATCTGAATCAGTTGTGAGTTCGAAATTGAAAGAGTCCCAGGAGTTGAAAGGATTTGGATTAGAGAGATGCACGTCATTAAAAGGGGGAGATGACTCTAGTTTGGATGGTGGTATTGACTCACTGAAGAATTGCTCATGCTCATTTTGCAGCAAAGGTATGTGCAATCTTTTCCCCCGTTGAATTGACCTATATTTGATGAAGATGGTTTTAATCAATTAGTGATTTTGTTATTTTCTGTTCTTTTGTAGAATAGTTGGTTATATATGGTCTGTTCTACATTATCAGGATGTGAAAAGCCGAATATCAACTAAAAAACTATTTCTTTATGCCAACGTGTTATGGTTTGATCCAAGTTTTATGCTATCACTTAACATTTATGGTTCAATCATTTTTAGTAATGGCGAAGAGTCAAAAGGAAGCTAACAATTTGGTCCAAAAATACTCTGTGGAAAATGAAATTGGCAGCCATACCCAAGAGAGATTCAATAATGTCGCCCAATTAGAAACTGATCTCACAAGTCATTGGAGATCCCTATTTCTTCACATGGAGGATACGTTCGGTAGTGAAGGCAGCCAACTAGTAAGTTCTACCTGACTCGGGAATTTTAGACAGAATGTGACATGGAATGGTTTTCTTGAATGTTTGTTTGTTTGAAATTCAGATCCACATACTGGGGATTGGCCAGAGTAATGATGCCACATCATACTCGGAACTTGAAGTATGTACTACTCCCATCCCCCCATTTTTTCTATCAGACAAATCTTCACAAGTAAAATTTCTGCAGGACCTGAAAACTAAAAGTATATGTTAAGTGCAGTGTATTGTTTACAAAGGAACTTTATTCTGATAAGTAGGAATTACTTAAGTTCATCACTCTTTTTCACAAATCTAGTTGTTAACTCAACAGGAAACACTTATACCCTATTTAGAGTTTTAGCCTTTTGTACTGTTAAAAATTTGGAAGAAACAGACTGGCATAAGTAGATAGTACAATACTACAATGTAAAACTAGAAGAAACATTGGCAAGAAATGACAGTGATAATCCAACGGGAGCGCTCTTTCTCCATTTGTCTGATAGTCTTTCATCTTGATGCATGCTTATAGTTGATTCATTCTTGCTTCTTTTTTTTATTTTACTTTTTGTATGGTTGCTAATGGTTAGGAACAGAATCTTCTTCTGATATATAGTAAAACAATACAAACTAACTGTTCCCCTTTCTTTGGAGAATACTAGTTACTGGCTAGAGATATGCAATCAATGTAGAACACCTGTTCACAAGAACACTTCTTTTCACAATAAATCTATTCCGTGCTTCAGCCTTCAAAATAATATTTGTGTTCTAGATAAAACACTCATGAAAATCTTAGGCTATACCACTTGTAGCATGCCGGCTTCTGTCTATCAGGTTTAACTACTAACAAATTACAGTAGCTTCTCTGATAATTGTTCCATTGACCGCGGGCGGGTTATGTGGAAATCATCCCCTTGTTCTATTGGACAGTACGACATAATCTTAGGTGTTGATAAATCGTGAAATCATGAACATAATCTTAGAAACCCGGATATACACTTTTAACAACCAGATTCCACTTACTAAGTAGTAGGTATAAATGTGTAAGTTTAACTATGATTGGTTACAGAAGAAGCTCTGATTAGGTTAATCTGTATCACAACCACGACATCCTCTAATTGTAAATAGGGGATATTAAGTGAAATGCCATAAGTGAAGCACAAACTATTCAGCCCATACAAATGAAAATTAATACAATATAATAGAGTTCTGTAAGGTTTCTGAATTTGATGGCTACAACCTGTTTTAGTTTTTCTGTTATCTTTGTGTTCAGAAATAAATGAATTGGCTACTAAATTATTTTGGGGTTTCTTGTTAAACTTCATTGTGGCAATTTTTTCCCAAATTAAATAGTTGTGAATGATTCTGTTTTAGGTTCTCTAGGATGTCCAAAAAAAAGTGTCGGTTTTTTCTGTATCACAGTTTTTCTGTTTTAGGTTCTCTAGTATCACTGTTTTTTTCTAAATAAACAGTGGCATTATGTTGATTGTCCATTAAAAGACTAAGTATATTGAACCATTCATGTAAAGTTTTTCTATCTTATTTACACATTTCATTCTTGCAGCAAAACAATTTTCTTGCATCGAAGGATTTAAGAGATGACTATAAGATGAATTTAGAGAAGATCAATGAAATGCCTTCGGATGTGCAGCAATGTTCTTCAAATGGTTCCGATCATACGATAGTCTAGGAAGTTTGGTCTTTGCAGGTCTGGCTCTTTCTACCCCCTTGTCTCAATTTAGTTCCATCCATAATTTATCTTGCAAATACTCTTCAAAACAAGAGTAGAGCTTGCACTAGAGGGAGCTTCTTAATCTCACCAGGTTATAAAATTAAATTTAGGAACATTCACGCACTAATATGTTCATATGTTGGGGTTGTGACAAGTCTATCTAAAGAACATACCTTACCTTACCTGACAAGTCTATCTAGCTAATACTGTTGTTATGTACTAGAGTCCATTCAATGTTTTTGGCTGTTGAGCTCATATATGTCGAATTGACAGTCCTTTTATCCTCTTTATTTCCTGTATAACGTTAATGAACTGGTTGAATTCTTTATAAGCCTTACTAAAGTAGTTGAATTTGATTGACACTTACTTATTACTTTTACTGGATGCTATTCTTATTGGTAATGTTGTGTGCACTACATGTAGCTGTAGATATGTTGGTTATGATTTGTATTTGCTGCTTTCAACTGTCACCCATAAAGCAGATTGGTGCTTTTGTACCTGCTCTGTGTCAGAAGGTGACTAGATTAGAACAATCCTCAATGCCATTGTCCTCGTTAGATGAATCAACTCTCACGTAGAAGCCTGCTAGAAGGCACAACTATGAATATAATCAATCGTACTCGTTACAATATTGTACATTGTACGGGTATGAGAAATTATCTGTTTCTAGTGGATCAGCATGTAATGGCATCATTTTAACTCTTTCAGACCACCTGGCAAAGCTTTGCGTTTTATTGTTATTGTTCACTAGATGATGTCTTGCTTTTTTTTTTGCAGGTGTGTAATGGATGGTAGATTAATTAGTTGGAAGACAGGAAAGCATATGTCGTCAATTTGTTTAGTTTAGATTTGCTTACAGTACTTTGATTTATTTCACTTTGTAAGATAGTATTTTGTATAATGTAATAGTATACAAACTCATATCTCTTGTACTCCTTATTTGAATAATAATAACGAGACGTGTTTAGTATTTCTAGTTTTTTGCCTCCCCAAAATATTTTGTTCGCACTAATCAAGACCCAAATCATAAGAAATAAAAAGTAAATCATACAAAAATGCAATTTTCTAGCCATCTATTGAGGCGGGCAAAGGTTATGCAACGTCTCAATAGGGCCCTCATACAGGTCTGTTGAGGGGGGCATTTAAGAAGTGAGCCTCAACAGAGGAGGCTGTTGAGGCGGGCTTCTGTAAAGCCCCCCACAACAGGTCCTTATTTTTCGCTTATCTGTAGAGGTTGTTGAGGGGGGCTTTCAAAAGCCCCCCACAACAGATCACCTGTTGAGGCGAACAAAGCCCGCCTCAACAGATCACTGAGTTGTTGAAGCTACGTCTGTCGCAGCGAGCCTTGTTCGCCTCAATAAACCCAAAATGCCCCCCTCAACAGGTATTTTTTCCACTAGTGCCATCAATTGTCATATTGGTGAGCATGTTTAAGCTCTTCATACGTTTCAATTTGCTCACCCCCACATGTCCCAGTCTACTATGCCACAAATCAATGTACTCGACAATATAGCAGAACAATAATTCTTATTCATGGTAGAATCAAATGCAAAGTCAAGAACAAATAAACCCCCATTAAGGTATCCCTTTCCTACATATTCGCCATTTCGAGTCAACACAAGCTTGTTAGCTTCAAAAACTAACTTAACACCTACTTTGTTTAACAAAGCACCAGAAATCAAATTCCTACGAAGGGATGGTACATACAGTACATTGTGTAAAGCTAGTGTTTTTCCAGAAGTGAGCTTCAGAAGAACCTTGCCCTTGCCAAGTACCTCAGAGATGATAGAATTTCCTATGTAGACTTGTTCGCTCTCTTTAGCTTTCTCAAATTCCACGAACATGTCTTTGTTGGCACAAAAATGTCTCGAAACCCCTGTGTCAACAATCCACTCAGTTATGTTTTCCACCAGGTTCACCTCAGAAATCACAACAGCTATCACATTATATGTCTGCAATATGAGCCTCACTCATTGGTTTTTCCTTGTTGTTGTTCTTCTTGTTCCGACACTGGTACTTGTAATGTCCCTCCTTTTCACAACCATAGCACACGCCTGTGAACTTCTTCTCAATTCTCCCTTTCTGCACAAACTTGCCTTTCTTTGCATTTCCTGAACTTTGTCCCCTGTTCAAGTTACCATGACCTACATTCTTATCAGAATTAACATTAGTTTCAACAAGATTTTCTCTCACAGCAAGTTCATTCTTGGGTTTCATTGGAGTATCTTTAAGTTGATTTGCTTCTTCAACTTTAATATGACTCACTAACTCAAAAAGAGTCAAATCCCTATTCTTATGTTTCAGACGGTTCCTGTAGTCAGACCAGGAATCAGGCAATTTTTTAAGCAATACATTGGCCTAACTAATTTCACACATCTTCATGCCTTCAGCAAGAACTTCAGCAACTATGGTCTCATATTCATGGACTTGCTCCATGACAGACTTAGTATCAACCATCTTAAAATTAATCCAATTTCCAGTAACATACTTCTTCTTCCCAACATCATCTGCACCATACTTCTTCTCAAGAGATTCCCAAATTGCCTTAGCCGATTTTTCTTTAATACAAAGATAAAAAAAATTGGGATAGCCATGTGATACACCATGTGATCCCTAACAACCTTATTGTCTTTGTCATACTTTTTAACATATTCTTCATTAGATTTACTCGTAGTAGTTGTACTACTAGTTGATTTTCCAGTTTGAACAGGTGTATCAAGAACAGTAATAGTTTTTTCAGTTGAGGTTGTAGGTATAGGGAGATCATTGAACAACACATAATCAATATCAGCTTGTTCAAAATAAATCAACAATTTTTGAGACCACCTCTTATAATTAGTTCCATCAAGTGGTTCCAATTTTGACAGATCCAACATCAAACGAGATTGCGGTAATCCAGACATGATTTCAAAAGTAAAAATTTGCTTCTAAATTGTAAGAAATATAACTCTATTGAAATCAAATAAATAAGAGAACTTGAATAACTTTACTTGATTGACGGTCTCCAGATTACAATGATTGTTTCGTGGTATGAAGGCCACTGACTTAGAAGCGAATTCTGCCACTACCGGTACAAGCTCTCAAGTGAAGAACGCCCCCCAAGGTTAACAAAATCCTCCTCTAAATTCGTGCATCCAAACTCAGAAGGTGAAACTGCTCAAGAACTGCTCGGATCTCTAATTGGGTTTAGGGTTTGTGTTTTTGTATAATTTTTTTTGTGTGTCTCGATTTTTTGTGTCAGGAAAGGAAAAATATATGTGAAATATATGTTCCGTAGTATATGGGCCGATTACATGAAAATATGAAGCTTAGAGAAAATGAATTCTAGTGGGAGCCGCTTACTTTTAATAAGAATCCAATTGGAGGAAGAATTCTTAATGGGCTTGCCTTCCACTAAAGTAGTCACGTGACTTAGCATTTAGGATTCGAATATGCAACATACTTTGTCTGGGATATTAGTGTACTCCACGGGTGAGCTGTGGCCAAGAGCCATGCACCGCGGTATGCCTGCGAGATATGTTGGCTTAAGCTTGAAGTCAATATCAAATAGGAAAAGGAAAGTATGTTTAGGAGAAAAGCTAAATATACATTTACCTAATTAGAGTTGGTTTAGTTTCCTAAAGTTGTTAGGATTGTTTTTCTATTTTCTCTCCTATAAATAGTTTGCCGGGTTGTGGCTTTTATGTGTGTGTCTTGTGAGAGATCAAGAGAGAGCTTAAGTTTTGAGAGAGTTTTTCTTAAGCAATAAAAGAAGAGTAGTTCTTTTAATCTTTAATTTCTAAACAAACAAGAATTGGTATCAGAGCAAGGAGAAGCGATGACTAAAGATAAGGATGGAGACGATGGTTCATCCGCATCAGGAAAGGTAAAGGAAGGAGGAGGTTCTTCCTCAATTAAATGTCCTATGCTAAATTCAACTAATTACACGGTCTGGGCTATAAGGATGAAGATCTTGCTAAAGGTGAACAAGGCATGGGAGGTAGTAGAAACAGGGAATACGAATGATGAGAAGAACGACATGGCTATAGCACTACTGTTTCAATCCATTCCTGAATCTCTTATCCTACAAGTCGGAGAGCTTGACACCGCAAAAGAAGTATGGAACGCTATAAAGACAAGACACGTCGGAGCAGAAAGAGTGAAGGAGGCAAGGCTACAAACTTTAATGGCTGAATTCGATCGTCTCAAGATGAAAGAGGATGGAACGATTGATGATTTCGTCGGGAAGTTATCAGAATTGTCTTCAAAGTCAACAGCGTTAGGAGAAGAAATTGAAGAACCAAAACTGGTTAAGAAATTTCTTGAGAGTCTCCCAAGGAAGAAGTACATACACATAGTAGCTTCTTTAGAGCAAGTGTTGGACCTAAATAAAACCAGCTTTGAAGATATAGTGGGACGATTGAAAGCATATGAAGAAAGAGTGGCCGAAAACGAAGAAGAAAAGGAAGATCAGAGCAAATTAATGTTTGCTAATAAGGAATCTCAGTCAAATCGTGATGGTGACTCTAGATACAGAGGTCGTGGACGCTCATCTTATAGAGGACGAGGTAGAGGTCGAGGTCGCTATAACGGAGGAAGAGATTCATCGCGATCTACTGAAGAAACAGACACATCAAAGGTGATTTGTTGGAGATGCCATAAACCCGGTCATTATGTAGAAAATTGTCCAGATCGCTTGATGAAAATGCTAGAAACACAAGTGACTGATAACAATGATACAGAAGATGCGGATCAGCTCATGCTACACGAGATAGTATATTTAAACGAGAGAAAAGTCGTTCCAAGTTTGTATGAAACAAATGGCTGTGAAGAGGATTTCTGGTTTCTAGACAACGGTGCTAGTAACCACATGAGTGGAGATAGAAGATACTTTTCACACATTGATGAATCAATCACTGGTAAGGTGGCTTTTGGAGACGAATCACGAGTAGATATAGAAGGGAAAGGATCAATTGAGTTTGTTAACAGAAACGGCGAAGCAAGAACGGTATCTGAGGTTTACTTTATTCCAAAATTGAAGAGCAACATCATCAGCCTAGGGCAGGCCACAGAATCAGGATGTGAAGTGAGAATGAAAGAAGATTACTTGACAATGCATGATCGAGAAGGAAAGCTACTTGTCAAAGCAATACGATCAAAAAATCGATTGTATAAAGTGCGTATGAAGCTTAAGGAGTCTGGACGTTTGAATTTGGCACAAAAAAGTGATTCAAGTATCTAGCATGCACGTTTAGGACACATAAACCTTGAGATAATACAATCCATGCAGAAAAGAGATTTAGTTACAGGGCTTACACAAATCAAGTTTGAAAAAAAAAATTGTGATTCATGTCTTTTCGGAAAGCAAACGAGACAAGTATTTCCGCAGTCCGCGTCGTTTCGAGCCACCAAAGCACTAGAACTTATCCATGGAGATCTTTGCGGTCCCATAACTCCAAGTACAGCAGCTGGAAATAGATACATCTTTGTCCTCATAGATGATTACTCAAGGTATATGTGGTCAATTTTGCTTAAAGAGAAGAGTGAAGCATTTGTTAAATTCAAGAAATTTAAAGGCTTGGTTGAACAAGAATTAGGAGCGGAAATTCAAACTTTCAGAACAGATCGAGGAGGAGAGTTTGTGTCACAAGAATTCAGCTCCTTTTGTGATGACTCAGGAATTAAAAGGCATCTTACAGCTTCGTACACGCCACAACAGAATGGTGTTGTAGAGAGAAGAAATCGAACACTAATGGAGATGACTCGGACCATCTTAAAGCACATGTCGGTTCCAAACTACTTATGGGGAGAAGCTATCAGACACTCAACCTACCTTCTGAACCGAATAGCAACCAGAGCTTTGAAGGATAGAACTCCATATGAAGCCCTACGATCAAAGAAACCAAGCATTAATCATCTCAGAATTTTTGGTTGCATTGGATATGCGAAAGTGGAGACACCACACCTGAATAAACTCGATGACAGGTCAAGAAAACTGATCCATCTGGGTACAGAACCTGGATCGAAGGCGTATAGGATGCTTGATCCACAAACTAAAAGGATTGTAGTAAGCCGCGATGTCGTATTTGACGAGACAAAAGGCTGGTTGTGGGGACAAAACAAATCTGATTGTGTTGATGCTGGTAGTCTTACGATTGAGTTCGGAGAATTTGGGAACCATGGAATATCAGACTTTGATAATACTAACATGAACGATTATCGAAACGAAGAAGCAGAGCCTCGCAGAGAAACAGAGCATCGAGAATGTGAAATCGATAATCAAACTAATGAAGGGATTGAAAAAGTCGATACCCAAGAAAGTGAAGAAGAGAACGATGAAGACGGTAATAATAATAATGGTGATTGTCGTGTTTCGAGAAGATCACAGAGAATAACCAAGAAACCAGCGTACCTTGAGGATTATGTTCTGTTAATAGAAGAAGAAGTGGAACGTTTACTTATTTGTTTGAATGAAGAGCCCATAAATTTTGAAGAAGCAAGAAAATCAAAGCACTGGATAATGGCGTGTGATGATGAGATCAATTCCATATAAAAAAATCTGACCTGGAATCTTGTTGATCTTCCTCCAGGAACTAAGCCAATAGGCTTGAAGTGGATATTTAAGCTTAAAAAAAAATTCTGATGGCAGTATTAACAAACACAAAGCAAGACTTGTGGCCAAAGGATACGTTCAAAGGCATGGAATTGATTTTGACGAAGTTTTTGCTCCGGTGGCTCGTATAGAAACTATTCGACTTCTCATTAACCTTGCAGCTTCGTATGGATGGGAGATACATCATCTCGATGTCAAGACAGCGTTTTTACATGGTGAGCTAAAAGAAACAGTTTATGTTACGCAACCAGAAGGGTTTGTGAAAAAAGGGAATGAAGGAAAAGTGTATAAACTCAATAAAGCTCTATATGGTTTAAAGCAAGCTCCAAGGGCATGGAATAAGAAATTGAACCAGATTCTCAAGGAACTTCAGTTTAAAAGATGTTCTAAAGAACCATCAGTTTATCGAAAGGAGGTGAATCAGGAGGTTCTTCTTATTGGAGTATATGTTGATGATTTGTTTGTGTCTGGAACAAGTGTGAAGTTGATTCTAGAGTTCAAAAGAGAGATGGCCTCTAAGTTTGAGATGAGTGATCTGGGAAAGCTAACTTACTACCTTGGCATTGAAGTCTGTCAAACAAGTGAAGGTATCACTCTAAAGCAAAGTCGTTATGCTCAAAAGATTTTGGAAGAAGTTGGTATGGCAGACTGTAATTTGGTACATACACCTATGGAAACAGGTTTAAAGTTATCAAAGTCAACTGAAGAAAAGGATATAGAAGCTACGAGTTATAGAAGAACTATTGGGTGTCTCAGATATTTGCTTCACACAAGACCAGATTTGTCGTATTGTGTGGGTGTGTTAAGTCGATATATGCAGAATCCAAAAGGCTCTCATGGAGCAGCGATGAAGCAGTGTCTAAGATACTTGCGAGGAACCATCAATCTAGGGCTGGTGTTCAAACGATCAAGTCTAAAAGAAACGAAGTTGGTTGGCTACAGTGATAGTAGCTACAATGTTGATCCTGATGATGGTAAGAGTACGACAGGGCATATATTCTATCTTAATGGAAGTCCAATATCTTGGTGTTCACAAAAACAAGAAATAGTGGCATTGTCTTCTTGTGAAGCTGAGTTCATGGCAGGAACTGAAGCAGGTAGGCAAGCAATATGGCTCCAAGCTTTACTTGAAGAAGTTGTTGGATCATCACGTGAAAGGGTAGTAATCATGATTGATAATCAGTCAGCGATTGCTCTTACAAAGAATCCAGTTTTTCATGGTCGTAGTAAGCACATACACACAAGGTATCACTACATAAGGGAGTGTGTAGAGAATGGACAAATAGAGGTTAAACATATTCCTGGAAGTGAACAGAAGGCGGATATCTTGACAAAGCCTCTTGGAAGAATCAAGTTCAAAGAAATGAGAGATCTCATCGGCATGAGGGTTTTGGCTTGAAGATGATATCAAGCTTAGGAGGGAGAATGTTGGCTTAAGCTTGAAGTCAATATCAAATAGGAAAAGGAAAGTATGTTTAGGAGAAAAGCTAAATATACATTTACCTAATTAGAGTTGGTTTAGTTTCCTAAAGTTGTTAGGATTGTTTTTCTATTTTCTCTCCTATAAATAGTTTGCCGGGTTGTGGCTTTTATGTGTGTGTCTTGTGAGAGATCAAGAGAGAGCTTAAGTTTTGAGAGAGTTTTTCTTAAGCAATAAAAGAAGAGTAGTTCTTTTAATCTTTAATTTCTAAACAAACAAGAAGATACACTGATTTCTTCACGCATAAAATAATCCAAATACTATGCTTTGCATTATTATCAACAGAAACACCCTAGTTGGTCGGGACATACTTTCGTACCTCCCTCTCAGAGGATACAAGGCGACATTAAATCTTAAATAATCAATCATTCTATTACTTTGAACCCAGATGTTACATAACCTCATTAAAACTTAATATGAACTAGAATAACTTAAGCATTACTAGGTGAACTTTTCTTAATGAAATCATCGCCACTACGTACATATTCCCTTGGTTCCAGCAGTACCTAAAACAAAAACACATAAAACGGTGAGCCGAAAACTCAGTAACGAACTACTCTAGTACCGTAATATCATTTCAACTCATTTTAGTTGATAAAACAGGAAGAATAGAATATAGTAAAACTTTTAATAAAACATCACTTTGGAAACATTACTTCATAACCTTTTAACAGTATTATTCTGGTCATCAAGGGAACATGATAGGACGTCTCCTGCGAACAGGGAAAACCAATGCTTCATAACAGGGGGAGCTTGGGCTCCATATCAGGGGAAGCCAGTGTTTCATGTCAGGGAGAGTCTAGGCTCCATATCAGGGGAAGCCAGTGCTTCATATCAAAGGGAGTCTGGGCTCCATATCAGGAAACTTGACCATTTCTTACACTTGCATTATCATGTTTACATTTCTTTTAATGGAGACTTTCAGGGTACATCGGTAAAGTAATAAAAATCTCATCATTTCATAAAATCATTTCTTTCAAGAGTAATATTTCATTAAAGGTATCCCTAATCCTTCCAATGACACATTTTATTATGTATCAAAGGTATCCCTAGTCCTTCTAATGACACCCTGACAAACCAATATGGGGATGTACCAACTCAGGTGAGTTATCGGTCAAGTCGACCACTTGGCTGGCTAATGACCTTCCCTACACTTCAATGAAATGAAAGTATAATTGGATTTAGAAATTTAACATACCTCCCAAATTTAGGGGTGTTAGAGGGGCGGGTTTTATGGGATACCCTCCTCGTATCCGCCCCAAGTAGGCGGGGATGGAGGGAGGTTTGGCGGGTGATGGGGAAGGATGGGTATCAAAATCACACCCGCCATAGGGGATGGGGCGGGTGTGGATTTTGTGTTAGACCCGCCCATCCCTGCCCGCCTAGCCCCATCCCCACCCGCCCCGCTTGATACTTGTCAACCCTATCCGAGTACCATTTCCTACGCGAATTGAAATTTAAATAAGATAAAAAATTGAACAGTTTTTATTTATGCGTTTGTATTTGTTTGTAGTATGTGATAATATGAACTAAGTCTAGACTTTAAATTTTCTTTGCTTAATTTTTTTTGTTATGAAAGTTACGTTTTTCCATAATGTTTGCTAAGTAAGAAAAACTAAGTGGGTGTTTGCACGGATGTGGGGCGGGGATGGGACAGGATGGATACCCGGGTGGGTGGTGGGGCGGGGATGAATTTTAGTTTGTAGCTGTTGGGGCGGGGATGGGGATGATTTTCGTACCCGTCACGGGTGATGGGCGGGGATGGGGATGGAAATTTTAGGTGGGGTTGGGGACGTAGGGACCTACATATACATCCGCCCCGCCCCGCCCCATTGACATCCCTACCCAAATTGAAAACTTTTCATGGAAAACTTGCCACAAAAGCTTCCCATCAAGACGAATCCTATTCTCTATGAATCTTATCCCAACAGCTTCTTTCCTAAGATGCAACTCAGAAGATGAATCTATTAATCATCTATTCTTAACTTGTCCTACCTCCAAACAAGTTTGTACATATAGACTCAGTAAAAAAATGGTTAGATTGTATTATCTCAAATGATGATTTATTCAAAACACTAGAAGACCTTAGGCGCTACCCCATCACGCTCACCAAATTCCTCTTTCTATGTTGGTCTATTTGGAAAGAAATGAATGATTGTATCTACATCTTTTTCGGATTGCATGTGTTTTTTCAAAGCTTCTAATGCAAATAAAGAATGGGAGTTTCGGCTCCTTACTGACACCCAAGAACTTAGGAGGTACCCCTTTTTCACATTCACATCATCACACCTCTCCTCCAACCACCTCCACACCTCTCCTGGGGAAGTGGTTACCACCCCCACAGGGCGCTTACAAACTCAATTTCGACGGTTCGTGCAAATCAAACTCCGCATCAGCAGACATCATCATTAGGGACAATACCAGCAATACTACCTCCGCGATTTCTTTTAATCTAGGAACGACTCAAGTTTTTATAGCAGAAGCTATGGAACTTCATATAGGCCTTTAAGAAGCAGTCTGACTACACATACAAAATATCTACATCGAAGGTGGCAATCTTCTAGTTATTAATACAATAAAAGGTATCTGGAACATTCCTTGGAAACTTGATACCATCGTTCACGGCATCAGAATTCTTCTTCAGCACTTCTCTATGGTACATATTCAACACATCTATAAAGAAGCAAACAGAGCAATAGATTGGATAGATCTGTAGGACACCTAGTTACATATTCGATGCATATTCTCCCTTGTAATAGTCAGCAACTAAATTCGATCATAGTGACTACTTAAGAGCTCCCCACGAGAGGAGGACCTACTAATGTATTTTCTTCTTATCTATATAAAAAAAAGTACGAAGTAATACCTATGCTGTTATGTTTTTGATAACCCATTTAATTTTAACACTATTTACATAGTTTATTTTGACTAATTTGATAATTTATTCTTAAGAAAAAGGTATAATCATGAACTCGTGTGGGATTTGATCTTATTAAATTCATATTAATAGTTAAAGTATTGCATTGAAATACACGTCCAAATAAAACGTGTCATATAAAGAGAAACAAAGGGAAAACGTATTATAATGTAATGTAAAAATGTTTGAACCTACTGTAAAATAGCATAGGTAACTGGGTAAGCATATGTTTTATTGGCTGACATAAGATTTGTTACATGGTGGAAACATCATCGGCCGTACAAACCTTACAACCTTGGCAAATAACAACATGAAGAAATTTACAACGTAGACAGAAGAAAATATTTGAGTACAGACTTATTTTAATCTTATTGCCTCTTTCTTGGATTGGTTCCTAAATCTTTTTAAGAACGTAGCATTTATTTACCAATTGGATTTATGGCAAACAGAGCATTCTTCTTGGGCTATGTCCACGATTTGGATACCAGCATCATAAACCACCCCAGATTTCCAGTCAGCAGGAAAGACCTTTTGGGTCAAAATAGACTTGGTGCTGTATCCAGATTTCACCAAAAACCTCAACTTTAGTGGGCCTGATGGCACCTTATTTGTGTCCCACACTGCCCCATAGTTTCTCTTCATAGAAGCCCAGTTGTTTGAGCCCACCTATTCAACGAAAAAAATATACAATAATTTCTATTGTGTGTTTTTCTTTCTTAATAAAAAATATTGTAACATCTTTAAATCAAAAGAAAATCATGATTTTGTAGTTTATGATTATACACCAAAAGTGTTAGTATATACGGAGTAAAAGACATACAAGAAAAAGTATTCTACAAGTTGAGTGTACTTTGAATCGAGTATGTTTTTTCAATTGGTTACGGCAATATTACTGTACAAGGTTTGTCTTGTTCTGGTGATCTTACTTATACATACGATTTATTTTTAATAAGTAGAAAAGATTTTGATTGTAATTAGTTTTTCAGTTGAAGAAAATGAGCAAATATAATGCACCAATGACTTTACCTAACACGACAAAAAAGTAGGAAACTCACAAAGTTTTGACTCCAATTAGTACAAAAATTTGTGATGTATGAAGAACCTACCAAAAATTTTCAAATTAGATAGCTGATCATGACTATGGAAGTAGTAACTTAGTACCAATATTTGATGAATAGTTCACAATTTTCATGTCTAGTTATAATTTTATGAACAAAATTTGAAATATATAGAGATTTTAATTTGAAAATGCTTGATTACAAGAGTTCTTACCTGAGCCAAATCAATTCCCATGATCTCTGTTTGGCCACCTTGATGTAAGACTGTAAAGGCCAAATAGTAAGGCTTGCTGCTGTAGTTTTCTACCCGTATAGCGAGATTTTTGGATTTGTTATCACATGGTACCCTAATCAATAACAAGTACCAAGTATTTATTTATTAGTGCGAAATAATATTGATTAAGGAATGTTATAATGAAGAGTAATTGAAGTTTTAAAAATGTAATTAAAATTACCTTTTGTACTCAATATCAACAATTCCAAGGTTTACGAGGCTTTGTGACATGCCTTTGTGAGCCATTGCAACATAAGCATTTCTATTAAGAACAAAGTCAGCTCTGTTATCACCTTGAAGTTCAGTTAACATCACTCTGGTCCCTTCACTCCTACAAAGTCCTGCATTCTTACACCTTACCTGCAATTAATATTTTCGACATTAAACAATGTCAATAAAATGCATAATATTTCTACTTTTAGGTTCTGTTACGGACATGAGATATTAGTGACATGGGGAAAATATAAAGTATTAGTTATCGATCCCTTGATGTTTCCCTATTTGGTGGTGTGTAATTAAGGCAAGGTATATAATATTATAATTTATGAGAAGCAAACCTTGAAACAGGCACCACAACCAGCACCTTGTTTGAAAAGAGAAGGCAGACCACCAGCTAGCATGCCTCCATTAAAACCCATGGCCAAAGACTCATATCCACAAGCTCCAGCTACATGTATCAGACACATTAACTTGGATCATTCATTCTATACAAAAATAAAAATGACTCAAAATAATATTATTTGGGGACGGAGGGATTTACGTCACAATGGCTATTCGTGACTTGCGCAAATCATGTAGGACTATTATTTTAGAACCGAGGGAGTAATAAAGAACAATGGATAAAGAAAACGAATACAAAATTAATTACATGAGATTTTGGAGGTGTAAGTGGCCTTAGATTGATGCAAGCAACGATCACAAGCAGATGCAGACGACAAAAGAACAAAGAGAAAGCTTAGGACAATGAATGTCATGTTTAGTAAAATGTTGAATTGAGAATGAAATATGTTTTTGTTGGATGAAGCAAAGTAGGAGGGCTATATATAGAGGCTTTTTACCTGCTCCCTTCTCTAAACTATGAGCCTTGGCTTGTTGAATGTAAACAAACTAAACTAATGAGGGGTAATTATTAGTGTAATACAATTGTAATCATTAATCCGGCTACATCTTATCATTTGATTTTTTTTTTATAAATATCATATTCTTTCAACTAAAGACTTCCTGAAACTAATACAGTAGAAATTAATAGTCACAACTCATAAAATTTAAAGCAAAGGTTTTATAACTTGAATGTATCAGGAACTTTATACGAAGTATGTGTGTATAAGTAAAAACGTGGTACAGGGCAGGTCCAAGTTTCGATGGCAATAAAAAAAAAAAAGAAAAAAAAAAAAAGAAGGAAATTCCTTTCCTGAACTTGTCAAAGAGTATGAATGAAGTGTGCTTTACATATATGCAACCAATAAATTTCTTCTAACCAAAAAAACCTATTAACAAAATAATGGAGTTAATTCTGTCTCAGGTTGCTTTCTCTGAGAGAAGGGATATAATATCAACCCGTGCTTTATCAAGAGCAGCTAATAAATTCTCAGGCTTTCTTCCGCCAGCTTGTGCGAAATTTGGCCTTCCGCCACCACCACCACCGCAAAACTTGGCTATAGGTCCAATGAATTTCCCAGCTTGAATTCCCAAAGCAACAACTCCTGGTGTAAATGTAGCAACTAAACTTACCTTTCCTTCACCAGGAGAAGATCCCAAAATCACAGCTGCAGGATCTTCCATATGACTCACCAAAAACTCAGCTGCACTCTTTAGCGAATCAGCATCTGTGTCATCCATAGACTCGACTATTACCCTGAATCAACATCAACATCAGGAGAAAGAAACATCAAGTTGTGACCAAAGAGAGTTAAGTTCTTGGTATCTGTAACAACGACAAGTACCTGATAACCTTTGAGTTTCCAACAGTAAAGGCTTTATCAAGAATGGCTGATGCTTTATATACAGCTGCTTTTGCACGAGCAGCTGAGACTTCATTCCTTGTCAGTCGCAATTCCTCTAGCAGGGCTTCCACCCTCGGTGTAACTTCTTCTGCTTTAACCTTCATAAGATTAATGCTAATAAGATGAGGAAATATTAAGAAATGATAGGATCAATTTTTCTTTTTTTCCAGGTTGTAATGAGACAGAGCCTTATCACAGGGATCCCGCAGATCTTAGAGGGATGGGGAGGTAATCCCACCCCCAAAGAGCCCCTAGTATGGTTTTATTCCACGAATATAAGGTCATAAAGAAACAAGCCTCAACACTAGTCACTAGACCAAAGCCTTGCTTAGTTGAGGCGAGGGGAGCATCAAGTCATCAACTTGGATCAGAGATTAGACCCAGCCACAACGGCATATGCTTAAGATACCGGTTCATGTCATAGGTGATAGGTGTACCATGAGTACAACTGCTGCCTACAACCCTAAATTTAGGTCTTCCATGTCAAAAGGTAAAATTTCCATCTCACGAAGGATACACATACTTCAGAAATCTGAGGACTTTGCACTGAGCCCTTTTCTCAGATCAAGGCAATAAAGAAACAAATGGCGTATTACACTTTTGCAGTACAGATCAGAGAACATACTTTGAGAGTTGAACATAAATTCTTCATATAGTTATCCCTGGTTAAGATGTATTCAATGAATGCATCGCCTGCAACTGCTTCAATACGTCGAATTCCAGATGCAACTGCCTGCTCCGAGATTATTTTGAAGCCACGTATTTCAGATGTATTGCTGACATGAGTGCCACCACAGAGCTCCAAGGATACACCAGGGACTTCTACAACACGTACCTAGGCACGGCATAGTCCAAGGAATTTGCATAGACAGTAAGTCAACAAGCCATTTACTTTTTTCTTTTGCATATTTGAAATTCCTACACGTTAAAGCATGCAACTGGGAGGAAATTTTCCAATTTTTTATGAATGCAAACCTAGTAGAATAATAAGGGATAGTCTAGGGACCAATTTTCTTTTCTTTAGGCTGCTGCATAACTGGAGTAAGTATTGTGTTTTAAGAACACTCATCTTTACTAGAGTTTGTAAATAAAATTTTATACTGTACCTTGAAAAATGGTAGCTCTAAGCCTAAGCCTCCATCGAACGTTGATGACCCTCATCACATACATATATATTCCTTGATTACTTGTCCCAAAAAACAGGAAAAGAAGTCCCTTCAACATCTAAGGTTTTGACTTTCATGAATAGATTCACATATTACATAATTCTTATCGCACCATCTAACCAAGTGGCATCAGGTTTCATTTTCAACTATATTTCAGATTCAAATATTACACAATTCTTATTTCTTCTTTTCAGTTGTGTGTGTGGGGGGGGGGGGGGGGGGGGGGGAGGCTCTGTACAAGTGGCACTCTATGGTCTTAAATCGTTTTTTGATCCAGCATTCATCACAAAACCAATTGAATACTTCCAGTAATAGATAAAATAGATTATATAGTTATTTGCATGACTCAGAAAAGAGGCATCTGTTTTAAATTTGCTATAGAACACAGTAGGGGAACAAAATCTGACCTGTTCACCATATTTTTCTCCAAACATTGCAATAGCTCCAGCACTTTTTGCATCATCTAGTGCCATCACTTTAGTTTGAAGTAGTGTAGCATCTCCAATCCATTCATTGATAAGACCTTCAATTTCAAGAATTTCATTGTCCGAAACCGCTCGATGGAAGTTGAAGTCAAACCTTAAACGATCAAAGGCCACCAAAGAACCAGCTTGTGATGTCTCCTGCCCTACAACTTTCTTGAGTGCAGCTTGTAGCAAATGAGTAGCAGTATGATGAACCTGGAAAAATGTCAAAACGTAAATAAAACATAAAGCTTACTGTGAATAAAAAATCTTATACATCAAAGAGATAAGCACTGTAAAACCGTAAAATATGAGGGCAAAGCTAACCATAAGACACTAGTACACACAAGATACCCTTGTGCTAAAATTAACACACTCCTCACCCTGCATCCTCCAGTACTCACTCTCCTATCACCACATTTCTCGCTCTTGGCCCTCTAACAATATCTTCCTAGTGTAAATGCAAAATCAAATTGAAACAACATTACTTGGACGGAAATACATACCTCAGCCCTCTGCCTGAGTTTGGGATCAACTGTAGCCTCCACTAGTTGACCAACCTCTAAAGCACCCTCTGTTATGATTCCCCTGTGAACAAATATGCTACCAGAAATTTTCTGGACATCTTTCACCAGCACAACACCATTTAGTTGACTATCAGCACGGCTGACACAGAGAAACCCGTTGTCTCCTATTTGGCCACCTGATTCAGCATAGAACGGAGTTTTATTCAGCAAGACTTCAACTTCATTTCCTTCATTAACCTGCTTTACTGGCCTTCCGTTCACCAACAAGCCTTCCACCACAGCCCTCGCAAAAAGGGTCTCATATCCAAGAAATTCAGTCTCTGGAATAGTTTCTGCTAGATCTGCATCATTTCCAACTGCAAGTTTAACAGCATTATGAGCAGCCTGTGATTGTTGCCTTTGGTTTTCCATTTCAACATCAAATTCGTTCATATCTACTTGGACCCCAAGCTCTTCTGCAACTTCTACAGTTAGCTCCACAGGAAATCCATAAGTATCATATAAAAGAAATGCATCTTTCCCAGATAAACAAGGCGTACAACCATTTTCACTGCCACTTGATAATGCTTCTTTTAACATCTGGTCAAGTAATTTTTCTCCTCTTTCTAATGTCTGTACAAATCGTAGTTCTTCCCTTCTCAACTCCTCAAGAATACGAGGAGCCTGGTCCCTCACATCTGGGTCTATTTCATTGCTTAGTTCTATTACTTTCTGCGCTATAACTGGCAAAAATGCCCCTTCTAGATTTCCTTTTCCATCACCTTTGATGCCAAGCAACCTTCCTGTACGAACAGTCCTCCTAATAAGACGGCGTACTACATAACCTCTTCCGATATTTGATGGCATAACACCATCTGATATAAGATACACAACAGCACGCATATGATCCCCAATTATCTGAAAAAAAGAATAAATCTTTCGGATGAAAAAACAAGTTCAAAAAGAAAGTATTGCTTTTTTTTTCTTCTGAAAACACGTCATCCACCACATACTTTAAGTTTTGTCTTCGTGGACTCATCAGCGACAGCATAGGAAACATTCGCCAATTTTGAAGCCTCCTCTATTATTGGATATATAAAGTCTGTTTCATAATTATTTGGAACCTGCAAGGAACAGATGATTCAAAACTATGCAAGGTATAACAGCCCACAATAAAATAAAGCATATAATAACATATATTTACAAGACTAAAACATACTTAAAAACGGATACCTAAGCAAACATTTAACATTTTTCTTTAGGCTAATTAAAAAATGTACTTCATTTACATGAGAGAAGCCATTGATCTGTACCTTCTGAAGTATACAAGCCAACCTTTCTAGACCAAGACCAGTATCTATATTCTTTTGTTTTAGAGGCTCAAGAGATCCCTCTTCTGTTTTGTTGTACTGCATGAAAACCAAGTTGTAAAATTCAAGGAATCTTGTGTCATCCCCTAGATCCTGCAGAGATAAGCATGGCCAACAGTCATTAGCTGTGACAAGTGTGGATGATTTTCAACAACAACAACAACAACAAAGCCTTAGTCCCAAAATGTTTTGGGGTTGGCTAACATGAATCGTCGTAGGAGATCGTCATTGTCACCAATCAAACCAGAAAGGAGCGGGAAGTTAAAAGGATAAACAAGGAAGAGGGAGAAAGTGGAATTAATGAAAGTAAGACAAGAAAGTGTGGATGATTTTCATCAACAAAAAAAGTTCAAAGGGTGACAGAATAGAGCATGAAGTAGAACTAAGAGTCATGTAAAGATATATATACATACAGCATCCAGGCAACCTCTTTCAGGATGGAAATCATAATAAAGTTCAGAACATGGACCACAGGGACCAGTTGCTCCACTGGACCAAAAGTTGTCTTCTTCACCCATCCTCTTTATGCGCTCTATGGGAACACCAACCTGAGCCACGAAAACAAGTTCATCAAGTACTCATATCCAAGGTTTCCAAATGGTTTATTAAAATATGTAAGATGTACTTCAAGAGATGAACTAAACTCAAATCAGAAACCATCGATGCTTAGAGGAGTAAGTGTGTTCAATTCAGCTCAATCAAGATGGATGCAAGCACGAGTTTTGATGTGAAGAAAGAATAGAAAATTGGCCTTAGAAGAATGAAGATAATGGAAAATTGACCTCTAGGGAAGAAATAAGCTGTCCTGCGGTCAAGTTTACTTCTTTAAAAATATATAATCACAGCTACATGTAAATAAGCATATAGTATTAATTACCAGAAGTAGGCAAGAAAGAGGAGGGAAATAACAGAGAAGGAAGCTGTAAACAATCTAACAAAAATATATACAAAAGTAATTCCTAGATCAGCTCACCTCATCATGCCATATTGCAAAAGCTTCATCATCGTCATTATAAACACTAACCCATAATCTGTCTGCTGGAAGTCCAAATCTGTAAACCGCAATAGAATCAAATCCTTGTTCCATTAAAAAGGATGAGTGTATATGTTACTAAAAAAAATAATTACTGAACAGATTTATAGAAAACCCCAGGACGTTTACAATCTTTTAGGCACTCTAAAACAGTATCAGATAAATATTAATTGTTTAGAAGGTTTATCCTTAAATGTGTGCCAGTTGTAACTTGGAAACTCAAGACGGAAGGACAACTTCACAAAAAGGTAGTTCTCATAATAACAACCATTCATATAGCTAGTTTAGGCAATATACTTCATAACTTTAGATGTAATTCAACTTACTCTTTGGTTGAAAGCTCCCATGCCCATACAATTGCATCTTTCTTGAAATAATCTCCAAAGCTGAAATTCCCACACATTATAAACATTGTGTGATGGCGAGCTGTCCGACCAACATTTTCCACATCATTAGTACGAATGCACTTTTGAGCAGTAGTAGCTCGAGGCACTTGTCTAGGAACCTAATCAACGTAAGCCCACGACGGTAAGAAAAGATATGAGATATTTAATCATGTGTGTAAAATACACTACGCATGTTTTCTAAATTAAAGAACAAAGAACTTCAAATAATAGAATTCTCTTAAAGCAGCTTCTCTATGAGACTACACAACTGAAGCCGTGTTATTCGGACTCCGGCACGCGTGTCCGACATGGGAACATATCTAAGGGTCCGATTAGGCGATTTTGTAAAACGTTTCCATGATTTTGTCCCAAAATAAAATGTCAAAGTGTCCTACCCATGTCCGAGTGTCGAAGATTCAACACGGGTACTTGAAGTGAAACGAAGAGTCCATGTAATATAGAACAAAAGGAGATACGTCAAATACATTTCCTTCTAGGCTAAAAGCTTCCAAAGAATTATGTCACACAATATCAAACAAGACACGCATAGATGCAATATAGGCCATTAATCTTTTTCACAAATAATTAGAAGGGTACATCAGGTTCAAGAACAGTCATGAAGGTAAAATAGCAATGCAGGAAAATCGAACACCATCAGGAAAATATGATATATCATTAAGACTTATAGCATTATGAATACATGCTACACCTCATGAATTCCATGCCAGTGAATTAAAAAAGCACGGTAATGATGCAAAATAGAATACCTGCCCCAAAAATATGGGCTTGAATTGGAGCATTCCCGCAATTGTCAGGAGGACAGTAGGATCATCTGGCACAAGAGATGCACTTGGGAGAACCTTATGATTGCGGGCGGCAAAAAATTCAAGAAATCTCCGTCTTATAGAATTCCCACTATTTGGGTCATCAACAGGCTTCTCCTCCACCATTTCTTCAGTCAAAGACTGTGCAGAAGCTGAAAACTGATAAATTGAGTTTAATTTACTCATAAATGGAAGCTCAAGATCAGTTACATGCTTTTGTGATAGAAAAACATACAATCAAGAACCTGATGCTCTTTTGGTGAGAATTCGAGTAGCTCTTGCTCGTCTGACACTAGACTGCCCTTGAGTGAATCTACTAGAAGGTGTAAACGCCAGTGTCCTTGTAATCAAACTTGCATAATTTCTATAACCTATTATCAGAAGAACATTCCATAAGGTTTTACACTCTACAGTAAAAAAAAAATCAAGAAGCGCTCACCACAACTGATTGTACAGAGAAAACAAAACTTATATAGAGGGAGAGGGATCCAGCTGCTGATTCAAACTTATAAAATATAGTGAGGGAATGTCCATGGTACTACCTGACTTAGTTTTTGCTCATTTGCTCATGTGGAGCTCCCCGAAAATGAATAAATGTGCAAAGGAATAACCTTGGTTGTACCATTGCATATGGGACACCCGCTCTGTCAAATCTACCCTAATGAGAACATTTCCTGAACACAAAAACTACCATATACCTGTGGAACGTGAAGTTGACTGACTACAAGTTTCACAATTCTATACAGTTAGAATTTGGAAGCCTATGGACTTTTTGCGCAATTCCTGCAGGGGCCTAGTCCCTTCCCTGGTCTAACACTTTCCTAAACTACACAGATTTTGCCAAAAAGTATCCTCACAGCAAAGTAATCGAATCCGTTTTCTTTATTCCTTTCCTCAATCAAATGATGAAACTTTATTCAAGAACTTGGCCTAACCTGGAATTTGCATTCCATAAAGTACAAAATTCAGTTCATACAGTAAAATTTACCACAAATTAAGCCAAAATTTCAGTCTGGCAATGAAATTACTTATCTTTTTACTTATTTATTGTGTACGGAATACAATTTACCAGCAATCCGCCGGAGACAGGAACAAAACACAGGCGCTGCTGAACAAGGATGCAAGGAACGGAAGAGAACTAGGATTTTGGAGAAACTTGTCAATTGAATTGATTTGAATAAGGGGAAACGTATCACAATACTCCTAAGCAACTCTCAGAAACCTAATTACACCAAAATACCTAAAACATATCCGAATACACACTATTTGTCCTTTCAATTTCCACTATGTACTACTGAATTGGCAATAAAATAAACTGGAATTCAACTTAATTTGAAGAACAATTAAAATGAAAAACTCAGACAGAGTGTAATTCGTTTAAAGGAGAGAGAGACATGAAGAATACCGTGGGAGAAGACGAATCTGGGTTTGGTCCTGGAGACTAAGCTGGAAGTGGATAGTAGCGCAAGGCTCGCCATTGCTACCTCACTGCTTTCTCTCTCAAGAATGGCCGTTAATCAATTTTAACAGTTGGGTGGAGAAGATAAGCTCCCATACTCATGGGATAATTTGGAATTTTGGATGTAGTGTAATACTCCGTACTTCCTCCGTCTTTTAATACTCGTAGCGTTTGGACTTTTGCCACTATTCATATAATCTACTTTGACTATTCGTAGTATTTTTTGTATAAGATAAAACATAGTCATGTGGGATCTTGTTAGATTCTATTTTCAAAATATCAACTTTTTATAAATTTTTTTAAGATATAAATGATCAAAGTTGTGCATTGGCATACGTGAAACTAACAAACGTTGCGAGTATTAAAAGACGGAGGAAGTATTGAGTATCAAAAGACGGAGGAAGTATTTATTATGGAAATCTTGTTACTGAGGTTGTTATAGGAATATTTATTTATATTTATTTTTTTTTGGGGAAAATTGTATTATTTAAAGGAATGTTATTAAGGATTATTTATTTGTGGGCCCATATCCACGGGTCCCATGATTAATTAAGACTAATTTCGCTGCCAATGATGAGCTAAGTACGGTTTATTACCGATAATTAAGGTACCGAAAAGTCGGAGCGTTACACCACCTTACCTTTTGCGTTTGGAGGATTGGGTGTGTATTCCACAGGTGATGTTCGCCATGATTGTAATACCTTGTATTTTTTCTGAATTTATAAATATATTTAATGTATTTATAAAGTAATTTTTTACGAATTTTAGAATTTAAATTGCATTTAATATGCATTTAAGTGTGGTTTTTAATTAAATAAAATATTTATTATTTTTAATCAATTCCGAAATAATATTAAATGAATTTTATTATTTTATTATTCAAGTCGAGAATTTTATTAATTGGGTCGTATTTCAAAACTATTTAAATTAAATTCCGAGCCCAATCCAATTCAGTTGGTGAACCCAACAAAGCTTTTAAGTATTTAATTCTAACTTAAACCCAATTGCAAATCCCAATGCAAAACCCTGACCTAAGCCCACTAGGGACTAGAAACCTATAAACAAGACCCCTCTCATTAATGATCCCCTCACAATTTCATAACCCTCTCTCTCTCCTCTTTGCTCTCTCCTTCGGCCGACTCTCCTTGCCGCAGCCCTTGCCCGCACAACACGAGCTCGCTGCTCATTGTGCGCTGCTCACCCTCGTCCTCGTGTCGTGCCTTCGAGCACCGCACCTCACATCCCCTCTCTTCGTGCACACAGCTGCCCCGCAGCCCCACACACTCGCCCTCACTCTTTCTTTTTCTCTCACCTCTCGCACACTCCTTTCGGCTCTCTCTTTGCTCGCGCACAGCACGCGAGTGTTGTTGTTGCGTGTTGTTGTTGTTGTCGAGTGTTGCGCCCAGCCCTTACCCGCACACTCACATCTCTTTCTCTCTTCCTCGTGCCTGCTACGTCGAGCCGAAGCCCGCCCCTGCTGTTGCTTCCCTTGCTGTTGCGCACAACACACGCACTCATGTGTTATGTGTGTTGTTGTTGTGTTCCAAATGATTCTTTTGCGCCCAATCACATCAAATCTGTGATTGTACCGTGCTATAGGCCGATTTGGTATAATTCTCTTCTTCCTTGCCTATTCTAATTCAATTCCATATTTTAAAATTATATTATTTTTATTGGTTAGGAGGATAGAAGGGTGGCAAAGTGATAGAACTGCATGGGGTAGGGGAAGACCTAAGAAAACTTGGATGAAGGTGATTGAGCACGATATGAGCTTTCTTGGGATTGAGGAAAATATGGCGTTGGATAGGACAGTGTGGAGGGAGAGAATATACATTGATGACTTCAGTTGATTTATACAGCTTTCATGTTTTTGTTTCTTTCTATTTTTTTTTATTTTTTTTTTAAATTTTTATTCTTATTCTTATTTTATTTTTATTTATTTTTAGAATTCTTTTAATTTTTTTTAATTTACATGCTATTTTGAAATATACTTATTTTACTTATTCATTTATTTTAAACTTTACTTATTTTTTATTATCTCTTACATTATTTCTTCTATAATATATATACATTTTTTCCCTTTCTTACTTTCATTAAATCCACTTTCTCTTCCTTGTTTTTCTTATTACTTCTTGCTCCTTTTTTGTTTGATTGGTGACAATGACGATATTCTACCACGATTCATGTTAGCCGACCCCAAATCATTTTGGGACTAAGTCTTTGTTGTTGTTGTTGTTGTATTATTTTTATTGGTTTTGATTAATTAAACTGCTGGGAACGGTTATGAACATCGTATTGTGATGTTTTATGTGTTAGGATTCATGAGGATGATTTTAATTAAAAGAGTTATTATTTTCAGATTTAATAAATTAATAAAGTGTTGATTTTTTATGTCCTAAAGTGATTTTTATGATTATTCAATACTAGGGTTTTAATCCTACTTTAATAAATGACTGATTTACGTAATTTAATGGTGATTTAAATTAAAGGAATCAAACTTAATTTTCAGATTTAATCCAAAGCTTTAAAGTGTTGATTTTAATGATTTTAAAAGCCAAAAATAATGTTTTTATAGTAGGACCTTAATCGGCCAATTGAGACTATTATTTTAATTATGAGCAACTAATTTCTAATTAATTCAAAGGTTTTAAAACTCTTAAAAGTTGCTGGAAATTTAGTAAGCATGGATAATAACTAAGTTTTATTATTTTAATTATAGGAGGAGATTTCTTGCCTTGATTGTGATTCACAAAGTGGCCCCCGTACTTAGATATTCGAGGTACGTACATGTCTAGGGTGACCACCAATTACATGAGAACTATGTGATGATTATTACATGTGAATCATGTGACTTGAAGTATTATTTAATTCATGTTTGATGTTGTGAACAAGCATGTTATGGTTAATTTATTGATGAATTATGAAGCCTATGTGAACAGTCATGTTGTGACTATTTATAATCGCTGAATTATGTCAAGCATGTTGTTCCAATTTATATGCATGTATGAGTGTTTCACATGCAAGGATTATGTTTATGCTATTGTACGGGTTGTCTAGCATACTTTAAGCCAAGTAGTTGTGCCGCAGTGCATTATTTATTCTACCGCCGTGTAGAATATGTTTGAGAAGTTTATGTGAATTGAACTAAGGACTATTCGTGCCTTGTGCACACCCCGCTTGTTAACTGGCAATGTCAGGTTATCTCAATAGCATATTGAGAAGGAACAATAGGAGTAATATCACTTGACTCTTGAGTCCTATGTTTGATCATAGTCCTAAAGGATTAAAATGAAGTGTCATTGTTTGGTTGCTTATATTTTATGTCTTGTTGTTGTGTCTTGAGTTCACCTTGTGCATAAAATATTAATTAACGTAAAGTGCAACCCGAATGAGCTTCAAAACTCTTGGAACGTATATACCTTGAGTATGAACAATGGGGGGAGTCATGCCGGAAAACTTGTACTCCTTGAATGATACAAGTTGACATTGTTTCATTCTTTCTTTTATGCACGGGAATTCTGTCGGTATGGCCCGACTGTCGGTAGGAGCCCGACCTATACTTATTTTGGTGTGTGGTTGGCTTCCACCACCTTTTCTTTCCTTTTGGATATTTTCTTTTACCCGTTCGAAGCTAATTCTTATTAACCTGTGAGTCAAGAGTCGTGTCAAGTGTCGAGTCTTGTCTCCATGATTACTTGTTATTAAATGGCTTTTGCATGTGGATTGTTATATTGTTGAGCAAAGCATGTTAGACTAGGATTTCATTCTAGCTTGTTCTTACTCAGCTTTCGCTGACTTCGTGCTTCATGTCTTTCGGTCATGGCCTTTGCCTTAATGACCCTATGATGGTCCATCATTGCATTTGCGTTGTTGGGGAGTAGATTTTTAATAAACAGGTTTGTAGAGATAACTTGCGGGAGAAGTTATCATGGGGTTGTGTTTGAGAGATTGTTTTTTCTTCCGTATTTATAAACTCTACATTTATTTTCTAGTTATGACTATAGTGTTTATTTAAACTTTAGTTAATGGATTTCTTAACTATTTAATGTTTGGTTTTGGGCCTTAATGGTTCCAAGTTGTAAAGCGACCATTAACTATTTATTACATTTGAAAGTTAGTTAAATTCCGCTGCGTAATTCTGGTAAATAGCCTTAGCCGTTATCACGGTGGCAGTAATATGTTGGTAATTCCTGTATTTTAAGTTGGAAAATGGTTTTATAAAATAAGGAATTATTAGGGTGTTACCATGATGATTTTCTTGCTTCTCGGTTACAGTCTACTGGTTTGCAGACAAAGCTTCTACGACATGCTGGCATTGTTGTCTTGGTCGAGCCTTTGAGAATGCATTAAGTCTATTTAATAGAGTTGTGGAGACTGTCATTTTGAGTAATTCTAGTGAGGTCATTGCCCCTAAACTTATGAAGAAATTGGCAGATATATATTTCACAAAGGTTGTGGAAGAAATTGGCATAATCTACCTTCTCTTTATTTACTCGACAATCGGCATTGTGGAAGTCGCAGTAGGGAGATCACACATCTGCTTGGCTTCGGATGGTTCCCATTTTGGGTTTGGGACATACGATTAATTCTAAGACTTACCGATGTGTTAGGTTATGATACATATGACATTTACATAAATCATGCGGAAACAACCATTAACCCAGGAAACATATTATTTACACATAATCATATAGCATAATTAGATGCATACTCTTTGTTGCGTGCCTTCCCTAGCTGCGCCCGAACCGAACAAGAACAAGTCTTTAGGACTCCAAGTGTCGTCCCTCCGTAGATAGTCCACAGCACGTCCGGATCCGCCTTAAGATTGACCAACTAGAATCGCCCTTAAGGTACTCAGAAAATTCGGCACTTTTGGGGCAAGATGGGTGTTTGAATTTTCTCTCAAAAAACTCACTTTTGAATACTTTGAAACTTGTGTATAAATTATGACCCCTAGGCCTTTATTTATAGAGTTATGGAAAAGGAATCGTAATCCTAGTAGGATGCGAATTAATTGGAATTAGAATTCTACATGAATTCTACTTAATCAATTTATCCAATAGGAATAGACATTTAATCATACACTGACTCTTGCAGATTCAGGAATCTCGCATGAGCTCAAACTCACACACACACGGCAGCCACAAGGGCTGCCCACGCATGCGAGCAGCAGCCCACGCAGCGCGGCCCACGCATGCGTGGCCTTGTGCGCGCTGGGCTGTGGCGTGCGTGCTTGCTGGGCGATGGCCTGGCTTCGTGCTGGGCCTTCGTCCGGCAGGCCTCGTCCGATGCTAATTCGTAAGATACGCTTCCGATTAAAATTCCATTTCCGGAATCTATTTCCGATACGAACAATATTCAATATTTCCGATTCCGGAATTAATTTCCGTTTCGAACAAATATTTAATATTTCCGTTTCCGGAATTATTTTCCGATTCCGGTAATATTTCCGATTCTGACAATATTTCCGTTTCCGGCAATATTTCCGATTCTGGTAATATTTCCATTTCCAACAATATTTTCCGATACGTACCATGTTTCCGTTTCCGGCAACATCTACGACTTGGATAATATTCATATTTCCGATACGATCCATATTTCCGTTTCCGGCAATATCATCGTTTCCGGAGTATTCATTTCTTGCCTGTGACGATCTTAGCTCCCACTGAAACCAAGATCCGTCGGTTCCGAATATTCATAGATGGAGTATTTAATGCCATTAAATACTTGATCCGTTTACGTACTATTTGTGTGACCCTACGGGTTCAGTCAAGAGTAAGCTGTGGATTAATATCATTAATTCCACTTGAACTGAAGCGGCCTCTAGCTAGGCATTCAGCTCACTTGATCTCACTGAATTATTAACTTGTTAATTAATACTGAACCGCATTTATTAGACTTAACATAGAATGCATACTTGGACCAAGGGCATTATTTCCTTCAGTCTCCCACTTGTCCTTAGGGACAAGTGTGCATTTCCTAATTCCTTTGTCGCTCGATGCTTGCTCTTGAACATAAGGTAAGAGTTGTCATCCTTATTATGTCCAGAGGTGTTCCTCGGTTTCAGAGTTCAACTGATCAAATAAACAGATAATCATAGCCTATGATTCATCCGAGCACGGCCATGCATTTCACAGTTTCTAGCTCTCCGAGTGGCCTTGTACAACTTTTAAGCATCTCATCCCGATTTATGGGAGGACAATCCCAATCTTGCGATCTTGAGATTAGACTTCGTTTGATAGGTGATTACCTGAGCGTTGCCTTTATAGCCTCCTTTTACGGTGCGACGGTTGGTCAACGTCAAAGCAACCAGTTCTCAAACAAGTAATCTCAAATCACTCAGGTATTGAGGATTTAGTGTCTAATAATTTAATGAAATTTACTTATGACAGACTTTCATCTCTTACAGTAAAGTTTCATAGGTCTTGTCCGATACTAGTCTTCCCAAAGTAAGTATCTATGCAAATGATTATGACATTGCCATGTCCACATAGTTCAAGAAACAGAACTACTAGTCATCTTGCATTCTAATCGTCTAACGTTTTCTATGCGTCCAATTTTATAGAAAACTCCGACTAGGGACCATTTTCAACCTTTGACATTCAAGTTCACTTGATAGACATTTCTTAGTCACAGGACTGGTCCTGACAGTCTATCTTGAATATATCGTCAAGTTGAAGGGACTCATCATTTAATAAACCACAAATTAAATGGAAAAATGAATTCCTTTCATTTATTGTGAATGATTAACCAATAATGTTTTACAAAGATTTAAACTCTAAAACTTTAAAACATTAAACAGAGACATCAAAGCCATTCTCCAATATGCTTGATTCCCATAGCTGCAGTGTGCGAGTTGTGCTTCGCTTGCGGCAGAGGTTTAGTTAATGGATCTGATATGTTGTCATCAGTTCCAATTTTGCTTATCTCGACTTCTTTTCTTTCAACGAACTCTCGTAGAAGGTGAAATCTACGAAGTACATGCTTGACTCTCTGGTGGTGTCTAGGCTCTTTTGCCTGTGCAATAGCTCCGTTATTATCACAATACAGGGCTATTGGTCCTTTAATGGAGGGGACTACACCAAGTTCTCCTATGAACTTCCTTAGCCATATAGCTTCCTTTGCTGCTTCATGTGCAGCAATGTACTCCGCTTCAGTTGTAGAATCCGCAATGGTGCTTTGCTTAGCACTTTTCCAGCTTACTGCTCCTCCGTTGAGGCAGAAGACAAACCCAGACTGTGATCTGAAATCATCTTTGTCGGTTTGGAAACTTGCGTCCGTATAGCCTTTAACAATTAATTCATCATCTCCACCATAGACCAGGAAGTCATCTTTGTGCCTTTTCAGGTACTTCAGAATATTCTTGGCAGCAGTCCAATGCGCCTCTCCTGGGTCTGACTGGTATCTGCTCGTAGCACTGAGTGCGTACGCAACATCCGGGCGTGTACATATCATAGCATACATTATTGAACCAATCAATGATGCATATGGAATCCCATTCATTCGTCTACGCTCATCAAGTGTTTTTGGGCACTGAGTCTTGCTTAGAGTCATTCCATGAGACATGGGTAGGTAGCCTCGCTTGGAGTCCGCCATCTTGAACCTATCAAGCACTTTATTGATATAAGTGCTTTGACTAAGTCCAATCATCCTTTTAGATCTATCTCTGTAAATCTTGATGCCCAATATGTACTGTGCTTCTCCTAGATCCTTCATCGAAAAACATTTCCCAAGCCAAATCTTGACAGAGTTCAACATAGGAATGTCATTTCCGATAAGCAATATGTCGTCGACATATAATACTAGGAAAGCAATTTTGCTCCCACTGACCTTCTTGTATACACAAGATTCGTCCGCGTTCTTGATGAAACCAAAGTCACTGACTGCTTCATCAAAACGTATATTCCAGCTCCTGGATGCCTGCTTCAATCCGTAGATTGACTTCTTTAGCTTGCATACCTTTTTAGCATTCTTTGGATCCTCAAAACCTTCAGGCTGTGTCATAAACACAGTTTCTGTTAAAACGCCGTTTAAGAAAGCAGTTTTGACATCCATCTGCCATATTTCGTAATCGTAATATGCAGCGATTGCTAACATTATTCGAATAGACTTTAGCATTGCAACTGGTGAAAAGGTTTCATCGTAATCCACACCGTGGACTTGCCTGTAACCTTTCGCAACCAATCTAGCTTTGAAAACTTCAAGTTTCCCATCCTTGTCCTTTTTCAGTTTGAAAACCCATTTGCTTCCAATGGCTTGGTAGCCATCTGGCAAATCGACCAAATCCCATACTTGGTTTTCAGACATGGAGTCTAATTCAGATTGCATGGCTTCTTGCCATTGCTTGGAGCTAGGGCTCGTCATAGCTTGCTTGTAAGTCGCAGGTTCATCACTTTCAAGTAATAGAACGTCATAGCTCTCGTTCGTCAAAATACCTAAGTACCTTTCCGGTTGAGATCTATATCTTTGCGATCTACGCGGGGTAACATTTCTAGATTGACCATGATTCTCACCAGATTCTTCTAAAGGTCTCTGAGTTTCATCCTGAATGTCATCTTGAGCATTCTCTAGAGTTTGTTGTTCGACTCGAATTTCTTCGAGGTCTACTTTTCTCCCACTTGTCATTTTGGAAATATGATCCTTCTCCAAAAAGACACCATCTCGAGCAACAAACACTTTGTTCTCAGATGTATTGTAGAAGTAATACCCCTTTGTTTCCTTTGGATAGCCCACAAGGATACATTTGTCAGATTTTGGATGAAGTTTGTCTGAAATTAATCGTTTGACGTATACTTCACATCCCCAAATCTTAAGAAAAGACACATTTGGAGGCTTTCCAAACCATAATTCGTATGGAGTCTTTTCGACAGCTTTAGACGGAGCTCTATTTATAGTGAGTGTAGCTGTATTTAGTGCATGTCCCCAAAATTCTAATGGAAGTTCGGCCTGACCCATCATTGACCTGACCATGTCTAGCAAGGTTCTGTTCCTCCGTTCTGACACACCGTTCCATTGTGGTGTTCCAGGAGGAGTCAATTCTGATAGAATTCCACATTCTTTCAGATGGTCATCAAATTCATAGCTCAGATATTCACCGCCTCTATCAGACCGCAGTGCCTTGATCTTCTTGCCTAATTGATTCTCTACTTCACTCTGAAATTCCTTGAATTTGTCAAAGGATTCAGACTTATGCTTCATTAGGTAGACATAACCATACCTACTGAAGTCATCAGTGAAAGTGATAAAGTAGCTGAAACCACCTCTAGCATTTGTACTCATTGGTCCACATACATCTGCATGGATTAAACCCAATAGTTCATTTGCTCTTTCTCCAACTTTAGAGAAAGGTTGCTTTGTCATTTTGCCAAGTAAACATGATTCGCATTTACCATAATCCTCTAAGTCAAATGGTTCTAGAATTCCTTCCCTTTGAAGTCTTTCTAAGCGTTTCAAGTTTATATGGCCTAATCGACAATGCCACAGATAGGTGAGATCTGAATCATCCTTTTTGGCCTTTTTGGTATTTATGTTATATACTTGTTTGTCGTGATCTAATAAATAAAGTCCATTGACTAATCTAGCAGATCCATAAAACATCTCTTTAAAATAAAACGAACAACTATTGTCTTTTATTATAAAGGAAAATCCCTTAGCATCTAAGCAAGAAACTGAAATGATGTTTTTAGTAAGACTTGGAACATGGAAACATTCTTCCAGTTCCAAAACTAGCCCGGAGGGCAACGACAAATAGTAAGTTCCTACAGCTAATGCAGCAATCCGTGCTCCATTTCCCACTCGTAGGTCGACTTCACCCTTGCTTAACTTTCTACTTCTTCTTAGTCCCTGTGGATTGGAACATAAGTGTGAGCCACAACCTGTATCTAATACCCAAGAAGTTGAATTAGCAAGTATACAGTCTATAACGAAAATACCTGAAGATGGAACGACTGTTCCGTTCTTCTGATCTTCCTTTAGCTTCAAGCAATCTCTCTTCCAATGCCCCTTCTTCTTGCAGTAGAAGCATTCGGATTCAGAAGTGGGTTGACTGACCTTCCTCTTTGCAGATTTGGCGCCAGTTTGCTTAGTTGGGCTGGCCTTGTTGCCACCTTTCTTAGCATTCCTCTTCTTTCCAGATTTCTTGAACTTGCCCCCACGCACCATAAGCACATCCTGCTTATCACTTTTGAGCGTCTTTTCAGCGGTCTTCAGCATACCGTGAAGCTCAGTGAGCGTTTTGTCCAGACTATTCATACTGTAGTTCAGTTTGAACTGATCATACCCGCTATGAAGAGAATGGAGGATGGTGTCTATAGCCATTTCCTGAGAAAATTGCTGATCCAGCCGACTCATATTCTCAATGAGTCCAATCATTTTGAGAACATGTGGACTTACGGGCTCGCCTTTCTTAAGCTTGGTCTCAAGAATTTGCCTATGAGTCTCGAATCTTTCGACTCGAGCCAGATCTTGGAACATGTTCTTCAACTCACTGATGATTGTGAAAGCATCTGAGTTGATGAACGTTTTCTGCAGATCCGCACTCATGGTGGCGAGCATTAGACATTTCACATCCTTGTTGGCATCAATCCAACGATTGAGGGCTGCCTGAGTGATCCCGTCGCCTGGAGCTTCGGGCATCGCCTCATCTAGGACATACTCCTTTTCTTCCTGCATAAGAACTATTTGCAAGTTCCTTTGCCAGTCAAGGAAGTTTTTCCCGTTCAACTTCTCCTTTTCGAGAATTGATCGAATGTTGAATGAATTGTTGTTTGCCATATTAAAACTACAATTGAAAAGAATAAACAAATAAATAACCATTCACAGTTTCTCTTAATAAACTTAAATTCTAGCATTCATGCATAATTCAATGTTTATTAAGCATTTTATTCAAGTTATGTGTTCCGGCAGGTGTGAATAAAATGATTCCAAGATCCTAAAATCATTGAAGAACTAAGCACAGTTTGTCGACTTAATCCTAGAACATCTTAGGTAAGCAAAAGCCTTTTGCTAATAGTCTAGAAACTATTCTTGGTTGATAGGTACGTCTAAGAACTTATTAGGTAAACCTATCGAATTTGCCACGACATAAAAGGACTCCTTACTTATATCGTTGAGTTTCACCAAAACTAACATGTACTCACAATTATTTGTGTACCTTGCCCCTTTAGGACCAATAAGTAACACCTCGCTGAGCGAAAACTATTACTAGATTGATGTAAAGGATATCCAAGCAAGTGTATATTTTGGCATGGCACCTTTTAACTCAATTTTTAAGTTTGGAACTTAAGGCTCTTACTATGTTGGTTAGATTTTAAGTGAACTAAAATCCTTAATCATGCAACATAATCAAGCTTTTGATCTCATGCATTTTAAGACATATTTAAAGCAATAAATAACTTAAAACATGCATAAGATATTTGTGATCTAGTATGGCCCGACTTCATCTTGAAGCTTTGACTTCAAAGTCCGTCTTGAAAATCTCCGTGGGAGGCACCATTTTCTTCAAATAGGATAAGTTATAACTAATTACAACTATTTGATGGTACGCAGACCATATTTGAATTGAAAAACAACTTTGGTACTTTAGACCAATTACATTCAAATTAATGGTACGCAGACCATATTTTCTATCCTATTTGGGCCATACTAGTCACTTCATAACCTGCAAAACAGTACATATACAATATATACCATTCACCCATTCATTATCATGAATGGCCCACATAGCTGGTTAGTTAAACACATTATGCATCACGTAAACATTTGCAGCAATTAATCAAGGGCACCAATAATCTACCAATTATTCAGTCCTTATTAATTCTAATCGAGTTGTTTTAACCTTAAGGATTTGTAGACCTAATCAAGAGTTTATGACTAAAAGCACTCCCACTCAAACCAATAAATTCATACGCTTTACTAATTTTAAACATAAAATTGTATTTCTAGTCTAACCGGAAACATACAAATTTAATTAAAATTTAAAGCTCATATAAATTTATAATTCAATCCAAAAATTTAATTTTAATTTCAGTCACATTTAAATTAATTTATGATTTTAATTTTAGTAAAATAATTAGAATAAATGCCATTTATTATAATTATAATATTCAAAATTAAAATCCAAGAAATTAATTCAAATTATTAATTTTAAAATCAATTAAAAATTACGTGAACTGAAATTTTCAAATTAAACATTCAAAACGATCTAATCGTAACGCAAACACCCCACGCGTTGCACGCCCATGGGCTGTACGCACACAGCCATTGCTGGCCATGTGCGCGCAGCCCATGCGCTCGTTGCATAGCTGCTGCTGTCCCATACGCAAGCCTCCGCACAGCGCCCACCGCACGCGAGCTATCGCTCGCAGCGCGCGCGCGTTACCGCGCTCGCTGGTGCGCGAGATCGCTCGCTGGTGTGCGCGAGCCATCGCTCGCTGGGGCGCTGCATCGCTCGCTGGGGCGCTGCATCGCTCGCTGGCGCGCGAGATCGCGCGCTGGTGCGCGAGATCGCTCGCTGGTGCGCGCGAGCCATCGCTCGCTGGGGCGCTGCATCGCTCGCTGGCGCGCGAGATCGCGCGCTGGCGCGCGAGATCGCTCGCTGGTGCGCGCGAGTGATGCTGGGCGCAGCGCTCGTGGCACGCGAGCTTGCGCTCGCTGCGCACGAGGCTGCGCGCTCTTGTGCGAGGCAGCGCGCGCTGTGGCGCAGCTCGCTTGCTGCCCACACGCGACTGCCTTGGCTCGCCCCTCGCCCATGCCCATCCGTTCATTGCTCGTGGCACACGACACAAGGCAGGGCTGCTGCCTTGCGCTCGTGCACTACGCCCTTGCTCATTGCATTCGTGCCGCACGGGCGACGAGCTCCCTTGCTCGTCGTCGCATGCCCGCATTATACAACACCCCTTAAGGGTAACACGAAGCGTCCATTGCTTCGTGCGTGCAAGTTATTTGAACGAATCGCATAAAAATTTAAAATTTATATTTAAAATTAATGACAAATTAATAAATATTATTAATTTCATAATTTTAGGGCGAAAAATCGAAAATTTATTATCCAATTGATTTCCGATTGTTATGGATTCAAGTCTAGGTCATAAAAATTTAAAATTTATCATAAATTTACAATTTTTATGGTGGTTTTTAATCATAGGTTTCTAATTAAATTACAATTAATTATGAAAATCAAATTAATTCTAAATTATTCTAATTTTCAACAAATTAATCATAATTACAAATTAGATTGCATAATTAACAAGACTAGGCATTCAAACTTGTTAAACATATGCAGTAGGTCAATCAAAAATTCAAGATTTATCAACAGGAATCGCAAATATTTAATTTAACATCTTAAATTTACGAAATTTTGCATCCGAAAAACTAAAACCTTCGAAAAGTCATAGTTAGGCTTCGAATTTGAGAATTCTGGGTTCGGCAGAAAAATACTATTTTTGTCAAAATTTTAGAATGCCTTTTACATGCGGAATTGACACAAAAATCACTCAATTCGGATGAGTAATGAAGAAACTGCCGAAAAACTGCGTACATATAATTAAATAAACGCAATTTGCAATTAATTAACAATTACGAAAATTAATCACCCCTTTTAATTCTTGCAAATTTGTAATATTTAACCATGTTCATGCAATTTAGATTATGAAAATAATAAGGGGCTCGTGATACCACTGTTAGGTTATGATACATATGACATTTACATAAATCATGCGGAAACAACCATTAACCCAGGAAACATATTATTTACACATAATCATATAGCATAATTAGATGCATACTCTTTGTTGCGTGCCTTCCCTAGCTGCGCCCGAACCGAACAAGAACAAGTCTTTAGGACTCCAAGTGTCGTCCCTCCGTAGATAGTCCACAGCACGTCCGGATCCGCCTTAAGATTGACCAACTAGAATCGCCCTTAAGGTACTCAGAAAATTCGGCACTTTTGGGGCAAGATGGGTGTTTGAATTTTCTCTCAAAAAACTCACTTTTGAATACTTTGAAACTTGTGTATAAATTATGACCCCTAGGCCTTTATTTATAGAGTTATGGAAAAGGAATCGTAATCCTAGTAGGATGCGAATTAATTGGAATTAGAATTCTACATGAATTCTACTTAATCAATTTATCCAATAGGAATAGACATTTAATCATACACTGACTCTTGCAGATTCAGGAATCTCGCATGAGCTCAAACTCACACACACACGGCAGCCACAAGGGCTGCCCACGCATGCGAGCAGCAGCCCACGCAGCGCGGCCCACGCATGCGTGGCCTTGTGCGCGCTGGGCTGTGGCGTGCGTGCTTGCTGGGCGATGGCCTGGCTTCGTGCTGGGCCTTCGTCCGGCAGGCCTCGTCCGATGCTAATTCGTACGATACGCTTCCGATTAAAATTCCATTTCCGGAATCTATTTCCGATACGAACAATATTCAATATTTCCGATTCCGGAATTAATTTCCGTTTCGAACAAATATTTAATATTTCCGTTTCCGGAATTATTTTCCGATTCCGGTAATATTTCCGATTCTGACAATATTTCCGTTTCCGGCAATATTTCCGATTCTGGTAATATTTCCATTTCCAACAATATTTTCCGATACGTACCATGTTTCCGTTTCCGGCAACATCTACGACTTGGATAATATTCATATTTCCGATACGATCCATATTTCCGTTTCCGGCAATATCATCGTTTCCGGAGTATTCATTTCTTGCCTGTGACGATCTTAGCTCCCACTGAAACCAAGATCCGTCGGTTCCGAATATTCATAGATGGAGTATTTAATGCCATTAAATACTTGATCCGTTTACGTACTATTTGTGTGACCCTACGGGTTCAGTCAAGAGTAAGCTGTGGATTAATATCATTAATTCCACTTGAACTGAAGCGGCCTCTAGCTAGGCATTCAGCTCACTTGATCTCACTGAATTATTAACTTGTTAATTAATACTGAACCGCATTTATTAGACTTAACATAGAATGCATACTTGGACCAAGGGCATTATTTCCTTCACGATGTGTGTTGTGTTACCGGTTGGTTGTTCCTTTGTTCTCTGTTTCGGCACCATGTTCATCTTGCTCCAGGGTTTTTGCGAGGGATATCTTCGGTGATCATGCAGTGTCGTGTTCTTGCATTGTGGGTATTAAACATCGTCATAATGTTGTTCGGGATACCCTTATTGATGTTTGTTATCGCTCTGGGATTTCGGCACAGAAAGAGGTTGATATTGGTCTGTCTGGAGGGAATGACAGAACTCTCCGACATGCGGACGTGTTACTCTACTCTTGGGATCGGGGTCGTGATGTGTGTGTTGACTTGACATGATCTTCTCCTTTGACACAATCTGAGTTGTCCGGCTTTGTTCCGGGACGGGTTGTGACTGATGCGGCTAATCGAAAGCGAGTCAAGTACGAAGCGAGCTGTCAAGAAATTAGGTACGATTTTCTTCCTTTCTCCTTTTCTTCTCTAGGGAAACTAGATAAGGATGTTGTTTCACTGCTGAAGCGAGTTCAGAAATTCTCTAAGACTCAAGACATTGGGGCTCGTGCTGCTGCTTATATCTTCAGCAGGATAGGCTTTGCTATAGCTAGAGGAGTAGGGCCTCAGATTGTATCTCGACTTCCCACTAACATTTTGTACTTTGATTGACTTTATTAGCTTGTAACGTTTTGGTGTTTTCCCATAATAATAATAATAATAATAATAATAATAATAATAATAATAATAATAATAATAATAATAATCCTAATCCTAACATTTCCTTAAGAATAGTGAAATGACAACCAAAGTTTAAAAACTTGTGTATTTAGTTTGAACTATTGATAAATTTGAGTTGTTCTTTGGTTAGGATTGGTTTCGGATCTTCGGTTCGGATCGGTTGCGGGTTGATTCAAATTTTATAGTTATTTTCGGTTCGGGTTACTTCAGTTTCGAATGAAGATGGGATCGGGTCGGTTTGGATATAAGGTCATTTCAGATTAGTTTCGGTTTCTGTCAGGGTAAATTTGGGTTCCAGGTTCATTTTGGGTCGTCATTTCGGATAAAATTCGGGTAAAGGATCGAATCATTTATATCGGCTCCATTTACCAGGCCTATGCCTATCTCATCCCCAAGTTACCCCCTACCCTTTGTTGGATGTTCTAGTTGAGAAAAGGCAAAGAAAATGGTGAAAAGGAATAGTGGAAATTGCCCCACATCGATAAATATCTTTTTCCCTTATAGCTTGTTTATACTTCATTGGAATGTTAGTGTATTACTTGTTTGAGAAAGTGCAAGAGATGTCTTGGTGTTCACACATGCACACAGACCGAGTAATTAAGGCTCGAGATCTTGGGAAATGCGATGCACGGGCGAAGGTGGGTTGTTGGCCTACCTATTCTTTTTAGTACCTAGCTGTTTTGGTCAAATTATTTTTACGAAAATCTCTTGATTACGTAATCGTTTGATTGATTAGCGTTAATGGTGCGTAACCGTTACTCCCTTAATAAACCAAACACAATGCGCTCTCTCTCTCTCAAATTCCCAAAGGTTTTTGGGCAAGTATTCAGACCCCATTCGTGTTTGTGAATGCACACAAATTCGGAGTTGTGTTAATCCTGAAGAGCGTCCGCTTTTGATCTACTGCACCGAAAAATACCGCGGGATCGTCTTTTAGGACAACGGTATTCCACGATGCAACAATTGTTTGTTCGATTCATCCACCATCGAGATAAGTTTTTTCTAAATTTTTGTATTATCGTGACACTCCTTTGGGGTTGATATTGAACCTCTATAACTCCAGCCTCATCGGAATTTGATAGGAAAGTCAAATGTTGTTGAAAATAGAAGGTACGATATATACCACTAGGTCAAATTTAACTTGGTCCTTCATTGAAATCTTACAATCCACACCACTAGGCCAAACAAAGTTGTCATTTTGTTATTGACATAGGAAGGATTTGAATAAAATAAAATAGAAAATCATACCCTTAATTATGGAATATTCGCGGGAAAGATAGATTTGGTGACTCTTATTTCACGGTGGAGGAAACTTATAATTTCTATGCCTAAAGTAGCCTTGCACTGTGTATCATGTACTCCGTATGCAGTTTATCCAAGAGTGTGGATAGTCATTAGAACCGCTATTTGCCTATTTATATGGTGTACAAGAGTGCACAGTAATTATGACGCACCCATTCAAGTACTACGTGTCTACGTCCTTCAGTACTACAATCTGATATTACAGAAGTACGGATTATATCGCGGTTCCTAATTTGAGGATAATTCACAAAAGGGGAGTTAATCATAATCTAAAAACAAAAAGTCTTGCACGCATAAGGTGTATAATAAATTTATTGTACACCAAGATAAAATTTATGCAGTTTTTTGTAACTTTTATATTATAAAAATAAAAAGTTGATAGATAAACATTTTAAAGGGTTAAATGATTAATTTAACATTATTAGTGATTTTGAAGAAATAATTTTTATTCAAATGAAAAAATTTATCATTAAAAAATAGATATATAAATGTAACTTTTAAGCATTTTGAGTCAACTTTACTCGGGTTTATAATACGGAGTATTTATTGTACACCACTTATAAATAAGAATTTGTTATCTAAAAAAGGTAGGAGTAGTAATCCATTCCATTGGAGACAAGAAAAGGACCGTTTGGTTTCACACAAATAACATGAACACAAATAACATGAATACAGAAATAAAGAGCACATTTCTTTCTTCCAATTCTAATCTATTCCTTTGCGATGAACCACAAATTGTTCGTGCAGCCGCGGTATTGTTAGGACATAGGAGACACATTGGCCGAAACTTGCACGAAACAAATGCATTATCAAAGCATTATTGATAGTTTTGGTCCAAACACAAACTTTGACATTACTACAATATTCACATGTTATTACTCCAAAAAATCAGCTTCTAAGAAGTCAAGTACAATATGAGTGTCCTTTGGCTAATCTAAATCACCTAAACACTTAAGTGTAGTAGTATATAACTTAAACTATTTGGCGTTGTTATTCTCGTGTCCTTTGTGTATTTTGTTTTCCTCTCTTTCTGCCTCAATTCTCAATAACCATTAGCCAAATTAATTACTAATTAAAAACATGGTAATTAGTACTGAGAAACTGATCAAGTTAACAAGAAAGTGGCAAAAGGAGGCGGAACCTAAGAGAAGAAGAGTCGCATATTCAGTGGCCGAGAAAGGTCATTTTGTGGTGTATACTAGTGATGGAAAACGGTTTATGGTTCCCTTATCATATCTGAAAAGCCAAGTGTTTAGAGAGCTGTTTCGTATGGCAGAAGAAGAGTTCGGAGTGCCTACTGATGGACCGATCACACTGCCTTGTGATTCCATTTTCATGGAGTATTCATTGTTTATTGTCAGGAAACATGCATTTCTTCATCTCTCCTTATCAAACTTCTGCTGCTCATCTTTGGGATTGGATTAAATCAACATCAAAACAATCAAAACTTGTAAATAATGTAATTTCAATTCTCACTATGTAATGATGCTTGTTTTTTTAATTTTATTTGGTATAGTTCATATATTAACAAATCAAATACGGAGTATTTATTTCATGGGCGTTATATCCTGCAGACCTGCAGTTACAGTTAAAATACAAAAGCGTAAACTTTTCACGATTCTGAAAACTAACAGAAAATCAAAACTACTTTTTTTTTTTTTTGATCCACCAAAAGAACTGAAGACAATCACCGTACATCTTCGTACTAGAAAACAAGTGCACATAAAATAGTACAATTGCGGTACGCCCAACATGGTACAGAAAAGTAGTCCTGCAGGCAAGATGAGATATACATGCATCAGGGCTATATATGTAATATGTTAGTTCCTGTTATTTAGGTAATGTTCACACAATTTTAACCATCCTGATATCATATGAAACACAGGCTGAGTTTAAGGCGTTTCGCTACATTTGTCAGCCTAGATGTATATAAATATATAATGAACAAAACACTACTCGATGTTAGTTTCTAACTATGTCGGACAGTAGGAGAATTTTGTGGGCAGCTTGCTAATTGCTACTAAAACTACCCATCTGATAAATTAGTGCGAAGCACGTACAAACGAATTAAATGCAGATGTCTGGTTGCCATCTGCATCAGAGAACAGCACAGTTATACAGATCAGATATTACATGAAAGAAAAAAGCACAACCATTCAACTTATGATTCAATAATCTGATTGAGTGGCTAAAAAGAGGTTTATATTAATTATCAACAGACATATTTGGGATACATGTTTTGGAATCATTTAAAGTAACATAATCTTGATCACATGGTTTTGTTTCCAAATCATGTGAACAAGTTAGTCACCAATGAAGTGATATGTCTTCTTGTTGAAGCTATAAGACTTGCCTGTTCTCTCAACACTTTCCAACCAAGTAAACATACTGCTAATTCCTCAAACTCATCTATTATCTTATCTTTCGAAAAATTCTCTCCTTACACTCTTAAAAGTAAAAGAAGCTCAATATGATCAGCACAAAGAAGCTCCTCAAGATGGCAAGAAAGTGGCAAAAGATAGCTGCCGCTAGCAGGAAGAGGATCTCTTGGCCTCGACCAGTGGCTGATAAAGGTCACTTTGTCGTCTATACAACTGATGGAAGACGGTTTATCATCCCTTTGGCTTATCTCAAGAGCGAGATTTTTATAGAGCTCTTCAGAATAGCAGAGGAAGAGTTCGGGTTAACAAGTTCAGGGCCAATCACACTTCCCTGTGATTCGAGTTTCATGGAATATGCAATCTCTATGATCCAAAGACGTGTAGCTGAGGACTTGGAAAAAGCATTGATCATGTCATTGGCCAGCTGCAGATATTTCTCTGTGTCACATGAACATCAAGATCAAACAAATTCACACTTGTTGATTTCTAGTTTCTAGAACATAATTTTGTTTCTCCTTTTGTATAGAATTGAACCAACATAGAGTATATAGTTAGTTATAGTCAGAAATTTAATGAGAACAGAATTCAGATTCAAATCAAACATTTTCTCCATTGTGTGAATATACCCTTCAAATTTAATTCGTCTTGCCGCACGCATGGTATAAACTGCAAAAGGATTACATAAATATATACAGCATACAATTTCACAAAGTTTTACTGTATTTCTTTTGATCTGTTTTGAAAGGTCTAAGAGTAAAATTTCACATCCTATTGTTGGTTAAAGTAACTTGCACCGAAGTGAAGAGTTTGAGTAACAACGGTGAATATCTATGGTATACCGACAGGGTTGATGGATAACTATGAACTATTCATAATTCACCTGCCATATGCTTTTGTTTTATATTGAACCCTACATACAACCAGGCAACCCATAAATAATACTTCTATTTGGATTCTGGCCATACAAATATGAAATATGATTCCTTTCTGCCAGTTATAGTATAGAACTATAGGTCAATACTATGTGTCCCATATTACTTTGCACACTTGTTTTTTCATTTAATTTTTTTTTTTATCTTTACTGTTTTCTTAGCCGATGAAATCTTATTTTATGTTTATGTCCAATTTAATTTTGCCTTGGTGCCGGAGATGCCATTGCAGTTCGAAATGCAACAGATTAGATGAAAAGAAAATATAATGTTAAGAACAAATGGTTTTTCATTCTGCTTTTTAGCTTGAGTTTTTCCAAAATACTACCTTGAGGACATGCTTGGATTGAGGGTAATGTACTAAAGGGGTAATAAAAGTCAAACTAAGGTAATTGAAGGTGATGATGAGGGGATGAAGTGGTGGCAAAGGGAACAAGCTAGTGTTGGCAAGAAGAAAATAAAAGGGAAGGGGAACAAATACCCTCATCATGGGAGGAATAGTTACCCACCATCTCACTAGGGTGATTATTACCCTCATTTGGGGGTAATTACTTCCCCCTTTCCTACCTTCTCCTCACAACACCACCACTACCACAACTTCTCATCATAATACCACCACACCACCCTCCTTGCAACCACCTCAATTCACCTTCATTGTCCTTTTATTATGGTGGTTGACTTTTATTACCCCATAATCCATTATACCCAATCCAAGCGTGCCCTGAGAAGGAAAGTTTTTCCCACTCTTGGACATACAAAAGGTAATTCCTCGGGATATTGTATATTTACATGACACAGTTATATTGTTATCTGAATTGAGACCATTAGATCTCAGTCAATAGGTTTGCAATACATCTAACAGAGATAGGGTGTGTTCTCTTTAACTTACAAAAAAGTATCAGATTTAGTAAGTTCATACAAGTTTCAATTAGGTCTTTTAAGTTCAATAAGTTCAAATAGGTTCCTATAAGTTTACTCTCTCCGGTTTACTCTCTAGTAATCAAGTCTGATTAGGCAATTAAGCTTAATCAGTTCCAATAATTCAAGATAAGTTCAGGTTGTATCCGGTGAAGAGAATGCCCCCTTACAGGGTAAGTTCCTTTTTTTATGATTTTTTTATTCATATGTCTAAAATTGTTGAATATATGAAATTTAAAGCATGCATCATGAAAAGATAACGTGTGTATTGCTGCTAAAGTGACAAGGCTATCTGATTTGAACTTCCGCAGGAAATTTCATTAATTTCCTCTTTGTAAATTTGTACACGTATATGTTTCCTACTTAAAAATAGAAAACATTTCTAAAAGCTACAGATAAATAATTGTTGATTGGGTTGTTCTTGAAGGCCATTTGACAATGATGAGTATCTGCAGGTGGCTAAAGACATGATCAATGCCTTCTCCATATCTTCAGTGACATGTCTTTGAATCATGGAGATTACGTACTCCATGAAGCTCGAATCACAAGGCAGCATAATTGGCCCTGAACTTTCTACTCCAAACTCTTCCTCGGCCATTCTAAAGAGCTCTGTGAAAATCTCGCTCTTGAGGTATATCAAAGGAATCATGAATCGTCTTTTATCACTTGTGTAAACAACAAAGTGACCCTTATCAGCCACTGATCTTGACCAAGAAATTCTTCTTCTGCTAGCAGCTGCTAATCTTTGCCATTTCCTTGCCATTTTGATAAGCTTCTTTGTACTTATCATTTTGTGGGTTTCAGAATTCAGATAAGGAACCAAAGGAGATAAGTTTTTTGAAGATGAGAGGAATGCAATGAGTGATTTAGGAGTGGTTGATTGAGAAAGCTTTGGTGAATGATCAAGTTTTATAGCTCCAACCCGAAGACATATCATTTCGACGTGGGACTGCTTTGTTTTCATTCTCTGGAAACAAATTCATGTGGATATTCAGGTGGCCTGTCTGATTCAATTTTTGGCCATCTGACAACCATTTTGACAGATTTCAAATCATAATTTGATTATTGTGTAAACTTCCTGTTTTACACACACCAACTAATTAAATGCAGATGTTTCGATTGCCAAAGAACACCCCATTTACACAGGCTTATATTAATCATCAAGAGACAACTATGGACTACATGTTTTGAGATCATCCACAGCATCAACTTAATCGCGTGGTTTTGCTTTCAGATAATGCGAACAAGGCAATCACCAATGAAGTGACATGTCTTCAGCTTGAAGCTATAAAACTTGCCCATTTCTTCCAGTACTTCTAACCAAGTAAACTGCTAATCCCTCATCAAATTCAAAAACTTTATCAACTTCGGGAAAAAAAAACTCTCCTTTCACTCTTATAACATAAACTTCGCAACATGATCAGCACAAGGAAGCTTATCAAGATGGCAAGAAAGTGGCAAAAGATAGCAGCTGCGAGCAGGAAGAGAATCTCTTGGCCACGACCAGTGGCTAACGAGGGTCACTTTGTCGTCTACACAGCAGATGGAAAAAGATTTATGATTCCTTTGACATATCTAAAGAGCGCGATTTTCATAGAGCTTTTCAGAATAGCCGAGGAGGAGTTTGGAGTGACAAGTTCAGGGCCAATAACGCTTCCATGTGATTCAAATTTCATGGAGTACATAGTCTCTATGATCCAAAGACGTGTAGCTGAAGACTTGGAAATGGCATTAATTATGTCTTTAGCTACCTGCAGATACTCATCATTGTCACATGAACATCAAGAACACACTAATCCACAAATGTTTGTATGTAGTTTCTAGAATAAATAGTTATGTTCATCCTCTTGTACAAACCATATACTTCAAAGTAGTACAATTTTTACCTAGAAGGTTAATGACAGTTGTGAAAACAGTTCTTTTAATTTTTTTTTGCCACTATAATTATTTTCCCTTTCCTTTAGTTCTTCCTTTTTGCTGTTTGATATGAATTGGAAAAAGAAAAAGAAAAATTAAAGGAATTGCGAACAATATTTGGGATTCTCATACTTGCTTTGCACCTAAATAATACGCCACATTTCTATTATCCATAAATAACAGTAGCCTTTTCTTAGTTTAGTAGGATAAACATAGAACAAATCCCATAGTATAGTATTTACTCTTATTTATTTAACAAAATAGCCTAGTTGGAAACTTTGATACATACTTGAATAATTTTGTCCGACATGAGTACCCAAGTCCGAGTAAAAGCTTTAATAAGCTGAAAGTACCTTTAGTCTATAGTAAATTTCACCAGTCATCAGTCATCACATGCTTATGTTTCATATTGAACCCTACTCACAACAAAACAACCATAAATGTTATGCCTAATCCATCTGGAAATGTGTTATTTTGAATTCCATCATTTGCCAGTTGGTTAAATACAAATGTATGTCTTTATCAGTTTGATTTGCCTCGGCCCTTCAGAATCTCATTGCAGCTGGAATTGCCGAAAGATGTCCATCACTTTACTCAATTTTTAAAATTTCATCTTCATTTACCAACTAATGAAGAGCAACCTTGTGGCGGGACTAAATAAGTTTTTTTTTCGGCAGGGACCAAACAGAAAATTCTTAATACATACTTATGAAGGAGAACAAATTAAACATATAACCATTTATAAACAATTTTTTCAACAGTTGATTTTTCTTGGTTTGCTTGATGGATTATGATTAAGCTACATGTTTTTAATGGCTGCCATTAATGTTTTTAATTATCAGGTAAAATTCTTCAACTTATACAAAAAAACAAAGGAATGTCCACTCTAGATTATACTATAATCTACGTTAGCAGCTGCCAAGAAGCAGCTTGCATCAATTATGAGGTGACATCTTTGGCCTACCAAGATATATACTGTATATAAAATGTATCAAAATAATTGCCAGATGAAAAGTATATAAATCAGACATACCCACCTGAATATCCACATGAACATGCTCCCAAACTATTAAAACAAGGCAGTCCCATGTCGAAGAGGATATGTCTTTAGCTTGGAGCTATAAAACTTGATCATTCTCCAAAGCCTTCTCAACCAAGCACTCATACATTCCTTTATTACATCCCAAAAGCCTTTCTCATCTTCAAAAAGCTCTCTACTTTCTCTGTTTGAAAACCAACAAAATGATTAGTACAAAGAAACTTATCAAAATGGCAAAGAAATGGCAAAGATTAGCAGTTGCCAGTAGAAGGAGAATTTCTTGGTCAAGATCAGTGGCTGATAAGGGTCACTTTGTTGTTTACACAAGCGATAAAACAAGGTTTATGATTCCATTGGCATACCTTGACAGCGAGATTTTCAGAGAGCTCTTCAGAATAGCCGAAGAAGAGTTTGGAGTGTCGAGATTGGGGCCAATCATGCTGCCTTGTGATTCAAATTTCATGGAGTACGCGATCTCTATGATCCAAAGACATGTAGACGAGGACTTGGAAAAGGCATTGATCATGTCCTTAGCTAACTGCAGATACTCATCCTTGTTACATGAAAATCAACAACAAACTAGTCAGCAATTACTTATCTGTAGTTTCTAGAAATTATTTTTATAATATTTTTTTGGTAACAAACATGTACAATTTTAGCTAGATAGCTAATGAGAATTCCTAAGGAAATTCAAATCAACTATTTTACTATTGTGACAATGAACCCTTCTCCTTTACTTCACGGCAAATGGTTTAAATTGTGAATTATCAACAAAATAATAACCTGCAATCTTAGGGGGTTTCATTTGGTTAAGTTACTTCTAACTTTTTAAGGGTCTGGTAGTCATTAACATATCCGGCCTGGTGGTTGCAGAGTAACTTAGATCAGAAAGATTTCAGAATAAGAAGTTCAAGTTATATAGATGAACGCAAGACGGGATTGGGCACTACCCTTTTAAGACTTACCAATTATTAACCTTGTTTTGCACTTGTACCAAACTACCAATAGGATAGGATGTCCAAATCTTTATAACAGGACATGAATTTTTCGTAATCGGAAGCACTTCTAATTGATAATATTCTGAGAACCCTTTAATGTATCACCACTTTCCCCTATCCAACATGAGCTAGGAGAGTAGTATGTATACAATACAACCTTTACTTCCCAGATAATTCAGATATAAACAGACGGCCTTTTCCAATATTGTACAGAGGCTGTTCTTTTCTTCAGAAATTGGTGAATGATTCTGAATTTAAAAGTATCTAATCTTATAATTTTCTGGTCATATGTTGTCCTTTCCGGTTGCAATGAGATCCACCGGCAAACAATTTTTACACTACAGTTTTGAATACCAACTGAAAAACTTAGAAATAAAACTAGAAGAAGGAATCATACTTGTATGAAGATTCAGATTGAATAAACATACAATTTGTGGTTGACTGGTTGTATCGGGGTTCAAAGTTAGAGCAACAGAACATGATAAACAAATGTTATAAACTAAATGATATTTGATTATGCAAAATACACATCTACCCATCATCCCTGTCATGGACTATATATACAAACCTATGTTATTCAAACTCTATCTTCTAGTCGAAGTTACTTTATCCAACACCAAGATCAGATCAGTATCACATCAAGCTCTCTGAAGTCTAAATTTCAGGCTATTCCTTTGTGACATTTTGATTATTTTGGAGTATATACCATGTGCAAAGACATAAAACAGAAGGGCACATGAATGCAATTATGCAATAGCAAAACTTTTGATTTGAATCACTTCTTTCTGAACTTTCATTAGCTTTCCAAGTAAAATTATACTATGGTTATGTTCAATATATACAAAGGAGGAAACAAATTTTCTTCTAGAAACTACAGACAAACATTTGCAGATTAGATTGTTCTTGATGTTCATACGACAATGAGTATCTGCAGGTAGCTAAGGACATGATCAATGCCTTCTCCAACTCCTTAGTTACACATCTTTGGATCATAGAGATGGCGTACTCCAAAAATTTCGAATCACAAGGCAGCCTAATTGGCCCTGAACTTGTTATTCCAAGCTCTTCCTCGGCTATTCTGAGGAGCTCTGTGAAAACCTCACTCTTGAGATAGGTCAAAGGTATCATAAACCGTCTTCCATCTTCTGTGTAAACGACAAAGTGACCGTCATTAGCCATTGGTTGCGGCCAAGAAATTCTCTTCCTGCTGGAAGCTGCAATCTTTCGCCATTTTCTTGCCATCTTGACAAGTCTCTTTGTGCTGATCATGTTGTGGGTTTTAACTTTTAAGAGTAAATTTTTCCAAAGATGGGAAAGTATTTGAATTAAAGAGGAATTTAGCTGTTTACTTGGTTTGAATGAGTTGAGGAAATGGTCAAGTTTTATAGCTTCAAACTAAAGACATATCACTTCATTGGTGACTGCATTGTTCTCAATATTTGGAAGCAAAACCACGCGGTCAAGTTTCTGTTGCATTCGGTGATCCAAAAACATGTAGCCCAAAGATGTCTCTACCACTCAATTAGATTATTGTATCATAGTTGGATAAGTATGCTGTTTTTTTCATCTAATCTACATAATTAGTTGTTCTATGATGCATATGGATACCCAAACATCTGCATTTAATTAGTTGGTAAGTACTTGGAACTTGGAAGTATTGAAGCAGGAAGTTTACAGAATAGTATAGTTTAGTGGTTGCTAAGATGCTTATTTCAATCATCAAGCAACATGTTTGGCCTATATGTTCTTATCATAATGGTTGCCTGATGGAAAAGAATACCAGACAAGGCCACCTGAATATCCACATGATTTGCTTCGAAAGATTGAAAACAAGGCTATTAACGTCGAAGTGATATGTCTTTGGGTTGGAGCTATAAAACTGAATCATTTCCGACGAAGTCTTCTCAACCAAGTATTTGCTAAAATCCTCATTACACTCCAATCTAATTTCTCATCTTTGAAAAGTTTTCTACTGTACTTAAAAACCCCAAAGTATGATCAGTAATAAAAAGCTCATTAAAATGGCAAAGAAGTGGCAAAAATTAGCAGCCGCAAGCAGGAGAAGGATTTCCTGGTCAAGAGCAGTGGCTGAAAAGGGTCGCTTTGTTATTTATACATGCGATAAAAGACGGTTCATGATTCCTTTGACATACCTCAAGAGCGCAATTTTCACAGAGCTCTTTCAAATGGCAGAGGAAGAGTTTGGAGTAGCAAGTTCAGGGCCGATTATGCTGCCTTGTGATTCAAATTTCATGGAGTACGTCATCTCCATAATGCAAAGACATGTCGCTGAGGAGTTGGAGAAGGCACTAATCATGTCCTGTAGATATTCATCATTGTCAAATAACCATCAAGAACAAACTAATCAACCACTTTTAATCTCTAGTTTTTAGAAAGATTTACTAGCTGTAGATAGCTTTTTTACAGAAAGCATATACTTGTACAATTTTACCGAAAGAAACTACTTAATGAAATTTCTTACAGAAGTTCAAATCAAACGGTCTTGTCATTTTAGCAATACTCCCTTCTTTATCCTTTTATGGTGCATGGTTTAAACTGCAATTTATCAACAAAACCTGAGACAATTAAAGAAAAGTCTTGCAGGAAAGCAAACTTAATTATGAAGATTTTACAGAAGCAATGAGAACTCATTTCGTTTAATTGTATATCCTCTACTTAGTACATATTACAACAAAATACAAGCAGGTAAAAACGTCATGTCCAATTAACAATTCACCAACAGACATCAAACATATATGAAGAAAAAAATATTAATTAAAAAACCACACAATCAACCTACATTCTTCTCGCGAAAAAAGCTAACTGGATCACACTATTGAATAACTCCAAAAATATGGCATTCATCTCTCCGTATTATAAATTTCATGCCTTCATAACTTTCTTTCACAAAAACCTACATTGCAGACCAACTGACCAAGAACTAATTAACTTGAAAAATTAGAATACCTTGAAGAAAATATTTACTGTTAAGTAGGAAGCTGCTGGTTGTTGTTACTTTCCCCACCACCCTTTGAGTCTATAAATCATGACCTCGATTACATCTTTCGCAGCCACTGTCGAGTAATGATGTGACACTTTTAGAGTCCAAAATTAAATCTGTTTTACATTTTGCACAATATCAGAAGGCAGGCAGCCTCATTCCTTAGTCAGCTTCATTCCTTAGTCAGAGATATCAGGTGCGCAGAGCGAACTAATAACAGAAGGCAGCATCGTAATATGATACTTTACATATGTTACATCAGTAAATCTCACTTAGTAGGTTTGCAGTATATCTTACACAGTATAAAAATATCAAGTCCTAGTACACTATATATAACCGTGCAAGTTAGTTATGAAATGAATTGAAGCATCTAAAACCACTAGGAAAAACAGGGGTACAAGTTTTAAAACCACTTCATTTAAACACAATAATAATCCAATTGAGCGACTGACAGGTTTACATTAATCACCAGGAGACATCTTAGGACTACATGTTTTGAGATAACTGAAAAACAACAAGGCCTTAACCACATGGTTTTGCTACCAAAAAATGTGAACAAGGCAGTCACCAATTCAATGATATGTCTGCAACTTGAAGCTATAAAACTTGATCAGTCTTTCAACTCTTTCCAATCAAGTAAACTGCTTACTCCTCATCAAATTCAAATATTTTATCAACTTTTTTAAAGTTATCTCCTTTGATTCTTAAAACACCACAACATGATCAGCACAAAGAAGCTTATCAAGATGGCAAGAAAGTGGCAAAAGATAGCAGCTGCCAGCAGGAAGAGGATCTCTTGGCCACGACCAGCGGCTAAAGAGGGTCACTTTGTCGTCTACACAGCAGATGGAAGACGATTTATGATTCCTTTGACATATCTAAAGAGCGCGATTTTCATAGAGCTCTTCAGAATTGCCGAGGAAGAGTTTGGGGTGACAAGTTCAGGGCCAATAACACTACCTTGTGATTCAAATTTCATGGAGTATGCGGTCAATATGATCCAAAGATGTGTAGCTGAGGACTTGGAAAAGGCATTAGTTATGTCTTTAGCTAGTTGCAGATACTCATCATTGTCACATGAACATCAAAAACATACTAATCCACAATTGTTTTTATGTAGTTTCTAGGGGGGAGAAATTTTGATTCCTTTTTGTACAGAAGATGTATATGATACAATTTTGCTTAGAAAAGTAACAATTATCCAGAAATTTTGTTCAAATCAAACAGTTTTGCTGTTGTAGTAAATATCCCTTTTCTTTCCTTTTGTTATGGCGCTTGATACAGACTAGAAATTACAAACAGAGTAGCTAGAAAATTCTCTGTGTTTTTAACCTTATTTGAAAGGGTCAAAGAGTCGTATAGCATATCCTCATGGTGGACACGGTTACTTGGATAAAATGAAGATTTCGATTAACATAGATGAATATTACGATTTACCACAGGAGTGATGGGCCAGCATATAAAAAACACTTCCATTTTCTATTTGTAACGTTCACATGATTGTGCTTCATATTGAACCCTACACACCACAAAACAACTACATATGTTGTGCCTAATCTATCTGGCCACACAGTGTGAGGGTATAGAAATTACATGTCTTTATTAGTTTGATCTGCCTTGGCCCTCAGAATCTCATTGCAGCTGTAATTGTCGAAAGACGACTATTACTCAACTTTAAATTATCAAATTGATCATATCTATCTAACTTCAAAATCATTTACCAACCAATAAGACGGGAGCTACCTTTTTACAATTACAGGTAATATTGAACATTTGAGTTCTTTACCACATATTCACGTAGCAGCCTCACACCAGGTTTTACTCCAACATCACAGGAAAAATAATTCTAAGTGCCGCTACATTGTAACATTGCTTCAAACAAAGACAAGTTTCAGTAAATAGACATAAATTTCATACCATCTACCTCCCCGCTCTGTAGCTAGTGGATAAAGTCCATGCTAGCTTGATTTTTCTTAGTAAGCTCAACAATATTCTTCATTGATTATCTCAGCTAGAAATATATACATATTCCGCTTTTAGATTTAAACTTTAACTAATACAATAGCAGATGTTTGGGTCGCTGTAACTAAAAACACCCCCCATTTGCTATATGGGTAAATAAACAAATTCCCACTGCTATTTAAGGTTAAATGCTTCGGATGTCAAACCCATTTTCTCACCGAAATACTTTTTTGGAGGATTAGGTTCCACAAATTTGGTTTCTTTTTTTGGTTGTTTTTAGCGTTCAAGAACATTACATGGGTTAGTAACCATATATTATAACTCTTCAACTTATCCAAAACAAATGAAAATCCACCCTAAATTATCAAGGATCATTTATCAAGTGGTTGACATCTTTGGCCTACATGTTCTAAGAACTGTCAAAATGAAAGCATGATGAGAAAATAAACCAGACATACCCAACTGAAGATCCATGTGAAATTGCTTCCAGAGAACGAAAGCAAGGCAGTCCCACGTTTAAGTGATGTGTCTTTAGCTTGGATCTATAAAACTTGATCATTTCCTCAGGAACTTCTCAAACCAATCACTAAAGTTTTTCATCAAAATCCTCCAAATACATTTCTCATCTCATCTGCAGAAAAATCTTCTTCCTACATCTGTGAAACCACAAACATGATCAGTACTAAGAAGCTTATTAAAATGGCAAGAAAATGGCAAAAAATAGCAGCTGCCAGCAGGAAAAGGATCTCTTGGTCAAGACCAGTAGCTGATAAGGGTCACTTTGTTGTATACACAAGTGATGAAAGACGGTTTATGATTCCTTTGGGGTACCTGGAGAGTGAGATATTCAGAGAGTTATTCAGAATAGCTGAAGAAGAGTTCGGAGTAGCAAGTTCAGGACGAATTATGCTTCCATGTGATTCAAATTTCATGGAGTATGCGATCTCCATGATCCAAAGACATGTACCTGAAGACTTGGAGAAGGCATTGATTATGTCCTTGGCTAACTGCAAATACTCATCATTGTTGTTACACGAACATCAACACCAAACTAACCAACAACTATTCATTTGTAGTTTCTAAAGACAAAATCTATGTTCTTTTTTCGTAACAAACTTGTACAATTTTACCTAGATATATAATGAGAATTCTCACAAAACTTGTTCACATTAGCTGTTTTACCATTCACAATGTGCCCTTCTCCTTTACCGGTCTTAAATGACATAAAAAGAACAACCTACAGTCTTAGGGAGTTATGCAGACAAGATTCAATATAAGGACACGATAAGGAAAGTTATGCAGACAGATTCGGTTATAAGTCATGAGTACATATATTAGTTGGCATCCGACTATCAGAGCCTGCAGGATCAACAGGAAAATATAACAACATATCTGAATGGAAAGCGCTTTTAAATGTAAATACTTCAGCTTCCAGGGATGTACCAACACTTCTCCTTACCCAATATTGTAGAGGTCGTTCTTTCCTTCTTTAAATTAGTTAACAATTTGCTCATAAAACTTTCTGGTCATCTATTAGGATTTCCAGCAACAATGAAAATTACCAATACTTAGTTGAGAATTTATGACAAAATCATGCAGTTTTCGGTAATTCTACTTGAGGGGATTTATATTTAACACTTTTACGCAGCTGTACGGGGGTACATTTGACATTTTCCTAATTTTATTTACCAACTGATGAACTTTGAACTGAAACAGCTAGATATATTGATCATGGTCTTGTGGCCAATTTAACAATTATAGTTGCTTGGTTGTATGTAGGGTTCAAAATGTTTTAGAATTATATCCAACATGCAAATGTCCTGCTGTATTTGCCCCTCAACCCAGACAGTGGACCATGCATATTTACCTGAACTTGAACTCAGTTTCAGTGAAAGTTACTTTTATGAAACAACAGGATCCGAAGTGACCCCTTAAAATTAGATCAACGTACATGAAATTCTTTAAATTTTAGGCTATTCCTTTGTCATGATTCTGTAACAAAACTGTTAGATTTGAATGATTTCATTCTGAACTTTCATTAAATTTCTAAGTAGACTTATGCTATGTTAAGTATATAATCTACGGTGTATAATCTATACAAAAGAGGAAACGATCTTTTTTCTAGAAACTACAGATATACATGTGTGGCTTAGTTTGTTCTTGATGCTCATGTGACGATGATGAGTATCTGCAGCTAGCTAAGGACGTGATTAATGCCATTTCCAAGTCCTTCGCAGCACATCTTTGGATCATAGATATCACGTACTCCATAAAATTTGAATCACAAGGCATCTTAATTGGCCCTGTACTTGTCACCCCAAATTCCTCCTCGGCTATTCTAAGGAGCTCTATGAATATCTTGTTATTCAGAAATGTCAAAGGAATCATAAAGCGTCTTCCATCTTCTGTGTAAACAACAAAGTGACCCTCATTAGCCATTGGTCGAGGCCATGAGATTCTCTTCCTGCTGGAGGCTGCTAACTTTTGCCACTTTCTTGCCATCTTGATAAGTTTCTTTGTGCTGATCATATTGTATTGTTTTAAGAATCAAAGGAGAGAATTTTTTCAAAGTTGATAAGATATTTGAATTTGATGCGGGTTTAGAAGTTTACTTGGTTGGAAATACTTGAAGGAATGGTCAAGTTTTATAGCTTCAAGCTGCAGACATATCACTTCATTCATGACTGCCCTGTTCACATTATTTGGAAGCAGAACCACGCGATTGAGTTTATGTTGCTTTGAATGATCCAAAAACATGAGCCCAAAATTGTCTCTTGATAATTAATATAAGCCTGTTTTCAGCCACTCAACTAGATTATAATACAAGTGTAATGGTTCTTCCCTTGATTTATGATTTATCTAATATCTAATCTGTGTAAATGTGGTGTTCTCTGATGGACATGTCAACCGAAACATCTGCATTTATTAGTTGGTGTGTGCTTGGCAGTATGTTTAGAAGGGATTTTACACAATAATCAAATTAAGTGGCTGTTAAGAGGTTTATATCAATTATCAAGCAACATGTTAAGCCTATATGATCTTAAATCAGACAGGCAACTTGAATATCCACATGAACTTGCTCCCAAAGAACGAAAAAGAGGCAGTCCCACTTCGAAGTGATGTGTCTTCGGATAGGAGCTATATAACTTGATCATTCTCCAGAGCTTTATCAGCCAAACACTCATAAGTTACTCATTACATACATTCCAATCTACTTTCTCATCGTCATAATTTATTTACTTTGTTACTCTATCTGAAACCCACAAAATGATAAGTACAAAGAAGCTTATCAAAATGGCAAGGAAATGGCAAAGATTAGCAGCTGCCAGCAGAAGAAGGATTTCTTGGTCAAAATCATTGTCTGAGAAGGGTCACTTTGTTGTTTACACGAGTGATAAAAGACGATTCATGATTCCTTTGACATACCTCAAGAGCGAGATTTTCACAGAACTCTTTAGAATGGCCGAGGAAGAGTTTGGAGTAGAAAGTTCAGGGCCAATTATGCTGCCTTGTGATTCAAGCTTCATGGAGTACGCAATCTCCATGATTCAAAGACATGTCACTGAGGATATGGAGAAGGCATTGATCATGTCTTTAGCCACCTGCAGATACTCATCATTGTCAAATGGCCTTCAAGAACAACCCAATCAACAATTATTTATCTGTAGCTTTTAGAAATGTTTTCTATTTTTTAGTAGGAAACATATACGTGTACAAATTTACAAAGAGAAAATTAATGAAATTTCCTGCGGAAGTTCAAATCATATAGCCTTGTCACTTTAGCAGCAATACACCCGTTATCTTTTCATGATGCATGCATTAAATTTCATATAATCAACAATTTTAGACATATGAATAAAAAATCATAAAAAAAGGAACTTACCCTGTAGGGGGGCATTCTCTTCACTGGATACAACCTGATCTTATCTTGAATTATTGGAACTGATTAAGCTTGATTACCTAATCAGACTTGATTACTAGAGAGTAAACCGGAGAGTAAACTTATAGGACATGACCGAAACTTATAGGAACCTATTTGAACTTATTGAACTTAAAAGACTAATTGAAACTTATATGTTAACGTAAAACGAAGAAAATATTATTAAATTATATAAAGCATATTACAACTACATTGCAAACCAACAAAGAGCCCCCACTTCGCCGAATAGTACTAAACGAAGTAGCAGGGAACAAAGCCCACCCAAAATAAAACTCTGTTCCATAGCATACCATAGACACACGTACTATCTACCCTATTAGTTTTCATAACAAAAGATAAGATCTCCCCACAGATCAGATTACACATTCCACGTACTTTTAAGAAAGACAACCTTTAGAGACATGCTAAGCATTGGCAGACCCACCCCCAAATCTATCCGCAGCAGCTTTATCCTTTTTGAAATCATTGAAAGCCCTTGGTGGTACCTCAAAATGGGTGACATGACCCACAGCCATCTCCATTGCCATTGCTGCCAAGTGATGTGCAACTACATTTTTGTGCCTTGGTACATGTTTGAAGACAATCACCCAATCTTCTTTAATCTGGTTCCTCACATCCGAAATAACAGCAGCTAGCTCATGGTGCGGATAAGGATTCACACCTGACGTATCTAGCATAAAGATCAAAGATTCAGCATCAGTTTCCACTTCAAGCTTTGGCACCTGAAAAGCTTTCGCCATAGCAAGACCTTCCCTCATTGCTAGGAGTTCAGCAGCCAATGGAGTTTTGGCATTAAATTTGCTTGAGAATCCAAGATACCAATCTCCATTCTCCCTTCTCAGCACGCCTCCTCCTCCAGCCTCATCTATCCCTTTCCAAGCTCCATCAGTATTGAGCTTCATAAAGCCAGGAGCCGGTGGAGTCCACGAAGGACGTGGGGTATAAACCTCTCCCATTTTACCTTTTCCTTTATCCTGAAAAATACCAGAAGTTAAATTCCAATCTACATAAAAGGAATTGTAAATAGAAAATGCAGAAGTCATTTTTTTCTCAAAAACTGCCAAATTTCTGTGCTTCCAAATATGCCAACATGCTGTGATGAACAGAAGATTCCAATCACTAGGGATAGTCAAGTTATATTCAATCCATTCTGCCCATGAGGAGTTGCTGAAAATATTGAAATCAAATTTATCAGGAATTTTTAATCTTTGGAATATATAATTCCAAAGAATAGCTGAAGATGCACAATCCCTGAAAATGTGAATGTGAGTTTCAGTAGATTGAGAACATCTGCTGCACATGGCACTTATGTCAGGAATAAAGAAATTGAGTTTTTCTGCAACAGGAAGAATTTCATTTATGCAATTCCACATTAAAACTTTATATTTAAAGGGGGCTTTGACCTTCCAGAAACTTTTCCAAGGGAAATTATTAATGAAGGGGGAAGGATTATGGACTCTGTAAGCTGATTTTATGGTGAATGACCCTTCTTTGGATGGGGTCCACCTAATGAAATCCTCCATATTTGAGGATTGAGAAAGAGGGGTAGCTAAAATTTGTAATTTAATATTATTAGGTAAGAGATATTCTATATCCTCAAGAAACCAAGCACCATTCCTAATTATATTACACACAAACCAATGAGCCTTATTTTGTGGCACATCAACTGGTAAAAACTTATAAATCGGCCCTTCTCCCACCCAATGATGGTACCAAAGCGAGGTCGATTTACCATTACCGATTCCAATTTGAATCCCCTTTTTTAGAATTTCCCGACCTTTTAGGATATCCTTCCATAACGGAGAATTATAAGCTTTTGGAATAGCATCAAAGAAGGTCGCATTTCGAAGGTATTTTTCTGAAACAATTTTAACCCACAATTTTTGTGGTTGAGTTAAGATCGTCCATCCTAATTTAGCCATGAAAGTTAAATTCCAATCTCTTAAACTCCTAATACCTAGGCCTCCTGCATTCATGGGCTTAGTAACATTATGCCATGCAGTACGAGGAATGTATCTAGATCTATCCACCTTATTCCAAAGAAATTTTCTACAACTTTTCTCCAAGATGTTCAAAACAGTAACAGGTAAGATGCAAGTTTGCATAGAATAAACTGGATAAGAATTAAGGACAGACTTAATCATAGTACATCTACCAGCCATATTAAGAAGTTTAGCTTGCCAACCTCGAATCCTATCCGTTGTTTTTTGAATAAGATCAGCATAATTACTAATTTTTAATCTGTTTGCACTAATCTGCACTCCTAAATATTTTCCAAAGGAGGAACTTGTTTTTAAATTATACCTTGTTGCCAGCTCATCCCTAATAGAGAGGCACATCTTAGAGGGAAAGATAAGGGAAGATTTTTGTGGATTTATACGTAACCCAGAAGCAATTCCAAATTCCTCCAAAGTTTGCATAATACAATCCAAATTGCTAATGCTAGCTGACCCAAAGAGGAAAACATCATCAGCATAAAAAATATGGGAAAGAGATATAGATTTTGAAACCCTTAAAGGACTCCAAGTTTTACTAATAACTCTATTTTCTATCAACAAAGACAATCTTTCCAAACAAAGAACAAAGATGTACGAAGATAAAGGATCCCCTTGACGAATCCCTCTTGACGGTTTGAATTCCCTAGTGATTTCCCCATTCCAGAGAACCGAAATGTTAGCATTAGTGATACAATTCATAATAAGGTCTATCATAGAGTCTGGGAATCTAAAACCAATTAAAGTATCCCTAATAAAACCCCATTCCAGACTATCATAGGCCTTTGTTAAGTCTAACTTTAAAGCCATTACATTCTTTCCTTTCTTAGCCTTATGAAAAAGATGGGCAATCTCCTTAATAATAATCACATTTTCCTCTATACTTCTATTAGGCACAAAGCTGGATTGCATAGGACTAATTAAGTCATCCAAAAGAGGTCTGATTCTCCTAACAAGCATTTTAGTAATTGAAACTTATATGAACTTACTAAATCTGAAACATTTTTTCAAGGTAAAGAGAACGCACCCTATCTCTGTTAGATGTATTGCAAACCTATTGACTGAGATGTGATGGTCTCAATTCAGATGACAATATAACTGTATCCCGAGGAATGACCTTTTGTAAGTCCAAACTTTCCTTCTCAAGGTAGTATTTGGGAAAAACTCAAGCTAAAAAGCAGAATGAAAAACCATTTGCTCTTAACATTTTCTTTTCATCTAATCTGTTGCATTTCGAACTGCAATGGCATCTCCGGCACCAAGGCAAAATTAAATTGGACATAAACATAAAATAAGATTTCATCGGCTAAGAAAACAGTAAAGATAAAAGAAATTACATGAAAAAACAAGTGTGCAAAGTAATATGGGACACATAGTATTGACCTATAGTCCTATACTATAACTGGCAGAAAGGAACCATATTTCATATTTGTATGGCCAGAATCAAAATAGATATCATTTATGGGTTGCCTGGTTGTATGTAGGGTTCAATATGAAACAAAAGCATATGGCAGGTGATTATGAATTAGAATAGAGTCTCTTTCAATTATGCAAAATGCAAATACGTCATGCAATAGTTCATAGTTATCCATCAACCCTGTCGGTAAAACATAGATATTCACCTTTGTTACTCAAACTCTTCATTCCGTTCCAAGTTACTTTAACCAACAATAGGATGTGAAGTTTTACTCTTAGACCTTTCAAAACAGATCAAAAGAAATACAGTAAAACTTTGTGAAATTGTATGCTATATATATTTCTGTGATCCTTTTACAGTTTATACCATGCGTGTGGCAAGACGAATTAAATTTGAAGGGTATATTCACACAATGGAGAAAATGTTTGATTTGAATCTGAATTCTGTTCTCATTAAATTTCTGACTATAACTAACTATATACTCTATGTAGGTTCAATTCTATACAAAAGGAGAAACAAAATTATGTTCTAGAAACTAGAAATCAACAAGTGTGAATTTGTTTGATCTTGATGTTCATGTGACACAGAGGAATATCTGCAGCTGGCTAATGACATGATCAATGCTTTTTCCAAGTCCTCAGCTACACGTCTTTGGATCATAGAGATTGCATATTCCATGAAACTCGAATCACAGGGAAGTGTGATTGGCCCTGAACTTGTTAACCCGAACTCTTCCTCTGCTATTCTGAAGAGCTCTATGAAAATCTCGCTCTTGAGATAAGCCAAAGGGATGATAAACCGTCTGCCATCAGTTGTATAGACGACAAAGTGACCTTTATCAGCCACTGGTCGAGGCCAAGCGATCCTCTTCCTGCTAGCGGCAGCTATCTTTTGCCACTTTCTTGCCATCTTGAGGAGCTTCTTTGTGCTGATCATGTTGAGCTTTTTTTACTTTTAAGAGTGTAAGGAGAGAATTTTTCGAAAGATAAGATAATAGATGAGTTTGAGGAATTTAGGAGTATGTTTACTTGGTTGGAAAGTGTTGAGAGAACAGGCAAGTTTTATAGCTTCAACATGAAGACATATCACTTCATTGGTGACTAACATGTTCACATGATTTGGAAGCAAAACCATGTGATCAAGATTATGTTACTTTAAATGATTCCAAAACATGTATCTCAAATATGTCTGTTGATAATTAATATAAACCTCTTCTCAGCCACTCAATCAGATTATTACACAAGTGTAATGGTTATTCCCTAGGTTCATCTACTATGTAATCTGTGTAAATCAGTAAATGCAGTGTTCTCTGATGGGCATGGCAACTGAAACATCTGTATTTATTAGTTGGTGTGTGCTTGGCAGTATGTTAGCACGGATTCTACACAATAATCAAATTAAGTGGCTGTTAAGAGGTTTGTATCAATTATCAAACGACATGTTAAGTCGATATGATCTTTAAATCAGACAGGCAGCCTGAATATCCACATGAACTTGCTCCCAAAGAGTGAAAAAGAGGCAGTCCCACGTCGAAGTGATATGTCTTTGGATTGGAGCTATAAAACTTGATCATTCACCAAAGATTCCACAACCAAGTACTCCTAAATTACTCATTACCTACATTGGAATCTACTCTCTCATCTTCAAAATTTATTTAATTGGTTCTCTATCTGAAACCCACAAAATGATCAGTACAAAGAAGCTTATCAAAATGGCAAGGAAATGGCAAAGAATAGCAGCTGCCAGCAGAAGAAGAGTTTCTTGGTCAAAATCATTGGCTGAGAAAGGTCACTTTGTTATTTACACGAGTGATAAAAGACGGTTCATGATTCCTTTGACATACCTCAAAAGCGAAATTTTCACAGAGCTCTTTAGAATGGCTGAGGAAGAGTTTGGAGTAGAAAGTTCAGGGCCAATTACACTGCCTTGTGATTCGAGCTTCATGGAATACACAATCTCCGTGATCCAAAGACATGTCGCTAAGGACTTGGAGAAGGCACTGATCATGTCTTTAACCACCTGTAGATACTCATCATTTTCTAATGACCTTCAAGAACAACCCAATCAACAACCATTTATCTGCAGTTTTTAGAAATTCTTTCTGTTTTTTAGTAGGAAACATATAGATGTACAATTTTACAAAGAGAAAGTTAATGAAATTTCTTGCGGAAGTTCAAATCAGATGATCTTGTCATTTAACATTACACCCTTCTTTATCTTTCCATGATTTATGGTATAAACTGCATATAATCAACCTTTCCTGAAAGGGGGAAAAAAAGAGGAACTTATCCCTTAATACGTACTACAAACCTACTGACCGGTATCTAATGGTGTCAATTTGTAGCACAATATATTTGTGGCATGCAGTTTCCTATGCAATGACCTAAATGTCCAAGAACGGGAAAAATTCTCAACTCTCATGGTATTTTGACAAAAACACAAGCAAAAAAGCTGAATGATAACCCGTCTGTTCTTAATATTTTCTTTTCATCTGATCTGTTTGCATTTCAAACTACAATGGAATTTCCGGCGCCTAGGAAATTGAATTGGACAATAACATAGAATAAGATTTTCGTCAGCTATGAAAACAGTGAAGATTTTTTTGAAAAAGTTAGATTGAAAAAAAATGAACTGTGCAACGTAATATGGGACACATAGTAAATTAGTAATGATAGTAACTGGCAGAAAGGAATCATATATGTATGGCCAGAATCCAGATAGAATAACAGCATTTGTGGTTGCTTGGTTGTATGTAGGGTTCAATATGAAACAAACGCATATGGAAGGTTATCCATCACTTTTGCACTAAGCAAATATATCATGCAATAGTTAATAGTTATGTTATCCATCAACCCTGTCGGTAGACCATATATATTCACCTTTATTACTCAAGCTATTCAATCCGGTAAAAGTTAATTTATCCATCAATTATTCGATTGGATATCAAGTATGACTGTTAGACCTTTTAAAATAGATCAAAACAAATAAAAATATATGAAATTGTAGCCTGTATTTCCGTGCTAAGAAGACTTAAGTTTGAACGGCGCATTCATGCAATGGGTAAAATGTTTGATTTGAATCTGAATTTTGATCTCATTAAGTTTCTGAGTTAAACTATATACTCTATGTAAGGTTCAATTCTATACAAAAGGAGAGAACATTATATTCTAGAAACTAGAAATCAAAACTTGTGAATTTGTTTGATCTTGATATTCATGGGTCACAGACGAATATCTGCAGCTGGCTAACGACATGATCAATGCCTTTCCCAAGTCCTCAGCTACACGTCTTTGGATAATAGATATTGTGTATTCCATGAAACTTGAATCACAGGGAAGTGTGATTGGCCCCGTACTTGTTAAACCAAACTCTTCTTCTGCTATTCTGAAGAGCTCTATGAAAATCTCATTCTTGAGATAAGCCAAAGGGATTATGAATCGTCTTCCATCAGTTGTGTAGACGACAAAGTGGCCCTTATCAGCAACTGGTCGTGGCCAAGAGATCCTCTTCCTGCTAGCAGCTGCTATCTTTTGCCATTTTCTTGCCATCTTGAGAAGCTTCTTTGTGCTAATCATATTGAGTTTTGATTTAAGAGTGCAAAGGAGAGAATTTTTCCAAATATGAGATAAAAGATGAGTTTGAGAAATTTAGCAGTATGTTTACTTGGTTTGAAAAAGTGTTGAGAGAACGGGCAAGTTTTATAGCTTCAAGATGAAGACATATCACTTCATTGGTGACTAACTTGTTCACATGATTTGGAAGCAAAACCACGCGATCAAGTTCAGCTTTGGGTTATCTCAAAACATGCAGCCCAAAGATGTCTCCTGATAATAATATAAGCCTCTTCTCAGCCACTCAATTACTGTATTTTATTATACGTTGAATGGTTACGCTTCTATCTTTCATCAAATGTCTAATCTGCATAAATGTGTTTTCTCTGATGCACATGACAACTAAACATCTGCATTTAATTAGTTTCCCTGTACTTGCTAGTATGAATACAGGAAATTCAGCTACCTGATTATCCACTCTGGATTACAATATCATCGATTATCCACTCTGGGTTACCTTAATTTGTGGCCTAGAGACTTGTATCAATTATCAGGTTACATCTTTGGCCTACTTATTCTGAAATCTGTCAAAATAAGTGCCAGATGAAAAAGTAAACCAGACATGACCACATGAATATTCACATGAACTTGCTTCAAAGAAAGAAAACATGGCAGTCCCATGTTGAAGTGATATGTCTTTAGCTGGGAGCTATAAAACTTGATCATTCTCCTAAAGGATTCCTCAACCAAGCACTGCTAAGTTACTCATTGCATTCCAAATTTCCAATCTACTTTCTTATCTTCACAAAATTTCCTCAAACTTATTAACAGGAAACAACAAAATGATCAGTACAAAGAAGCTTATCAAAATGGCAAGGAAATGGCAAAGATTAGCAGCTGCTAGCAGAAGGAGAATTTATTGGTCAAAACCAGTGGCTGAGAAAGGTCATTTCGTTGTATACACAAGCGATAAAAGGCGATTTATGATTCCTTTGGCATACCTTAACAGTGAGATTTTTAGAGAGCTCTTCAGAATAGCTGAGGAAGAGTATGGAGTGTCAAGTTCTGGGCCAATCATGCTGCCATGTGATTCAAATTTCATGGAGTACACGATCTCCATGATCCAAAGACATGTAACTAAGGAATTGGAGAAGGCATTGATTACGTCTTTAGCTAACTGCAGATACTCATCATTGTCAAATGATTATCAAGAACAAACCAGTCAGCAATTATTTATCTGTAGTTTCTAGAAACCTTTCTTCCTTTTGAATTTTTGTAGAAAACATATACACACAGTTGTACAAATTATTAAGAGAAAGTTAAAGAAATTTTCTGCCCAAGTTCAATTCAAACAATCTTGTCATTTTAGCAATGTGCCCTTCTTTATCTTTTTGTGGTATAAAATGCAAATGACAAACAACACCGGAAAAACTGAAAAGGAAAAAGGAACTTACAAGAAAGGAGAACGTTTTAATAGAAACAGTAAAGGGGAACTAAATGAGAAATGATTCTCATTATACGTCCTCCTCTCTGTACAGCTAACTGCAATACAAAAGAAATTACATACATTACTTTGATAAATAAATAATTAGTCGTCCAATATCTACATGAGAAATAATCTTCAATCGAAATCTACGCAATCAACATAAAACCTTCTCTACTTACCAGTTACAAGTATATCAAATATTACTAGGCTTAAAAAATTCATTTACAGTGCAGACAAACCAGTGACCCTGATTCTTGTCATTATAGAAATGAATTTTATTTAGTGGTTCAGCACATCTAAGTGCCTAACAGGCTAACATGGTACAGAAGATCTGTCCTATAAAGCTACATTGTGAACCAATCTCTATATCAGGTCTAATGAAATTAATGTATGTTTGGTAATGCTTACCTACATTTACTTCAGGACTAAGTACTATCATACTGCATAGAGCAAGATAAGCTTGAGTACGTATACAATGCTCATGCTTGCAATAACGATCCCAAGAGCCCATCTTGGTTAGTTCATGACTTCCTATATGTGGTTTATACCCATCCGGGCCACCCCCTAATAGCAATTCTGTATGATTGATCAGGTTAGGCATTGGATAATCTATGTTACCGACTTATCGTTATCCAAAACAGTTAAGTTTAGATCAAAACCTAATCTAATGTCTGCCAAGAAGATTAAAATCATTATATCAATTATCAGTAGACATCTTTGGCCTACATATTATAGTGGTTCACAAGAAGGATTGGCCTTACATGGACTGATTCATATTCCAAATGATAACTAAAAGCCAAACAAAGTAGACAAGCGCACCTGAAGATTCACATGGTTCTGCTTTTAAAGAATTGTTATGTCCTTGGATTGAAGCTATAAAAATCCAACATTGCCTCATTCCTTCATCAAGCAGTACAGCGCCTTTGCAGAATTCCCTTACCTTCAACCAAATATTAGCACTTCCTTACATAGTTTTCTTATTCTTGAAACATCAGCTCTTTCTCTTCCACTCTACCTAGAACAAAAACATGATAAGTACAAATAAGCTTATTCAAATGGCAAGGAAGTGGCAAAAGATGGCAGCTTCCAGTAGAAGAAAGATTTCCTGGCCAAGACCACTGGCTGATAAAGGTCATTTTGTTGTCTACACAACAGACGGAAGGCGGTTTATGATTCCCTTGACGTGTCTCAAGAATGAGATTTTCACAGAGCTCTTCAGAATGGCAGAGGAAGAGTTCGGGATTGCAAGTTCAGGGCCAATTATGCTGCCTTGTGATTCGAGTTTCATGGAGTATGCAATCTCTATGATCCAAAGACATGCAGCTCAAGGATTGGAGAAGGCGCTGATTACATCCTTAGCTAGCTGTAGATACACATCGTTATCAAATGAACATCAAGCACAAACGAAACAACAATTGCTTATTAGTAGTTTCTAAGACAGATTGTTTTCTCTTTTTTTCTTTTTTTGTATAGAACAAATACTGTGAAACTTTACCTGGACAGAGTTAATGGAACTACCTGCGGACGATATTTAAATCAACGCTCTTACAGAAACAGTCATTTCTTAACATTGTCAGAATGTGGTAATTCAGCACATTAATAAACTTAAGCTTGATTCACAAAATTTATATTTCTACATGTTAATGAAGTCTTTAGCATTCAGGCCGACTTCATGGGAGGACACTTGCTATACCTATATTAAAATGAAGAAGCATATACACTCAGAACACTGATTAAACCCATAACTTCATATAGTCATACATACTTTGCATTGTTTGGTGACTATGATGTACTTCCCTGATTTTGTTGCCAGATGTTCCATCAGTGTTCCCCTAGAGTCCTAGACAATAGAACCAATGGCAACTAACACAATTCCTAATAGAAAAATAACTCGTCCAGAATTCAGCACATTTATTGATTGCTCCATGACTTCCATCTGTACATGATGCAAACTGCTGTTTTTTTCCGCGGGGGGGGGGGTGGTGGTCTATCAGAGCTATCATGCGCAGCTGGAATAGAAAAAAGAATACAGGTCACGGTAAATCTAGTAGCGCACAAAATCAACTATAAAAAACATCTTTGGGCTACATGTTCCCATGTCATTCAAAACGGTGGCTACAATTCAGATAAGCCAGAAAAAAACATACCTGTTTACACAAGGGTCTGCCCAAAAGGATTATGTTTGGGATAGATTATCCGAAATCTATCTCATTCACGGTTTTATCTCTTTAGTGATATCAGTTGGAGTGCAACTCTTATCTTTTTTCAAGGATTAATTGTAATGCAATATAATCACTTTGAAAATCTATCTTAGACGACTGCTATTTTAGGTAGCAGTTAATCATAGTAGTTACTACTCCCTCGATCCCAAATTAGTTGTTACACTTACCTTTGCACAAAGTTTTAGGTGATAAGTGGTTGTTTGGTTATCGATTGTTATTTTATTGAAAAAGTAGATGTGATAGGAGTTAGTGGGGTATTTTTTTAATTGATTGTGAGAGAGTGTAGGGACCAAAAAAATTTAGTGGGAAAAGAGAGACAATATAATAATTGTGGGGTCATTCCTAATTTAGAAGTGTAACAACTAATCTGGGACGGACGAAAAAGGAAAGTGTAACAACTAATCTGGGACGGAGGGAGTATAAATGACAGTTACTAAAAATGAAAATGTGGGTTCCGGGGTCATGTCAGTCAGTCACAGGTCGTTCTTTAATTTCATATTTAGAAAAGCGTTGATCAGCAGTGTTTGATTTAATCATTGAACTCACCACTTCGGGCCTAGGGACAAGTGTAGGCGTCTACATGTGCGAACTTATCTGTAGACTTATAAGGAGGATAGGATAAGCAACCAATAATCATGAGATGACTATAATCAGGAGACTTCTTCATCAAAACCTCATAAGGAATTTTTCAATCTAAAACTGAACTCGAGGGCATATTGATGAGGTATTGAAATTTTGCCTTGAACCTAATGGCTCTAGCCGTCTCTAACAAGTGCATGTGAGCTTCTCTAGAGTCATACTCGTATCGGTTATATTACTTTCATTTGCTTATTGCCAAATATCTTTAACTTCGTAATAATAATAAGATTATGTACCTCAGAAAATTAAATAAGATTATGAAAATTACAAATTTGTAAACACTCATACATAAGACATATCTAAATGATCCTCTTGATAATCTTATTTTTGGTCCTCTTTTTTTAGACTTAATTGCAGTTCCATTCAGTTCAGTTCTGCCCAGTTCAACTTCATTTAGCTCCATTCAGTTCCATTTAATTCAGTTCAATAAAACGGCATTGTGTTCATCTTATTCTTTAATGATCTTATTTTATTATAAGTTTATAACAATATTAAATATTACTATTAATTATATTGTAATGTTCATCTTTATTTACTAGGAAAATTTGGTAATATTAATCCAACCTTTTGCCGATTTTCTTTTATTAAGCCCACCTACGACATATTTTTTAATAATCCCACCTTTACCACCCAACGTCTTTTATTGGGCCCAACACGTCATAAACCTATTGTCGTCGGTAATATATCCCTACGTGGAAGTACTCTCTCTAGATGTATTCAGTCATCATCATCAATTCATCACCATCTCGATGATTTTTTCACCAGTTATCGGTCACTTAATGTAACGCCCCGACCTCTAAATCACTCATTAAAGCATAATTAGCAGCGGAATTAACCTAATTTGGTCGGGACATTACCTGCCTTAATTCTCTCTTGGAAATTACAAGGCAACATCATACATAAGCCATAAAAACCTCCAATCTAATATAATAATCCTTTATATTCCCAAAATATAAGTACATAAATTACTAAAAGTCTTTAATTAAACTATTAAAACATTAAGCATAAACTAAGTGAATATTATTGAAGTGAAATCCTCGCCACTACTCGTTCCCATCGTTCCCAGCGGTACCTAAAACAGAAAACAAAATAACGGTGAGCCGAAGACTCAGTAACGAACTATTCTAGCAACGTAAATTCATTTCAATTCATTTTATTTAATAACACAGGGAGAATAGAATAATGTAAAACATTTTATAAAGTCCTTTATTTAATTCATTCATAACTTTTGGGTGCACATGCTAGTCGTGGCAAGTATGACATGGTGGAACGTCTTCCACGATGGACCGCTGTCCATAAACATGGGGCCTTGGCCCGAAAACATGAGAGCCTTGGCTCAATGGGCGGATGCCCCATGGGTACATGCATGACCGAGAATCGTAACCTGTGAACATATACTGCCAAACGGACTAGGAATTTCACTTTCATTTATCATGTTTCGTTTGATTTTACATTTTAGTCTTTTTACTTCAGTTGAAGTAACATAATTCCTTTGGATCATAAGATCAAACATCCTTTCTTTCATGGTTTCTTATAAACAGCATTTTATAAGAAATTCAATCAATCATCATAGCATTTTATAATCAATCATAAAATAAGGAATAATTCAAATCATATTATAATAAATTATTCAATAAAATCATACTTCATTTCCCGCAATTCATAAAACATGTCAAAACATTCATTTAATAAATCAATCATACATTGTAATTTCATAATCACATTTATAAGGGAATTGCGGGTACTAGCAATAGCCGTTACCTAACTCCACGATTTCCTAGGGATTTTCCTTGGTTCGTTCGTCCTGAGCTCCGAGTTCAATTCTTTCAAAATATTAAATCATTGAATTAGTACTAAATCGATAAATAATTTAAAATCAATATTTTATAAATCATAACCTTTATAAATCAAGAATTTTATAAATAACGAATTTTAATATAAATATAATTTCATAACTTAATGAAAATATTATTAATTGAAATTTTAATCGAATATATATTTATTTCATAAATCGGTTTTCATGAAAATCTTATTTAAATTCTGTTTTTGTTAATTCAAGATAATAATTTATTTTAGTAAAATCCATATTTGATAATTAAACCTGAAAAATAATAACGATTTATTAGTAAATAATTATATCATAAAAAAAAACAATATTAAAACATGAAAATTAATAGTTAGAGAATCTGAAATTTAATAGTTAGGAAATCTGAAATAGTAATTCAAAGTTTAACTCACCAAAGGCCCAAGTTAGAATAGCCCAACTCCAGTATGGATTTGATGTGAATAAAATTCAAGGTTTCAAGAAACCTGATTTTCGGTTCTTCTGGGAAAGGGAATAGAAACAGGGGAGGGGGCACGAAGAAGAGCAGGGGAGGAAAGAGAGGAGGAAGGAAGGGAAAGGTGGTCGGCTGGGCGGCTCGGTGTCGGATGCGACGGTGAGGGTGGTGGTTGTGCGGTGGACGAACGACAAGAGAGAAGAGGTAGGGGTACGACAGAGCAGAGCACAGGGAAGAGGGGGGGAAGAAGGTGGCCGACTGGGTGTCTGGCTGGGCGTCGCAGATGGGTTGCGACGGTGATGGCGGTGGTTTGGTGGCAGAGGAACGGCGAGGGAGACAGAAAATGGAGCACGAAGTGAGTGAAAACAGGGGAAATTCGGGTTTGTTTCTGGGTGGTTTTGGGCGGCGGCTCCCCGGAATTGAGGGCGGAGGTGGTTGACGAGATGGCGAGGGTGGCTGGAGGTGGTGGTGTGTGGTGTGGTGTTGGTGCGGGTGGTGCAGCGAAGAGAAAAGGGGAGAGGCAGGGGAGTGCGAAGCGGGGAAGCAGGGGACGGTGGTTGAGTACGGTGGTGTTTCTGGCTGGCCGAGTGGTGCTGGGGTGGTGGTCGAACAGTGGTGGGAATGGTGGTGGTCGGTGGCTGTTGTGGTGGTTAATGGTGGTTGCAGCACGATGGTGCCGTGAAAGGAAGAAGGAGGGAAGCTTTGGTGGGTTGTTGGTTCGAAACAGAGAGGAGAATTAGAATTGAAAATTGGTTTTGATTTTGTGATGTTGAATTCCAATTGGTACTATGACTGATTTGTATAGTCAAGAAGATTGAATGGAAAGGAAAAGTCCTTGGTCTCCAAGGCAGGAATGTAGACAGAATTCAAGGAAAGGAGTGGAAACATACGTGGAGAGGGGGAAGAAGAAGAGAAATGGAATTTTTCTCTTTCAAGGGCATTTTTGTAATTTCACAAGATTAGGCTAAAATTCTGAAAAAAATTGGTTTCTATTTTTAGGAAATTAATTAGAATAGAGATGTTTAATTAAAACTAAGTTTCAAGATAATCTTTTATAAAAATATCGTTAACGAAAAATAAATTTAGTTTTTGAATAGAATAAGAACGTTTATTTAAAAATCTGAAATAATTAACGAAATAACTAAAATAAATAGCTTAAACTCGTAACTTTTTAAATTAAATCATGGAATCTGAAAAATAATAAATCGTGTAATAATATTAAAAATTCAAGTGAAGTAAACTTCGTTAATTAAAATAAAGTTCGAATTTAGGATTTAAAAACGGTTTTAAGCTAAATAAAAATAATTAAGCATAATTAATCGAGTTTTAAAAATTCGGGGTATTACATTTTTACCCCCTTAGAAAAAGTTTCGTCCTCGAAACTTGAAAATTAGATTTATAAAAATGATTGTTGAAAATTGAAAACGGTTGAATAAAGGTACGATGTTTTATTTTAAAACCAAGATCTCAAAATTTTATTTCAATCCCGACAATGTCTAGCCTCCATTCCGCTATCATCCCTTAGGATTCCGCTTCAACTCGAGACCTAGAATCAAAGAGTAAAGAATGCAAAAGGGGCAAAATTTATGTATTGATCCTTAATCGTCATTAAGGTCAATTACATTTCGCCATCGCCTTTCGTATCTCCACTTGATTTCATATAATAGGGTCGAGGAGCAAAGAACATAAAAGGGGCAAACTTGTTAGCATAGACTAGGTTCCCGTTTTACTTTGTGAGATCCTGTTTGAAAATATTTTCCACCAAAAATAGTAGTTTTTAATGCAAAATTGTAATTCTGTAAATATGTGTATATATAATGAAAATAAATTTTTATCTATCAATTGCAATACTCAAATAGTTGTAAAAGTTATTTATTATAATAATAATCTCGTACTCTGAGCTCAGGAGAACTTCCATCGGAGACGACTTCCATGAATAACAATTAGATTACCAGTACAATCATGTTAGCCTAAACATAATCCATATTATAGAGACATAGTTCATAATTGAAAATTTCAAATTCAACATAAGCATAACATTATAACATTCATAACATTCATAATCATTTGATCTAACACACGAGCATGGTCGATTCGTAACACGTTTACATAAAACATCGCGACTTATATCATTCTTAGGCGACTATTGGGAGATATTGCGTTTTCGTTTGCTCTTGAGCTTCTTGCTGCAGGAATCTTGCCGTTGACTTTCTTTATTCGATTTGTTTTGATTCCGATCTCCGATCTTTCTTCTATGTTGAATAACTTCGTTAACTGCGTTCGTTGCAGGGGTTCGGGTCCAATCACGTGACTAGAATTATATCGTTAGACATACGACTTGGTTACTTATCCTTAGGTCGAAAAATCTCGTATTTTGCGGAGAATGCTAAGCCATCACACATGCCTTTATCATAAACAATCTAACTTCTAGAAAACTTAGTTCAGACTACTTGGTTTTACAGACATGTCATTTTGTCAATTTCTATTATCAACTCCATTGCATTCCTTAATCATTCATAATTCTTTTCGAATTTCATTACATTCATTGATATCATCAACCTGATGGACAGAATCCTCGATAACTTATTTCAATGCTTTATATGCAAACTCAATTCCATGTCCTCACTATAAATCATACTTTTCCTCACAACATTTTGCAAAATCCTACATTCTTTAGTTCAACTTTTCTTTTATGGAGATAATCAAGCGTCCTTTCAGATAACTACAATCCCTATAAATGATGCGGAAAGGTAAACCAAGAATACCATCAACCTTATTGAAAGACTAGTTCTTGATAACTTCTTTTATAATTCTCATAACTTCATTTTGTAACCTCAATTTCATCTTTTCACCACAAATCATGTTTGGTTGCGCATAATATTCTTGCATAACTTTTAAAATTCTAGCTTAGCTTCCTTAACATATCCGAAAATACACTTAGGTACTTACAACCATAGAATAATCATTATAAAGGGTGCGGAATAGTAACTCAAAAATCAATTATACTCGCACGCTTTAAACCTTGAATAACCTTGATTTAATCGGTGACTCGCCACTTAAAATACAAACTTATGTACCCTATCGTTAAACCTTATCGACAGACTAATTCTTGATAGCTTATTTTGGTAAAATCCTCAAGATCTTATTCATGGATCAACTCAACTAGATCTCTTATCATAACTCATGTTGGGTTCATAACTTTTCTGTATAACTTCTTAGCTTCCTTACTCAATCATCTTCTAGATAATAGACTTTAGTACTTATAAACATCAAAATATTCATCGGAAAGGTAACCCAAGAATCACTTTTGTTCATAACTTTAACACTTTAAAATTCGAATAATCTTAACATAATTAGTGATCAACCACAACCTTATGCTTGTTTCGTACTCCTAACTTTTATACTATTCTTAAAGATTTCGCAACCATCAAAATTCCTCAAAACCATTCATATCAACAAAATCCTTGAGTTCGCACCGTGCTAAACTTAACTTCTTCAAAAATATAATGCTTAACTTTGACTAGTCTATCTAGGGTAGAAAACTCATAACATGACATGTGACGGTAAACATAAAATCAAGGGAAGTTCGATTCTAAAGCGAGAGAGAGAAAATCAAGATAATATCAGCGTTGGCGTCATCTTTGTCCTTTATCATGTAATCCCTTACGTATATTGACGGGCGTGATAGTTTTAGCATTGTTGTTGTTGTTTCGTTCATGATTGGTCGAGGTTGTTGTTCCGGTATTCGTTGGAGGTGGTTTAGGACAATCTTTATCAAAATGATCTTTTCCTTGACATCGATAAGAAGTATTCGTTTTTCGTACGATATTCGCTTCCATTCGTTCGAGCATGTCGAAAGTCTCGAGTAGTTGATCCATATGATTGATCTAGTCTTTTAAATTCCATCGAATTGGCTTGCGATCATAGATTGGTGGATTCAAAGGTGAAAACTTCTTAAATAGTGACGCTTTTCCGTTCGCATTAGTGACTTTCTTTTTCCGAGAATCTTTGACCACTTTAGTTGACAACGTACTTGCAGTTCCTAACCGTTCCATCATCTCTTTTGGATCTTCCATAGATTAGTCGTCATAGAAATCATCATAGGAAACATCATTCTGGGAGACGTCATCGTGAATGTTGCGCTTTGATGTGAGCTTCGTTCGTGGTATCGTTGGTAAGTTCAATAATCGATATTTCGCATAACATATTTAATCAAGAAAACAACAATAACATAAGAAATGAATCCCTTTTATCCCGTGCGTTCCTACGCTCACACTCATTTCATTTTAACTTGACTTGATTTTAACATATTCTTTTTAACTTATTCCTTAAAACTCTTTGCTTAAAGCCTATTGAATTCTACTATGCGCAAAACCCGTAAGGTTTAGCACTTATGATCCAGAACCTTGGCTCTGAATACCAAACTGTAACGCCCCGACCTCTAAATCACTCATTAAAGCATAATTAGCAGCGGAATTAACCTAATTTGGTCGGGACATTACCTGCCTTAATTCTCTCTTGGAAATTACAAGGCAACATCATACATAAGCCATAAAAACCTCCAATCTAATATAATAATCCTTTATATTCCCAAAATATAAGTACATAAATTACTAAAAGTCTTTAATTAAACTATTAAAACATTAAGCATAAACTAAGTGAATATTATTGAAGTGAAATCCTCGCCACTACTCGTTCCCATCGTTCCCAGCGGTACCTAAAACAGAAAACAAAATAACGGTGAGCCGAAGACTCAGTAACGAACTATTCTAGCAACGTAAATTCATTTCAATTCATTTTATTTAATAACACAGGGAGAATAGAATAATGTAAAACATTTTATAAAGTCCTTTATTTAATTCATTCATAACTTTTGGGTGCACATGCTAGTCGTGGCAAGTATGACATGGTGGAACGTCTTCCACGATGGACCGCTGTCCATAAACATGGGGCCTTGGCCCGAAAACATGAGAGCCTTGGCTCAATGGGCGGATGCCCCATGGGTACATGCATGACCGAGAATCGTAACCTGTGAACATATACTGCCAAACGGACTAGGAATTTCACTTTCATTTATCATGTTTCGTTTGATTTTACATTTTAGTCTTTTTACTTCAGTTGAAGTAACATAATTCCTTTGGATCATAAGATCAAACATCCTTTCTTTCATGGTTTCTTATAAACAGCATTTTATAAGAAATTCAATCAATCATCATAGCATTTTATAATCAATCATAAAATAAGGAATAATTCAAATCATATTATAATAAATTATTCAATAAAATCATACTTCATTTCCCGCAATTCATAAAACATGTCAAAACATTCATTTAATAAATCAATCATACATTGTAATTTCATAATCACATTTATAAGGGAATTGCGGGTACTAGCAATAGCCGTTACCTAACTCCACGATTTCCTAGGGATTTTCCTTGGTTCGTTCGTCCTGAGCTCCGAGTTCAATTCTTTCAAAATATTAAATCATTGAATTAGTACTAAATCGATAAATAATTTAAAATCAATATTTTATAAATCATAACCTTTATAAATCAAGAATTTTATAAATAACGAATTTTAATATAAATATAATTTCATAACTTAATGAAAATATTATTAATTGAAATTTTAATCGAATATATATTTATTTCATAAATCGGTTTTCATGAAAATCTTATTTAAATTCTGTTTTTGTTAATTCAAGATAATAATTTATTTTAGTAAAATCCATATTTGATAATTAAACCTGAAAAATAATAACGATTTATTAGTAAATAATTATATCATAAAAAAAAACAATATTAAAACATGAAAATTAATAGTTAGAGAATCTGAAATTTAATAGTTAGGAAATCTGAAATAGTAATTCAAAGTTTAACTCACCAAAGGCCCAAGTTAGAATAGCCCAACTCCAGTATGGATTTGATGTGAATAAAATTCAAGGTTTCAAGAAACCTGATTTTCGGTTCTTCTGGGAAAGGGAATAGAAACAGGGGAGGGGGCACGAAGAAGAGCAGGGGAGGAAAGAGAGGAGGAAGGAAGGGAAAGGTGGTCGGCTGGGCGGCTCGGTGTCGGATGCGACGGTGAGGGTGGTGGTTGTGCGGTGGACGAACGACAAGAGAGAAGAGGTAGGGGTACGACAGAGCAGAGCACAGGGAAGAGGGGGGGAAGAAGGTGGCCGACTGGGTGTCTGGCTGGGCGTCGCAGATGGGTTGCGACGGTGATGGCGGTGGTTTGGTGGCAGAGGAACGGCGAGGGAGACAGAAAATGGAGCACGAAGTGAGTGAAAACAGGGGAAATTCGGGTTTGTTTCTGGGTGGTTTTGGGCGGCGGCTCGCCGGAATTGAGGGCGGAGGTGGTTGACGAGATGGCGAGGGTGGCTGGAGGTGGTGGTGTGTGGTGTGGTGTTGTTGCGGGTGGTGCAGCGAAGAGAAAAGGGGAGAGGCAGGGGAGTGCGAAGCGGGGAAGCAGGGGACGGTGGTTGAGTACGGTGGTGTTTCTGGCTGGCCGAGTGGTGCTGGGGTGGTGGTCGAACAGTGGTGGGAATGGTGGTGGTCGGTGGCTGTTGTGGTGGTTAATGGTGGTTGCAGCACGATGGTGCCGTGAAAGGAAGAAGGAGGGAAGCTTTGGTGGGTTGTTGGTTCGAAACAGAGAGGAGAATTAGAATTGAAAATTGGTTTTGATTTTGTGATGTTGAATTCCAATTGGTACTATGACTGATTTGTATAGTCAAGAAGATTGAATGGAAAGGAAAAGTCCTTGGTCTCCAAGGCAGGAATGTAGACAGAATTCAAGGAAAGGAGTGGAAACATACGTGGAGAGGGGGAAGAAGAAGAGAAATGGAATTTTTCTCTTTCAAGGGCATTTTTGTAATTTCACAAGATTAGGCTAAAATTCTGAAAAAAATTGGTTTCTATTTTTAGGAAATTAATTAGAATAGAGATGTTTAATTAAAACTAAGTTTCAAGATAATCTTTTATAAAAATATCGTTAACGAAAAATAAATTTAGTTTTTGAATAGAATAAGAACGTTTATTTAAAAATCTGAAATAATTAACGAAATAACTAAAATAAATAGCTTAAACTCGTAACTTTTTAAATTAAATCATGGAATCTGAAAAATAATAAATCGTGTAATAATATTAAAAATTCAAGTGAAGTAAACTTCGTTAATTAAAATAAAGTTCGAATTTAGGATTTAAAAACGGTTTTAAGCTAAATAAAAATAATTAAGCATAATTAATCGAGTTTTAAAAATTCGGGGTATTACACTTAAGCCCAATAAAAGTCGTTGGGTAGTAAAGGTGGGATTATTAAAAAATATGTCGTAGGTGGGATTAATAAAAGAAAACCGGCCAAAGGTTGGATTAATATTACCAAATTTTCCTATTTACTATTATTATTATTATTATTATTATTATTATTATGGGAAACCACCAAAACGTTACAAGCTTAACAAGCTACAAAGATCAAGTAAACTACAAGAAGTTGGTGGGGAGCCGAGATACAATCTGGGCCCCCACTCCTCTAGCTATGGCGAACCCGATCCTGCTGAAAATGTGGGCAGCTGCCCGTGCCCCTATGTCTTGAGCCCTGAAGTACGTCTGGACCCGCTTCAGCAACGAAACAGCCCCTTCATTATTATTATTATTATTATTATTATTATTTTAACTATACATGGTTTTACTTCATTTGTTCTACATGCAGTTGAAACTTGAAAGTATGAAAACTTGGTAAATTTAGATAACAAATATACAATTGTTCAATAGATAACACAAATGATTCAGATAAGTTTTGATCCGAGTCATATGAATTTCACTCATGTCATACTCCAAATTTAACAACTTGGTTAACAAATGCTCCATCGTATTATAAATAATGAAGTAGACATGATCGGGCACCATTTGGTAGGGGCTTATGGCTGGCAAGAAAAGTCTATCAGGTTGATCGATTCGGTCCGGGAAAATAGAGACCTGGTCCTATATTTTAACATTTTAATATTTCAGATTGGGAATATCCGATGTTTTAATTATATAAATACTACGGAGTACCTTTGTTTCGAAATGATAGAGACACTTTGACTTTTGACACTATTTACAAATTTTAATTTGACTATCATTTGTGATTTATGGGTAAAAAAATATAGTCGTGTAGGGTCTTGTTTGATTGGTCTCGATATGTACTTTCGGGATATCAACTTTTGATAATTTTTACAATACAAAATTTAGAGATATTAATGTCCAAACATTTACATCGGCAAACGTGTAAAGGTAAATTGTCCCCATTATTTCAAAACGGAAGGAGTATTAAAAATAACATTAGAATCACCTTTAATATTTACTGTACAAACCTAAAGTCCTAAACATTGCATTAGATGGCTCTTATAGCCATTATCGATACTATCCAAACTGATTAGGTCGGCCCAAAACCAATATGTATACCCAACTTGACAATTCTACTGGGTCAGTAGACAGTAATTAGACTAAATAGGCCTCGCAAAGTCATAAGACCATATCCAGACTGCCACGCCTAACCTAGGGGTCAACTGGTAAGACGGTCAGTCCCAGACCATTGGTCCGTCGATGGAACCCAGGGTGAACCGTATCAGACAACAAATCATTTGTACAATTGTACGACTTGTACAAATAAACGCTAACAATCAAGGATTTAGCTAAGGATTTAGCTTTCGGCTTGCAATTCTCCAAGGCCCCAACCCAAAAAATAAATAGAGCTAAAATAAGGAAAAAGTTAAGTGACAAAGGAAAGTGGCTTCTAACTTTCGCAAAGTTCCCTTTAATTATGGATTTATGGATTTACCAACTTAAAACTTAAAAGGGAACCTCAATTTTTATTTTATTAATTTAATTAATATTAAACAAATAAAAAGATAAAAATACTTAGCAGCCAATTCTGTAGTCCTTTCTTTAATTTGACTACCGCCATGGAAATACAGGTCAACCCATAGGCCATAGCTCACCAACTTGCTTGGACACTTGGACTTCCTGGCCCTCCACCAGTCTCCCTTCTATATTGTTCATTTTTTCATAACAGATTTGTTGTTGTTAAGCACGTCACTTGTTAGTAATGTGACGTTTTGGTTTTTTTTTGTTAAGCATGTTAATTACTCCCTCCGTTGTTGAATAATAGCCCCTTTTTCGTATTGAGTGTTCTTTTTTATTAGTCTTTTTTAAATTCTTTCCTTATTTATCCAATATTTATTCACATTATATCCTTATAAATATCTAAATGACACACTTGTTTACTCCAAATAAAGTATTTTCCCCAATAAACCCCTAATTATTTCTCTCTCTTACTTACATGGGTTAAATTTTATTGAGATTCATGTGACATGTGCATGTACTTATTTTGGATTGTCTTAAAAAGGGACTACCATTCAAGAATGGAGATAGTATACATTTTGGTGCTTTTAAAAAGAGATTACATATGAGGTATATATGAGTTTTTTTTTTTTTTTGATAATTCGAGGGGGATTTTATTAATCAATCGGCTGAAGTACCGATATAATGCAAGACTTATAGCCCAAGCTCATACAAACTCTAGTATACTTAAGGTTACAGAGAGATTATGGGGGGACATTGAGTTACATCCATGCAATAAATTCATCCCATCTTTGTAAACCCTGCTTAGCAAGGGCATCTGCAACCCCGTTGGACCCTCTTCCTTTATATGATATTTTGATCCCATTTTCCACCCCTCTTTGGTCCCGTATGTAGTTGATGAGAAAGTTGAGATTCCAAGGGCCGCCGCAGTCATCATTGCACCACTTTACAGTGTTTGAAGAGTCTGACTCAAAGAGGAGTCTGGTTCCTTGTAGGCGGTCACAACGTTCGCTGATCTTAAGGGCACGGTGAATGGCTAAGACTTCATCATGATTTATCTCCATTAAGGGGATTGGGCTTGAGAACATGCAGACAAATTCCCCCTTTGAGTTTCTCAGAACACCACCGATCGAAGCCCTCGAGTTGTCGAGGTTAACAGAGGCATCCACGTTCCATTTTTGCCAGCCAATGGGGGGAGGAATCCAGATTCCACCAGTTTCCAAATTTGCCAGTTTCGGTTTTTTGGGGGAACAGTTCCATAGTAGGCATGATGGGTTTCTTAGTATCTCGTCTTGACTGTACGGGAACGGGTCGCCCCACCCTTTAATCCACCAAGAGATTCTTGCAAGTATAAGGCTTTGGATTGTGTCTAGTGTGGCTGCTTTGCTTTCGAATATTCTGAGATTTCTTTCTTTCCATATTGTCCAGCAGATTACAAAGAAAGAAGCAGCCCATACTTTTTTAAAGAAGCCACCCCCTTTCGGGAAACTCCACTGGTCATAAAGATCTCTAATGGTGTGTGGTAGAGCCCATTTTACGCCCCATAAGTCTAACCACCAGTTCCAGATTTGCCTTGAGTAGGTGCATTGGAGGAAAAGGTGTTGGGTACATTCAGTTTCAGTGGAGCATAACAAGCAACTGGTGTCAGTAGCCTCAATAATTCCCATGTGGGTGAGTTTTGCCTTGGTGTTGAGTTTACCGAGCAGCGCAAACCAAGTGAAGAGTTCAATCCTATGAGGGACCAGGCCCTTCCATAAACCCCCTATGACATCGACCTGTTCCTGGGTGGAAGTTTTTGCTAGTTCTGAACTGAACGATTTGACTGAAAACTCACCTTTCTTGTTGGGGGTCCAGATGAGTTGATCAGTTCCAGAAGGTGAGAGAATGGCACAGTTGAGGATCAACTGTAGGCATTCTCTTTCGATGATGTCTTGTGGTCTTAATGATCTTTTCCATTGGAGGCTCCACCTCCATGTTTGGCCATCCCAGAAGTCGTGAGATGAGATGGAGGAGTCAGGGGCAGCGGAGAGCCGAAACAAGCGAGGACATGTGAGTTTTAGGGGTGTTTCCCCAATCCAATTGTCGTGCCAAAATAGGGTATTTGACCCATCTCCAACTTTTTTCCTTACGTTCGACCTGATCAGGTCAAGAGCTGGCTTGTTTTTCATCAAGGCTGAAATAATTGCCCTCCATGGGCCTCCATGGTGGGGAGTATGGACATCAACCATCGTGGTACAAGGTCCGTATCCATATTTGAGGGAGATTGTCTACCGCCATAAAGCATTTGGTTCACAAAAGAACCGCCACAACCATTTAAACAGAAGAGCCATATTTTTGTTATGGAGATTTCCCAAGCCCAGCCCGCCAAGGAATTTGGGGCGTTCAATCAGGCTCCGCTTTACAAGAGGCAGGGGTTTTTTTTTCCCATGTTGCCGCTCCACATGAACTGACGTTGGAGTTTTGAGAGGCTTTCAAGGACTCCTTTCGGGATTGGGAACAAGGACATATAGTAGAGTGGTAGACTTGAGATGCATGATTTTATCAGAGTTTCACAACCATCAATTGATAATAGGTTTCCCTTCCAGGAAGCTAACTTTTTTCTAACTCTGTCAATGATGGGGTTCCATAGAGCGATCCTTGAGGAGTTGCCTCCAATTGGGAGACCCGGGTATTGGAAGGGGAGTGATCCACACTTGCATAGTAGGGATGTTGCCGCCCTTTCAAGCCATTGCTCGCCAGTGTTTAAGCCCATGATTGAGCTTTTGTGGAAGTTGACTTGGAGCCCCGAAGATAGGTGGAATAATATAAGTGTCATCTTGATGTTAGGAGGTGATCCAGATTCGGCCGGCAAAAGATTACCGTGTCATCTGCATATTGTAAATGGGTGACTTTTGGGCCACCCGGACTGATCTCAATTCCTTCCCATAGGTTTAAGGTTGTGGCCTTTACGATGAGGAGATTTAAGCATTCAACAACTATGTCAAAAAGAAAAGGTGAGAGTGGGTCACCTTGTCGGAGACCGCGGTGCAGAGAAGGTGAGCCGTTGACTAATATTGAAGCTGAGGCAGTCATTATACACTCCCGTATCCACTATCTCCATTGTATAGGGAAGTGCATTTGTCCCAAGGCCCAGTCTAGGAAATCCCATGAGACATTATCAAAGGCTTTGTGGAAGTCCAGTTTGAGGATTGCAGCACTGGTTTTGCGGCGCTTGCATGAGTCTATCAGTTCACCCGCAATCAAGGCACCATCTAGGATTTGGCGGCCTTTAATGAATGAGGTTTGGTGTGGGCTGATGAGTGAGTGAATTACCCGCTGCAGTCGGCGAGCAAGGAGTTTTGATATGATTCTGTAGATACAACCCACCATGCTTATGGGCCTAAAGTCTTTAAACTCATTCGGGTTTTCTATTTTTGGAATCAAGGCAATGAAGGTATTGTTGCATCCTTTGGGTAGCTTTGGGGAGGCCCAAAATTCATGAACAATCTCGTATATGTCTACCTTTATCACTTCCCAGACACTTTTAATGAATTTGAAATTAAAGCCATCAGGCTCGGGCGCCTTTGAGCTGTCGCACGATGTTACTGCCTCATCAATCTCTTCGTGGGAAAAAGGCTCTGTGAGTTTTGCTGCTTGATCCAGACTTAATTTCTTGAAGTTAAGCCCATTGAATTGGGGTCGGGTTTTGTATTCTTCACTGAAGATGTGTTTGAAAAATTTTGAGGCTTCTTTTTTGATATCATCAGGGTTTTCTAAGGTGGCTTCGCCCACTTTTATGTGCTCTAAATTCTTTTTCCGTTGCCTTATTGTTGCAACAGTGTGGAAGAATTTTGTGTTTTTGTCGCCCTCTTTCAGCCATTTTATTCTTGAGTTTTGAGCCCAGTAGGACTCTTTTCTTTTCATCCACTGCCAGAGGTCAAGTTGGGCCAGTCTTCGATCATCAAGCTCCTCTTGACACAACATTCTTCTGTTTGCAATATTATCAAACAACTGAATTTTTTCTTCCAGAGAGGTGATATTTGCATCAATTTGCCCAAAGACATCAGAGTTCCATTTTTTAAGTCGGGATTTGACGACCTTGAATTTTTCTGCTATAGGCAGGGGGCTTGCCTCTCGCCAAGATTCTTTGATGAGTTTTAGACATTCCGGGTGGGTCAGCCAACAATTGAGGAACCTGAAAGGTTTTGGGCCCCAATTTTTGAAGTTGGTGTGGGCTAGGAGAGGACAGTGGTTTGACAGGGTTCGTTTTAAGAGTGAGGTTTTTAGTGACGGGAAGACGGCCAAGATTTCAGGGTTGACGAACATACGGTCAAGGTTACTTTTAGATTGTCCAAGAAACCAGGTGAACTTACCATGGGGGGGAGAGATTTCTATCAATTGCACTGCCTACAAGAAATTTTGGAAGTCGGTTGCGCCAGCTGTGATAAGGTTGCTGCCTCTGTCAGTGGGAGAGAGGACCTCATTGAACTCCCCTATTATTATACAGGGAATTTTTGCTTCATTCCAGAATTGAGAGATGGATGCCCAGGTTTGCCTTCTACCCTTCATCGAGCAAGGGTTATACACATTTACTATTGCACAGTGTAGGTTGGTTGCGGGGATAAAGCCCATGAGAGCGATCCAATGTCTATTCGAGATTGATGAGGATAGAGTGAAGAAGTCTTTACTCCATAATGTGATGATACCACCTGAGTTTCCATGAGAGGGGCTGACCATGTACTCAACATTGGTTTCTTTCCAGAAGGAATGAATGGTCCTGGGTTGAAAAGATTCCATTTTTGTCTCCTGTCTGCAGACAAAGTGTGGGTTGTGGAGGTTGATGAGTTTTCGGAGGGCACTCCTTTTTATTCTTGCCCCCAGTCCTCTTATGTTCCATGATAGAATGATCATAACCAGGATAATGAGGTGGGAAAGGCTAGAGACGGCTTACTTGTTTGCCTCCCAGTCTGAGTTTGTCTCACACTAAAGAATGAAAGAGGTTTTGACTAATGAAGAGTGTAGTTTGGTGGAGCACTGGAGCGGCTGGACTACTCCAACTATTACCAATACATTTTAAGATCAAATTAATTTTATAAAGTTGTATGTATGTGATTAGATTCCCTGCTAAATGTTCATAATTAATAAAATTAGGTTTACCTACAATATTCATAATTAAACAATCTTGTTTGCCCAAAATGAAAGAAAAGAAGACTACTCCGTATATAAAATTTCTAATAAGCCAGAAAAGACAAGCTTGTACGGAATATAATAATAAGGAAAATTTGTTAAAAATGACCTTTTAAAACACAAAAATTGTGAGAAATGACCTTTTAAAAAAAAAGTTGTAAAGAAGACCCATTTGAGTTTTTTTATTGTGAATCAGGACCAAATGTGATTTCCGGTAGTCAACGACTTCTTTCCGGCGTTGACCGCCACGTGACACGCACGTGTTTCATTTTTTAACATTTTTTTAAAAAGAAATCCCTCCAATTTTTCCCCACCCCAACTAACTTATTAAAGTTAAAAAAAAATCGACTTTCTCTCTCCTGCTCTGCTGCTCTTCCCCCCATTTTCTTCTTCCTTCCAACCACGAATTGCTTCTCCTCAGTTGAAATCAATCCAATTCGCACAACTCAATCCCTTTTCGGTCCTTTTTCGTACGAGGTAATACTAAAAGCCCCAATGTTTTTGCTCTCATTTCTCCAATTTTTGGAATCTTGAAATTAGGGTTCTTTAGCTTAATTTTTTTGCTGACTCTATTATTCAGGATGAATGTGACTGAGAAAAAGGTTAGGATGAATGTGACTAAAATTGGAGGGAAGTCTTTTAAAAAAACAATGGTTAAAAAATTAAACACGTGCGTGTCACGTGGCGGTCACCGCCGGAAAGAAGTCGTTGACTATCGGAAAATCACATTTGGTCCTGATTCACAACGAAAATCCTAATTGGGCCTTCTTTTGCATTTTTTTTAAAAGATCATTTCTCACAATTTTTGTGTTTTAAAAGGTTCTATCTGACAAATATTCCTAATAATGATTCGCAGCATGCATAAAATAGTGTACAAACTTTTACCAATGTATGTTTGTGTTTGTTATCGTCCTACAATCTTCTGCAACATTGTTTACACCTACGTTTATACTCCCTCCGTCCCTTAATACTCGCACCGCTTTCCTTTTCTAGCCGTCCCTTAATACTTGCACCGCTTCTATAAATAGAAATATTTATTATATTATTTCTCAAACTTACCTATTACCCCACATACACCCCTACTCCCTATAAATAATCATTTAAAAATTCACACCCCCCACTCACCACTCGGGTTCGTTTTTTCGCATATCTGATATGTGTGGAAACACACATATCAACTAAAAGACAAATAGCTAAAAGACAAAAAAGGAAGTACCATTCATGTAAAAAAAGTACCATTTGTGTTTAGAAAAGTACCATTTAATTTATTTTTTTGTCCTTTTTTCTATTTTGTCTTTTGTTCTAATATGTATTTCCCCATACATATCTGATATGTATTTGTACTTCCTTCTCACCACTTCCCAATCCTTACACATTTCCTACTAACTATATTAAAAAATACCCCACTATCAACTAACACCTATTAAATTAATAAGTCAATTCAAATGTCTTAAACTCCACACCGGTCAAACCGGTGCGAGTATTAAGGGATGGAGGGAGTAACTTTATACGGAGGAAGTTACACACTTGCATCCGAAGTCATTGGGTTCTTGTGATTAAAAACGTTATGGAAACATGCATGTGTACGTAATTGCGTTTTCTTGCATTGGTTCTCCATTTGTCGAATGTTGGTTTGTCTTCATCAAAGATTAATGATATTTGGATGTTGGTTGCACTGATGAGCCGAGGTGACACCAAATTCAATACTTCTAATTAGATGGACACTTCTTGCTACGGAGGGGTAGTTATTTTCTATGGATGTTTGACTTTTTGTGGTAATCCTCGATCTTGCTGGTCAAAACATCTTCTACGTACATATTAGTGTACTAACAAATTGCCAAAAGAAAACTTTACTTGCTCCACTCAGCTAGACAAAATCCATATGCCAAACACCCCCCTTAGCTAGCTAGACACTGTCATTTCTTTGATCACGTTTGTCGATTCATAATATTAACCATTAATATCTTTAATTATCAATAATCAAAAACCATTAAAAAAATGTTGATACTTTAAAAATATAAATTAAATTGACATTATTAGGTGTAATAAGTGTGAGTATTGTGTATCCCTCATAGAAAGATAAAGCAAAAAGTTTTCATTTTACTTATTCAAGTGAGCTACATTTTCTATTGTCAATTGATTTTAGAGTAGAACCTTACTTTGAACTCTGTTGGTGAACTTCTCTCCCTCGTCTGTTTTTAATAAACTTGTATTTTTTTGAAAAAACTCTTGATGCAACAAATACTACCTTTGTAGCAGCCTATAATTTCAGTTTAGGTAAAATATTACATAATTAAAATGCTTGATTTTACAAATGGGTTTCAATTTCAACAACCAAAGAATAATCAACATAGATAGTCAACATGGTCATACATGGTGTGGTCCATAAATTAAACAGGCTAGCTGTTCCCATTAACGTAAACCGAATCATCCCAGAAACACCAAAAAACTAATAAAATAACATCAACTTGATAATATAATTACAAAATAATCTCAACTTTATCCTCACACCAAACCCCATTTAGAAAGAACGGGGGAATGTTGAGTAACTTAACTATTACACCTACTCATCCACTCGATCTCTTAATTGAATTACTTGTATGTATGTGTATATATATACTCGTGCACACACTCCTCAACTCTAAACATTTAACAACCCAACCAAAAATTAAAAAAAATGGGTGAAGCAAAAGAGATATATTCAGCCCCTATAACACCTAGATCAGGTACAGCCACCCCGAGATCCGGCACGGTCACACCAATGACACCACCAATAACCGCCCCGCCATCACAATTTCATTCCCCGTCTCTCTCGCGGTCACCCCTCCTCTCGTTTAACGAGAACGTCGAGCCTATAAATGGGCTTAGTGGGCCTAATAAAACCCCTAAAGGGTCGAGGCCTAGGACACCGGTCCAGTTCATAAGTCCATTGGCTAGTCCACTTAGGAGGGCTATAACACCTTTGGCTAGCCCAATTAGGAGGGTTATTACACCTTTTATAACACCTTTGGCTAGCCCAATTAGGAAAGCGATTAGCATGACTAAGCTTGACCCTCAAGATGCATGGCTTCCTATTACAGAGTCTAGGAATGGGAATGCGTTTTATGCTGCCTTTCATACTCTTTGTTCTGGGATTGGTATTCAGGCTCTTGTTCTTCCTGTTGCTTTCACCGTCTTGGGTTGGTAAGTTTCAATTATTCCTTATCCTTACACATTTTTAGTTTTATGGTTATTTCATCGTGCTAATTGTATACGTAAATAGATGCACCAATCAACCTAGCTAGCTAGTTGATGATGGATGTTAAAGTAACCTATTTTCTCAATCTAACCACTAGGATAACACTTTATTCATTTTTTTTAGTGTACTATCCGGTTCAACCTTAGGGTTAATTCGGATTCGGGGCGAGTTCTGAGTGGATAGATTCCAGTCCCCTCCCAATAAGACTTTATTCATTGGGTATATGACCAGTGACTATACATAAAATGTGTATAACCAATGATGTCTTGGCCCAGTGGTTAAGACTGAGAGCCTGTGACCTGTGCACAATAGGTCTCAGGTTCGAATCCCTCCACCCCATTTGTAATTTATATTGTCATTTGTGTATTGGAAACATTCCATGATAGAATGAATTAGGTACGTTACTTTGCTTTTTGGATCGTTAGGCAGAATACTTTGACTTTTCCTTTTCAAATGAATGCAATTTATGGTAGGTTGACAACTTAACTTTATACGTTACGTGATTGATATATAAAGAAATTTTAACGGTAATTAAGTACCAATCATATCATTGTATGTATGAACGTTTACTACCTCTATTCGGAGTTAATTACAATTGAACATACTGAATTACTGATATATATTTTGATTGAGCTAGTCTAATTAAGATTAAACTTGGTGTACGTTGCAGGACATGGGGAATCATCTGTTTAACGTTAGCCTTCGTATGGCAGCTCTACACCCTCTATCTATTAGTTCAACTCCATGAATCAACCGAAAACGGTGTCCGTTATAGCCGTTACTTTACTCTATGTATTGCAGCTTTTGGTACGTACGCTGATCAATGATCATCATTCATCAACAACAACCTCAACTAATTGAACTCAACTTTACGTGATTAAACGTTTTTATGATAATAATGTCATTAGTTGATATCTAATTAATTAACTCGGATATTATTGGTTGGCAGGTGAAAAAGCGGGGAAGCTAATGGCAATGTTCCCATACATGTACTTATCAGCCGGCACGTGCGTACTTCTGATTAGTATAGCGGGATCCACGTGCAAAATATTCTTCCAAATTGTATGTGGAGAAAATTGCACTGCCAAGCCATTAACCTTAACGGAGTGGTACTTGGTTTTTACTTGTGCTGCTGTGGTGTTATCTCAACTACCAAACATGAACTCAATTGCCGGTGTCTCTTTGATCGGCGCCATCACTGCCGTCGCATATATCACCATAATATGGGCCGTTTCCGTTGCTAAGCATACTCTGCCCGGCGTTTCCTATGAGCCGGTCCGATCTTCATCCGTCATTAAGAATATATTTAGTGTCCTTAACGCGCTTGGAATTATTGCATTTGCTTTTAGAGGCCACAATCTCATACTCGAAATTCAGGTACGTACTATTTCTTTTTATGATATCATCAATAATGTACATATTGTTTATATATTATTCTCTAATTAAATTAACTTTAATCATTTAGAAATGTTAGTGGACAAAATCATTAGAATTACCTTATACTTTAACCTAGTTGGTATCTACCATTTCCTTTCGTTATGCCGATACAAGTAGTTAGGTTGCTAGTGAAATTAATATCTACTCAGTTATTTTTTCCAAGTTGAAGATATTGTTGTGTGTAAGTTGCCAACTATATCCAAAAATGAACCGTCCTCTTTATTGACTTTGACATATTTGGAAATTTAATTTAAAATCATAATCATTTTATAAGGTATTAAATGCCCATTAGAAATATAGGAAAAATCTTAGTAGGTCTGTAGGTGGTTGGTACAAAGGTACGTGGTGGTAGGTACCCTCCCTTGTTGGCTGCTTTAGATTTCTTATCTTAGAGTATTAAAAATGACTTAAAATTTGACTTTTAGTGTATTATACTAAGTTGGTGAGCGTATGAAATGAAGAAATACAGTCTCCAAAAGAGTCCGTTTTTTTCAATTATGTCATTTTTCAACGCTATTTAATTTACAGCAACCATTGTTTTAATCTTCGTGGGCTAAGTCAAATGATTCTATCACATAAACACATATACATCAAGTTGTTAGTTAGTGTATCACCATCAAATATTCAGTTGCACACCTTATGTCACACTATGGTACTTAGGCTCCTTTTGGTATGGCGTAAAACGTTTTCATGGAAAACGATTTTTCCCTTTTCAATCATTTTACGTTGTTTGGTTAGGTAAGGGATGTAAAACAATTTTACATGACTCCCTCAAATGTGGAAAACCCTTTTCCATTTGAAAGGGAGGGAAACCACTTTTCCTTCTTAATTTCCTCCCTACCCCCTCTTCTTTCTTCCCCTCAATCTTCACAATTTTCTCTCATTTTCCTTTAAGTTACCAAACAAAGGAAAATTAGTCTGAAATTGTGTTTTCCCTTGAAAATTATTTTCCATGGAAAATCATTTTACGTTGAAAACGTTTTACGCCCTACCAAACGGAGCCTTAATTGAATTCATGCAGAGTCGTATACTCAATATACTTCCCATTTCCAAAATCATTTCTCGGCAATAGTCAGAAAAGAAATATGCAGACAACTTTAATGTGAAGTAACAGATAACCAATTCTTATCATATTATCTTGTTTAATTATAATAATATAAATCTATTATTATTATTATTGCAGGCAACAATGCCTTCAAGCGAGAAAAATCCGTCAAGGGTACCTATGTGGAAGGGTGTACAATCCTCCTATGTTCTTATTGCAATGTGCTTGTACCCTCTTGCAATTGGGGGCTTTTGGGCTTATGGAAACAAGGTGATTATTTATCTTTAATGATTATTTTTAACAAATATTCATATGTTTTCATGTTATAAATAAAATGTACGTTGTACTAATTTTTTTTTTTTTTTATATTATATTTTTGTTGAATTTACGTAGATACCACAAGATGGGGGCATGCTAACAGCCTTGTACCAATTCCATGGGCGTGACACATCCCAGTTCATCCTAGGGCTAACAGCCTTATTCGTGATTGTTAACGCCCTAACCGCATTCCAAATCTATGGCATGCCGATGTTTGATGACATTGAATCAAAGTACACAATGAGGAAGAAGAAGCCATGCCCGTGGTGGTTACGAGCAATATTCAGAGCACTATGTGGGTTCCTATGCTTCTTTTTCGCGGTTGCATTCCCCTTCGTTGCAAGCTTTGCCGGTCTAATTGGGGGGATTGCTTTGCCCTTAACCTTAGCCTATCCTTGTTTTATTTGGATAGTTTTGAAGAAGCCTAAAACTTATGGTCCAATGTGGTTCCTTAATTGGGGATTAGGGGTCCTAGGGATGGTCCTTAGTGTGTTGATGATTGCTGCTGGCATCTATGTTGTTATTGCTAATGGGGTTGAGTTTCACTTTTTCAAGCCTCACTAATATTACAAAATACATATGCATCAATAAGTTTGTGTATGTATAATATTTTTGTAGGTTTGGTAGTTAGGTGAGGGAGAAAAAACAAAGGTACGAAATGGTCAAATGATGTTGGGTTTGCAAGAATTGCAACGTAACTATGTGAATTAGTTTGTTGTTGAATATTGATAATTAGAGTTTGTATCCAAAGCATATGTACGTAATTTCAAGGTTGAAACAGTAAGTTCGTTTTAATTTTATTGATTATTTTAAATAAACTACTCGTGTCATGTTACCATCTAAGGTATTATTTTTCTATTTGTCACATTCTACCCATGTTAATTTTCATTAGTTTGTTATTCAGAATCGACACAAGTTTTATTGTTTTACCTTTTTAGGTAAAAATGAAAAGCATTGAGTAATTTCAAGATTGAAACAACTTGATCTGTTTTGATAAAAGTTTGCAACTGCGTAGTACTAATTAGGGTTTTATCAAGATTATGAAAGAGAAAATAATTGAATATGACAACAACTCCAAGAACTGTTTACATGCTTTTCTGCCTAAGAAACATTGATTGCAAAAACACCAAACTATTATAAACTCTTTTTTGATTGACGTACTCTTTGAAATTTTCTTTTATACTAATATCTTTTCCAATAAAACTCTTAGGGACCGTATTTTTAAAATTTAACACTCTAAATAGAAAATAGGAATCGCCGTAACAACTTCTCACATCACTCGCACAAAAAACGTGTTCACAATAAAATTTAGAATTAGATAAAATGGTCGGTCAATTACTCATTTCCAAAATTTATTTCTCTTTTTTTTTTTATTAATCATCAATAACTATATATTAAAAGAAACACCAGAAATGACACGTGTCATTTCCTGATGAGTCTTTAGGTTTTTTTTTTTTATTTGTTAACTTAAAAAGTGTATATTAAAAGGAGAAAAAATAATTCGAGCTATCAATCTTTATTGTTGAAAGTTCATTGTAGCTCATATCTCTCATATCTTTGTATTATATTAATTTAATAATGACATAAAATCCTTTTGTCTTACGAAAAATGAATGTGTGGTATCTTCAACAAAATTACGTAATGAAATTAATAATTTAAGTAAGAAATAAGCTGGAATAGGGGTGAAAAAGGGAAAAAAAAAAGTTGCGAATAGAGTAAATATGAGAAACTTTTAATAAAGAATTGAAAGAAAAAATATATTGGTAAATTGTTACGTTATATTGAAAATAAATATGAGTACACCTATTTAAAGGAATATAAGTTTAGATAAATTTAGTTAACTTAAGGTTCTGTTTTATTCGACTTATTTTGTCTGGACTTATATTATTTGAATTTATTTTATCTGGAAAAAAAAAACTTATTTTCACTTAAATAAACTTATTTGTGGGTTAAAATGTCTGAACAAAACATAAATTTTTTAAAATTTATTTATTTAGGGAAAATTAAATCAATTGGTGTTGATAAACTCATTTACGAAATATATTTTATTTTATAAACTTCTCTGTAAATAATTATTAAATTATTAAAAGTATTACATAAAAATATTTACGGACTAGTAATAATCGTGCGTTGCACGGGTATTAAACTAGTTATAACTAGTTTTCTGACCCGTGCGAGACACGGGCTGATGATATGGTACATATTGTATTTAATCAGATAAATTTTTTTATTTTTATTTTTGTGTAACATAAATAAATTTTTCTAATCCTAACACTTAAAAAAGAGAGGGGTTTCATTTACTATTTACATAGTAGTGTAATTACGGTTCAGCCCTCAATTTCATGCTCATTATTTTTTGTCGGGTACTTTACAGACAGTGTAAGTGCTGTTTTGCCCCTGCACCTTCTCCCTTTTCCCAGGCTCCCTTCTTCATTTCCCCTCGCATTTGGTTTTTATTGTCTTGGTATCTTCTCTGCTTTTCTATGGCAGGCTCTTTTTGCCTTGCATTTTCCGTCTTCCCTTTCAGTGAGTTACGTTCATTCTCTACTACTTCTATTTTTCTTTCCATTATCTTCTTCTATGTCATTTGTGGCTTTTCTGATCGCCATTGTAATGTTGTTGCTCTCTTTTGCCCGATCGTGAAGCTGCCCATAATAAAGTCTTCCAATAATACAGAGGATTTCATAGCAAAACCAATTGACGGCAATCGATTGGATTTGGAAATCTTATAAAGATTGATTAATATCCAATTGCGGTAAGTCGGTTATTGACTGATTACCATGTTTTTTTTGTTAAGTTATCTTTATGTTTACATTTTTGATCTGGATTCTGCGCCTGTGGTTTTAATGGGCATTTGTTTTTCATATGTTTTGATTCTTAAATCTGGATGTTAGTTTGAATTTCTGGGTGTATGTGTTCTTGGTTGGTTCAATAGTTTGAATTTTTGGGTGTTTTGTGTTCTTGGTTAAGTTGCTTCATTAGATTTCCTGATTTCTTTGTAATCTTGGTTAACCAATTTGAATTTCTAGATTATTTTTTACTTCTAAATTGCAAGAATGTAATTGAAATTTCCAACTATTAGATCGACATTATGCCTAATTTCAGCAATTACCCAAAAAATAAAAATAAAGAAAGAAAGTACCTGCAGGAGAACCGGATGTTCGCACGAAAGAGAATTTGAACTTAAATATCCCATAAAATTCTACCTTTTCAAATTCATCCACTTAATTAATGAATCAATTACATAGTAATTTGGTTGAAAACCGTTCAAAGATTAAATGGGGGAGAAGAGAGGATTAAGGAGTTAATAAAATAAAATCAATTAAATTGGCAGCGTAAATGAATGAGGAGAATCAATGCAACGAGTTATAGAAATTGCGGGTATCCTAGTAGCTTCTCCCCTCTCTCCCTATTTTCTCTCTCTTTTTAGGGTTTACAAAAATTATGGTTTTCTAGGGCGGAAATAGCCAATTTTCTTCTGAAATTTGGTTATTTCTGCCCCTTCTCTTTCAATTTTGTTGTGTTTTTTGCGTTAGATCTCAATAAAACTACATAGTTTCAGTGTAGTAAGTACCCCTATGGTGGGTTTGATTGTTTCAGTGTAGTAAGTACCCCTATGGTGGGTTTATTTTTAGTTAATTTTTGTGTGTTTAGTTTAGTTTAGATTGTTTCTTTGGTAAAGATTTATGCGGGATCGAAGAGGATGTCAATCTTTCGACTACAAATCAGACGAATCAGACGAAAATCATATTTGTCACGGCTGCAACAGATCTATAGACCCCCTCGTCAATGAAGGTTGTAAATCACAGCGATATAAAAGAGGGTATACAGAATGTTTGATATACTTGATGAGTTAAAAAGTGATACCGCAAGTGCACGACGTCTGTTGTTAGCAGATACTTAGCAAATACGGGTCGATCCCACATGGAGACAAATTCTATTAGTTTTTGCCCAATTATTGTAAACTATTTCAATAAACGAAAGTTGATTTTGGTTTATAAACTAAAGAAACTAAAGCAATGATATAAATGTTGAATTTGACAATGAGTTAAAGGTCTAGGGCATCTGTTCAGTTCACCATGCTTATACCAATCCAATAGCACAAATCAATCCAGAAATTAATAAACTAAGCCGAGTAATTAAAGTACATGTTAATCCTACGGTCGGGTCTTAACACTTTCAATCCAACATATGCAGTACGGTCGCTAGCATAATCAGAATTGCCAATTGCACCAAGCCTCTAAGAATATGATCTTTCAATTCTAATTCCTATTAGCTAAATAATCAATCCACGATATTGGGCAATTACATGAATCAACAATTAAGAACAAATCAATTGGAACTACTCAAACATAAATCTAGAAATTTGCAAACTTTAATGCATAACAATCATGGTATAAACATGGCTTCCCTTACTTAGCCCTAGAAAACGACTACTCGCTCATAATTGAATTAACAAACATGATAGAAATAATAAGCATGAATTTCATAATCAAAGGAAAAATTAAACTAAGGAACGAAAACAATAATAATAAATTAAAGCAAAAACAGTTCTTGAATTACCTCTAGAATGATGAATTGAAAATTGAAAAGATAGGGTTCAACAATGGAAAAGAGAGAATAGAAAAGAATAACGTGAAAAAGAGTTCTAGCTGAATTAAAACATTAGGAAAAATAAAAGCATAAGGGAAATAAATTAATTCCCTTGAGGTATTTAGGTGCTTCCTAAATTCTAAACACAAAGGAAAATAATAATAATTATACGATTTAACTGAACGACCACGAAACGAACGCACAGTCGCACACGATTCCTAGCGGAAGTCAGTTGGGCGGAGAAACCAGCGGGCCCGCTGGTCGGTCGCTGGTATTCGCGCCCAAGGAGAAGAGTTGGGCCATCGTCGTGGGCTGTGGGCGAATCGGATAGTCGAACCACCTTGTTTATGTCATAACTCTTGTTCTACAATGTCTATACTGACGTGTGACCTGTCGTTGGAAAGCTCTTGAAGCCTACTTTCTAGCCCAATCAAAATCGTCTCATTCCGACATGTAGAACTTGAGATATCATCGAAAGAGTGAACGCTTGTCCGTTTTGATGCTTAGAAAAATAGCGTTTAGCTTCGTTGTTGACTCAAAATTATCCCTAGAGACATGTAATGATCCTCGAGTCAACATTACATCCGTTCATCATCCAAATCAACTCATAACACTCCGAAAGCGTCCAAATAACCGTAAAATCACCTGAAACATCAAAGAAAACACAAACGGGGAGTAATAGAGTACGCCAACGATAACGTATGCAAATGTGACCCTAAATGCAACTAAAATGATATAAATGCCTAATAATGCAACCTAAATGTGCCTAAAATACCCCATACAAATATGACTCGTCAATACTACGATCGTAGCTATGGTGAAAGGAAGTTTTTATTTGATTCCATTGTTATGTTTGTGTTAGATTTAAATCTTTATGTAGATGTAGTATGACTTTTTATCAATTAATTAATTTATTTATCAAAAAAATAAAAATGCAATGAGTTATTGACTTTGAATGATGAAGGGTGATGTCGTGATGGTAATGAATCGACATCATCATTTATTCATTCTTGCAGAATCATCACAGAATTTTGAAAAGGCATTTAAAAAAAAACAATTAAGATTGTACACGTGGCTAGAAGAGAAGGAAGTAAGCACAAATTGCCATTTGTCATTTGGCTTAATTGGTTATAGTTTTTAAATACTAACTATAGATTTACGGAGTAACATTTACCTTTAGTCTACATTTGTGTAAGAAATCATGTTACACTAGCTATTGAATGAGACATTTAACTGATTACAACACCGAGAATGGTATGATGTTAATTTGTAAATAAAGTGGGTTGTATCCACTAAAACATGCTACCTAGCTAGTACCATCTTTCTGGCTAATATTACTATGGTTGGAGATCATAATTTGCTACTTGCGAAAGGCCCAACTGCCCATTTTTCAATGCAAAATGCCCAAAACAATCTTGTGAAGGAAATACCTTGTACGTTTTATTAATTTTAATATTGTACGGAGTATGTACTTATAGACAGGATCGATCTATTTAAATTAACCCAAATTCTTATATGAGACTGTCTCACCATCAACTGATGGTGAGACCAGTTCACACTTGCGAATTTAGATATGTTACTTCTATAGTTTAGACATGTTACTTTTTTTTTTATATAATTTTAGAGGAGGTACTTTTTTTAGGTTAGGTATGTTACTTCTATAGTTTATACATGTTACTTTTTTTATACGGAGTAGTTTTAGAGGAAATACCTTCTTAGTTTAGATATGTTACTTCTATAGTTTAGACATGTTACTTTTTTAAATAAAATTTTAGAGGAAGTACTTTTTTAGTTTAGGTATGTTACTTCTATAGTTTATACATGTTACTTTTTTTATACGGAGTAGTTTTAGCGGAGATACCTTCTTAGTTTAGGTATGATACTTCTATAGTTTAGACATGTTACTTCTTTTTATAATTTTAGACGAGGTACATTTTTAGTTTAGGTATGTTACTTCTATAGTTTAGACATGTTACTTTTTTTTATACGGAATAGTTTTAAGGGAGGTACATTTTTAGTTTAGGTATGTTACTTCTATAGTTTAGACATGTTACTTTTTTTTTATAATTTTAGAGGAGGTATTTTTTTAGTTTAGGTATGTTACTTATATAGTTTAGAGCTGTTACTTTTTTTTATAGTTTTAGGGGAGGTACGCTATTGATTTCGCGCTCGTCACACCATCAAGTTAATGATGTGACTGGTCTCACAGGAGATGCGCTGTTAAATTAAACGATAACAAATGTATTTATTGAGAATGGCAATCGAAGAAGGGCGTCTATTTATGAATCCAAAGCCAAGAAGTCAAGTATGTAAACCCTTTAATTTGTAACCGGAAAAAACATCTCTTGTCTAACTATTTAATTTGTACCAATAACCCATTATACGTATCATTTGGATGTATGATTTGGACACTAATCGCACCAAAACATTCATTCTTAAAGTATGGCAAAATCTGAAAATCCTGCAATGTACGTAGTACTTCGTATCTTAGGACCCCATTACTACGTCATTGCACAATAATATGCATGCAACTATACATGGACCTCAGCTAGCAAAGTTTTTTTTTTGGTACCATCCGGTTCATCCTTAGGGCTAATTCGGATTCGGGGCGAGTTCTGAGTAGATAAGTTTCAGTTCCCTCCCGATTGTTGTTGCGGGGGATCGAACACGGGTCCTCTCTACCAAGTTCAGCCTCAATCACCACTGAACCAACAGTCTGATGCATCCGACTCAAACCCGATCTGATCCGTTAAGTTTTCAATCCGATCCGATCCGACCCATTAGCCAAATTAATCCATTTCAATCCGATATGTTTAAACCTGAATCCGATGAGTTCGACTCAAACCCGATCCGTTAATCCGATTTGACACCCCATAATCAATGTAAACTATAATTGCATACGGAGTACTTCGTCTTATTTAGCTCCGACAGGCTCGAGTGACGTACTCACAAGTATTTTTCTGCTCCGTATGGATTTTCTGCCCTCCGCGTGAAATGTTTGAAGTGTGGAAGCAACAAGCCAACAAGAAGTCAACAACCATAAAAATGGCGATATGATGTTGTCGCCTTGCACCACTTCCTTTACGCTAGTTCTATTGCTATATTAGCATGTAGTCGTATATATTAATGTATCACGTTTCTAAATTCTAATTAGAAAGAAATGTTTCATTCTCCCTTTCAAAATTTTCCCTTTTCTGGTTTAAGAAAGATGTGTTTTTACACGTTATCTGGGTACGCCGTACGCACTTAGACCTAACAATTGTAAAAATGTAGGGGGTGTCATATTAGCATGTTAGTTTTCAGTCATTTTACACCAGAAAAATGTACTCCTATATACGGTATATTAATATGGTAATGTCTATCATTATTATTTTGTAAAATAAATTTTAGTAAACAACTAATATAAACCAGATTCAATCTTAATTTTAGGTATCATTACCCTCAACACTTTAATAAACTAATCTCATTGACATTAACTGTTATTTTATGCTCAACGCATCAAAATAGATTATTCTAATTCGATTGATAACATTGTGGATCATGATCAACTCATCCAAGTATATTATTCTAATTCGACTTGTCATTCGTTATATTGTAACCGTATTTTCAATCATTTTCAACTCAACATGTAGCAATTTGATGTACATTATACCTGATATAACATCTCGTCTACGTCATTGTCATTGTAGGTCTCTCTACAATAACAAACAAAAACATAAAAAGAAAAAAGAAAAAAGAAAAGCAGCCAAGTTTTCGGATGATTTTACAAATACACCAAATCTTAACCATCAAATAAGAGTTGACTTATCTAAAGTTCTAAACCATTGATTTTGATGATTTTAATTTACTTTAAACCATTTTATTATTTAATTAATTAAGTTTAATAAATAATTTAAAAATACCCCCCTATCACCCACAATCTTCGCAACAATTTCACCTCTCAACAAAATATTGAATAAAATGTCTGAAACTCTTTAATTCCATTGTTGATGTTCTTGCGAGAATCAAATTGGGAAAATTGATGTTCCTGATGTAGAATTAACAATTTTAGCTCTTTAAATTTGGGTGGCTCCATCATCAATTCGACTTCCTTGCATTGTCTCCTTAAATACGTCTGCTATCCAATTTGGTATTCTTTCTCCTAAACTTGGATTTTTAATTTTCATACTCCCTTCATCTTTTTCAATTTATCAAAAATACATTTGTTAATTTTTGTTGCTTTTTATTTTTATTTTTTGTAATATAAAGTCAACATAAATTAATAGCCTAGATGAGTAAACAATAATAAATGACTCAGATTTAATCTATTTTATTGTGGCCACTCGATACCCTATCCAAAATTTGAAAACATTTGAAGTATTACTACTCCCGATGTGATATGTTTTTATCCAATATCCACAATACCAAAATGAAAACCATTCAACAACTCCTTTTTGATAGAAAACCAGCCAACCCTTCTTTTTTTGATAGAAAACCAGTCGCAAGCTAAAACTAGTACCCTTAGGAGCTTTCACCAAGACGAAAATGTAGACAATTTAATGTATTCACATTACTGCAGTACGTACGTAGTACGAAATTAAAACATTTTAGTCTTAAACGTAGACAATTCTAGTCTTAAACCACTCGTTTCTAGATCATGGCCGGGTCAGTTTTCTTTATAAGGGCTTTGATTTTATTGTTGTTGATTTTGAGGGATGAGAACTTTCTTGTTCAACCATCTTGCTAAATTGACGTCTTCAATTCTAAATTGTACCAGGTGTGTTAGTGATAATCATTATCCTGCAGAAATTCATGTTTAGATATCATGTATCAACGGATATTTTAAAATTATTATTTAATTTTTAATATTTTATTAACTGAAATATTTCTCCCCCTAAATCTAATGTTTAATTAATAAATATGATCATACTAATTTAATCATCTACTTCGTAATATACAATTTCTATCATTACGTAATTCGTATTTTATATGATTAATATGCTAATTTGACCAAAATTTTGTATAATATATACTCAATTATCGATAGTACCAATGTCACAAATATATTAGCAAAATTAATTTTAGCAAATTATTATTACGTCGTACCTGATATATATTAGTATCATATTCTATAAATCAACATTTTCTTCCTTATATAAACCGTGTATAAAAATAGAAAAAAAAAAAAAAAAAAGCCGATATTTTTTTAGTGGGAAAATTTTGCAACAAGAACTAGTATGTGAAAGCTCGTACGTGCTGTTTATTTATATTTCGGTACTCCAACTAGTGTATTGCCTGGTGACTCAAAATTCCAATAAGGCATTAATAATGTCCAAGTCTCTGTCTGTTTAATTATGACTTAAAACACCCAACGTCACCATTGATACATCATTCATATTCATCACTAGAAATCCAGAATAAGGTTCCCTAACACAAATCTGATCTCATGCCCCAAAACAAAAACAAAAAACACCTCATGTCACATGTTTGGGGCGAGCATGCCACGACATGTTATTGTGACAGATTTTATGCAATAGCATTTGACTTTTATATACTTTGTATGTGATCAAACTAATGTACAAAATACAAAAAGTTAAATGACTAGCATTATTTAAGATTTAAGAACGAATTAAGTATTAATATTTAGGTCACTTAGACGCATAGCTATTCTAAAATTGTATTTTGACTATTTTTTAACAAAATATCCCCAAACTATTACATAATTAATAAACTTTGAAAAATACTCATTTATTCATCCAATATGTAATTTACTTTTTTCATAAGTAAACACTTTATAAAAAGGGTAGAAAAAAAAAAAAAAAAAAACTATATAAAAGAAGGGATATGTTTTAGGAAAATGATTTTTGACGGAAAACTTTTACAACCAGGAAATGACCTGATGTCTGTTTGAGCATAAAGTTATAGAAGATTTTCATGAGTATAGAATGGGGACGTGACGGCTCACAATGAGAATAATTTACCGTGTAGGTCCATCCATGGTGATTACTGATCCATTATTAGTCCATCACCAACCGACCTCATATATTGGCATGTTGCCACTATATAAAGGGGAAGGCACCAATAAATTAAACAAGCAAGAACAATATAACGATGGAAATTCCCAGACCACATAAAACTTTACACCATATAATGCAGCAAGAAGAAGGATTAGCCATTGCTGGTGATTCAACAATTTTGAAGTCGTCATCATCAGTAGATTGTTTTCCTATCTCCATAATTAATTATGAGAGTAGTAGTAGGAGTATTAAGGTTAATCCTTTAGAAGGCGACAAACTTGAATTTGATGATACTATTAATAGTAGTAGTATTAGGTTTCCTAATAATGTAATATTCGGATCCGGAAGAAAGGAAGAAGAAGATGATGATGGAGGAGGAGAGTGTAATAAAAATCCAGCAGCAGAAGCATGGCTTCCCATTACACAATCAAGAAAGGGAAACTTGTATTACTGCATTTTCCATTTGCTGTCTTCTGGACTTGGAATTCAGGCTCTTGTTCTACCTCTGGCTTTTACCACTCTTGGCTGGTAAGTGGTTACTATTCTTCTTTTCTTTTTACCTCTGTTTTCTATCTCATCACAACTGTAGTACATTGCAAATCTGACAAATAAATAATTCATCTATTTCCTTAATAATTGTGGCTTTCTCATTTGCACAACGATTCATGGCAGAATAATTAAAATGTCGATTTCAATACTTTAGAGTCCCTTAAATGCTCGTAGAAATACTAAGCATGTAGCAAGGATCGAACATCAAACCTCGTGGATTAAAAGTTTCGATACCTACCATCTCAACTAGCTACAATGTTTGTCATATTTTCACATATAAATGTAAAATACAATCTTTTAAAGTTGGGCACATTTTTAAAAAACGTAAACCCGACTAAAAGTAAAACCCGGAGCAACGCCCGGGCCACACACTAGTTTAAGAACATATGAAGTTATTCAAAGCAATTGATGTCAATATCACCAAATAAAAGTTTATAGCAAGCGTATGTATTATGTCATCGTGAGACAAAAGGTACTGATTGAGATGGTTCTTGCACCTCTTTTGTTAAAATAAATAAATGGAGAATAGAAAAAGAAAAGAAAATTTCCAAAAAAAAAAAAAAAAGAATAATAGAGGCTTAAAAGGTTACTCTGCATAATTTTATCGTCTTAAAAGATAAACGAATTTATATGAGTCTCCGTATTTTTCTTTTTCTTTTTCTTTTACTTGATCTCTTCCCATTGGTCATTTTGATTATTAGTGGCAGACTAATTATATTCCTAACGTCTAAGAATTTGAAATGACCCAAAATGTAATCTTTAAGTCAAGTCAAGTTATAATGACAATGGAATTTAATTATACGTTGAAAAATCAAGCTTTATGAGGAGAAATGTAGGTGATATTTGGTATTTGGTTCTCCACTATGAACAAATAGGGACAATAATTAGCATAGAATTTATAAAAGAGATTTTGTGTTAAAAGTGAATATAATCTTGATCGAGCAAACTAAATAATTACGAGTACTACGTAACTTGCTTAATGATAAAGCTTGAAACCAAGTCTTCCTAACGTAAAGATTCATGAAATTGTGAACCAGACAACTAGTTCCATCGAAAACAATATAACCGGATGTATAATAGAAATTGATCTCTATAGTAGCACGGTAGCACCTATGAGTCTGTGACCACATAAAATGATACGCAGTACTCCGTAAATAAGAGACTAGTGAATTTCGTCATAAACCAGCAGATTTTTATTTTATTTTTATTTGAAAAAGTAAGTTACGTTATAAATTAAAGCTTTATAAAAAAAGTATGTCTTCTTTCAATATTGTTACAAAGCTTATTGAAAAAGAAGGAAATTTAGTATCTAGAAAATGGTTTGTTTCTTCATGAGTATGTAGGAGTTATTTGAATGTTTCTTTGGTTATGTCTTCACTGTTCAGGGCTTGGGGAATGACATGGTTGACAATGGCATTTATATGGCAACTCTACACTATTTGGCTTCTTACCCAACTCCATGAAACTTCCTCTGGCTATCGCTACAGCCGGTACCTCCAATTAGCAATGGCAGCATTCGGTTAGTCCATTACCCGGTCATTTTCATAATTTCTTCCGTCCTTAAATAATAGACCACATTTCAAAGAAAGGCAGTGTAATATGTTTCTTGCTGGGTTATAACTCAAAATAATTGTGTATGTTATGATTTATGAAGGTCCTAAGCTGGGGAAATTGCTAGCTCTACTTCCAGTAATGTACCTGTCAGGAGGAACTTGTGTAACACTTCTTATAACTGGTGGTGGCAAAATGCAACATCTTTACCATATACTATGTCCAGAAGGCCACATTTGTCATACAAACTCACTAACAACAATAGAATGGTATTTGGTTTTCATATGTATGGCCATTGTTATAGCCCAGCTCCCTAACTTGAATTCAGTGGCTTTGGTGTCACTAGTAAGCGCGATTACTGCCATAGTTTACTGCACTCTTATCTGGGTCATGACTATCAGCAATGGTAGACCTTCTGCCACAAAATACACCATTTCTGTAAGAGGGGAAGAATCTGAGATGAAATCATTTATAGATGTTCTCTCTGCAGTTGGGATTGTTGCCTTTTCTTTCAGAGGTCATAATCTTGTGCTTGAGATACAGGTATGATTGTATAAAAAAGTTATTTCTGCAGTTTATTTTCGCTTAACTATGTCTATACCTCATGAATTGATGAAATATAATGAAGGATTGTGATGTTTCAGGGAACACTTCCACAGAGCCTAAAAGAACCAACCTACAAAATAATGTGGAAGGGAGTAAAAATCTCGAATGCAATTATAGCTATGTGTCTTTTTCCCCTAGCAATTGGTGGTTATTGGACTTATGGGACCTTGGTAAGTATGGAGTACATTAAACAAAACAAAACTCAAGTTTCTGCATTAATGCTAAACAAAATCTTAATTTATTTAATTATTTCAGATGCCAGATGGAGGGATGTTGAATACATTATATGGGAACCGCAGCTCAAAGTTGAAGCTAGCCATAATATACTTATTCCTAATCATAAACAGCTTGTGTTCATTTCAAATTTACGCAATGCCAGTTTTTGACAACTTTGAGTTACGGTACGTGAGCATAAGGAAAAAGCCCTGCATCTGGTGGCATAGAGCAGGAATTAGAATATTTTTTGGAGGGTTGGTTTTCTTCATAGCAGTTGCAGTCCCATTCCTGCCTCTCCTAGCGCCTTTAATCGGAGGGATTGCTTTGCCAGTTACCTTTGCTTACCCTTGTTTCATGTGGATCTCTATCAAGAAACCAACTAAATTTCGTAAAATGTGGCTTCTCAACTTAGTTCTTGGTAGCTTAGGCATCTTATTAAGTGTTTTACTAATAATCGCCGCTATATACAATCTTGTAACCAAGGGCCTTTCTGCCAATTTTTTCCATCCTAAACCATCAGTCTAACAAATCTTGTAACAGAAATTTTTATAAAGTCTATTCGGAGTTAAAAGTTATAGTACTATATAGTATATAGACACTAACAAACAAGAAAGATCTAGGAACTTGAAGCATTGCTTTCTTCTTCCTAGGTCATTACTAAATCCTGTGTGTCCTGCATTCTCAATCTCAAGGCAGGCCATACCATATCAGCAGCAGGCACATGGCTTAACTTAATACGATGCAAACTCGCCAAACCGACCAACCAAAGCTTTTTATTTCCTTGATGAACCGACAATTCAGCAGATTCATCCCCCCTCACCAGACATCAAGAACACAATGCACATAATGCAAAATAAATAAACAATAAAATATTTTTTAAGATCAAGTTCCAAGCTAGTTTAACCTGTCTTCAGGTGCCACTCTTCTCCTATAAAAGGAAACCTAAATCCAAGAGGTAATCGGCAACAAATCAAATTGCATTCAACTCAAAAAATCCCAAGATAGTCTTCTACTACTACTACTATTATAACTACAAATTAAGCTTAGAATGTCAGACCAATATCAACCTGAAACCACTGAGACCACTGCAACAGACCGCGGTCTCTTTGATTGCTTTGGAAAGAAGGAAGAGAACCCGAAGGAAGATGTGGCCAAGGCAGAGGCAGAAAAGCTGCAACGCTCAAACAGTAGCAGCTCTAGCTCAGTAAGAACTTTTTATGTGGAGATTAATTTTCATTATGACCATATTCATACACTTCTATGCTGATCTAATTGTTATTTTTTTTAATATGGATTGCTGACAGTCAGAGGAAGAGGTGGAGGAAGATGGTGTGAAAATAAAGAGGAAGAAGAAGAAGGGGCTGACAGACAAGATAAAAGAAAAACTAGCTGGTCACAAAAATGAAGAAGCTGCTGCCATTCCAGTAAGTGATTACGACAATCATCCTCCTCCTCAAGTTGCAGCTGTCAATGCAGAAGCAACACACCCGGAGGAAAAGAAGGGTTTTCTAGAGAAGATTAAAGAGAAGTTGCCAGGGCATCACAAGGATGAAGCAGTTTCACCTCAACCTCCAATTGCGGCTCACTGTGGGCCTGATGGACAATGTGGTGGATCACACGAAGCTCAGGAGAAGAAAGGATTCTTCGAGATGATCAAAGAAAAGCTTCCTGGTGGGAATAAGGATTGTGAAGAGGTCAAGAAAGATCATTGATTGATTGATCATCCACTTGGTAGTTTAATTTCCTGTTATTACTACTATGTTCTAGAGTGTGTCAAGTGTTAAGCCTTGTATTCTGCAGTCTTTTCCCAGCTTTCTGTGTTTTGGTATCACCTGTACTTGTTTCATTGTTTCATATTGATTGCCATATCTTTCTGTTTAATTCCAGCTTTGGCTTGCAAACATTTCATTCTCCACTCTGCAGAGTGTTTGTATGCCTTAGATTTTGATTTACTTATCTCCGTCCCTAGCCTGTGTCAAAGACTTGCATCATCTCTCTCAAATCACTTGCCAACAACGATTAACTAGCCTGCGCCCATGTTGCTCAGACTTCATTTAACTAATAATCTTAAGTACCCCATTAATTATATCCCTTGTGAGTTGTGACTCCGACATGAGTATAGACACTAAGACAATACACCAATAATAGAATTGGAAGTTCAAAATGCTGAAAGTTCCTAGTTCACAGTCTAACTGAGAAACTATGGGATGATCCTAGCAATCAAAGATTCAAAGGTCCTGTTTTAATCAAACCTAATTGAACTCATCCACTTGAAGGTACAACAGAATTACTTGAAGAAAAAGTACTTGATTTATCCACTCCCACTCCCACCCTAGTAAGTAGTAACTAGTCAATCTGAATAATCTAACACAAGTTTGCAATGGAGTGAGTGTTTGTTGTACTACGAAACTACCATTATTGTACTCCAAAAGCAGGTCTCCATGGCTCTGGAAGGAGATAAAGAACGAGATATCATAATCTGAGAGTTCAAGCCCTTTGTTTCTTCCAAACACAAAAAGCATCACCTCAACTTTGTTTTGTTCAATAAACATGGACTGAATGAGCTACTCCGTACTATTCAATTTAGTTTCTAAATTAACTAATTAGGCCACTAGGAAACGGTGTAAGAGCAACCCCAAGTGTAGTGTATGTGTATCATTGGTGTTCCTTTTCTTTGTGACACTGGTAGAGTTGAACATGGCTAGGTGAAGACAAGGACAATTAATCAGGCCCATATCAACTCCGATCAACTAGTAGACATCGAGTCAGGCAGTGGTTTAAAAGAACAATTTGAGCCAGGACAAACCCCAAAAGTGACCCAACCAAATCAAGCCAAAAACTTCTGCCAAGATAGGGTCAGGCCATAGTTGATCAGTTTACAGAGACTGCATTCTCAACTTTGCATAACCAAATACTTCGTAGAAAGATGCCCATCTACAAAAAGAAGCAACAATGATTTCTCAATTCAATAACAAATGCTTTTAGTCCTTGGAGACAACTTTCGTCTTTCTTTAAGTACAAATTGAAACCAACATAAAAAAACAAGTGTTAGTATTTACTTTCTCTTCCTAAGCTACCCACCAAATGACCTAACAAAGATTAAACTCAGTTACTCATACTATCCATAATTATGGGCTCTTACCAACAATAAATCTAATCTTAATTCCTAATGTGATAACCCGTATTTAAATATTAGAACCGAACTTTCACTCATTCCATAACACAAGCATGTAGAAGATTCATGGGTTTGCCAAGACGGGTGCCATCTAAAGTGACAGGGCATCTGATATGCGTATAGAACTTGGACTTAACCAGCCTACCTAAAATATAAGCCCTTGATCGCAGAGTAAATGTTAAATTCAATCCAACATTCACTTTTTTGGTATGCAGCAAGTTGTTACCTGTCCTTGCATTAGATACGACCGTCATTCCACCGTATAGAGGGATCTGACGCCCATGCACCACCGTGGTTACGTTGGAATGACTCTTCCTTTTCTGGTAGAACTTCTTCATCTAAATATATTCAAATAAAACCAGAGTGATAAATTTAGATGAAAGAAACGAGCTAGGAACAAGGAAACAGCAAGGAAGATAATCAGAACAACTTCATGACAACTGACAAGGGCCTGTCAAGAACACCACCTACAAGGGCTGTAAAACACCCTCCATCCAAAATGAAAATTCGGAATCACAAAAGCATATTGTTTAACAGAAATGAGAAATCACATCAAAATGGATCACAATTAAGGCTATCCTCTTTTCGCTTTACAAACGTAACTGAAACTTTGCTAATGCTCAATTTGAATTTGCAAGGGCACTACAGACATGACATTAGCTGTAAGTTTGCAAAGCGAAAAGAAATACTCCGTAATTACTTTTGCAATAGGTAATTTGATTAGATGGTCATTTTTTTTTTATATACGGAGTAATCTATTAAATTGAATAAACTATTCAATGTAGCATTCGGACATCGCTCGGGCTACACACTAATCTATATAATATATTAAAAGGCGTTGTGAAAATTGTATATGTGGCACGTAGTACTCTCCCCTTTACGCCACATTATCCACTCACCGAGTGTTATGCCATGTCATAGACAACCAAAACTAATGCAATGAGATTCGAACACAAGACCTCATGTGTAGATGATAAGTTTCATTACCATCTTAACCAACCACTCATTGTTGTTTATTTATTCACATTAATTTATAAATAAATGTTAACATAAGTCTAAACACAACTAAATTTTTACATGACATTTTATTTTCTTTGGACTATTTTGAAAAAGTAATAATAATTATAGCATTAAAACAAGAAAAACATGTTGACGTAATTTTTTTATATATATAATTTGGTGTTTAATAATTTGAAGAACTTAGTTCCACTAGAAAACAAATAATACAAATGGTAAAATGATCTAATTGAAAAATTACTTAGCATGATAAATGACGTAGTGTGTCTTTGTAATTGACGAATTTTATGGATGTTTTCACTTTATGAAATACATGTATTTTGGTCAAATATTGAGCTCAAGAAAAATCTAAAATTTTAAGTATTAAATGTAGCAACCGGGGCATCGCCCGGGCTACACACTAGTTTTCTTTTAAATTGTGTCAAAATCAAATGGTGTTAAAGGGTAAGTATTTAAGTTCAAATTTTTTTATATACGATAACTTTTTTATTTTTCAAAGAAAATATATATTTTTATACGTTGAATTTAATCATTTATATTTACGTTAAATTTCATTTAACGGAGATTTTATAATAATGATTTTTTTTCCAGTTAATTGAGATATACTTCATCTGTTTCTTATTACTTGACACAATTTGATTTGGACACTATTTACACAAGTTTCTTTGACTTTCTTTTGTAATCTACACTTAAGAAAAACATAGTCATGTGGGTCTTATTAGATTCGTCTCAATGTATATTTTTTAAATATCAACTTTTAATAACTTTTTCTTATCCATAGTTTATGACATTAGTGTTTGAAATCGTGCATTGGCGTACATGCCTAAGGAATACTCCGTATATAAGAAATAACGGAGGAAGCATTATTTACCTTAAAGAACATAACTTAAACTGCATAACATTTTTCAAATAACTGGAACATTACAATATCTAAAACATATTTAGTGATGGACTAATACATCATAAAGCCATATTAAAAAACACACCATAAAACCAAATTCAAATACGCTAAAACAAACACAAGCATTAAAATGACAAATCTTACTCCGCACATGAGTTTGACCCATTCGTACATATTCATCAACCGCATCCATAGTCACACCATACGCTAACATTCTGATAGCTACGGTGCATTTTTGCAATCCTGATGACACTAGTATTCCAGCTACATTTCGTTATGTTGCAAGAAAACATCATTTTCAACCACTTTGTTCATCATACGGCAAAATTACTTTCTGGTCATTCGAAACCACGGGCGAAAATGTTTTTCTGAATATACTCGATTAACCACAAAATAATCATTAAACAAGCGGTTATGCCTTCTTCACAGTTTCTATCAATTGGAACCATAGATAAAAAATGCGGTATCGGTCACGGTCGCGGGATCGCTCGCGGAGTCTCGGTAACGGAAATGATGCGTTAGTAGCGGACCGTGAGAAGTGAGTGTCTTATATTTTCGATTTGTGATAAGATTTTATTAGATTGTCTTAAATTTTCTATTTGTAGATAAAATTATCTTGATTTTGTGATAAGATTTTATTGAACTTTTACATTTGCGATTTGTTGATAAGATTATCTGGATTTTGTGATAAGATTTTATTAGATTTTCGATTTGACAAGATTATCTGGATTTTGTGATAAGATTTTATTGGATTTTCTTAGATTTTCTAATTAGCAAAGTGTTTAATTTTTAATTTATTTCGTGTCTTAAGATTTTATGTCACAAACTTGTGTTTGTTAGTTTTTATTAAGTTTGTATTAGTTCGTGTTGTGTCTTAAACCTTGTATTATTGTGTGTTATGTAATTTTTTTTTTTCTTGAATTATTGTATTTTACTTATTGTTATTGTTGCTGTTACTTTTTGTCATAGTCAAAGAAAATCCAATAGAGTTTCACAAATCCAAATAAACGTATCTACAAAATCAAAAATCTTAGAAAATATAAGAAAATCCATTAAAGTCTTATCAACAAATCCAGATAACCTTATCAACAAATCGAAAATCTAAGAAAATGCAATAAAATCTTATCAACAAATCCAAAAAATCTTATCGACATTCCTCTTAAATACACACTCATTCTCAAACTCATCCTCATCCTCACACTCACTTCCCATTCTAAGAGTCATTATCACATTCAATCCACATAAAGAATGTTGTTTGTGAAAAATTCAAACTCATAATATTCTGAAGAAGATCAAATCAAAGTAATTGATCAAATGGTTGACAAAATCGTCACCCATCATTTACCAACCACATTCTTTCACGATCGGTGGTATTGACTGCCTGCACTCTGGGAGCGGAAAATTGCCCTAATCGCGTGGAAAGGTCATATACCAAGGACGTAGCGTGAACGCTAGCCTCTTTCTTGAAGTTGTTGCGAATTAAGATCTATGGATTTGGCATTCATTTTGTGGTATTCCTAGTTCATGCAATGACCCTAATTCTGTATTGGTCTCCTTTGTTTGTTGATGTCTTGCAAGTTAAGTCACCTCCTATAAATTTTCAGGTTTTAAGGTGAATGGGCATGTATACATGGGGTACTACCTAACAGAGTAACAAATGGTATTTATCCAAATTTGACTGTGTTCATCCAAGGATTTACTCGTCATCAACTTGAAAAGCATAAGTTGTTTGCTGATACACAAGCACATGTTCAGAAGGATGTTGGAAGTGCATTCGGAGTTTCACGAGTGAGATCGTCATTATACGAAAACCATCTCTTGCTTACGGTGAAGATATTAGGCGACATAATGAAGACTTGTATCATCATGCACAACATGATAGTTGAGGATAAACGAGACACGTATGTCCGAGACGTTTCGAGTTCCAAGTTGGACATCCTGTCAACATTAATGTTTACTTTGGGAGAAGAGTAGCTATGTGTAACAGTCAAACTCATCAGTCCCTGATTTAATCGAGCACAATTGGCAAAAATATGGATCGAATAATCATTAAACTCATGCGCTTAAATAGATTTGTCATTGCAACGCTTGTGTTTGCTTTAACATATTTGAATTTGGTTTTATGATGTGTTTAATATACTTGATGGTTAAGTCCATCACGGGAAATGTTTTGATTGTTGTAATGTTCAAGTCATCCGAAAAAAATATAACGGGCATGCATAAAAAAAAACCCTTCTCTCTCTAGAAGAGAATTCTCTCCTCAGATAGGGGATATTGGGGTCCTTCCCCTCTCAAACACCTTAAGTAGTGGCTCCACCAAAGTGGAGAAAGTTGCTAGATTTAGCCCTACCCATCTTAGCTCGTCAATTACCCTGCATTTAATTCTGGAACCTATCTTCTAACTATTCCAACCGCACATTTCCTCTTCTACGCCAATAAAAAGCAACCTTCCTTCTAAGGAAATCCCCGCTAACAACAATCCTAATCCCTCACCTACCAAAACCAAATTCATAAAATAGTCAATTACTCCCTCCGTCCCAGATTAAATGTTATACTTTCCTTTTTCGTCTGTCCCAGATTAGTTGTTACATTTCTAAATTGGGAATGATCCCACAATTATTATATTGACTCTCTCTTCCCACTAACTTTTTTTTGCCCCCACACCCTCTCTCATTCAATTAAAAAAATACCCCACTAACTCCTATCACATCTACTTTTTCAATAAAATAACAATTGATAACCAAACAACCACTTATCACCTAAAACTTTGTGCAAAGGTAAGTGTAACGACTATTATGGGACGGAGGGAAAAATGGCCCTTGAAAATACTTCAGCCAATCCAGGTGACCGGAAGTTCATACTTACCAGACGCAACCTCAAAATCACGCCACCGCCGAGTGCTCTAATACTAGTTGACAACCGCTACAACAATTGCGCCATGGGTGGTTTCAAAGATTCTTGGGAGTTCTCGGAGAACAAAATCCATAATTGGGTCAATGAATGGCAAAAAAGGGACAACATCCTAGTGGAAAAGATCGGGAAAAAGCTATTCATGTTCTTCTGTGGACGACGCCGAGGACTGCATCAGCCTACTCAACCTATGCCAGATCAACTTCGAAGGAGCCTTCTAGCCTTGAAGTCGTGGTTCTTTGGACGACACCGGGCTCGGTCACCGCAACGAAGACAACATTATGGGTAAGATTTGAAGGGTCAGCTTGTTTTTTTAGGGGTGATATGACCGGCGAGAAACAGACGACGCAGTGATGCACTTCAGGTGAGAGAGAAATTGGGGAATTTGGAAAAGTAAACCCTAAATGTGAATTTGGGCCTCTAAGATTTCATAATACCTTTTGGGTACGTGCCTTCCTCTTAAAATACGTACCCAGCCCGTCCCCGAAAGTCACCCGCGTACCCGCCCCTATGGATTTGTCATGGGTACGTATCCTAGGCGAATATGTCTCGTACCCGGTACAGGAAATGACGCCTAGGAGGCGTACCCATGCTTCTTAGGCTTTTAGTACGTCTTAAGATCTTTTATACATTGTACATCTATCTATACTATATATTAAAAGGCGTTGATAAGCAAGCCCATGTGCCACGTGGAACTCACACTAATCTCACTTTAATGTTCCATATCATACACAATTACACTATTATTTTAAAATGATACATATGTGTGGTACAAGTCTTGAACCCGTGACCTCTAATTTGTAAACCAAACAATTAATCACTAATCCAAATCAAATTATATGTCATCTTTTCATAAAAAAAAATAATAAATGACAATTTAATAATTATGGAGTATTGCATTTATTTTAAATTTTAATCCGTGTATTAACCTGGGGCATCGCCCGGGCCCGAATACTAGTTAGTCCCCTAAATCTAGACAACACAAGGCCCTAGTTATTGAATGAGAAAATTCCTAGTCGTGTCATGAATGCCTAAACAATAAAAAACCTAAATAAGACGATAAGTAAATGGAGCTTTAAAGGAAACCTAAACTATTAAACTATTCAAACATGTAAAAAGCAAAGGACAAATTGTTTTTTATCACCTATAAAATTGAAAAATTATTTGTTACCACCTAAAAATTTAAAACTTGTATTTTACCACCTAAAAAAATATTAAAACTTGTTTTACCACCTGAAAATGAAAAAATAGATGAAACATTTATGTATGACTACAAAATTCAATTTTCCTCCTATTATTTGCACTCCTTTGTGGTTTTCTGTAAGTATTTCATCCTTCTCTCTTTACTTCCATTAAGTTTTGTCAATTTTGTGAAGTAATGGTGGTAAAAAATTATGTAAATTCGTGGAAGATGAGAAAGCGGGGGAAGGAAAGAGAGTTAAATACATGAAATCGTAGAAGAATAGAACATTTCAGAAATATTACCGTTATTATGGCTTCCCACGTAACAGTTTCATCTATTTTTCCACTTTTCAGGTGGTAAAATATAAGTTTTAAATTTTTTTTAGGTGTTAAAATATAAGTTTTTGTTTTTTATGTGAAAAAAAATAATTTATCCAAGAGCAAATGCATATTCGGAGCAACCTTATGTACTAGAAATGGCTATCGTGTTAGACAACTAATATTAGCTAAATTAAAAATAAAAAACATGATTACCTGACCAGAGGCAACTTTGAGTTGATAATAGTGTAGTTCAAGAGGGCTCGAAGTGACATGAACTCCAAAAAATGTGGCGGGATTTTTGTAGAAAATCCTAACCGTCGAATTAAGGGACATCATATCAGTCGGGACTCCTGTACCGTCCATTCCGGCTTGTATAGTGTAATCCAAGAACACCATGTTCTACATTAAACAAACATTTATTCAATTAATTAACCTAATACTATTTCTTCTAGTTTTTTTATTAATCCCACTCAAAAAACATTCTTACAGAATACCGTAAAACATGAAAATTTATTTTAAAATATACGAAGCATTTTTTAAAATATTTCAGTTAATCCATGTGCATATGGGAAAAGAGTCGAAAGTCAAACCCATAAGGTCATGCAATGGGCCCATTTGCGCCAGTTTGAACAAGACACCGAGTTGAATCGGTGAACTCGTACCCAAAACAGCAACGTGTTCTTCATCTGATGGTGAAATTTAAAGAGCCCAGCTTTAAACGAAAGTGAACAGGGTTTCCTGCAACTAATGGGGTAACCTCTTTAAAGGAAGGAACTGGAGAATGACCAATTTAACCCCATCCAATCATGAATCATCCATCTTATTCTGAAGGAAAAATTGTCAATTGGAGTACTGGGTTTTTATTCACTTTCCAAATTACTACCTTGTTAAAAATTGTTAAATTACTGCCTATTTATCCATGTATTTAGTTATTGTTGTAGGATTTTTTATGAAATACGTCGTTGGATTAATCACAAAGTATATTTTCAATATATACACTTTTTATACTCCGTAATATTTACTAATACTTTGTACAGCCTACATTAGAAATATTAAAAGTGTGCATTGGCTAATCAAAGTTATGCATTTATTTTTCAAAAAATCAAATAAGTTAACAAGATACACATTTCATTAAATTAAATAAGTTGAGTTAGTGTTGAAATTCCAACACGAAATTGACATGATTTTTAGCCCAACTAAAAAAAATCAATAATTTAATATAATTGGAGATATAACTTTACGACAGAGCCAACTTAAATTCGGACACGAAAGAAAACGTTTAGTGTAAACAATTTTTGACTTAAGGAGCTGAGTTTAGTAGTGTTAAGATTTCTGATCAGTTTTATATTGGACACTTGACACTAAATACAAATAACACACGACAAATTTATGAGCTCTAGTTTCTGGAAGTCAATCAAATAGTTTTGCCGGATGCCCTGAATCCTGATGAGTGATGTCCCTAGCGAATTGGCGAATTAACCTTACCTGTTTGACTGAGTCAACCCTCCACCGCCTAGAAAACTAAAAAACAGAAAGCGGAAAATGGGGGGAAGAAAAATAATTCAAATTATTACTTTTTTTTTTTTTTTGGTTTTGAAACTATTGAAATTACTCATCTCCAAATAACGGAAATATATATATTTTTAAAAAAAATCGGATATCACATTTTCAGAGATTAAATTTTCCAAAATTAGACCTTGGGTTTACGCCATTAGAAGAGCGAGTTGACACAGTGAGTCACACAAATCACAACGAATCACAAAACAGGGGAAGACGCAGAAACAGGTTGAAAAAAGAGAAGACTGACCTTGACGAGAACGTGAGGGTGAAAAGACTTGGAAGCCCCCCAAAGAATCAACGTAAACACAGTAAACAACCCTAAAAACGAAGCCATAAAACAACCTACATAAAACCTCCAAGTAGGCCCGTCACCATCCACGTTATTATCATCGTCGTCACCATCACAATCTTTCTCCTCTCCAGCGGCGCCGGGATAATCCAACCGAAGTCCGCCGTAAATCCGTCGCCACCCACCGCCAGAACGGCCGTACTGCTGCTTCAACGAGGAAGAAGAGAAGAATCTAGAATTAGAAGATTCTCGAGAATGGTGGATTGGAGAACAATGATAGTGTCGAGTAGGAGAAGCTGTGGGACTTAATGTTCCATAAGAGAGTTTATCAAGGTCTTGTTGAGAATAAGAAGGGCTTTCGACGTAGTAAACTGCTCTCCTGGAGGGTGACCTTGGTGGGGTTATTGTTGCCATGCTCGTTACATCTGAGTCGGTTTTCGCATGCATTTTTTTATATATATAATTTGCTGTGTAAATGTTGAAGAAGGTGATGAATTGAAGAAGTTGCAGAAATGAATGAGGAAATTGTAGAGGGAGGGTTGTAAATGCAAGTGGGAATGGAAAGAGGGGTTACTTTTGAGTTTTCCTAGGAATGGGATGGTATTTGTGGCCTTCTTGGGGGGAACAATTTTGGTAAATGCGTCTGCCACAAACTGCTTTCTTTTCCTACTGGTCTTTAAGGATATTGATATTGTCACAAATCTATTTTAACTAGATTTTAGCCCGTCATTGCACGGATTTTATTAAAGTTTTAAGTAAAAATAAAGCTCCTATTACAACTGCTATATTTTATATATTAGATTAGATTAGTTTTTGATTTTGAATTGAATTTCATTTTTGATTTATTTTTTTTAATGATTAGAGTGTTTGATTTTGGAATTGTATATATTAGTAATTAATTAATTAAAATATCTATGTGGTAACTACTTATTTATCTACGTGGCACTCGACTTTTTTAATTCAAAAATAATTTAGAAATCTTATTTTTCATTGGCCAAAACCATTAGATTTCCTACGTGGCGCTCAAATATTGGATTAGTGTTTGACTTTGGACATAATTTTATTTTAGATTAGTGTTTAAGTTTGGATTAAATTTTATTTAAGATTTTTTTAAATTATTATAGTATTTGATTTTGGATGAAGTTTTACATATTAGTAATTAATTAATTAAAATATCTATGTGGCAACTACTTATTTATCTACGTGGCACTCGACTTTTTTAATTCAAAAATAATTTAGAAATCTTATTTTTCATTGGCCAAAACCATTAGATTTCCTACGTGGCGCTCAAATATTAGATTAGTGTTTGACTTTGGACATAATTTTATTTTAGATTAGTGTTTAATTTTGGATTAAATTTTATTTTAGATTTTTTTTTAATTATTAGAGTATTTGATTTTGGATGAAGTAGTACATATTATTAATTAATTAATTAATTAAAATATATATGTGGCACATAATTATTTATCTACATGGCACTCGAAATTTTTAATTCATAAATAAATTAGAAATCTTATTTTTTTATTGGACGAAAACGTTAGTAATCCTACGTGGCGCTCTAATAATTCAGCAAATATGCCTCCCACGGATTCTATTAAATTGTTATGTTTAAATAAAACTCCTATGTATATACCAACTTTATATACTTCGTATTAGATTAAATTAGTTTTGATTTTGCATTGAATTTCATTTTAGATTTTTTTATTTTTTTTTAAATTATGAGAGTGTTTGTTTGGATGAAATTGTATATGCGTAATATTATTAATTAATTAATTAAAATATCTATGTGGCATTTAATTATTTATCCTGGGACTCGACTTTTTTAATTCAAAAATAATTTTGAAATCTTATTTTTCATTGGCCGAAACCATTAGATTTCCTACATGGCGCTCTAATATTGGATAATGTTTGATTTTAAATTGAATTTTATTTATTTTATTTTAGATTAGTGTTTGATTTTGAATGAATTTTATTTTAGATTTTTTTTATAATTATTATAGTGTTTGATTTTAGATGGAGTTGTATATATTAGTAATTAATTATTTAAAATATCTACGTGGCACCTAATTAATTATCTACGTGGCAATCGATTTTTTTAATTCAAAAATAAATTAGAAATCTTATTTTTCATTGGACGAAACCATTAGTAATCCTAGGTGGCGCTCTAATATTTCAGCAAATATGCCTCTTTTATATATATATATATATATATATTAGATTAGATTGGCACAAATCTATGTTAATAGAGTTCTCTAATTTTATACTCCGTACTCCCTATTTTCCTACTCACATAACTTAGTTAGGTCGCAAAAATATATAACGGATTTAGAGTCAAAATTAAACTGGTAGTACACAGACTACAAACAACATCAAACAATGAAACAAGATTTCGAAGAGTTAAGTTCATGTTACATTCGACGTAGAGCATGTCCATACTCCGGTAATGATGCATACAATCTAAAGCTTGTTTTGTTTGATTTATTTCATTCTTTGATAAGAAAATGATATTTTTTTTGCATTTGTAATGTGGTTTTTAGACAATTTCATACTACATAAATTAATTTCGTTTAGATAATACTTGTACTTGTTCGTATAAGTTTTTTAGAGAATATAAGTTGAATGAAGCAGACGCAATGATGTACTTCCTCTGTTTCAAAAATATCTTTACACTTACTATTTGCACGGACTCCTGTGTAATATTTGACCATTAATATATCCAATTTCGTATGGAAAAAAATTATAAAAAGTTAATATTCTCAAAATGAATAACGAGACCAATCTAACAAGATCTTACATGTAACATTTTAATGTATATAATAGTGGGAATTTACGGTCAAAGTTTTCATAATTTGAACACATTTTCCAAAGCGTAAAGAACTTTCTGAAACGGAGGTAGTATATAAAGTATTGTATTTGGATTTATTTGGGAATGTAAGACAAAATAAAAAATTAAAGAGGGTGAGTAAGGTGTTGTATTCAAAGTTCTTCTTTTATGCTAACTGGTTGTTGCTACAATTGTGTAAGTCGTGTTGCAGTTTTGGTTAATGGTTTGGTGTTGTATCAGTATGGCAGTCTTGTTTTGATAGTTTTGGTTGTCAGCTCATTTTTGGCATTCCATGCCCTTTTGGCCCTTTACCGCATACTAGTGGAGTAGTGGTTAGTTTCACTACTAAACTACTGTGCTTGATTATTGATAAGTCACATTTGATACAAATATATGTGGCCGTATATTTGAGGCTGATTCATTTGCCAAAAATAATTCATTACTTTAGGATAATTGATTAGGGAATGATCTCGATGATAAAGATTTAGTATGTGACCGTAGATATCTATTTAAATTATTGCTGAAATATCGGATATAATTTTTTATCGAAATACCTTCATAAATTTTATTGTTCAGATATTCTCTTTATATTATTGTTTCTGCAAAGAAATTGCTAAGTATGAAAATAGGAGAAGCCTCGTCAACCTGGCTGTTATTTTCCTCCAGTCGACTGTCGTTTTCCTACAAAAGGAAGCAAACGTAAACTGGCTCGGGGGGTTCCCGAGAAAACCCTCTCCGACGCTCAAGTCAGTCATTGTTAGAGAGAGAAAGTAGTCAGAGAGTGAGTTTGGGAATTATTACATACCTGAATAATGATTAGGTGAGACATATTTATAGTAATGCAGGATGGCATTATTAGTAAATATGGGCAAGTGTAGGGGTGTGAAATCTTGGGTCTGTAGGAGGCTGAGATATGGGCCCCTAAGTTCTTATTCCCACCTAATTTTCCCCACCCATAATATTTTATTCATTTAACCCACCCACCTCCCTTATTAAATTAATAAAACCCTAACGTCACTCTCACCTCTCTCTCCTTATAACCCGTCCCTCTCACCCTCTCTCTCCTCATTCTCTTCGGATCCCTCTCTCCCTCTCTCTCCTCATTCTCTTCGGATCCCTCTCTCCTCCTGTCTCCCTCTCTCTCCTCAAGAAATCTCTCTGTTTCTCTAAAAACCCTAACCTTCTCCGCCCCTGTTCTTCGTTTTTTTTGGTGAGATCTCTCAGATCTTTGGGTTTTTCGCTCAAAATTGTTCTCAAACTTTAACCGGAACGACATTCCGGTGAGATCCCCTCTAGTTTTGTCCCCTTTGTCGTCCCAAATCCCGGTTGGTAATCGATTCTCTGGTGAAATTTTTTTGGGGATAAAATCGAAGTTTTATTAGGGTTTTATTAATTTCTTAATGGGATCCTCTTCCTCCAAATATCTTCCGAGTTATTCGGTTGGTACTTCTGGGCAACGAATTCCTGACTCAAACTGTGATTGGGGCTCGAAATGCATTTGTCCCAACAACGAGCACTCGTATTCTGGCGAGTATCTGAATAATTTGAGGTTGGCCCAGAAGGAGAACACGAGTACCCGAAATTATCTCAAAGCTTGGTTTGAGAAAATGGAAGTGGAGCCTGGTGAAGAGGTGGAGTCCAAATACGACGATCGAGTCCCCACACCAGCAGATCTGAGATTCTTTGGAGGAGACGAATCTGATGAGGTATATTTCCTTATTTTTTGGTTTTTTTCCTGATTTTTCGAGTTAATTAAGGTTTACTCTGTTTTTGGGATTTTTTGTGTTTCTTGGAGAAAATCTGTGATTTTTGGTTGAAACGTAGGTTTTCTAATAAAATTAGGGTTACTCTGCATGTTCTGATTTTTTGTGATTTTTTGTGAATTTTAATGATTTTTTTTTCATTTGTTGATGATTTTTGTGAATTTTTTTAGATTTAACATTGGTTCATTTTTTTTCATCATGCATGTCCCAAAAATGTTTGATTTTTGTGTTAAATGATGAAGTTTTCGAATTGCATGCCAGAGATTCGTTGATATTTTTTGTTAAATGATGAAGTTTTCTAATTGCATGTCAGAGATCCCTTGATTTATTTTGTTAAATGATAAATTTTCGAATTGCATGTCAGAGATCCCTTGATTTTTTTGGTTAAATGATGAAGTTCATGAATTGCATGTTAGAGATCCCTTGATTTTTCTCGAATTTTATGACTTTTTTTAAATTGCATGTTGAATACCATGAATGTTGGTCTGTTTTGGTTGATTTGGATGTTCAATTCCATGATTACTTTGATGATGTTGTTCTTTGATCTTGTTAAGTTGATCTAGTTCAGTTGCATGTTGCATGTTCTTTAAATTGCATGTTGAATCCCGTGGTTGTTCTTTGGTGATGTTGTTCAGTTCAGACATCTGTGATGGTCTTCGTATGATGATCTTGTGACTTGATCTATTTATGATGATCTTGTTCAGTTTAATTAATAAATCCCATGAATGTTTGTGATGATGTGAAATATATTAAACATATTTTATGTCCCCTCTTGATTGCAAGGAACCCAATCACTCTGATTCATTCGACCTATACTATGTGGGTGAGTGTGAGAACACAACTGCTGGTCCAGAGGTTTCTGATGGGCAATGTTCGGTTTCGTCCCCAAACGTGAAGGAAGATGAAATAAAAAAAAAAGCCACCTAAGGGTGTTGATGATGCTTAGAGATAAGTGTGTCTTCTATAAACCCTCTTTTAATTATATTTGGATTGATGGTTAGCTGTGGAGACATAAGGTGGAGTAGCCAACAACTGTGATCTGTTGTTGGCAAGGGGTGTTGTTGTTTTGTTGATGATGTGATAGGGTTTGGAGTGTATTCATGTCCTCTATTATTGCCTTGTTGCTTGAAACATGTTGCCTTGTTGATTGATGAATGTTGCCTTGTTGATTGATGAATGTTGCCTTGTGTGCTTACTGATTTAATAATGTTGCCTGTTGAAACTGTGATATGTTTGCTGGTTGATTAGTGTTGCCTTGAGAGGGGTGAAAGCATATGGGATGGGTTTATGAATAAAATTTTAACATGTGATTGGAAAAAAACAGTTTCATTAAAGTCCCCTCTTATTGTTTGCCTTTCCTGAATGCTTGGTCTGTGATGTTAGGGTTTGAATGAGGTCTATGATGAGTCTTTCAGTGCTGAGAAACTATCCATGTTTCATAAACCACAGTGCGCCATTAGCATCCAGCCGTAGGCTGTATGAGGCTTTTGTGTGCTAATGGTTTGTGAACATGGTGTGGTTCAATGAAGTTTGGGGACATCTGAGACCAAATTTAATATGATTTGTTTTGGCTTTCCGATCTTTTGCCAGTTTTAATGTCTTAGGAATCAATGAAATTGAATCCGTCACATATAGACTGGCATTAGACCGGGGAGGCAATTCATGTCTTGTTTACTTAGAGGTTAGGTGTCCCCAAAAGTGCCTTTGTATGTTACATCGATGATGAGTCTTTCATATGCTGAGAAATAATTCAAGTTACCTACACTCACTCGTGCTGCCATTAGTATCAGTGATGATGCTTCTCAGGCGCTAAGTGTGTGTAGGTTGAATTTGTTTCAATGATGCTTGGGGACATCTGAGATGAATTTTGATGTCATGCATGTTTCACTTTTGTTAGTTAGGTGGTCCTTCAAAGAGGATTGACTTATTTTTAAATATCCAATGCGATAGTTCACAATTTGTCAATTCCCTTTGGAAGGACCACCATGACACTTAAACAACATGTTTGATTGTGGTGTTAATGATAATCAATGATGTTAAAGGTTGATATCCTGAGATTTATGTTTCAATACTTGTCCTTTAACTCCTTTTGTCTAATGGAGTGATTGTCATTTCACATGATCAGTAGTGAATATCAATCATTCCATTCGGCAAAAGGATGTTAAAGTTGAGAAAATATTGATACAATAGATCAATGATGCTATTCAACAACTCTGAGATTGGAACCCTAATGTTTGCTAATGTCCCATGTGTGAGTTTGATCATTGTGATCTGTGATGTAATTGTTGATTATCTTAGATTTTGGTTTCTAACATATTCCCTCGTCCCCTTTTACAAAAGGGGATAAATTTCATTTCAAAAACAAACAAGTGATCATGTAATCCCTTTTGTGAAAGGGTGATGAGGTTGTTAAAATTTAGAAACATACTACATATATGCTGTAAATCAACCTAACTGAGATTGTTGTGCCTTGTCCATTGCTGCCTTGTTATTTGTTTTGAGTCATCTATGATGAGTCTTCATTTGCTGACACTCAAACCCTATATTCCATTAACACTCATGCGCCATTAGCATGAATAATGCTTCTCAGGAGCTAAGTGTTGGTGGATGGGGTTTGTGTGAGGGATGCTTGGGGACATTCTGAGATGGTTGTGTGTACTTGCTTCTATGTACTTGATGCCTTCTTCTTCATGCTTTGTTCAATGATGAATTGGTTTAAGCATATCGAATTTTACTTTTGTTGACGCATCGGTATCTAGGTGGTAAGATTTTCCATCTGAAAATGATGTGATATGCATTCTTTCCACTTAGATGCCGATGTGTTTAGAGAAGTGATTTTGCATATGACTTTCTAAGTATGTTGTAAGTAAATACCTTGCCTTTGCTGCCTTGCTCATGGCCTTGTTTTTTTGAGTTGTTCAATGATGAAATGATTTAGTAACTCGAATATTACATCTTTTGACGCATCGGTTTCAAAGTGGGAATAAATTCCATCTGAAAATGATGTGATATGCATTCTTTCCATTTTGAAGCCGATGTGTTTGGAGTTGTGATTTTGCATGTCCTGAGTTTCCTACACTTTTAGTATCCTCTGTCAAATGGAGTGACTTTCCTTTCCCATTTCTGTTTGTGTTAGTCATTCACTCCATTTGGGAGGAGGACATTAAAGTTTAGGATTCAATGATGATGAACACATACAAACTGAGAACAACATGTCCCCATGCTTTGCCTTGGCTTGAAAATGAATTCATGTGTTGCCTTGAAAACATAAAGTTGTCCCCTTAATGGTTTAAGGAATGGCTGACTCATTCAATTGATGTTTTGTGTTTCAATTACAACTAGAAATAATAAACATGATTGTGATTATGATGAACAAAAACTAAACTATGATTGTGATAACCTAGTTATTGTTGCCTTGTGCATTGCTGCCTAGTTATTGTTGCCTTGTTGATGTTGTCTTGTTCATGTTGCCTTGTGCATTGTTGCCTTATGATTTTGACTTATCCTGAAATCATAAGTTAATATGCAATGTACATGTTCCCTTATGATTTTGAATAATCCTGAAATCATATGTTAATATGCAATGTACATGAATAACTACAAATATGTGAGTATGATGAACAAAAACTAAAGATTAACAACAATAAATTGATTCATTCATTCTTCCAGTTGATATGTTGCTTCCAAAATGTTTTAAATACATGTGATGCTTTCATTCAAGCTTACAAAAGTGACATTCTGTTTGTTCTTGTAACTTTTAAAACATGTTCCCAAAACACAAAAAGTAATCTCTCGTTCTTGCTCTATACTTCACTGATTTGCTCTCCATTCATCAACAAGTTGTTTGCATTCATTCACAGCCCACCTTGGGGCCTTAACTTGTTCTGGCAGATTCCCCTCATCTTCTAAAATCTTTTTCTTGTTGTGTGGGAGTTGGTAGTCATTGTCCCCCTTGTGTTTCAAAATTTCATTTCCAACATATTGAAGTGACATCTACACATTAGATAGAGTCTTTGCATGCAGTTCATTATATGCCTCATTCACAGCACCACTTAAATCTTCAACTGTTTTAGGCATCTTTTTGTGCATTAGTGATTGAATTGACCTAAAGAACCCCAAGTCTAATATGTTACAATCTGGACTGTTTGCTGGCTGCTGAGTCAATATCAATGTGAAGCCATCTTGCTTGTAATGTTGCTTTCATTCTTGATCATTTTGCAAAATGTGTGCCTTTGCATTGTCTTGAATGATGTATATCACCCTTTCCCCCTCATGTGGTGGCCATTTCTCTTTAATTGCTGGGATTAGGTAGTTGATTAGCATGGCCCTAGTTGCAATCTGATTCACTGACTTGATTGGTTTAGTCTCAATTGTCCCCTTGACTCTGTTTTTGGATGTTCTCTTTGCTGCCACTGCATCTGTGAATGGAAATATACCAAGTTTCCCATCCCACTCACACTGCCCATCTTGTCCCCACCTTGGCCTTGCTACTGCTGCCATAAACATGAACTTTGGAATCTTAGTTCTTGATTTTCCCTTCCTGTGTGGAAATGGTTCATTGTTTGCTAAATAAACTCTTTGACTTTTTTGTGTAAGATAGAACCATTTCTCATCGATGTGAATGAAATCATACATGCTGTAATATGTGGGATCGTTTGGTATTGAGTAGTCCATTAAGAGACCAAGTACCCACTTCATCCTTGCCATCTTGCATTCTTCTGAAATGCCTGGATTCAATGGACTTGAATGTGGTTTTATCTGTTTTCTTTTCACCATTCTCCAAACTGTTGTGGGACTCAAATTGAGCATCCTTGCTAGATCAATAATGGTTGTTCTATCCCCCATGGCTATGGAGGCTATAAACTCATATGTTACTTGAATTCTCTTCCTCCCACAGTTGTGATATTTGCTATCATAGAAATACGAATCCATGGCTGCCTTATGTGCCAATGCTCTCTGCCATATTAGTCTAATTGTCTTCCTTGTGTAATCAAACTTTATAACAGCCTGCCTATTTGTCCCATGAATGAGTTCATCTGAATGCTTTTCTTTTCTTAAGAGAAGGAACAACAAGATCTCCAACCTTAATTCGTTGTTAATCCTTGGGGTTCTAGGCTTATGATGATTTTGCTCTGTTTCTGTTTGATGAATTGGAGATGGTGGGAACTCTTGTTGTGTTGGCATGTTCAAATCAAACAAAAATGGAACTGAGTGGTTATCTGATATACCTGATGTATGTTGTGGTCCCACTTCACATTCTTGTGCATATTCTTGTCCCACTTCATTCAGATCTGACAATTGTTGATTTTGCTCAAAGTCCCCTATTTGATGAGCATTTACTTCACTTTCAGCATTTTGGGTTGCCTCATCATCATCATAATCTGAATCAGAGTTCGTGCCGTCTCCTTCATCATCGGAAAAACCGAGGAACTCGTCCTCCTCTTGATCTGAAGCCATTAATGTCCCCTTGCTGATTAATTGTAGTGCATTTATTGCCTTTGGTTTTTTGTTGTTGTAACTGATATTAAAACAGTTGGAATTTATGAGGGTTTTTGGGTAGAAAATGACCCCTATTTATAAAGGGTGGTAAATGTAGAAAGTTTGGAGGGAAAAAGTTTGGAGGGAAAACTTTTTGCTAAATTTCTGTTTTTGGAGGGAAGTGTAAAAAGGGAAGTGGACTTTCCCAATTTGGGAAGTCTTCCCTCCGTTTTTTTTCTGTTGCTGTAATCTCATTGGATGAAATAAATCCACCTCATGTACTTTGGTCCCCACTTCAATCAGATTTTTTCTGATTTTTGATTAATTAAATGAAAATATCCCCTTTCCCATAATTCTTTAATATTTTCTCTCTCCTTACTTTAATCTTTAAAAAAGAATCTCTTACACATTCTTACACACAATCATTTCTCTTACACCCAATCATTACACTTATACCCATACAAACCAAGATTCTATTTTTCTTAAAAACCCCCCAAGATTCCAAATGGATACAACATTTAGAAATGGAGGGAGTAGTATTTTTTGTGGGTTTACCAGAATAGGGCGGTTGTTTTGTGGGTTATAGAGTACGGAGAACAAATAAATGGGGCGAGTAATATTTGTAGGTTATAGAATATGGCGAGTGGTATTCATTTGTCCACGTGAATGTTACTCACAATAATAACCGCCACTCCCCTTGCATTTTATAGTGGAGAAATGTGGCACCTTGGCCCCATTATAAATGCCACTTTGCCTTGACTACTCCAACCAAGCAAATTGCTTGGAATTTGCGATGTATTTGCACTGTATAACAACCTCCAATAATCAACATGCCTTGGGTACTATTGAAGTTGGCGAGTAGTCTGCTTGTTTGTATGCTTTTCGGCGGATGATGCACTTGGTAAATTGGCGGATGGTTTTCGCGTGCTATCGATGCTTACACATTGTGGCTGTTGTTTCCCGCATACCGACAAGGAGTAAGTTGATGTGTGGTGGCTGGCGTTTTTTTATTTTATTATTATTATTATTTTTTCGCTCGTGGCTTGGCTTGGCTGTTATTTTTGGCAGCTATCACACCCGCGTGGCACGCGGGTTAGGCGAGCAGGGCTACACTTGCCCGCATTGTCGTGGACGGCTCTCGTGGCTTGGCTTGGCTTGGCTGTCGATCTCCGTGGGCTGGGCGACTGTTTTTTCGTCGTCGCCTGCATCCGTCGTCGTCGTCGTCCATGGCTGCTCTTGCCCGCAGCGAGTTGGGCGTTGTTCGCGTTAGAGCGGGCGGGGCTGTTCTTCGTTGCCCATGGAATCGGGCGTGGCTGTTGGTTTTACCGCGTGTGGGTGTGCGATCACTGTGTGTACGAGGGTATTGATGCGCATTGTCAAGGCCATGCTCGCACCATGAGATAGACGAGATGGCGAGCAATCCGAGCCCGATGTTGGGCGGTTGTTTTTCATAATCCAAGGACTAGGGTTTTTCCTAAGTATATGGCCCTGGCTGGGCATTAGGTTAGCGACGCGCTCTAGGCCTTGTATGGCGGTTGTTTTCCGCGCAAGGCTTGCGTGCTGAGCTCCAGCTTGGGCGGTTGGTTTGTGTGCGAGGTGAGAGCAGGCTAAGGCTAGGTGGCTTCTAATTTGCTGCACATGATGGTGCCATGGCTTCTACTTGCTGCATACGATGGTGTCATGGCTTCTACTTGTTGCACATGATGGTGCCATGGCTTATACTTGCTACACATGATGGTGCCATGGCTTCTACTTTCCGCACATGATTGTGCCATGGCTTCTACTTGCCACACATGATGGTGCCATGGCTTCTACTTGCTGCACACGATGGTGCCATTGCTTCTACTTGTTGCACATGATGGTGCCATGGCTTCTACTTGCTGCACTTGATGGTGCCATGGCTTCTACTTTCCGCACATGATTGTGCCATGGCTTCTACTTGCCACACATGATGGTGCCATGGCTTCTACTTGCTGCACATGATGGTGTCATGGCTTCTACTTGCTGCACATGATGGTGCCATTTCATGATCATAGCTTGATGGCCTTACGTTGGGCTGTTGGTGCAAGTCATGAGCGAACAAAAAATGACTTAGATTATTTTGCTAAGTATGGGGATGGGATGTTGTTCTCCAAAGGAGCTAATGAGCCCCATGCTTGGGTGAACGATGATGCACCATTCTTGAAAATGACTTAGATTATTTTTTTGCTAAGTATGGGAATAGGTTGTCGTTCTCCAAAGGAGCTAATGAGCCCCATGCTTGGGCGAACGACGATGCACCATTCTTGAAAATGACTTAGATACTTTTGCTAAGTATGGGAATAGGCTGCTGTTCTCCAAAGGAGTTAATGAGCCCTATGCTTGGGCGAACGATGATGCCCCATTCTTGAAGATGACTTAGATATTTTGCTAAGTATGGGAATGGGCTGTTGTTCTCCAAAGGAGCTAATGAGCCCCATGCTTGGGCGAACGATGATGCGCCATTCTTGAAAATGACTTAGATTATTTTGCTAAGTATGGGAATGGGCTGTTGTTCTCCAAAGGAGCTAATGAGCCCCATGTTTGGGCGAACGATGATGCGCCATTCTTGAAAATGACTTAGATTATTTTGCTAAGTATGAGAATGGGTTGTTGTTCTCCAAAGGAGCTAATGAGCCCCATGTTTGGACGAACGATGATGCGCCATTCTTGAAATGACTTAGATTATTTTGCTAAGTATGAGAATGGGCTGTTGTTCTCCAAAGGGACTAATGAGCCCCATGCTTGGGCGAACGATGAAGCACCATTCTAGAAAATGACTTAGATTATTTCACTAAGTATGAGTTCATGTGCTTGAACTTGGCTTGTCTTTTCCTTTTGACGTGTCTTGCGCTTGCATGGCCAATGTTTGACTTCTACTTACAACATTCTAGAAACGAAATTTGCTAAGTAATATTACTGGTCGAGCTCTTTACTATTGCCTTGAAGATATAAAGCTTTGTTTAAAATGATGGGATGTTATTTAGCCTATGGCGGGCTTACATGTATCTTACCCCCACTTTCATCATTGAAAACTATGGCTGTGAGCTATAAAGCTAAGTACTTTTGAGAAAGGGAGAAATTCTTAGGAGATTGAAAAAAAAACCTTCTAAGGTTGTCGGCGTTCCCCGGGCGAGGGAGGGGCTTGCCTTCAGGAGTTTCGAGTCCCTTCTGGCTTGGCTTTCTTGGCCAGTGGTTGGGGGGGTACTTGTCCCTCTCTTGAGGCTGTTAACATAGCATCGCCTGTCCACTTGTTGATCCCCAAAGATTTTTCCCACGGAGCCATCTTCCAACTCAAACTGCATGAGAAGTTGGTACACAGAGATTGCGGCTTATATTTTGCTTAGTAGAGGTCGGCCTAAGATGATGTTGTATGGTAGGTAGATGTCCACGACAAGAAAGTCTACCAACAACCGTCTTCCCTTGTTTTTAGGACCCAACCTGACAGGTAGCTTGATGGTGCCTTGAGGATGGACGGCTTGACCTCCAAATCCAATGAGTGGCTGGAAGATGGTTTCCAGATCATCTTTGAAATACTTGAGCCCTTCTAGACACTTTAGAGTAATGATGTCGGCGGATGATCCACTATCCACTAACACTCGCCCTATCGTTGAGTTAGCGACTTTCATCTCGATGACCAGCGGATCGTCACGGGACTCTTGAATTGGATGGATAGTGTTCCCACCAAATGTCATCACCGGGGCTGTTTGAGAAGCCGATGCCACTTTTAGGACTTGATGTTCCAGTGCCCATAAGCTATCCTTCGCCTTGCTCACAGACCCGCCTGTTGCCAAGCCTCCGGCTATCACTCCAATGTAGTCTCCCGTATCATCACTAAGGGACTCCTTTTCTTTGGCTTTTGCTTTTGGGGGAGAATTCTTCCTTAAGTAATTATTCAGCTTGCCCTTGTCAGCCAAGTGATCCAGCGCCTTTTTCAGCTCCCTACAGTTCTTTGTGGTGTGCCCGCACTCGTGGTGAAACTCACACCAAAGTGACTTATCTCGCTTTGCTTCGGGCGTACGGATTGCAGGTGGATTAGGGAGGATGTCTTTTCCTTTGAGATCAAGGTAAATCTCCCGCCTATTGCGGTTGTACCTCGGATCCTCACCATGGTCATCAACCATAACTGACTTTTTGAGGGAGGGCTGAGTTTGTTCGTGGCTGCCGTTTGGTCTTGGCTTTTGTTTTTGCCTTGTTCCACTCTCACCACCCCAATTGATCTTACAAATATCTATGGCTTGAATGTGCATTTGGGCCTTCTCCATTGCTTCCTCGAGGTTGGACACCCCGGACTTGATCAATTCAAACTTGAAGTCATCTGGCTGAAGACCTGCCAAGAGGGCTGCGAATTTGGTTTCGTCCTTGAGATTGTGTATCTTTAGGACTTCTTCATTGAATCTCTTAATATAATCGCGAATGGTCTCCGTCTCTCCCTGTCTGACTGCCATTAAGTTGACACTTGTCTTTTGGTGCCTCCAACCCGCCGCGAATTGGCTGATGAAAACCTTTTCAAGCTCATTGTAGCTCTTGATGCTTCCCTTTGGTACGTGCTTGTTGAACCATATAAGGGCAAGACCCTTCAAGGTGGTTGGAAAGTACCTGTACCAAGTAGCTCCGCATCCAGTCTGAACGTTCATTTGAGCCGCATAGGCGGCCATGTGTTCTTCTGGATCCTTAATTCCATCGAAAGGCTCGATGGTAGGGACCTTCACTTTGTCTCGGCGAGGGGTGTTCATTATTTCTTGGGAGAAGGGAGTGAGAGCCTCTTGCAATGAGGAGGTATGCCTGTGCCTATCAGTTCTTGGTGGAGGGGAGTCCCATCTTCCCCTTAGGGAGGTATGCCTACCTCTACTCTCTAGGAGAGGCGAGTATGTTCGCTCACGGCGTGGAGGGTTCCTTCCTATTCTTGAGGGTGAACGATACCTAGGGCAATGAGAGGATGAATGAGCCCCTGGCTGTTGATCGGGGAGTGAAACTCTTGTCCTGGGGGAATGGCCTCTAGCCCGGCTAGGGGGTGAGTGACGTCTCTGTAACACCCTAATAATTCCTTGCTTTTATAAAACCATTTCCAACTTAAAATAAAGGAATTACTAAAGCATTACCGCCACCGTGATAACGGTTAAGGCTATTACCAGAATTACGCAGCGGAATCAAATGTCAACTAACTTTTTAAAAACATAATTAATAAATATCGAGGCCTCCTACAATTTGGAACCATAATGGCCCAAAACCCAAAGTATAAATAATTCAAACATTTCAAACATAATTAAAATATTAAATAAAATAGTTTCAAAGAACGAAAGCATGCAACTCTCTCAATCATCCCAAGCCACATGATTTCGATCGTACTTGATCTACCAACCTGCTATATTATTCTACTCCCCAACAATGCAAGTGCAAATGATGGATCATCATAGGGTCATTAAGGCAAAGGCCATGACCAAAAACACACAAAGCACGTAGTCAGCAAAAGCTGAGTACTTACAAGCATAGAGTAAATGAAACTAAATCATGCATCACTCACTAAGTACTAATCAACATGCAAAAGCCATATAATACTTAACAAACAATCATGAGGTACAAGACTCGACTCTTGACTCGACTCTTGACTCACAATTTAATTAGAATAAGCTTCGAACGGGCCAAAAGAAAGTTCCATAAAGGAAAGGTGATGGGAGCCAACCATACACCAAATAATAAATAATAAAATCGCGTCTTTAAGTACGAGCTTTCCGGCAAGACTCCCCCCATTGTTCATACTCAAGGTATATACGTTCCAAGAGTTTTGAAGCTTGTTCCGGTTGCACTTTACGTTTATTAATATTTTAATAAAGGCGAACTCAAGACTCGACAACATTCATACATACAATTAATAAACAACAACCAAAACAATCTTATTTTAATGTTTTAAGACTTGTGATCAACCAAGCAAGACACTTGTGATATTACTACCATGTTCCTCCTCACCAAAGTGAGACTCCACATCATGCATATTAACATGAGGGGTGTGCCCTTGCACGACAAATCCTAATTCGTTTCATACATAATATTCCCAACTGAACCCTACATGCGCGGTGGCTTACGTGAGCTAACCCTTCACATGTGGTAAAATAAATAGTACAACGAGGTACAAATAAATGGCTCAAAGTATGCTAGACATCCCGTACAATAGCATACAAATAATTAATCCACCCCTTGCATGTGAATTGAACCATACATGCATAAATAATGAACAACATGATTGACAATGAAATCCATACTCATAATAATTTCAACATGCTTGTTCAACAATTAATTCAATAAACCCAACATCACAACTCACATGCTCGTTCACCAAAATAAACATGATTCCACATAATGTAATTCACATCATCAACAATCATGTAATGTCATTGACAAAAGGTGTGGTCGCCCTAGATTTGTACGTACCTTGAATACCTAAGCGTAGGGGCCACTTTGCAATAACGAGCACTCAACTAGAAATCACCTCCTATCATCAAAATAATGAAACTTAAATTATTTCCATGTTCATTAAATTTCCAGCAACTTTATAAAAATTAAAACCTCCTTCAGACTTTAGAATTCAATCGTTTTTCAATAACAAAATCGTCTCAATTTGCAAAATCAATCCCTAATACGAAAACATACTTTTTCCGCCTTTAAAATCAATAAAAATCGACACTTTAAAGCTTTATTCAAATCTGAAAATATAATTGATTATCATAATTAAAATCATCACCTAATTATGCTAATCAATTGACTCATTAGGTCTAGGTTAAAACCCTAACTTGAAAATCCCAATAACACTAGTTTAATATCATAAAAATCCATGCTTTATTAAATAAACAAATCTGAAAATTCATCCTTTAATAATTAAAACAACCCTAATGAATCACAACACACAAATCCTCAAACCACGGTATTCATAACCGGTTCCCAGCATCTTAATTACTCAAAACAATATTAATATAATAATTTAAAATACGGAATTTAAATAGAATAGGTAAGGAAGAAGAGAATTATACCAATCCGGCCTATAGCACGGAACAACTACGAATTAATTGTGATTGGGCGAAAAAGAAATCGAATACGAACACACACACACACACACACACACACACACACAAACGTGCGTGTGCGCAGCAAGGGCGACGAGCGCGAGCGAGGAGAGAGGGCGCGCGCGCGCTGGGCGCGAAGGAGAGCGAGAGGGCGAGCGGGCAGCGTTGTGCGCGAGGGCACGAGCGAGAGAGAGAGGGCGAGCGCGAGGGCAGGCACGAGGGAACGGGGCCGTGCCGGCATGCGGGCGCAGCACGAGGGCACGAGCCTTGAGGGCGTGCGGGTGCCGAGCAAGAGAGAGAGGAGAGATGGAGTGAGGAGCAAGCAAAGCAAAAAGGGGCTTTATGAAATTTTAGGGGTTCATTTAATGATGGGGGAGTCTATTTATAGGCTCCCTAATCCCTTAATGGGCTAGGCTTAGGGTATTTGAGTTGGGCTTAGGAATTAAATGAATTGGGCTAGCTTAGGGTTTAAATTAAACTGTTTGGATTGGGCTTGATTAATAAAACGAACTAGACTTTTTATTTAAAACCCGAAGCTTTAAAAATCATTTGCAACTCATTTAATTTCCCGACTCAAGAGTTAAATTCGCTTCGTAATTAATTAAAATAATAAATATTCTAATTAATTAAAATACATTAAATGAAATGCATTTAAATATTATTTAAATGATAATAAATCGTAAAATGCTTTATAAATATAATAAAATATATTTATAAATATTATAAAAATACGAGGTATTACAGTCTCCTTGTGGGAGAAGGTGAGTGTCTCATGCGAGATGTCCTTCGGGAGCTGACCTCGATCGATCCGACTGGCTTTGAAGGAGTGGGGTGGTCTCGCGCGAAGGCCGTAGTCTTGGCACTAGAGGGGGGTAGACCTCGGGTGATCCTATCATTCCTGATGGCTTCTCTGGCTTGTTTGAGGCGCCTCCTGTGCAAGAGGTCTCAAGCATCAAGGTCTCCTCTATACAGCTGTCGTTCTTCAATTACTCGGCGTGCATCTTGGCTGGCCCTTGGTTGGTGAGGGCGAGGTTGTGCCCCACCCTTGTCACCTAGCCTGTCCTTCACATTTCGAGGTTGTGTCATATGGATGGTATGAGATGCTGTGCTCACCCTTGAGCTGATAGGGCAGTTTGGTTGTCTCCTTGAAGGTCTCCCCCCCATTCCTTGGAGGTTGCGGATAGCCTCATTGACTTGAGCAGCCATATGATCCAGATCCCTTTTGGTGACCAAGTTCTCAGGGTGACCCTCGACATGGGGTTGTTGGTTCTCATGGTCCTGATCACATCGTGATCATCTTCGTTCCGCGGATTAGGCATTAACACGTAATTGGGATGAGACTCTGATCGATGAGAGGAGGAGTGTTGCCTGGTTCGTCGAGTGTTAACCATGGCTTGTAGTTGACTTCCCCACAGACGGTGCCAACTGTTTCTGCGAAGAAATTGCTAAGTATGAAAATAGGGGAAGCCTCGTCAACATGGCTGTTATTTTCCTCCAATCGGCTGTCGTTTTCCTACAAAAGGAAGCAAACGTAAACTGGCTCGGGGGGGTTCCCGAGAAAACCCTCTCCGACGCTCAAGTCAGTCCTTGTTAGAGAGAGAAAGTAGTCAGAGAGTGAGTTTCGGAATTATTACATACCTGAATAATGATTAGGTGAGACATATTTATAGTAATGTAGGATGGCATTATTAGTAAATATGAGCAAGTGTAGGGGTGTGAAACCTTGGGCCTGTAGGAGGCTGAGATATGGGCCCCTAAGTTCTTATCTGAGCCCATTAGGAGGTTTGTGTTTGAGGGTATTTGAGTAATTTCCCCTAAGAGGGGTATTTTGGTAATTTATGTAAAAAGAAGGGTCCCACAGGGGGCCCGAACAATTATAATTAGGGGTGAGCGGGATCGGGTACCCAGTCAAATTTGAAGGAACCGGTCCCGAAACCGATTTGGACCGGGTCCTAAAACTTAGATCCGGAACCGGTACCGCTCATAAACGGGTCTAGTAAAAACGGAACCGGTCCCGGAACCGGTGGGAACCGGTCCCGGAACCGGTGGGAACCGGTTCCACTACCGGGTACCCGGTCGTCGAAGGGATCAATGGACAAAACTCAAAAAATGAAAACAAAAAACCCAGATCAAGAACTTTGAAACCTAAAATTCGGAAATTTCTCAAACAATTTACAAAATTTAGAAGTTTCAAGCATATAAATAATTTAACAATAATCGAAAATGAGAAATCTCTAATGGAGCCCAAAAACCAAACTCATAAATGGTGACGTATTGTTTCATGGAAAACTAGATCTGAGAGATTAAGAAAAGTCTAACTCAATTTGTGTACAAGTGAGTGAAGAAAATCAACAATATCTCGGAAGCAACAGACATAAATGGCGAGGTTTTAATGGGGGCTATACTATTGTGTTCTTCTACTACCTAAGGGAGAGAATATGATTGAGAAAATGTAACCATTTTAGGGTTGAATATTGCCTTTACATACATACAAGTCGCAAATGTGTTGTCATAAACAACTTTTCATGGCTTGAATTTGGGCTTTAACTATATGTGTTTGTGTAACTTCTTGATCTGGGAGGAGGGGAACAAGTTTTGAATATTTTGGGCCTTGTGGCCCATGGATCAGGAAATTAGGTGTCTTGGTGTGTGGACCACTAATAGGCTTTTTTGAGTTTGGGTTACTGAGTTTTGTGGATACTAGAACCGAATGGCTTTTTTATTGGACCGAATAGCATTTTTTCTTATTGGACCGAATAGCTTATGGGTGGCCCAAACTGTATACAATTTGTCATGCCTGGAGTCTTCAGTTGGATACTTTCAATTTTTTCTTTTTAGTTCACGCGTTTTTTTAGCACGTTTGTTAAGTGTAAATGTGTAATTTATTAGTATCTCTAATTAACAATAAGAAATAGTTTTACAAAGTATATATTTGGGTTTATAGAAATTAGAGGACTTAGAAATATATTTTTCCTTACGTACAAGTTACGAAAATAATCAAAATAAAAAATAAGTAAAGTGTCAAAAATCAAAAGTTTTAAAATCAAGTGCTAAATTTTGGGATTTACTATACGGAATAGATAGAAGAAGTGGATCCAAATAACACAATGTCAATTCACATAGATTATTATGTACCATTGATGTCTTGTGGTTAAAACTGAAAGCCTGTGTAAATATGTCTCATGATTGAATTCCCCACATTCATTTATATTGCCCTTGTACTTCATACACACCTTAAAAAAAAATTATTATATGTGGGCTTTTTGGGCTTAGGTGGACCGACAAAAGTGTAACAAGATGACGACAGATCAATCGCTAACTGCTGTACCCGGGTACAGCCAGCTCTGGCTGTACCCCCCAAAAACGACGCGCTCATATTGTTTGTTCATTCTTGTCGACTGTTTGTTCTTTTTTGTTGTACTGTTTGTTCATTCTTATCGTACTGTTTGTTCTTTCTTGTTATTCTGTTTGTTCTTTCATGTTGTTTTTTAAATTCATCATCAAATTTTCATAATTGTTGTATTTTTTGTTCTTTCTTCTTGAATTTTATGTTCTTTTTTATATTGTTTGTTCTTTCTTGTTTATTTGTTTGTTTATAATAAGCATATGGTTAATGTTCATAATTAAACTCTTCATTAATCTTTTATTCTTTCTTTTTGTATTGTTTGTTCTTTCTTGTTGTACTGTTTGTTATTTCTTGTTGTTTTTTAAATTCATTCATCAAACTTATTGTTGTATTGTTTGTTATTTCATGTTGGCTTTAAAATTCATCATAAAATTGTTCATAATTGTTGTATTGTTTGTTCTTTTTTCTGGAATTTATGTTCTTTTTTATATTGTTTGTTCTTTTTTGTTGAATTATTTGTTCTTTCTTGTTTATTTGTTTGTTCATAATAATTATCTGCTTTATTGTTTGTTCTTTCTTGTTGGATTGTTTGTTCTTTCATGTTGGCTTTAAAATTCATCATAAAATTGTTCATAATTGTTGTATTTTTTGTTCTTTTTTCTGGAATTTTATGTTCTTTTTTATATTGTTTGTTCTTTTTTGTTGAATTATTTGTTCTTTCTTGTTTATTTGTTTGTTCACAATAAATATATGGTTAATGTTCATAATGAAATTGTTCACTTCATTGTTATTTTATGTTTTTACAAGCGCCTATATTGTTTATTTCCAAATAAATAAATAAATGTTCATTTCCAAAATAGTAAATGTTCATTCCAAATAAATAAATAAATGTTCATTTCCGAAATAGTAAATGTTCATTTCTGTAGTTTATTTCCAAATAAATAAATAAATGTTCATTTCCAAAATAGTAAATATTCATTCCAAATAAATAAATAAATGTTCATTTCCGAAATAGTAAATGTTCATTTTTGTACCAGTATTTGTTCTTTCTTGTTGTATTGTTTGTTCTTTCATGTTGGCTTTAAAATTCATCATAAAATTGTTCATAATTGTTGTATTGGTTGTTCTTTTTTCTGGAATTTTATGTTCTTTTTTATATTGTTTGTTCTTTTTTGTTGAATTATTTGTTCTTTCTTGTTTATTTGTTTGTTCACAATAAATATATGGTTAATGTTCATAATGAAATTGTTCACGTCATTGGTCTTTTATGTTTTTACAAGCGCCTATATTGTTTATTTCCAAATAAATAAATAAATGTTCATTTCCAAAATAGTAAATATTCATTCCAAATAAATAAATAAATGTTCATTTCCGAAATAGTAAATGTTCATTTTTGTAGTTTATTTCCAAATAAATAAAAAAAATGTTCATTTCCAAAATAGTAAATGTTCATTCCAAATAAATAAATAAATGTTCATTTCCAAAATAGTAAATGTTCATTTTTGTACCAGTATATTAATGTTCATTTTAAACAAGACAAAACGACATCGTCTTGGATGGGGGTACAGCCAGCTTTGGCTATACCCGGGTATAGCCAAAAATTTGCGTCGACAGATAGTCTTTCTGTATATGACAACAGATCCCGGCCAACCTTTCAACAGTACAAAGAGCGGTGGCGATCCACAATGGATTACCGAGTCATACACATAGAACATAAGAAAGGAGAATAAAATGGGGACCCATTAAGTTCATTAATCTAACCTTAAAAGGGCCCAACCCATCCCTTTACCAACCAATTAAAACTCAACCTTGTAAGAGTTCAGTCCTTTTGTAAAAGTAAAGGGCTTAACCCGGTTTAAAACAAGCTGGACTCGGGTTATTAATGGGCCGCCATACATAGTAGAGTAGGTGATACTCACTCCGTCCTTTAATACTCGATTTGGTTTGACTTTTTTACACTATTCACATAATTCTCTTTGATTCTATTTTATTTATAGTATATGAAAACAAATGTTAGTATATAATATATTGTTAGCTTCATCTTTGATATGGGATGATTATGATATCATAAATATCATAGTTTTGGCAGGAAAGTTAGTTGCAAGAGTTAGTTATAAACAGTTAGCTAGCTTTTAAATAATTTCCCTTAATTTTAGGAAGTTGTTAGAAGGTTGTTAGCTGATCCTTTATGACAACCTATATAAGGAATCATTCATTGTATTTGATAATCAATGAATATAATAACAACTTCTACTCTCTCTCTTCTTTCTCTCCTTTCTTTCTACGCAAGTTTCCTTTCTTCTTTTCTCATCTATTTCTTAAACTGACACCATTAGTGGAGAGCTTGAGAGCTCCCATATCATTGGTATCAGAGCCAACGCTGCCACACTCTCTCAAATTCTGTAATCAATTCACCTAGACCTGGCTCCTACTGCTACAAGGAAGCGAGCAGCCATGGAAGAACAATTTAGGAATCTGGAAAAGAGATTGGAAGAACAAAACTCCAAACTCGAAGATCAGAACAAGAGAATGGATGAAAAGTTCGATGAGTTGATGAAGTTCATGCAAGCTTTCAAGGATTCTGGAAATAGTAATGAAGATACCTCCACCAACAGTCACAGATCTAATTCAACCAGATCACTAGATATGAATCCTAAGCTGAATTTCCCTAAATTTGATGGCACTAATCCTAGGAATTGGGTTAAGAAATGCTGCAAATACTTTTCCTTATGCAAAATTCTTGATGAGCAGAAAGTGGATTTGGCTTCATTGAATGTACGATTGATAAGGCTGAGGGATGGATGATGAACTATTTATCTGTTAGGAAAAGCATGATAGTTGACTGGAATGATTTTGTAGCTGATTTGTATGCTAGGTTTAGTGATGATTCTGCGCATAATGTGGTAGAAAATTTTAACAAATTACAGCAGAATGGTTCATTAGAAGAGTATATTGATGAATTTGAGAATTTGAGGTCCATTATGATGATGAACAACCATATTCTGCCTGATGCTTACATGCTTGAGAGTTTTATTGGTGGACTCAAACCCACAGTCAAACCCTTTGTGAAGGCCCTCGGACCTGGTTCAATTGATGATGCTATAGACATAGCTAGATTACAAGAGGAGAACCTGACAGCCATGGGTCACAAACCTACCTACAAACAGCCTTATTACAACCCTAAACCTTTACAATATATTCCACTTATACCTAGCAACAAACCACCCTTATTACCTACTCCATCAAATAAGCCAAACACAACCTTCTCCCTTACCAAATATCCCCACCAAAAACCCAAAAACTTCAAATATATTCCTGATGATGTGAGACAGGAGAAAATTGCAAAAGGGTTGTGCTATTACTGTGATGCTCCTTATGATAGGAATCACAAGTGCCAATTCAAAGAGCCACAATTATTCACTGTTGAGATTGTTGGAGATGAAGTTGAGGAGGTTAGTGAGGGTGAGGATGGAGATATGGGAGAGACAGACATCACTGAACCATTAATTTCCATGAGTGCACTTTCTGGAAGTCAAGGGTTTAGCACTATGAGGGTTAGGGGTGTGGTACAGGGCAAACCAATTCAGATATTGGTTGATTCTGGTAGCACACATAACTTTGTGGATCTTAGTATAGCTCAGAAATTGGGTTGCAAAGTGGAAACTATCCCACCTCAAGCAATTACAGTAGCTGATGGGAACCATCTAGCTTGCCAACACATCTGCAAGGGTTTCACATGGACTATGCAGGGCATCAGTTTTGAAGCAGATGTTTTACTGATTCCTTTAGGTAGTTGTGATATGGTGTTGGGAGTACAATGGCTTATCTTATTGGGGCCTATCTCTTGGGATTTCATGCAACTTCACGTGGAGTTTTGCTTTAATGGAAAAATTGTTCTCCTTAAGGGCATTCCAAGCAAGAAGCTGAAAGTTATTGAAGGAGAGCCATCTTCCAAGGTATTTTCCACAGCTGTCCAGTTGTGCCTAATTCAAGTACAAGATCAGTCTAGTGGTGGTCCAGTAGCTTCCAATCCACAATCTCTGGTTGCTGAAGAATTAAAAGAATTACAGCTTACTTATCACATGGTGTTTGAGGATCCTGTGGAATTGCCTCCTTTAAGGGGAGTGTTTGATCACCCAATTCCCTTGTTACCAGATGCCACACCTGTAAACATAAGACTCTATAGATATCCTTTGAAACAAAGAGATATTATTGAGCAACTAGTGCAAGAAATGCTGGACAGGGGCATAATTCAAACTAGTGCCTCTCCCTTTGCTTCTACTGTAGTTTTAGTTGGGAAGAAAGATGGCACTTGGAGATTGTGTGTAGACTACAGGGAGTTGAACAATAGAACTGTCAAAAACAAGTTCCCCATTCCAGTCATTGATGAGCTGTTGGATGAACTTTCTGGTGCTGCTGTGTTTTCTAAGTTAGATCTTAGGTCTGGTTATCATCAGATGAGAGTTCACCCACCTGATGTATACAAAACAGCTTTTAAAACACACACTGGCCATTATGAATTCTTAGTTATGCCATTTGGCTTGACTAATGCAACTGCTAGTTTTCAGAACTGGATGAATCAAGTCTTTAAACCTCTCTTAAGGAAATGTGTGCTAGTCTTCTTTGATGACATATTGGTGTATAGCAAAACTCTTGAGGAGCATTTGACTCACTTAGCCTTAGTGTTTGAGTTAATGAAGTCTAATCACATATTTGCCAAGCTGAGCAAATGTGTGTTTGCTACAAATAAGGTAGAGTATTTGGGGCATTATATTTCAGCTGCTGGAGTTCAAACTGATCCAAATAAAGTTAATGTTGTTCAAAGTTGGCATGTTCCCACTACAGTCAAAGATCTAAGAGGATTTCTAGGGTTAGCAAGATACTACAGAAAGTTTGTCAAAAACTATGCATCTATCAGCAAACCATTAACTGATCTCCTCAAAAAGAACAATTTCTCCTGGAATGATCATGCTCAGATTGCATTTGAACATCTCAAAGTTGCACTGGTAACAACCCCAGTTCTGGATGTTCCAAACTTTGATAAACAGTTTGTTGTGGAAACTGATGCATCTAAGAAGGGAATTGGTGCTGTCTTAATGCAGAAGGGACACCCTTTGGCTTTCATCAGCAGATCATTAGGTCCAAAGTGGCAGCAATTGTCTGTATATGAAAAGGAATTGTTAGCTATTGTGTTTGCAGTGCAAAAGTGGGAACAATATCTTTTAGGAAGCCACTTTCTCATTAAGACTGACCAAAAGAGTTTGAAATGGTTGTTACAACAGAAAATTTCCACTCCCTTTCAACAATTTTGGCTTTTAAGTTGATGGGTTTTGACTATGAAATCCAGTACAAAAGTGGCAAAGAAAATGTGGCTGCAGATGCACTTTCTAGAGTCAATGGTACTGAGATTTTGCTAATGGCAATATCTGTTCTGGATTCCAATCTTTCAGCATTGATTATGGCTAGTTATCAACTGGATACTACATTGAATGATGCATATTTGGCTCTATCTGGTGGACAGTTGGTAGATGGGTTTGTGTTGCAGAATGGTCTCCTCAAAAAGAAGAATAGAATAGTGGTTGGACCTGATCCAGATCTTAGAAAAAAGATTATTGAGTGGCAACATGCTGCACCTAAAAGTGGACATGGTGGTAGAGAATTGACTGTTTCCAGAGTTAAGTCTATTTTTTCTTGGAAAGGCCTTACTCAAGATGTTAGACACTTTGTTAGACATTGTGTCACTTGTCAGTCTTCCAAGTATGATACTGCAGCATCACCAGGTCTTCTTCAACCACTCCCTATTCCAGAACAGGTCTGGGGGGATGTTTCTATGGATTTCATCTCTGAACTTCCTAAATCTGGTGGCAAGGAAGTTATTTTTGTAGTGGTTGACAGGCTCAGCAAATATGCTCATTTTATGGCTCTTTCTCATCCTTATACTGCTATCACAGTTGCTCAGTGTTACCTAGACCATGTGTTCAAGCATCATGGGTGGCCAAGAACAATAGTGAGTGATAGGGATTCATTGTTTCTCAGTAACTTTTGGAAGGGACTTTTTTCTCTCCATGGCACTTCCTTCTTGTTATCTAGTGCTTATCATCTTCAAACTGATGGCCAGACTGAAGTTGTTAACAGGTGTGTGGAGAATTACCTTAGATGCATGAGTGGTGAGCATCCCAAGGATTGGCACATGTGGTTGCCTCTAGTTGAGTGGTGGTACAACACTCATTTCCACACTGCCAGTCAGATTACTCCATATGAGGTGGTCTACAATCAACCTCCTCCCCTTCATTTGCCTTACTTACCACAGGAATCCAATAATGCAGAGGTGGATAAGAGTTTGTTGAGGAGAGAAGCTATGATAGACACTTTGAGGTTTCATTTGGCAAAAGCACAAGAAAGGATGAAGGTCCAAGCTGACAAACATAGGTCAGAAAGGGTGTTCAATGTTGGTGATTGGGTATGGTTGAAGTTACAAGCTTATAAGCAAATTACTGTCCACAGAAGGTCAAACCAAAAGTTGGCTCATCATTACTATGGCCCCTTTCAGATTTCAGCTCTTATTGGGAAAGTTGCATACAAGTTAAAGCTTCCAGCTGATGCCAAGATACATAATGTCTTCCATGTATCTCAACTCAAGCAATTTAGGGGTACTCTTCTTATTGCTTCCCATATTCCAGACTGGTTTCAAGGGATTGATCTTGCTCATCAATCCGTCACCCCTGCAGCTATTTTACAGAAACGTGTGGTTCAGTTTCAAAATGTTCCTCAGGAGCAGTATCTTGTGAGTTGGACTGGTTTTGAGAATCATGAAGCAACATGGGAGGTGGAAGCTGATTTTCATGCTCAGTTTCCTTCTTTTGTTGTCTACACTTGAGGTCAAGTCTTTTTCAGGGGGAGTGTTATGATATGGGATGATCATGATATCATAAATATCATAGTTTTGGCGGAAAAGTTAGTTGCAAGAGTTAGTTATAAACAGTTAGCTAGCTTTTAAATAATTTCCCTTAATTTTAGGAAGTTGTTAGAAGGTTGTTAGCTGATCCTTTATGACAGCCTATATAAGGAATCATTCATTGTATTTGATAATCAATGAATATAATAACAACTTCTACTCTCTCTCTTCTTTCTCTCCTTTCTTTCTACGCAAGTTTCCTTTCTTCTTTTCTCATCTATTTCTTAAACTGACACCATTAGTGGAGAGCTTGAGAGCTCCCATATCAATCTTAATATATATATTCAAAATATTAATATTATTGTAAGTTTTTATAATATGTAGTTAAAGAAATTGGTGGTCAAAGTTGTGCATTGGCAAACGTATCCGGTCAAAACGGGTTGAGTATTAAGGGTCGGGGGGAGTAATAAACATCGGTATGATAATAAGCTTATACAAATTCTTATTTATAAGGGTTGTACAATAAGTATTGTACACCGAAGTAAAAGCTAACTCAAAATGCTTAAAAGTTAAGCTTATATATGTAAAAGTTATCTACTTTTAGTGATAAATTTTTTCATTTTAATAAAACTTATTTCTTCAAAATCACTAATAAGGTATAAAATTAATCATTTAACCCTTTAAAATGTTTATCTATCAACGTTTAGAAAAGTTAATCAACACTAAGTTTAAGTTACTAAAAAATGGGTAAAAGTTATCTTGGTGTACAATAAATTTATTGTACACCTTGTGCGCGCAAGACCTTTTGATAAACTTAAATCTATTTATCTATATCTTTTTCTTTTTTTTGAGGGAATCTATTTATCTATATCTATCTATTATACTAAAACACAATCCCCTCCCCCCTCCTAAACTTCACATATATTTTATTTTATTTTATTTTTTGTTTGTTAAGATGAGTTGTACAACCTCTAATAAATTCTTCTTGGAAAAATAATAATTTTAAAATATTTATTGTGGCTTAAATTATAAAGTGGTCATATTTTTCTATTATTTTTTTTACATCTGAATGCAACTCATTTTTTTATTGTTTTAATAAGTAAATTGAATGTTCAAAAAATTTACTAAAGACGTGCGTTGTAACTTGCACATAAGCTAACTAGTGTATCACTGTAAGAAAAGTCCAATTCCAATATACTCCATCCGTCTCTTTTTGTTCTTTACGTTTGGTATTTTACACGCGTTTTAACGTCTAATTAATGTGCATCGAGATTCCTCTATCTATACTAATATATTAAAAGGCGTTTTGAAGAACGTATACGTGTCACGTAAACCTCTCCTTATTACGCCACGTCATCACTAATTAGCATCATGACACGTCATTACAACCAAAAAACATCTAACAAGGATCGAACACCAAACCTCTTTGTTAAAAGTTACACTTCTTACCATCTTAACCAACTACAACTTATGTAATATCTTTTCATATAAGCCTATATATTCTTTTTACAATAAACAAATACATTGAATAAAAGTGAATGCAAAAAAAGGAATGATTACTTAATTCATAAATGTACAATTATTACTTTGAATAAAAGGATCCGACTTTGTTTAGATTTTTGGATGTGGGGTTTAATCGGAAAGGTTGTTGATCGGCCACTAATCTTATGTCACCACTGTAATTTGATGATGATTTTATCTCTACCTACACATATTTAAAAAAAAAAAAAACCCCGAATAAAAGTCAAAACTCGGGGCAACGCCCGGGTTACATACTAGTTTCTTATTAAAACAAGACAAATTACGTTTACTTATAATGTTTTCACTTTTATCAAAATTCTGATATAGGGGAAAATGAGAAAAATTTAATGTCCAAATGGAAAAGTGTGAAAGATTAAATGACACAATGAATTTAATTGGTTAAAATAATCATTGGATAAATTTTTTGATAGAATATTAAAATATTTATGTATTAATATAAAAGAAATTATAAAGAACATTTAGGACACCCAAAAAGGAAAAACGTAAAGAACAAAAAGAGACGGAGAGAGTACATGACAATATATACCACGTTAGAAGTTGGCATGTACGTGATGGAGTACGTTCATTACCATGGACACTAAATGTCTACATAGAACTTTCCTGATGCAATTATACGCTGGGAAGCATGGACACGCCATTGGGCTGTCGTGTCCCGTGTCCGATACGTATTGGACACCGACACACCTTGGACATGCGAAAATATGTGTCCGACAAGCGAAATCACGTATTCGGCTTTTTTCGAAAAATTAGGACACGAGACACACGACCGGATACACGATGGACACGTCTTGAACACATATTTCATTATTAATTAATATTTCAGATTACTACTAAGGCCTCATGAGCAATCAACAACCTTCATATATATAGGACCAGATTCACAAGCCACTGTCAGTTTCCAGTTTTTGGTTTTTTGGTTTTGTAAGTCATATGATTTATATTGAATTATCAACTAAAAAATAGTCATACCTATTGTAATCATGTTAATTTTGAAAACTGACAACAAAAAACTGGAAACTACTTTTCATGGTTTTCATATTTTGGTTTTTAGTTTTGTAAAAAAACAGAAAACTGGAAACAAAAAACGATACCGAACAAGTTTCTCTATCCATCATGTGAATCTGATCTTATATTTATGAAGGCTTGGTTGTTCATTCACAACAATCTCCGTCTCCTTTCTAGGAGGAGTGAAAGTTATTACAAAGGAAGAACAAAAATGTGGGATGTAAGAGGAGATGATTATTGTGTTATTATCGTGTCATTTTGTGTAGAATACTTTTTGCATATTATTATATTAATGATTATAATTTTATCTATATATTATATTACTTTAATATTATTATTTCCCGTGTCCCCGTGTCCGTCATTTTTAAAATGGAGTATCCCCGTACCCGTATTGTGTCCGTGTCCGTATCCGTTTTGGTGCAACCTAGATTATACGTTGTCATTAGTCATTACTATCCTTAATATTACCGCTTACTAAATGGATCGAGTTTGTAAAAGACCTTGAATGACAAGATGAGCCATGGTTGAACCAATAATGGTTGTTGGATCTCCAAGAAGAATGGAGAAAATAGCTCCAAGAAAAGCCTTGATCGAGTATACTCCGTATTCACTTATTGGCTTATTGCTCGTATAAGAACTCGAACGGTTTGAAAATTTCTTGGACTTGGTTTTAAAATCGGGCTGATTGATTATTTGCAAAATTGCAATGCCGAAAACAAGTTCAATTGGTACATATACCGATGATAAAGGTCGCAAGGCGCCACGTAGGCTATGAGTCATCATAAAAGTTTACTATAAATGCAAAATTTTTACTATGAAAACATGTAAATAAGGTAATCGATATAAAGAAAGAAACAAATTAGATTATTAAGATTTTCCTACCTTTATTTTAAACAAGTATAGTAGGATATATAAGTTAAATATTTTAAATTCCAATTTAAATAATGACACATAAGAATGCCATATCATCATTGTGACACGGCTTAAAGGTCGCATGTTGCGACCTTTATCATTTTTTGTCAATTTTATTCGATACGTATGACCATCCAGTTCGTCAATCTTATAGCAACCTGCGTTCAGTATTTTTTTTTAATAAAAGGAATTAGTCTAACATTGATAAACATGGTAATACTAATATATCATCAATAATTATTAACCGTAAATTAGCTAGTAACCACGAATTATTTTTATATAACAATATAAATATGTTTTATTTAATATAACAACGTAAATAATAGTCAAATAAGAAGTATATAACAATGGTACTAACAATCAAATACTTTCTCTGTTCTTTTTTAAATGACACAATTATTTAGGCATGTTTGTCAACGCACGACTTCAAACGTTAATATCTTCAAATATGCATACGAAAAAATTATAGAAAGTTGATATTAAAAATATATTTATTGAGACGAATCTAATAAGACCCCCACACGACTATATTTTTCTTATGTATAAACAACAAAAGAAAGTCAAAAGAGTTTGAGTGGATAGTGTAAAAAAACCAATTGTGTCATGTAAATGAGAACGGAGGAAGTATTATATATTTTATTCAATTCATTCGACTTTACTAGAACTTAATTATATGAACCTTACTTATAGTACCTCATTGAACTTATTGGAATTTATAGGACCTTATTAAACTTGTATGACCTTAGTCTATTGGAACTTATTAAACTTATAAGATTTTATTGGAACTTATCTAAATTTATAGGACCCGAAACTTATTTAGTTATTTAAATAAGGTACTATAAGTTGAAGAGATTAAGACCTAAATTTATTTCTAAGTAATTGATTTGTGCACTTATTTTCAACTCGGGTTGGATTAAACCGAATTCTATGCAAAACAAAGCTATACGATCCTGTGTTATCGTACGTTATGTCTGAATATGTTATCGTAGATAGCAAGACTTTGTTGTCTTTACCTTAATTATTCTTATTGATTATTATACAAGGTCAGAAAAATTCATACCAGACTAGACTAGAAAAAATCAGAACAGACCCGATCGGTAAAAACAAAGGCACTCAAAGAAAATATCCAGACCGGACCGAGAAAATACAGAGAAGACCAAACCAT